>NC_053491.1:213534608-214262108 GCF_905171775.1 Rana temporaria | reverse complement strand
CTTCTTTCTTCTTTCTTCTTCTTCTTTCTTCTTCTTCTTTCTTTTTTCTTTTTTCTTCTTCTTTCTTTTTCTTCTTTCTTTTTTTTTTTTTTTTTTTCTTCTTTCTTCTTCTTTCTTCTTTCTTCTTCTTTCTTCTTCTTTCTTCTTCTTTCTTCTTCCTTCTTCTTTCTTCTTCCTTCTTCTTCTTTCTTCTTTCTTCTTTCTTCTTTCTTCTTCTTCTTTCTTCTTTCTTCTTCTTCTTTCTTCTTTCTTCTTTCTTCTTTCTTCTTTCTTCTTTCTTCTTCTTCTTTCTTCTTTCTTCTTCTTCTTTCTTCTTTCTTCTTCTTCTTTCTTCTTTCTTCTTTCTTCTTCTTCTTCTTCTTTCTTCTTTCTTCTTTCTTCTTTCTTCTTTCTTCTTTCTTCTTTCTTCTTTCTTCTTTCTTCTTTCTTTCTTCTTCTTCTTCTTTCTTCTTTCTTCTTTCTTCTTCTTCTTTCTTCTTTCTTCTTCTTCTTTCTTCTTTCTTCTTTCTTCTTCTTTCTTCTTTCTTCTTTCTTCTTTCTTCTTTCTTCTTTCTTCTTTCTTCTTTCTTCTTTCTTCTTTCTTCTTTCTTCTTTCTTTCTTCTTCTTCTTCTTGCTTCTTCTTCTTTCTTCTTCTTCTTTCTTCTTTCTTCTTTCTTCTTCTTTCTTCTTCTTCTTTCTTCTTCTTCTTTCTTCTTTCTTCTTTCTTCTTTCTTTCTTCTTCTTCTTTCTTCTTTCTTCTTTCTTCTTTCTTCTTCTTTCTTCTTTCTTCTTCTTCTTTCTTCTTTCTTCTTCTTCTTTCTTCTTTCTTCTTTCTTCTTCTTCTTTCTTCTTCTTCTTTCTTCTTTCTTCTTTCTTCTTCTTTCTTCTTCTTCTTTCTTCTTATTCTTTCTTCTTTCTTCTTCTTTCTTCTTTCTTCTTCTTTCTTCTTTCTTCTTCTTTCTTCTTTCTTCTTCTTCTTCTTCTTTCTTCTTTCTTCTTCTTTCTTCTTCTTTCTTCTTCCTTCTTCTTTCTTCTTCCTTCTTCTTCTTTCTTCTTTCTTATTCTTTCTTCTTTCTTCTTCTTCGTTCTTCTTTTTCTTTTTCTTTTTCCCATCATGAATATTTCCCTTTGTTTCCCTAAAGCACTGCAGAAAGTAGAAACTCATGTATCAAAAGCTAACAGTAATTCCCTTTTAGATTTGTTGTTATCAGAATAGGTTTCCCTCACCTCCTGTTCCAGGGACAACTCAAAATTGTTGGATTTCCCTGAGGTCATAGACAGCAATAAAAAACTGACAAGGTTCTAAACCTTTACTACTCTATCCAAAAAAAGTTTTGACTTTACATAAATTTTAAGTTTCTCCTACGCACAAATGATTCACCATCTGAACAATTTTGTCATTTTCATATTACGTGGGCAGTGAATGGTAGATATGTTATTAAAAGAAACGATCTCAAGGGGTACTGAGTATCTTGTCAGTAGAATAGGTTAGAGATGTTAAGCCAGTGTGTCATTTTACTCTGTTGAGTACTCTGTTTACTCTGCAGCAATATGACTGCGCCTTGTTGTCACCACATATGGAAGGCTTGTCAAACAGGCACTGAATAGCACATGTGCATGTTAGGTAGGCAAAACAAATTAAATCAAGAGCCTGATTATGACTAAAGGTACATTTAAGAACATTTAAAGTCCTTTGTGTCTGGAAAGCTTGCACTCTGCTGCTGGCAAAGTAAAATAACCTGCAACAAATCAATGAAAAGCTTAAAAAGACTACTAAAACAAGCAGACTGACTTACTTGGAGCTGGTTAAGAGAGACTCTGCACAGTAGCTATTTCAAGTTTGAAGTTTTTCATAGAAAGTTGTTATAATTATGAATCAAAGTTTTATGTTAGTTGAACAAGATCCAATCTTATCATAAAGTTTACTATGCAGTGCTTGTTTCATAGCTAAATGTCGCCCTCTGTTGGTTTAGCGAGATTGTTAGACATAATAAAACTTGTGTTTAATACACAAAACATAAAGAATACAGTTCGTGTCACTATATTGTCTACTAAAACACTAGTTTATTTATATTAGGTGTTTTTTTTTTTTATAGCAGATAAGCTGCTTTCTTGATGGATTTTACTGGGTTACACTGGTTATATGTAGAAACCCTTTTTTTTAGAAAACGGAAAAATCTTATTGCTGCCCTTTCCCAAAGTGATGATCAAGTAGCAATAAGGTATGAAAAATGTGCCCTAGCCTCCACTTTGTCACAATAAAGCACATGAACACTGAAAGTGTAACGCACATGCTGGCCATACTGAGAGGAGTCTGAATGTACTAAGCATTTAAGAGAGAAGTATAGCCTAAGCTTGTTTTGCTGTACTTTTCTTGTGGATCACAGGAGTGCAGTTTGTTTTGCACTCCTGTGACTCATTATCAGCAGAGAGGGCCAGATTCTCATACAGCGGCGTATCTTTGCGGCGGCGTAACGTATCCGATTTACGTTACGCCTCCGCAACTTAGACGGGCAAGTGCTGTATTCTTAAAGCACTTGCTCCGTAAGTTGCAGCGGCGTAGCATAAATCGGCCGGCGTAAGCCCGCCTAATTCATATTTGGAACAGGGGGGCGTGTGTTATGTAAAAGAACCATGACCCGACGTGATCATGCGCCGTCCGTGGAAATCTCCCAGTGTGCATTGCTCCTAATATGCCGCAAGGACGTATTGGTTTTGACGTGAACGTAAATTACATCCATCCCCATTCACGGACGAGTTACGCAAACGACGTAAAATTTCCAAATTTCGTCGCGGGAACGACGGCCATACTTAACATTGGTACGCCGCACTTACACCTCATATAGCAGGGGTAACTTTACGCTGGGAAAAGCATAACGTAAACGGCGTAACTGTACTGTGTCAGCCGGGCGTACGTTCGTGAATTCGCGTATCTAGCTGATTTACATATTTCGACGCGTAAATCAGCGTACACGCCCCTAGCGGCCAGCGTAAATATGCAGTTACAATCCGACGGCGTAAGAGACTTACGCCTGTCGGATCTAAGGGAAATCTATGCGTAACTGATTCTAAGAATGAGGCGCATAGATACGACGGCACAACTCAGAGATACGACGGCGTATCTGGAGATACACCGTTGTATCTCGTTTGTGAATCTGGGCAAGAGTGACTAGGAGACGGTCCAGGCTTAGCGTCATCACGACCATGGAGTTGGGATCCACCTAGATCCTTGGACTGACACCTGGGCTCAGCCTCTCAGCAAACTGCTGAGAGCCTGAGTCGGCCGCTCCCACCCCCTCCACAGCTCAGCGCTCCAGTGAGCGAGAAGGAGGCAGAGCAGTGAGCCGTGAATGACAGTCTGCAGCACTTTGCTGAGCGACAGGCGGTGTTATGTTCACTGGATTCTCAGTGTAGAGGTGCCGGGGGGACAGATGAGGCGGATCGATGCTGCATCCACCTAGGTAAGTATGAACAATACAAACAAAATATACTTCGTTTTTAAGAGGAAAGCCCTTTCATACAAAATCAGTAATTCCATTCAAAATGTTCACTGAGCTTAAAGCGTATTTCTACATTTACAGCAAAATTTGGACAATACCCACTTTATATTTCTTACTTGCCCCCATTCATATAGCACAATCTAAAAAAATAAAATAACCTTTAAAATTTGCAACCTACCTTTTTTTAGATGCTTTATTCTGGACCCTTTGATGAGGAAAAAATCCTAGGGAGTGCTCTTTGTTTATGAGAGAGCTGGGCAGCTGTGTTTGCCATATTTAACCCTGACTATACTGTACAGGCAGATCTTCATCATCAATTGTAAAATGATTTCAACACTGTCTGTCCTAACAAAGGGTTGAAAGTTTAGGACTAGGCTTCTTGCATTGTATGTTAAAGAGGACAAACCTGGGACATTGCATTCTTTCACCACAGATAAAAGGAAAGAAAATTTCGGGATTCCCCCATCAACACACTCAGTGTGGATGAGGGAATCCTTCCAGCAGCGCTATTGTGTTCTGCAGACAGGGAGCCTTCACTGCTGGCAGCACACAATAATCACTGCTAGGGGGGCTATAGCTACCGGCAGTGATCCCATCGAAAAAATACAACAGGGTGGTTGCACTGAAGTCAATTGATGGATTTAATTCCGTATAACCAAATGTGAAAAATTCCGCGCTATCTAAAGGAGCAGCCAACACTACCAATGGACAAATGGTGGAATAACAAAACACATAAAAAGTGTGGCGCATATAAACAAATAAGTTAAATAAACACCCAAATGAAATAATGGTGCATATAATAAAAACAATGGGTTATACAACACAAATAAATGTGAATAGATGAGAGAGGACTAACTCCTCGGGAAAGAGTCCAATGTGATAAAAGTAATGATAGACACTCCTATATTTGAATGGATGAGTGAAAGTCTTCAATGGTGAGACTACCACTCAAAAAAAGTTCAGTGTGATTGAAAATAATAGTGCTCCCAAGAATCTTGAATGAAGTGCGCTGAAAGAATTCCACCACTGACCAATGGAAAAAAGGCTTACCAGAAGTGGACCCTGATAAACATAAATTCAAAGGGTCAACTGAGCAGAATATCCACTGTGGAATTGAAGCTGTCACTGCAGTCCCAGAAGAACATACTCACGCCAGTCCAGAAGGGAACAAGGATGATGTGAATAGGTGAGTGCTTCCAAAGAATGCCCAATGAGGGGCCAGGGAATAGAGTCAGTGCAATAATATGGAGAGGAAAGAGAAAAGGCACATAGCGTAATCCAGTAACTAAAGTTGAATTTAATGTAGGTAGGAATACTTACATATCCAAAAGTAAAAAAGCGATCATCGGATAATACAAACGGCAGCAGTGGAGTCTCCCGACGCATTTCCCAATAGGTTGCATCGTCTGGGGGTGACGATGAAACCTACTGCAAAATGCATCAGGGGACTCCACTGCTGCCGTTTGTATTATCCGATGAGCACTTTTTTACTTTTGGATAAAAAGGATAAGAAATATTTTTGCTGTGGAAATGGGCTGTGGAAATGGGAACACAGAATATATAGTGGGGTTTTCTAAAATTTGACTGCAAAAGTGAAAACATGCTTCAAACCTAAGAGTGACATTAAAGTGATTGTAAAGTCTTATTTAAATAAAAAAATAACAAACATGCTATACTTACCTCCTCTATGCAGTTGGTTCAACACAGAGCAGCCCGTATCCTCCTCTTCTCTGGTCCCTCTTTGCTGCTCCTGGCCCCACCCTCCTATTGAGTGCCCTCACAGTCAGCAGCTTCCTATGTTGGCACCTGAGCCGTGTCACAGCATCGTGTCCAGACACTGAGTCCTGACACCCGGCCTTGCCCCCTCTCTCCCCTGATTGGCTGACTGACTTTAATTGACAGTCGCGGGAGCCAATGGCGCCCCTGCTTTGTCTCGCCCAGTCAAGAGGAGAGTCCTGGATGGCTAAGACACTCATGGACATTACTGGAGAGAGATGGGGCTCAGGATAGTAAGTAGGGGCTGCTGGGGAGGCTACTACACACAGAAGGTTTTTCATCTTAATGCATTAAGATAAAAAACCTTCTGCCTTTACAACTCCTTTAATGTAACTAAAGCAAAAGCTACCTGCTGGTTTTATGCATCAACAGTTAGCCTATGGAAATCAAAGGGTAGCTGTGACTCAGGTGCCCTGTTGTCTCTGCAGGTCCCTTACCCAAAGCAGTCCCCCCCCCCCCACGTGTAGCGCCAGCTTATTTCAGCTTATTTTTATCTGTGTTCTACCATCAGAGAGAATTGATTAAAAAATCCACCTTTTGGAATTTTGTGAAGTTAAATATTGATCTTTTGATGCTATTGTCATACATGGCATATGTTACAGATGCTTTAAATCTATAGCGACACATTTTCATAAAAAAAAAAAGTGTAGTAAGCAGCTTAACAGATAATCCTGTTCAGACAGTTTTATAATATTGACACTGTACGGTATAATGTTCTGAGGATTTATTTCTCTCCACTGCAGTCAACGCAACATAACTTGGTCATGGCAGCTCAATCATGAGGTCATCTCTGTGCTCTCTCCTCCGATCAGCAATCTGTGTCTATGTTAGGATGTTAGGCTAAATGGCTAATAGTGCTGCCTCCTCCTTCTGAATGCTAATGTGCAAGGGTATTCTGGAGGCTAGCACACCAACTGAGACACTATTTAAAATACATTGATGTATTTTTTTAATAAATACTATATTAATTATTTCTTTATATTTGCTCATATCTACATTTTAAGTTAAATAGTGTAAGAACTAGCATCAAATGTAGAACCTTAAGGAAACTGCCACTCGTTTCTTCTTTTAAGGGCTTTGTTTGCCCATTTTTATTAAGAGAAAGTTCAAACACAAAACATGAGTTTCCCTTGCAGGGGTTTTCATTAACATAAACAACATTTAGCCCTTTTGGCTCTCACATGCAGCACTGCTGCTCTGGCCTTACATCCCAGGCCCTTTTCTGTCTCCTACAGACTGTTCACCGACCAACTTGGTGCACACAGCTAGCAGCCTCTTGCCGCATTGGCTCCCACACGGAGACCTTCTGACCCCTAGGCCAGACCTCCTGTCTGCGGGTGTGGAGCCCAGAACCATTGTCAGGTTACTACTAAAAGCTCAGCACACACCTGACCAATAAGTATACTGGCTGTTCTGAATACCTGGACCCAGGATTGGAAATTGAATCCTACTTGGATCGCTTTGAAATCTCCAGGCTCCAGGTCCAAAAACAAACATTAGAAAACACTGAAGAAACTGAAAAGCCAGTTTCCTTTTCATGTCACAAGCTCCCTGTAGGCCCTCAACCCATCTGGTTGAGAATTTTGGGTCCTCCTCATTCTAGACCCTGGCAGGGCAACGCTCTGCCACATATCCTCCTCCACTGTTTTGACCCCGGAGGGGGCATAACACACAAGCCTAATCTCTTGAATTTGGCACCTCTGTTCCAGCTATCATTCACAAGAGCCAAACCCTGTCTAATCAGGTTAATTTCCCTGTATCCCCAAGACATTTTACAGGTGTGCGCTTCCAAAAGCATCCATTTTCTTTATAACCCCACTAATCACTTTAACACTAAGGAACTTATCATGGACTAGATAATTTTTTCCTAACCATTTTCTCTTTACCTCTAAAGGGATCACATTTTTAAACACCTTTTTAGCCATAAGTGTGGGAACTTTTATTTGGAAATTAAACACTTTTAATGACACCTTGATAAGCTTTGGGACATTTTCCTCCTGAACCTGTAGGGGGCCACCATCTACTGCACTGGTAACCTCTATTGTGTCTGTCCTACCATTACACATCTCACCACATTTTCCAGGGTTAGCAGCAACCATTTTAACTTGACCATCTGGTCTACCAATATTTTTGTTGTCACCCAAGGTGACAAAATCAGCATTTACCAGTGACTTGCAGTTTTCCTCAATGTCAGAAATATCAACACATATTTCAGAACTCATTTCACCTATTTATAAACTCATTTCACCAGTGTTCTGCAAGGCAGTCTTTGAAAGGGAATCGCACAACGTAGAGTGGTTGTCTCCCATGGCAAAGTCACGATCTACCAACTCCACTGGCACAAGATCCTCTTACAGCAACTGTCTGCACACCAAACCATCATTACATAATTTCACCTTTGGGTTAATGACCCCAACTACATCACATATACTGGCACTTCCGCCCAGACGCCTGACCTGTCCAACAGTACTCCAGAGTGCCTCTCATACACAACCTCTGAATGAAGCAATTCAGCACACTGTGAGACTTTCCACATTAACACCAAACATTGCATTAAATGCTTCCAACATTGGCGATCTGTGCACAGTACAGCCTATAATATCCAGCTCCATTTAAGCATACCCCATGGTACAAGTTCTCCAAACACAGGAGAGGATGGCAAGATATACACCGGCTGTATACTGCAATATTCTAATATTTCTCTCAGCATGTCGGTCATAAAAAGGCACTGTGATTCTACACATAAGACCTTCCTAGGGTCCTTCATGTTCCTGGGGATGTGGAGAGACTCATTTACTGATGCCTTAGAGGTGGTGTTTCTTACAAGAATGTATTGGAGGTATCCAATACAATACCTGGTACTCTCCTAGAGTGCAGCCAGGTGAGGGATTCACCACAAAACAAAACAAAAACAAAAACAAAACAAAAACATTCACGTAAGTAATCAGGATTGTCATTTGTTTTTTCCAGTTATGTTTAGTGCCCTACTAGAATAACCCCATCTTGTTTATTGTAGACTAAATTTGTGCACCCGCCCATGAGGAAGTGTTCACACGAAACATGTCAGTTTTTCAGGATGCATCCACATGCCTGCTAATAGGAACCAATTTAGACTCAATGGCCTGGATTCACGTAACACTTACGCCAACGTATCTACAGATACGCAACGTAAGTGTCAATGTGCGCCGTCGTATCTATGCGCCGTGCCCATAGAACTATATACGCCTGAAAATAGGCTTCATCCGACCGACGTAAGTTTCCTACGCCGTCGTATCGTAGGCGCATATTTACGCTGGCCGCAAGGGGCGCTTCCATTGATTTACGAATCGAATATGCAGATGAGGGAGATACGCCGATTCACAAACGTACTTACGCCCGGTGCCCTCATATACGCGGTTTACGTAAGTCGTACATCCAGCGTAAAGTTAAGCCTCATAAAGCTTGGGTAAGTCATGTTAAGGTATGTATATGTATGTATGTATATGTCTATGTAATATGTATCATATACTCATGAGGTCCACACCAGGTATGTGTACATATGAAATTGTTTTTACTATGTGCATTGTTGTTATGTATTGTCACATTTAATATGCAAATTAAAAATACTTTCAAACCATTTATCTTCACAAATCAATAGCCTCATTTAAAGTCCCACACTCCCTTTCTCTTATACTATAGAGGGATATGTTCTGTTCATATTTCATAGAGGTTTACATAAAGCTTTGCTGGTGGATAGCCTATTTTATATCTAGTATATTAATTGTACAACATAAACAGGTTGTGTACCCAGTTTGAACTAACTACAGGGAACTCCCAATATTTATGAGCATTTTGTGTATCAAAAATACTATTAAAAAGTGGCATCCAGGCGATTATAATGGAACACGGTGTGCTATTGTATTTCTCTAATTATACAAGGGTGTCATATAAAATAAATATGTAAGCTATGTTAATCTACAGTTCTGGACTTTAGGGGAGAATTGTTGCAGTGAACAGAGTTCATCATATTAATTGCAAAATCAATTGGCATTTAGTGGCCTGCAGAGCTGCTTAAATTGCAAATTAACAGAGGCATTTTAGCAGAAATCACAGGAGACAACTGACAGTGGGGATGAATGCATGAATGATATGCAAACAAGAAAGACAGGATCACCAATATGAATGTAAAGAATTAATGGATATTATTATTTTTATAATATAAGCTTTAACTTGTATACATTCAATTTGTTTAAAATACAGCAGAGTGTTTTCTTCAATTATTCTTTTTATGGAAAAAAAGTAGATGGAAATGTAGAAGCAAATAACTGGTTTTATGTGTGACATGCGCTTGGTGCTTATTTTTTGGTGTTTATTTACCGTACTATAAGCCTGAGGCTGTTCAAGTAGGTGCTTCTAAAGCTATTCATTCATTAGCAAGTAGTCACATTGAACTGGATTAGTTCTGTAATGTAATGTTCAAGATATTTCACCTCTAATCCAATAGCATTCATTAGAATGTCAGAAACATATCTCATTATTTATATTCACATGGGTAACTCAGTCACCTTAATCCATTCGGCATGGGATATGTCAAAGATAACGGTAATCACCCAAGAACTTGGGAGGTATGAAAGTTTGTGAAACCACCATGTTCTAATTAAATAATCATATAACCATGGTGCCATGAAGTCTGGGGCAAGTGTTAATTGTTTGAATTACATACCTGAAGTTGTAAAATGACAAATCACTAGAGTAGAGATAGTAAAATGTCATTAAATGTGAAAGGCCGATGATGTCGAAGGGCCCACAAATATTCAGTAATGGTTGTTCCAGTTCTGTGTAGATGGTCTCTTTCATGCCACTTGTGAACGTTGTCTATTTTGTCCAAAATATGCAGATTATTGTCCTCAAAAAATAACAATTTCTCTCAAGGTTCAGAAAAACTGTCTCCTGTCTTTACCCTCTTATGTTGAATCAACTGTTTGTCAAGAAATTGTTTTGTCTTCCCATCATACAGGTCTTTGCATTCTTTACTCCACTGCACTGCACTGCATTTATCAAGTTTCTTTGCTTGTGTCTTTGGATGTACAGGCTTGGGTTCCTGGGCTTGAAAAAAAGGGGGGCTGCAATATTTGTCACTTCAGTCACATGCAGGCTGACTATATTACTCCATGTTTTCTGCTTCCACTTAGAACAGAGTGGGTTTACAAACGTTACACCTCTCACTGACTTCTTGGGCAATCAAAATCTACCTTGATGCATCCCATGGTGACCTTGATGAATTACCCGTGTGGATATAAATGCTGGGAAATGTTTCTGACATTCATTGGAACTAAGAAAGTGTAGGATGAGTAGCTAAAACAGGATTTTTGTATCTACAGTTTTCTTGATGTCCATTGCGAGGCAAAGGAATCATATACTGTCTATATGGAAAGAGGCGTGGAACCATGGACCCAATGAGAAGCTGATCAACTAGGACCCACCTAAAAAGGTGGAACAATCACAAATTCTTATGAACATAAGAAAAAATAAAATAAAACCTGACAAGGTCAAAAAGGAATTGGGTCAAATCTCTAGTGTAAACGGGTTCAGAGAAGGAATCTAAAAAAATTGATCCTGATGAAAAATAGGAAGATCAGCCAGTCTAGGAGGAAAGCTTTTTGCCTCTACACACCAGACCCCAAAGGGTCAACTATATGTGTAAAGGGAATGTTGGGAAAGACAACTACCTTGCTAAAAGACTTTCCTGGGCAGAACCCTGAATTTGGCCTGAACAACCACCTATGAATGGTGGGTAGTGACTCCTGAATATACCAAGAGCCTAGGATCCAGTCTCACAAATTCAGCATGACTGAAGAGGTAGGATCAAGGAGAGCAACATAATCAGGGTAGGCAGAACAAATTGGTTAGATACTAATCATAACTGTTGGGGCATAAAGCAAAGCAGATGCAGATGAGGATGAAACTGGATGCTCTCACCACTAAGAGTGTAAGAGGCACCATTGGGGAGCGCCTTAAGAGGAAATCTGCTAAACAGGCAATCCTGCTAATCCTTGACCTCAAAAGTCACAGGACTAGAAATGATCCTGATTACCTAAGTTCAACAAAGCAGCAGCATTCACAGAGCAAAGGCACAGGAATCTTATTAGTACAGAGAAGATCATTCATGGAAGTACAACCGACACAGAGGAAAGCGCCCAAAGGACAGTCTAAGAAAAAGACCTAACCCCAAGTGCTTGTTCCTGTAGCCTAAGACTAGTGGGTTCCACCAGCAAGAAGCCAAGGGAGATATGAGGACCTTCTTCAATGTCCTACAGCTTCAAAACAGGTTAGGGACAATGGATAAAGAGTGCAGCGCTTGCAAAACATGTATCAATATTCCTGTTTCGATAAAGTGCAAATGTGAAGAGAAATGCAACTACATAATATTAAATATGCATATATCAATTAATGTGTAAACAAAACCATGTGCCATATAAAAGGATGCAACATTAAAGTGCAATAATAAAAAGTGACATATGTGATAAAAAGTCCATATAAGTGACTAAAAATCCTTGTGGAAATAAAGTGACTTGGTACAAATGCTTGACCTTGTGAGAACCGTCACCCCAGTGAGATGAAAGGCTTACCGGAACTCCAGTGACCCCCCTTATTCAGGGAGGTCACAAAGCGCTAATTGGATCAGAGCTCCCCAACCATGGATATCCAGATCTCCTGGGCGTCTCAAGTCACCTGGGTGTCTCCCACCAGGAGCCTATGTATCCTGGGCGGCATTTAAAGCAAGTGTCTCAAATATCCAAAGGAAGTGCAAATAATGCAAAGAAAATAAAACTCCAAATAGTGCGATATTGTCTCTTTAAGTAGATTTAATTAAATAAAACAGGTGCAATGCTACATGTGAATGCTGCATATAGGTAATCTGGCTCCACCAAGTCTCCAATTCGCATAAAACAGGGTAAAAACAAGGAGCTTCCTTACAAGTAGAAAAAATCCTCAACACAGACGTGTAGAAGCGATCGCATATGCGCAGCGCATGTGAGTGTGGTGTCCTTAGTGATTGAACCTCTCCTTTATGTCCAGAAGCTACCAATCTAGAGAAACTGGTCTTTATAAGATTGACCTTAAAGTAGTCATAATTGGCGTTACTCACATTACCAGCCAAACCACCTTCTCTGACGCAATAGGGACTCCACCCAGATAGCAAGCAATTAAGGTGCAAGTTGGAAAATTATTTTATAAGCTATTGTTAGACTTCCCAGGCTTCACAAGTTTAATGCACAATTGCAGCAAGTCCACATTGCATGACTCCAGATCAACTTTCTTTGCAAATATTCTGTAAGTCTGCTTCAAGTTCTGGTTCGGTTATGTTGTGCAATAGTCATCCCACCACCGGGGTCTCTTTGCCTGTAACTTGAACTGCGAGTGTACAATTTGCCAGTGAAAATGAGCAGCAAGCTAACAAGATGCAACACTGCCACAAATTTGTGGCAAGTTAGCTTTGCTATCTGCACAGTTGCCTCTTGATGGTGAAAACGCAACAGTACATAGGTGGTGCCCCGTGCAGTCTAAGCCAGGAGATCAGGGGGATAGAACGCACTGTAGAGAACACTTGGCCTGGCCTGAAAGTCATTTTGCAACCCACTGCAGCCTCCACCAACCGTAAGAGACAAGAAGAATATAGACATCTCTTCTGGGTACTGAACTATTTTACTCTGTCCTCCAGCCCTGTCTAGGGTCTCTGCATTAGCTGACTACATTTTCATGCTGGTGGGATATCTGGCTCCCCTGCCCCAACTGCATTGGGCTCCTTCCAACCTGGTGTAATATATATATATATATATATATATATATATATATATATATATATATATATATATATATACCCATTGACTCACTCATAACATCACTACAGGAGGGCTTTAGCTAAAAGGGACCTAGAACCTGCTTACACTATTCTTTGTTATCCCCCAATATTTGGGGACAGAGCCGAATACGGCAGACTAGCTAACTGCACCTGCTTAAAAGTGCAACCCAACAGTATATGATTCCTGTGACCCTCAATGGTCCAGTTAAATGTGGCTGACTGCTACTAGCTGTACCATGACCTGGATAAATTAGAAACTTCGCAGACCTATTCTTTCAGTGCAGATTCATAGATTATTCGTACCCCTGCTTACCACAACCCTGTTTACTTCTGAATAAACTTTGAGAAGATAATGCGGTACTGCATGGCTCATGCACTCTACCAAGAGTTTCTAAACTCCACAGCCAAATCATCTCCAACTTCTTACAACCCCATTTCTTCCGCATGACGGCAAAGTAAAATAAGGTATATATATGTTAGATATACACATATTAGGTACATATCCTATATGTGAAGATGAAAAGTAGACAGTAATTACACAATTGTCTTAACTTTTTCAGCATGTGTGACCTGTCTTTAAACATAGAAATCCAAAACAGGCCAAGAAGGAGCAGATATGGTCTGACAATCACTCACATGCAATCAGACGCAGTAGCTGGGTAGTTACTGGTCAAACGTTGTTGTACGGAAACTCTCTGTTCTGTTCTTAGACTTTCACTAAAGAGGAGAGTATATAATAACATGTCTATTACATTGAAAGCGTTTCTGTTCTGGTGGCGTGAAATATTAAATGTATATATTCTATCAATCATGTAAAATAATTATTTACCTAGGGCTACTTGAATATAACACTTAAATTTAATTGGTATCCCAGGTTACACATACAATAGAATTGGGGATTTGAACTACCCTTGATGGCACAAAATACATTTCTCATTGATTTAGTATGCAATTTACAAACAAAACTTTAAATGCATTTTCTTGTGTTTATATGAAGTTTGTTTACCCTTAGATCTTGGACACTACAAATTCATTTCCTGTACAGGTGTCAGGGGAATGTAGAAATTTAGATTGTAGCTGTAACATCAATGATGCAAATTACTCTTCACAATGAATCTAAACAGGAATGTTTATTGAGTGGGTTTCTTACTATGTAGCATTTCCTAATCAGTAATTACATAGTGATTTCTTTCACTCTTACAGATAAGCGAGTGGAAGAGCATATATGAGTCTTCTCACCCTAATGAGATGGAACTACCAGACCCATGGGAGGATCTTTTGACTGATTTTCAGAAGTTACTGATACTACGGTGTATAAGACCTGACAAGGTAAATTTATATGTATTCTCTGATTTACTTGATAGTACTGCATAAACTATGATTTTGTTTTTCAAAAACATGTCTAGGGAAACATTGATAATGCTTTGCATTTAAACAAAACAGGATGATATGAATACATTTTGATTTAAAGAGACCCTGTCTCTATGCCAGGGGTGCCCAACCTTTTAAAGACTGAGGGCCACTTAAAGCGACTTAGTAACTAGTCGCGGGCCACAATAAACGGAGTGGGCAGATGACAGGTCTGTGTCCAGTCTGCATATGCCAAGCAGACACAGCCCAATCTACTCTATGGGCACTCTGATCCAATCTGATGGAAGGGGGACAGATCCTCTGTTTACATCTGCCGATTCATAGAGATGAATGGAGGGTCCAATTGGATCAGACCGATCGCTTGAAAGGGGCCTAAGGCTGCTTTTATACTGATGGTCTGTGGTCTATTGCGGTGCAGTGTACCTGTGCTTTTCCCGCTGGTTAGCTGCACTTTGCCATAGACGTCTATTATATCTTGCAGGCGTGGTGGACTTTCTGAAAAGCCGCTTGCTTCCACTACCGCCAGCTTTATTTACAACACTGATGCTCTTAGATGGCAGGTCGTCAACCTGCAATCTGGGCTTGCCAACCAGCCATCCCAGAGTAGGAGGTCGCGGGCCACATCAGAGGGCTCCGTGGGCCGCATGTGGCCCCCGGGCCACTGGTTGGGCACCCCTGATCTAGGCCATTCATTTTAACAAAAATATTTCCATACTGTAAGATTAAATGTTATTTTACCTGTAATTTGTAAAGTTGGTGACTTACTGTGTGGAAAATTTGTTATTGAATTAGGGTTTTTTTATTCACTTTTTAGAGGCAGTTGATAGGTGGCTCAGAGGTTATATGCCACCTCCTGGCTGTTTGTTTTAACCACTGAAAGCCCCAATATTGTGCTACATCCAACTCCATTACATGTGGTACTTGAATGTGTCAAATTTGGTCACATTAGATCCCATCTGCCAAACATGGTAATGTGCACTAACATGGCATTTGGCTATGTTAACTTGTGGCTTGGTTGGCATTAAGCAGTAAAACCACTTTTTATCTCCACTCAGTAACCCATGTAAACGAGACAATAATGAAAAAAGGTAAAAAAATATATGCTCTCACTGAAAATGAAAGATTATTCCATTAAAAAAAAAAATAACAAAAATGGGCATGGTTCTACAAATGGTATATGTGAAATCTATTGTACAATTTAAAGCAGAGCTCCACCCAAAAGGGGAAGCTTCCTCCCCCCTCCGCTGTCACATATGGCACCTTTTGGGGGAGGGGGGGGTACCTTTTTAACAGGTACCCGTCCCCACTTCTGGGTGACCTTGCCGTGGCGAGGTCCCCGTAAGTTCGGTCCCCCTCCTCCTTTCCCCACTGCTGCATCATTGACAAAGTGCTGCGTGCTTGCGCAGTAGGGAGCCGCCTGTCAAGCCGCAAGGCTTTACTGACGGTTTCCCTTACAAGGAATGGTGACAGCAGCACACAAGAGCCGATTGAAAAATCAGCTAGCGTGCCAACATCGCTGGATCCCTGGACAGGTAAGTGTCCTAATATTAACAGTCAGCAGCTACAGCATTTGTAGGGGGGCTGGAGCTCTGCTTTAACTTGAAAATACTGTATATACAGGAAGATTTATCATAATAGGGATGGGAACGCAGCCAAGAAGGTATTGATACAGGAAGATTTATCATAATAAGAACAGAAAGACAGCCAGCCAAGAAGTTATGGTTCACTAGTAAAATTATTTAGGTATTTTAAGACTTATACTTAGCTACTACAGTCTATTTAAAGTGCTGCAACCCAACAGCTCTTACAGGGAGTATAGCAAAACATACAAATTTCACTGCAAACACATTTGGCATACATTTTATATTGAACTTATTGCTGAGTACTGCAACACCTTCTGGGACTGCTGGTGAGTTAAAGGTTTTTGTAGATGGCAAAATAACGGTGTAATAAAACTAGTTAGGTGGCATTACACTGCACTGAATTCTGAATCACACATAGCAAAGATGAGAAATCCTTTGCATGTATGTATCTAAATAGGGAAGCCATGATGCCCAGTAGTATTGCCTGTAACCCTTTTTTTCGGAGACCCTAAATAACTGCTGCCCTTTGCTGCAGTGTTTATAAGCAAGTCCCATACAAATACCTTGGCCCTCCTTCTGCTATTCTTACACGCTAGGTTATTAACCACTCAGTGGCCACTCCACGTAAATTTCCTGCAGCAAGATCATGTACCTAGTACTGCTGGTGACCCACTTCTGCTGTGATTTGACACAATGTCTGCTGGGATCCGCCCATCATTTGGGAAAGAGGCAAAAATAATTATGTGATGCAACCAACCTGTGCTCGTATCCCCATCTGAAATAAAGGTTTCAAGAAGAACAATGCTTAAAACACCACAATAGGCTGCCAAACAATCCTCAATGTAGGATGATGTTAAGGAACTTTTAATGAGCAGTAGTCAAAAGTGTGCTGTGGCCAACTGCAGGATTGGCAGTGGTAGCAATGTTTGAAAATACTCAAATGAGCATGTGAATATGCTGGCTACAATAGTGATTACATCCTTTTTCAGTTCAGGTGCAGCATAAAGTGAATTTCACAAACCAAACACAAAGGAAGACTTTCAAGTCCACAGAAAAATGAAGGTGTAACTTGATCAAAGGTCCCTGGCTGGTCTCTGTGGATCACTATCCCGAGACAAATATGTCTGCCTCTGAGATATGTTGGCATGGTGTGAATCTAGTTGTGTAGCATTGGCCCAATTCACTACTGATAACAAACCACCATATCAGGCCACTTACATACCACTTGTTGGACTCCCACACTGCAGTGAGGTGCCCCCTCATTGCATCCCCTAGCACACCGCATTGCTATAGTAACTCTCAACACGTCTCTATGCCCTATCTATGTCATGGGGCGGCAAACGAGAGTGTGGAGAGCAGAGTATTCTGTTGTGCTGCATAGAAGATGCTGAGTCTGTGAAAAGGAATCTGGGACCCAGTTCAAGACAGAGGCATGACAGCTTGCTAAAAAGTGGGATTATCCGAGATAACCAAGGAAAATTGATAAGTATGCTTTTGTTGCAATATTTCAGTCGGGAGCTCTCCACAGCAATACTTCTTTCCACCACAAGATGCCCTCAGTCTAATAGTCTAAAGCAGGGGTGCCCAACCTTTTGAAGAGCGAGGGCCACTTAAGCAACTTGGTAACCAGTCGAGGGCCACGATGAGCAGAGTGGGCAGATGACAGGTCATGGCTACTCTATAGGCCCTCAAGATTAAAGGGGATGAATTCCCTTCTGTTTGTCGCTCTATATCGGTGAATTGAGGGTCCCATTTGGTCGGGCTGATCGTGTGAAAAGGGCCTAAGATTGCTGTAGAGGACGCATCGGCTTATGGGGCTCTGCCCCACAGCTGCTTTCTTCCTCCAACACCAGCTTCATTCACAACACTGATGCTGCGGTATGGCGGGCCGGCAACCTGCGATCTGGGCTTGCCATCCGCCATTCCAGAGCAGGAGGTTGCAAGCCACATAGGAGGGCTCTGTGGGCCACATGTGGCCCCCGGGCCACTGGTTGGCCACCCCTGGTCTAAAGCAACCCACATCCTCTAAACTAGGGGTTAATGAATTAGTTTTACTTGGAGATTTTTAAAAAACATTTTTTGTAATCTGCATGACATGATTCAGAAAAACAGAGAAATAACTACAGTAAAAGAAAGTAAACAAATTCCAAATAAACTTGAGCCATTAATAGAGGTCAAACAAAAATACATTCAGATTGTTCCTTTCTCCTCAGAGTCCCACTTAAATCACAGACCCAATCAGAATCCCTGATTACATGAGAGTCAACCCTTACATCATGAGCCCCATAATTCCCCTTAAATAAGAGTGCCCCTTATATCAGAGTTCTCTTTATGTCTGAGTACACTGAGTAATGGGGACCCTTACCTAAGGGTCCCCATTAGAGTCCATACTTACATCAAGGTCCCTATCATAATCCTCCTTACATCAGAGTCTTTATTAGAGTACACTCTTACATCAGAGTCCACATTAAACTCCCATTAAACTCCCACCTTACATCAGATTTAGAGTCCCCCTTACATCGTCAAGGGCCAAAAATATTTTTGTAGTAAGCAGAGTGTGGCCTATGGGCCATAGTTTGAAGACCCCTGCTCTAACCCCAGACTGTTCTTAACCTGCCCCAGCCTGTGACTGAACAATGAAGGCAAAAGCAGTACAGTGATGAACACATGTTACATTGTCATCCAGCTTATTTTTTTCATGTCAACATGCTCCTTGTCAGCACATGAACTGATTGGCTCCTTGTGATTTGTATTCCTCTCCTATTCAAGTTTTGCTGTACAGGGACTGAAAAATAGCTTGCTTTAAAAACAAATACAATGACATAATAATCCTATGCATTTAGGTGAAAAAACTTCTGGCAATGACTGGCCCCCCGGGCCCCCCTCCCATTTTACTTACCTGAGCCCCGTTATTCCCTTGGTGGAGACGCGCTCTCCCTCTTTTCACGGGGTCCTGGCACTCGGCTGGATAGATTGATAGCAGCGCAGTCATTGGCTCCTGCTGCTATCAATCAAATCTAATGACGCAGGCGCCGGGGGGCGGGGCCAAGCCTGTCATTTGTGTCTATGGACAGCGAATGCTGGGCGCGGGAGCGCACCCACACAGTAACCCCCCGGGAGAGTGCTTCTCCTAGGGGGTTATCTAACGTGAGGAGGAGCATGAGAGCTGCCGAGGAATGCCAGAAGAGGATGATCGGGGGCCACTCTGTGCAAAACGAGCTGCACAGTGGTAGTAAGTATGACATGTTTGTTATTTAAAAAAAACAGGAATGTTTACAATCACTGTAAATAGGAGCACAGTATAAACAGATTTCTTTAGTGTATCTGTTCCAAATCCAAAAATTGTTGCTATTGATTACACCAGCTAGATCAGTTATCTACTCATCTTATTGAATTCCATTATATTTTATGAATAATATGTAGCTTAAACACTCAGAATTTTTAGAAAATAGGTCTCATACCAAAGGTATGAAAATTAAACCTTAAAGCATATTACAGGGAGAAATAAATAAAAAGCTGCTTGCACTGTTATAGGTCCTCTATTTAAAACTATTTTCCTTGGCAGTGGACACAGCTTCTACAATAAATAGAAAAGTCCAACAGCTGATCTTTTCTTTTAAGGAGCAGCAAAGGACATAATGAAAATTTCATGTGCAAGCAACGGCAAATTTAAGTGAAATGTATTTTCGACAAGAGAAAGCAGCAGGTCCTCCTCAAATCATGCCAGTTCTTTTTAATGGTGAAGACTGACACTCAGGAAACCTCATAGCTTTTATTGTACTTTCCAAAAAATATTACAGCAGGGAAGAAACAGCAGATGTTGATTCCCAATATTTTATAGCAGCTCGGTGGTACCTCTCTCCGATGCAGCCAAACTTTCTGGGGGGGTACTTTTGAAGAGTAAATAATTAGGTCAGATCTATTAAATAGGAACAGAACTTCAACTAATTTGAAGAGACCTCAGACTGTGTGTCTTTGCTGTGTCCAATATGTGACTAATATCAATAAATTAACTCCATAGGACATTTGCTAAGCCGCAGAAATGAAGAAGCACTGTGATGCCTTTCCTTCAGGGAGGATTACAAGCTATTTCACCTTTCTATTTGCTCTGTTTCTATGCAAGCTTAACTGGGATTGTTTTGCAGAAATAAAGTGATAAAGAGTGCAGGGCTGAAAGTACATACAAATATTCAAGATCTATTAACCTTAAGCTGCCCATGGGCATTTGATGACAGTTCCCTAATCTTGCTGTCTCTAAACAGATCAAGTCACAATCTCTTGTCTATAGATCCTGCAATAAAATTATAAAATTAATCCCCAGGATCAAATAATTTTTGAATTAAGGTTTCAGGGATCACAAACTGGGGGTTACTGAGGGAGCACGGAGATGAGGGAGGCCAGATGATGAACAAGGTACAGCTGTCTGTCACTCTTCCTCGGATATCAAACGGTAGACTGGCCAGTTATTGTGAGGACTCCAAAGTTCCACATTTTTGACACAAGTAACAGCCAAAAAACAACATAACACAAAAGCACACAAATTCCTCAATTGCCCTCACTACTCATAAACGACAGGTTTGTGATGAACTTTTCTTCTGACATTTTTAGTTTCATAAAGATTTTATTAGGTTTGAACAGACATCAACCAATCCATAGAGTGTATTGATCAATATAGGATTCACAGCTTCAAAGGAGACAGGGATAACAAATAACTAAAGTCCAACACTGACTCATAGATGCGTTGGCTTAGAGGAAGTATGTCTTCGTGAGTCCTTGTTTGCTGTAATCATAACCTGCTGGGGAAAAGCCATGTAATTAAAGCAGTAATCAATAAGCAACAGCAACTCAAAATGCTATCATGGGCCTCTAGAGGAACAATATTAGATGCTTCATCAATAAAAAGCCCCAGTCAATGTTGAATCAGTTGTGTGGAAACACTTAGCATATCTGCAAGACTCAATCCCATATAGAACATATATACAACACCAATAAGAACATTTTGTTTGCAAACCTATGGTGCCTCCACTCAGGGTCAGAACGACGCAACCAAAAATGTCAATCCGACTGCGGTTTTATAAGTATAAAAAACAAGAGGTGCCTCTCTTCCTGGTTTTAGAAGTATACACATACAGTTTGAAGATTCCATCACTGCAGCAAACTTTCCAACCAGCTGGTCTATTGGCCGCCTCTATAAGGTATCACTATAGTGCTGAGCAAGCTTACTGTTGACCATCTATGCAAAGGAGAAATGAATTGTTTTTTTTTAACATATTAACCTTTGGCAACATTAAATCGATAAATAGTTCTGCTTATTGATTTTTGCCTGTTCATTTTGTCCACACAAGACTTGGCCCAAATAGCGCTTTTTTGTATGGTTGCTTCTGATTGTATACACATAGAGTTTGTACCCCTGATGGGGTAGTAAAGAGGGGGGAAAAAGAAAGAAAGGAAGTATCTAAGGAAGGGAATAAGAGAAAAAAGCTACAAGAGTAGGATAGCGAGTGGGGTGCTCTGGAATAGAATGGGTTGCAAACCTCTACCTACCACCAGTAAAGAGCCAAACCTGAAAAAGGAGTGGGGAAGGCACTCGCCTATGTGATAACAGTCCTCAAACAGCTCACGTAGATGATGATATCACATTAAAACCTGTTAGGGGAGCGTTGAGTGACATCATCTCAAACTAGTCCATAGGGGGCAGCATGTGTGGGCTTGTTTATACCATGCTGTTTTCCTCTTGTTTCGGGCATGACACAGTAAAATGTAAGTTAAATCGCTTATTTCTAGGGATGGGCCAAATGACCCCCTAGTTTGGTTCGCACCAGAACTTTCAAACATTGCAAAAGTTCTAATCCGAATAATGAACCCCATTGAAGTCTGTGGGAGCAGAATGTGAAAAATCAAAAGTGCCCATTTTGAAGGTTTATATACAAGTAATTGGGCAAACAATGATCATGGGGGTTCGGGTACTCTCCTGGAGGACATGTATCAATGAAAATAGTTTGTAAAAAACGTAATTGTTAAATAAGAAGTGATTTATTGATGCTTAAAGTGAAAAACCTGTAAGGTGAACTTACACAGAACTCCCAACTCACCCCTAGTCCTGCTGACCTGTTGTGTGGCAAACTCCCGTTCTCAGCCCAGTATAGCTGTGTCAGGGGTCTGGGGCTTAGAAATCCCCTCGGAATTCATTCATCTTCTTCACCGCTGACAGGATGGGCTACGCAGGTTCTAAATGGTCAGCACGGTCCATGTGATGGCGCCGACCAATTCGAATGCTCCGAAGTGTCCCTCCTGATCGGGTACATTTTGGAGATTCAGCTGCAGTGATTTATAAGTCTGGACCCCTGACACGGCTATACTGGGGCTCAAAACTGCATGCGTTAAACTTGCAGTACTGCACTGAACTGAAGTCTGAGGGGTCCAGACTTAGAAATCACTGCAGCTGAATCTCCAAAACTTACCCGGTGTTTAACAGCAGTAGTTCATCACCGATGATGGGTCTTTCTCTTATTTGGGTATAGCTGTAATGTGTGCCTCAAGAATTGGCTTGGAAGACTGTGGCCCTCTGACACTGAGTTAAAAGCCTACAGAAAATATGGGGTCAGGATGTCAAGAAAACCCTTATAATATTGCATTGTCAGACTGTCAGGACCCCGGGCTTTTACCAAGTTTCATCTATTTGATCGCTTGGCCAAGTTCATCTGTTGTAAAGGGGCGTTCCAAAGAATCAGCATCCTCAGGTTTTATGGGAGGAATCCCATGTTCTGAGAGTGCAACATAAGGCAACTACGTGAGGTCGACAGTGGTGCAGATGGGGAAGCCAAGGAGATGTTATACAAAGACTTGTAATATTCTTGAAATTGCTGGACGATGTCTTCTGTTTTATGTAACACATTATCAATGGAAAATCAGACAGTCAATTCTTCTGACACTTTTAATCTAAACACTCTGCACTCAAGCAGACTAGCATACAGACTTTGCAGACCAGACACAATGCTCTCACTAGCAGAGATGTGTTAGCTAAGCCAAACAATACCACTTATAGAGTTAGTATGAACACATACCGTATTTATCGGCGTATAACACGCACAGGCGTATAACACGCACCCTAACTTTAAGAGGGAAGTTTCAGGAAAAAAACTTTCCACAGCCCTTGCGTATAACACGCAGGCACAGTTTACCCTCTATTTTCAGGGGGAAAAAAGTGAGCGTTATACGCCAATAAATACAGTACTTGCAATCTCTTACCACCAGCTGCCACTAGATTGCAACTACTCAAAATCGAGCTGACTGGATACATGCGCGCAAATGCATGTCCCACATATACTCTGGTGCACTGTCAAGTGATTAATGTGGGCTTCTGAGATTTCCAGGCTATCCTGTGAGGAAAGTTCCTCACACAGCAATCTTTCCCATTGCCCCCACACACACACATTAGACACGCAGATCCCCCTTGTCTTTACTAATGTTCACATGATAACCTTTATGCAGTCAGATTGGCCATCTTGTTCTCTGTCTGTCAACCAATGCAATTGCATAGAACCCGAGGATGAAGTCATACTAGGCAATCTGACACCAATTTACAGTCTCTCCAGATTTGTGCATTATTTAGAGCAAAATAAAAAACAGTGTTTTTTATTTTTATTTTTAATCTCCCTATGTGTTCAGTGCAAAGCTATAAAATGACAAAAACAATAGTGACAGAGTGAGGCATACATGCAAGCAAACAGTTTTAAAACAAATGGGGTAAACATACAGAAATTCACTATGTGCCATTTGCAGAGTTGGATAGAAAATGTGGAACTCCCCCCACATTGAAGGGACCCCCTAGGTATGGAAAAATTTGGTTTCAGATCTTCACTGCTATACGATAGAGATCAAAACCGAGTTCTCACCTATTTAGACTATCCAATTGGATGGAGGGGTATGGCCACTGCCTATTACTGAACTAAAGCTAGCCACAGATGGGTAGAATTTCAAAAGGAAATGCTCAGGAAAAGTCTTGGAAAATATGTATCAACAGATTAGATTTGCTTTTAACACTTGATTTTGAAATGAATGAACTAATGAAAACCATATTTCTTGAAAAGTGTGAAAATGGTTTCTGCTGGTGTCCTGCTGTGTGTACAGTCCAAGCATTGACTCCAATCATTGAACAAATATACAAAGAACAAATATATATATTCCCTTTAAAATGTATGTCTAGCCTAAACTTTTTTTTTTTTTTTTTTTTAGCGCTGAAAAGAGTGTGTAGGCAGGTAGCCTACTGTATATGTAGTTAGTACCTGGCTGCTCAGTAAAGGGGAAAAGGGTTAATTGTTTTGCTGGCCTTCCCTGGTGTGTTCACTGGCTTTCACTTGGGTCCAGCCTGCCTCCCATGTTCTATAAAATGGAAGAGGTCTGGATACTAGGGGGGCTCCGGGGAGCTCCTGAAGAAATTAATGGGGAAAACACACAGCTAGAAGACATGATCATACCTTTGGTCTACTCTGGAATGGTAATTCACTGGAAGACCACAGAAACATGGATTTCCTTGTTCAAGCATTGACAAGCATGGACTTTTTTCAAAGAGACTTCACCTGTGCAGGTAACCTGGGGCAGCAAAAGTTAGGTTTAGTTAGGAAAAGGATGTTATTGCATGCTATACATGTTGTGCCAAGTTTACAGTAAAAGTTGATTCAATTGTTCTGAGCCTGGTCTGAATTTAATCATAGGGTTGCATGTGAGGTCTTGCCATGTTTTTAAAGAACTTGGGTCCAAAACTACAAAATGGGGTATGAGTAACATCACTACATCAAAGGTTCAATCAACAAGACAAGAAGAAAAGGGTGGTTGCCATGAGTGATCACGAGGAGAAATAAGCAACCAGTCAACGGCATGGTAGCTGGTTAGGTAACAGGTTCTCTGGTAGCAAGGGGGTTGGTACTTTTACTCCCTCACTAACTGTCCGTCTCTGCTGGTCACTGGGAGAGGACTGGCGTTACAGTGATCTATGGCATGGTCACTAGGCATGGGAAAAGAAGAGTTAAGTCAGAACACTTTTGTGCTCATCAGGACCCCAGTCTGTTACTGGGAATGGGGTAACAGGTCCATGCTATGTGCTCAGCAGGATTATATTCTGTTACTGGGAGTGAGGAAACAGGTCCGTGCTATGTGCTCGTCAGGACCATATTCTGTTACTTGGAGGTATGCTGATTGGTGGAGTGAGCAGAGCCTGTCTCTCTGAATGCAATATATACATCAATCCAAGTATGTAGAAATTGGAAAGAAGAAGCTTATGGAGAAACTCTGTATTTTGGGTACTGCATACATGTGGCTCATCTCTGATTTGGGAGGCTTTGTTAATGTTTGACTCTTCACATGACTTCAGCTCCTGTCTGGTCCCAGGCATTCATGAGCACTCCTTCAGGAGAAGTGTTACCCCGCATGCAAGGGTTAGTGACCCCATTCAACGCCTGGCATAGCCCATAGAACCCACCCGGGGTAAGCCTCTCATGACCCTTGACCCATGATCCTTGGTTGGTATTCAACGAGGAAGGAAAAAATCACATGACAACCACCCTATCAACCTACCCTATACAAGTGGATATGGGTAACAGCCCCTGTAAGGTTTTTACTGCTATTAGGCGAGATTTAGCCTTGCTTCCTGTCCTGCTGACAACATTCTACCGTAAGTTAAAACTCAAATCTAGCCAACATTTTTTTTAGTTGAATTTATATTTGGGAAGAACCATTACTTCTCTGAATTTTTTTTGCTGTCCATGACATAGATGCAGGGATATTATCTCACGTACTGTCGAAGCTGTTTCAGGAAGATATCTCTGTTTCAGGAAGAAATCTCTCATAGAGGCTCACAAACAGAATTTAAAAAGTTGACAGAAGTTTTAACTATTAAATAAAAAAAACTGACAGAAGTTCCATCCCTTCTCCATTGAGCATAGAAATGTTGAAGTTGTGTTTTATTTGGTAGTACATAATGAGTGTATTTTTAGTTCTAAAGGATAAAAATTCTCAATGATGAAAAGGCACATGGAAAGTGCAGTTACCGTATATTTTTCTCCATGGCATGAATTTGAATTGTGACCTCTGTAATTGAAGCGGTGGATTAATAAGCTGTCAGGAATGCTGGTAGATCAGACTGTGTGACCGCACAGAGGAACCAAACAAGGTGAGTAGTGAAATAAAGGTGTTTATTTACAAATGTGTGAACCACCAGTGCACAATAAAACGACAAAACAGTATGTACAAATAAAGGGGAATACCGTATTCATAAACGAGCCAAGCCAAGGTCATACACATGGGAGGTCAGTAGATGGGTAAGGATGGGGACAGGAATCAGGACACAGGGAGGACAAGTCCAGGCAGGGATCAAGGATCAGGTCCAGGGATCAGGTCCAGAAATCAGGGTCAAATACAAGCTCAGGTCCAGGAGGTATGACGATACCAGGGCGAGGAGTGATTACACACGCCGGGTATTTATAGAGGCGTGCTGATTGCATTCAGGTCACACCTGAACGCAGGAAGGGCTGTGTGCTCCACACTGCTAAGAACGCCCCGCTGGTGGACGCCAGTACTGCAGCCCAAGGATAACATAGCAGTAACACCAGCAGGGGGAACCTTCCCTGACAGTACCCCCCCCCCAAAGGAGCGGCCTCCGGACGCTCCAATTAGATGTTGCTGGGGAAAGTCTGTGGTGTCAAGCTGGGCAGCAGATAAAGTCACATCAGGTTGGGCCGGATGAAAGTCCATGACTTTTAACAGGGCAAAGTGCAGCTCAAGCTGGGCAGCGGGTACAGAAATCTTAAGTTGGGCAAAAAGTACATCAAGCTGGGATGCAGATAGGGGCAAATCAAGCTGGGCAGCAGACTCCGGGTCGTCGAGCTGGGCAGCAAACTCCGGGTCGTCGAGCTGGGCAGCAGGCTCCGGGTCGTCGAGCTGGGCAGCAAGCTCCGGGTCGTCGAGCTGGGCAGCAAGCTCCGGGTCGTTGAGCTGGGCAGCAAGCTCCGGGTCGTCGAGCTGGGCAGCAGGCTCCGGGTCGTCGAGCTGGGCAGCAGGCTCCGGGTCGTCGAGCTGGGCAGCAGGCTCCGGGACGTCGAGCTGGGCAGCAGGCTCCGGGACGTCGAGCTGGGCAGCAGGCTCCGGGTCGTCGAGCTGGGCAGCAAACTCCGGGTCGTCGAGCTGGGCAGCAAACTCCGGGTCGTCGAGCTGGGCAGCAAACTCCGGGTCGTCGAGCTGGGCAGCAGGCTCCGGGCTTTTGAGCTGGGCAGCAGGCTCCGGGTCGTCGAGCTGGGCAGCAGGCTCCGGGTCGTCGAGCTGGGCAGCAAACTGTGGGTCGTCGAGCTGGGCAGCAAACTCCGGGTCGTCGAGCTGGGCAGCGGGCAGGGACACCTCAGACTGGGCAGCGGATGGCACTGAAACAGGCAGGGCAGATGGCGCTGAAACAGGCAGGGCAGATGGCACTGAAACAGGCAGGGCAGATGGCACTGAAACAGCAACTTCAGGCTGGCAAACTGGCACAGCAACTTCAGGCTGGCAAACTGGCACAGCAACTTCAGGCTGGCAAACTGGCACAGCAACTTCAGGCTGGCAAACTGGCACAGCAACTTTAGGCTGGCAAACTGGCACAGCAACTTCAGGCTGGCAAACTGGCACAGCAACTTCAGGTTGGCAAACTGGCACAGGAACTTCAGGCTGGAATGCAGGATCAGGCTGGCAAACTGGCCACATAGCAGGTAGAGGTTTGGCAGAATCAGGTTCAGCTGGCATGCAAGCAGACTGGAGCAGGTTGGTTGGTGTGGAGACAGGTTGGGTTACTGGCAGGATCATCTTGGTTGGGAAAAACTTTCGTTTTTTCTTGGGCTTAGCCACAGAAGCTCTGTAGGTAAGGGGTGCAGCGGACTGGAAAGGAGGATTGGGATATGGCAGAGTAGAGGGAACAGTAGCTGGAGGAAGTTTTTGTGGGTTAGTAGGCGGCTGAGAAGAGACAGGTGGGTTGTATGCAGGATAGGTACAGGGAGCAGAGACTGGATATTGGTATCTGGTGGGAAGCAGTGTATACTGAGCTTCGACTGGGGTTGCCATTGGTGATGGACAGATGGATCTTGGGAAGGTGAGTGGTTAATGGCAGGGCTGGAAACAGGTGGTTTGGCAGAAATCAGGAGATCTGACCATGCCTGCAGCACAGGCTGAACAAAAGCAGGTTCACACACACCTTGCCTAATCAGAGACTGCACAGAACAAATGCACTCAGACAACTTTTGCTGGGGACAGGAGGAATAATGCTCATCAAAAGACGCCGGATCATCCTCTAATAACCACACCAGGGATTCAACTTGGTCATGACTGAAGGGGGGAGAGAAATCGTCACTGCCATCAGGAATAAATGACAGAGCTGGCTTTACACACAACCGAATTAATGCCTGAACATCATCATAAGACATATAACCCTGATCCACCATGGAATGGGCTGATCGGATGGCTTCCATCAGCTGGTCACTTGTCCATCCCTCAAAAACCTGGCGACAATATTCCTCATCCTCCTCTGCCAGCAGAGAATAGTAAATGATTTCATTGAAATCCATCTTTAGAGCCACACACTACACCAGTATGGTTCCTCAAAGCAATCACGTCTGATCAAGGGATGGCCCTGGTATACTGTCAGGAATGCTGGTAGATCAGACTGTGTGACCGCACAGAGGAACCAAACAAGGTGAGTAGTGAAATAAAGGTGTTTATTTACAAATGTGTGAACCACCGGTGCACAATAAAACGACAAAACAGTATGTACAAATAAAGGGAAATACCGTATTCATAAACGAGCCAAGCCAAGGTCATACACATGGGAGGTCAGTAGATGGGTAAGGATGGGGACAGGAATCAGGACACAGGGAGGACAAGTCCAGGCAGGGATCAAGGATCAGGTCCAGGGATCAGGTCCAGAAATCAGGGTCAAATACAAGCTCAGGTCCAGGAGGTATGACGATACCAGGGCGAGGAGTGATTACACACGCCGGGTATTTATAGAGGCGTGCTGATTGCATTCAGGTCACACCTGAACGCAGGAAGGGCTGTGTGCTCCACACTGCTAAGAACGCCCCGCTGGTGGACGCCAGTACTGCAGCCCAAGGATAACATAGCAGTAACACCAGCAGGGGGAACCTTCCCTGACATAAGCAGACATTTTGTTGGCCACATAAAGGGACTGTGCAGCCATCCCAAAAATGAAAGCGGTCAATAAAAAACCCACTGTTGTCTTTCAGTAACTAGAATGCTGTGGTTTATTACCTAGCATATATGTGTAAAGTTATAAATTCAGAGGATTAAAAAATGTCAGAGGCAGTATGGCAAATGAGATGCTTTGACCAAATCATAGAGCATTTCTGAATGATGGGAGTTTTATTGCCTCTTCTGCATGGAGGTCATAACAACATTATGCATTATACAGCTTAGTTTTACTATTTATACACGGAGGTGACATTTATCTTTGGAATATATGAGCACATCTAATTATCCAGAAATACTTGGTTACTGCTATCAATGTTACCGATAGCCTCAAATTATACTACCAATTATACTATGTTTAATGTCAGCTAAGTGTTGACAACCACTGACATGTCTAGCAAATGCAAGGAAGCTTATGTTGTCCACTATAATTGCAGTGACACAGGCCCACCCTTTTGACTTGTATTTAATAAACAATTTTTTAGGTTGTGTACACATCATCTCACTTACTACATTGACTGAGGCAGTAAGTTGTGTCTCTTTCTATAATTTTTTCTAGCATTTTTTGTAAATCTAACTCATGTTTGGGGTTAAAGGGATCATACTTTTTTCCCTAAACAACTGTGACAGTTTGTTTTTCACTTCTCTTAAGATTTGATATATTCTAAGAGACTTTTGGTCTTTTTTAAATACATTCCAGACTAAGCTCAAACTCTTCTCCTTAAACCCCACCCAAACCATCCAGGAAATGGGGGAGGGAAAGGACTTATTCTCAATTTGAACAGAAGCCAAGGTCCTGTGTACAGCCTAGTCCTAAAATTCTGAATTCAAAAGGGATTAATCAAAAGATCAACACAGATCCCTCAAGCACCACATGGTTGTTTTGAACAGTCTAGTATTAATTTGAAGGTACTATGATACCTATCAAGAAAGTTTAGGTTTAACACAAATAAGAGGTAAAAGTCTACTTAATTAAAGATGTAAAAGGGAGAACTTAGAGTTAAAAATAGGGTAATACGTACAAAGAAAGAAAATATTGAATCTAGCCATACACAATCAAATTAACCCTAAACTCTATTTTTCCTAGGTGAAGCATTTAAAGTATTACTGTATATATATACTGTATCTATACACAAGTTAATAACTCATATACAGGCATAACCCACTTTTAAATACACAATGGTGTTTATTTACTAAAGCTACAAGTGCAAAATCAGGCTCACTTTTGCATAGAAACCAATGAGCTTCTAACCCCAGCTTGTTCAGTTAAGCTTTGGTAATAAAACCTAAAAGCTCATTGGTTTCTATGCAGAAGTGAGCCTGATTTTGCACTTTCCAACTTTAGTAAATAAACCCCATTGTGTACTTAAAAGTGGGGTATGCCTGTACACAGTTATTACTTATGCCTCGTACACACGACCGGACTTTCCGAGAAAAAAAAGTCAGACAGGCTTTATTTCTCGGAAAGTCCGGCCGTGTGTAGCCTCCATCTGACCTTTTTTGTCGGAAGTCTGAATGACATTAGATAGAGAACCTGTTCTCTATCTTTGCGTCAGACTTCCGATGGACTCACGGCGGACTTTTGCATGGTCAAAAGTCTGACCGTGTGTACAAGGCATTAGAGTTGATGCAGAGTCTTCAACCAGTTCTGAAGGTTCCTTCCTGTCTCTCTCCATTTCCTGTATCTACTATAAGTAGCCACACAATGGTGCCATAATTTAGTAATGTTTTTGCCTAAGGCATTTTTAGGCCAGGTGAGTTTTTCACATTAAACATGAAAATTACTCAGTATTTCCTCCTGCAAAATGTGTATCCCGAAATGATGTAGAGGTCAACAGGAGAAGCCACTGAGCACATCAGGGGAACAGGAGATTGACACTGCTAGAAGTGTAAGTTTCTGAAAAGACTTCAGCAGAGATTTCTCTGCATCAGAGCAACATCTGTTGGTGTGGGCAGCAGGATTGTTTAAGTATGTACTATATCCCTTTTGCAGAGACCGTTTTTTGGGTATTTTTTTTTTTTTTTGGGAGGTCTTTGCATTATCAGACTTATCACAAATAAGTTGAATTCTTATTTCATTATGCATTGCTGTTGCTTGTACCACTGTCTGGCCTGAAAAGAGCTTGCACTCACCACAAGAGTGTATTCTGGAGCTGTAATATTTAAGTACGGTAGCTTCACATTGCATAATAAAAATTACATCCAAGAGACCAGGAATTGATGACTGTATTTTCAACAGATCAACTGATTTCTAGTCTGCACCATATGAGAGGGGCACAACTCTTCACTGTGAAGCAGAACATGGGTTATGTGCTTTTAAATTTCATCAATTTTACACATTTATGAAGCATGTTAGATGATGCTGTTAAAATATTGTTTCCTTCATGAAAAGAAAAATTATGCATTTGTTTGTTAAACTTAAGAAAAATATAAATATAATATATGTTTTTCTATTCTTTATAGATTATTCCTGCAGTCCAGCAATTTGTCACTGATAAGATGGGTCCCACATATATAGATCCTCCAACCTTTGACCTGCAGCATAGTTACATGGGCTCCACGTCTAATACACCATTAATATTTGTTCTGTCTTCTGGTGCTGATCCTTTAGCATTATTAATGAAATTTGCAGAAGAAAAAGGTGATGGTTAACTTCTATTTTATACTATAAAATTGTTAGCTATACCTTAGATAAGGGAAAAATATAGAAATCTGGAACATATCATTTAGTGCTTATTAGGTGATGATTGTTCTTTAGAAAGCAAATTGGCACCCACACTATTTCATATATCAAAGGACATTGTGCAAAGCACATCTTAAGAGCTGGTTCACACTGGGGCGACTTGCGATCCGACTTCATGTCGCCTCAAGTCGTCCCAAGTCGCGCTGTAGAGAAAAACAATGGAAGTGAATAGGAGCGGTGTTAATACACACGACTCAAGGCGATCCGACTTCAGAAAAGGTTCCTGTACTACTTCAATCCGACTTGTAGGCGATTTGTACCCATTGATTTCAATGGAAGTCGCCTCAGAAGTCGGATCACTGTCTTATCTGAAGCTACTTTCCAGGAAGATAACATACATTTCTCAGGCAAATCTCTCCTGCCCCCCTCCCTCCCCCTCCCTCTCCCAGAGCTGATTGTTGTTTTATTGGCCACTGGAAAGTCTCCTGTCCTGGAGACAACTTCAAGTCGTGTTGTAAATCGCCCCAGATCGCCCTGTGGTTCATGTTCAAGACGTGTCGGAGTCGCCTCTGAAAGTCGCGCTGGAAGTCGTGTCGCCCTAGTGTGAACCGGCTCTAAATGTGAAATGTAAACATTTCACCAAGCTTATTGCTACAATAACATTCTAGGATAAACATGTTTAACCCATTCAACATAACCTTTACATGACTGAGATTCTGAGATGTGAACATTTATATTGCACACCATGTTAATTTATCATTCAATGGTATCAAAATGTGTAGTAAAACATCACAATATAAATATTTTATGCACAAGGATTCCTGCCATCATCTTTAAACAATTTAGCTGCTGTACAGTGTATACCTATTAGATGGCTGTGTGGTCACCTTGTCAGATACTGTATACTGGACCCCCAGTCTGATGCTGAAGCCTCATAATAAAAATTGTTGCCAGTTAGTGGTCTCAAGCACTTTATTGGGAATGGGAGTATTAAAGTGAACCTGTTACTTTGCCTGTATAGGCTTGCTTTAAGACAATAACTTGCTTATCTCTGTGCATTTGTGAAAAAACATAAGAGACGATTAGTCATTAGTCACATTAGTCACAAACTACACACTAAACAACACATTAATATCCTGGTAAGATATCTGAAATATTTAAACAATATGTAGGGAAGATGTCCACATTTTGATATATACCTTGTAGAAAGTTTGTACATTTTGGAAACAATTTGAAGTTCTGATCTAATTGCTTTCAGTGTGATCAAATTGTAATTTGATAAGTCATACTATTAAATAAAGATAGTCTGATTTTTTTCAAGCAGCAAACACATTTTATATTGCCATACCTTTTCTGAACAGTCTAGGTAATTACCGGTTATAGAAAATGCAAACCAATTTATTAGATAGTTGTGGAACCTTCTTTACTGGTGATGATTTCAAGCATACACTTTCTCTAACCTCTTATCAGACCTTGAGGCATGACTACTTATTGTAGTCTATTTTTTGTGCAAAACTGTTTCAATGTATGTATATTGTGGTGTATCTTGAATGTCCAGCCTCAGATCACACAACAGAATTTTTGTTTGAGTGAGGTCATTCTAAAACACAGAATTGCTGCTGTTGGAGACACTTTGTTGTTGACTCACCCCTGTGTTTTCAATTATTGTAATTTTTAATGACCCCATCTTTTTTGAATTTTAGATTAACACATGCCCAACTTCAAATGCAGAATGAACTAATACTGTACAACTAAAGTAATACCCCCAATCTCTGTTAAAAAAAAAAAAAAAACGATTACCCCCATATTAAATGTGACAAACATCCAAGCAGAGGTACCATCAATATCACTTGCCTGACGAAGGGGCCCTGGGTGGCTCTGAGGCCCCATACACACGACCGAGTTTCTCGGCAGAATTCAGCCAGAAACTCGATCGAAGCTGAATTCTGCCGAGAAACCTGGCCGTGTGTACACTTTCGGCCGAGGAAGCCGACGAGTTCCTCGTCGAGCCAAATAGAGAACATGTTCTCTATTTCCTCGTTGTTCAATGAGGAAAGTTGGCTCGCCGAGATCCTCGGCGGCTTCACACAGAACTTGACGAGCAAAACGATGAGTTTTGCCCGTCGAGTTCCTCGGACGTGTGTACGGGGCCTGAGACCATATGTTTATCATGTGACCACGAAAATAAAGCTTTGGACCTTTTCGGGGGAATCCTTGGTGTGCTGATGACATTTCTTCACTTCTCTATACTGGGCTGAGCCAGCACTCCTTACCAAGTTGTTAATGCTCTGCATCATTGCAAGCTGATTCTGTAGATCTGGTTTTTGGGCTTCAAAACAAACAAAAAACTTGCTCACATCTCACACCACAGTATTTATCTTTAAATGGTTGTTCAAGGGGTGACTAGATAGAGCAGGCAAACAAAAAAATAATAAAAACCTGTCTGAGATTTTCCAAGATGATTAGTCTCAAGGGTATACATATTGGTAACCTTGTGAAATCAATTTGATTGTTTATACATAGAGCAGGATGGGCACTGAGGTTCATTACCACTCCTAGAAGACACGGTTGCCTCTAGCTGTCATTAGGACACTTACATTTTTAATGTACTGATACAGTTTACAAAACTGTTGTTAATTAGTTTGAGACCTTAATCTTGGTCTGAATAGGCAACACCTTACGGTATGCTATTTCCGTTTGTCAACTATACAGCAATGCTCTTAAAACAGGAAACCTCACAATCCAAAAAACATTAGTGTGTAAGCATACCTCTTAACGGAAAAATCCCTGTGTATTAAAAAGATCCCTCGTCAGTCTCATATTCAGTATATTGAGGGCACCTCCACTTGAATAGATGCCATGTTTGATATGCTTGAAAGCTTGTTTTAAAAAGTACATATTAATAAAGTTTTTATTGAAGATTGTGCATAAGACACTCTTTGTATTTTATAGTGTTCATTAAAGATTTCCCAGTCTGGAGAGAGTACATTTTAATTTGTATCTACAGTCCCATTTGAATATTTGAAGTGATTTTAGACAATGGTTCACCAGTGGGATTGTATCTTTTTATCACTTGAAAACTGGCAGGTGGTAAATTTTTTAAGAAATAAAAATACAGTCAAAAGTTCTAATCTTTTCTCACGCTACAAAAAAATCTGTTTTTATCTGTGTTAAAAAGATCGGAGGTGCAACTGCTGGCTTTATTAAATGGTGCAATGAACTCAGAACAACACAACCCACATACTTGTTTAGAGAGAATGACTTGTTAAGTAGCTGTTAAAATATAGGTCAGGTATGTATTTTTACTGATTGGAAGACTCGGCATATTGACTGGAATGTATGCTTGCAACTCACATAATATTGTCCAGATGATTAAATTATTTGATGAATAAAGACATAGCAATATAAAATGGTGCTGGTTGTCATTGGTAAATAAGATACCAATATATATATATATATATATATATATATATATATATATATATATATATATATATATATATATATATATATATATATATATATATATAAATATGTGTGTGTGTGTGTGTGTGTAAAGCGATGTGTAAACTGACAGCGCTATATAAGTACCTGTAATAAATAAATTAATGTTTTTTTCTTTTAAAATAACAAATATATTATACTTACGCGGGCTCAGGTAAGTATTAAGGAGGGTAAGGGGAGAAACACATATTGAAATATTTATTACCTTAAAGCAGGGAATGCATTAACCACTTGACCTTCGGAAGATTTACCCCCTTCAGGACCAGGCCATTTTTTGAGATACAGCACTGCGATACTTTAACTGACAATTGCACAGTCATGCAACACTGCACATAAATTATATGTATGTCCTTTTTTCTCACAAATAGAGCTTTTTTTTGGTGGTCACCACAGTGTTTTTTGTTTTTTTTGCGCTATAAACAAAAACAGATGGTCAACTTTGAAAATATATATATATATTTTTTTACTTTCTACTATAAAACATATCCAATTAAAAAAAATGTAAAAATCCAATTTCTTCATGAATTTAGGCCAATATGTATTCTGCTACCTATTTTGGCAAACAAAAACCCAATAACCATACATTGACTGGTTACGCAAAAGTTATATTTACTAGTAATGGCAGCAATTAGCGACTTATAGTGGGACTGACATGTTTGACACTTATTGGTAACCAGTGACACTAATACAGTGATCAGGGCTAAAAATATGCACTGTACTAAGGACACTGGCTGAGGAGAGGTTAAACCTCTAGGACAGTGAAAGGGTTAAATGTGTGTCTAACAAGGGTTTTTGGTGTACTGTTTGTAGTGCTTTTGCTAAGGGAAGTAATGCATTTTATTACCTGCTTTGCAGGGAAAGAAAGTCTATTACTTCCACGCTGACTGGACAGAGCTCTGCCTTGTTTACATCGGCACGGCTATGTCCTGTGTGTCTTCTCAATGATCGGTGGGTGCCAGCGGTCATCCACTGCTAATCGGCATCTGCTGTGTATAATCACAGCACAGCCTGGTGGCCAGCGGCAAGAGCGCTCCCTCTACTGAGAATTGCCTGATCACATACCTAGTACATGATCCAGCGCAGCAGAGCCACCTTACATATTAGTGATATAGTCGGCAAGCAGTTAAATTAAAAAATGTTTGGGCATTACAACCACTTTAGTATCAACTCACATTTTGGGAGCCATACATTCTGGAAGAATCCTGCCAAAACACATGGGGGAAGTCTTTCCTGGAGGTATGGGGCAAGAGAGAAGACAGAGTGAGTAGTCAACACTGTGGGGACTAACAAAGGGTGAGACTGCTACATGTAGCCAGACTCCCTTGAAGACAGCCGTGTGCTTAAGTCTTCAGCTTTTCCCTAGAGATCTGTCGGATGGGCTGGAGAAGAGTCAGCTGGGTTGGCTAGTGAAGAGTCTGTTGAGTAGACTGGTGTAGAGAGACAGCCAGGGTGGCTAGTGAAATGGGCATCTTCAGCCATGTGAGTTGGCAGTGCCTGAATAGGTGGTGCTGGGATCAGTGTCCACAGAGGAGATGTTATAAGCTGTTTTTCTACAACTGAGCTACACTAAAAGGGACTATGAGTTCCTCCCTGTAATGTGCTATTGCTAATCTGACTGGGAGCCTGTCAGATAAATCAGAGTGACTCAGCTGGAGCAGTCAAGTGAATGTGCAGGAGGAAAGTGAAAGAGACGGTATATAGAAAGATGTCCCTGAAGTTTTGCTGAACCTCCCATCTCTATCCAAGTTATTAACCCTTATATAAAAAAACAACAAAACAAAGTCACGGACTGTTCTCTGACTCGGGGTGCTTATGAAAATTTGGTGTGCCTGGCTGTGCAGGAGTGGGGCATCCAAGTTCATCTGCAGTCCCTACTGGGGTATGCAACACTTCCTTTGAGCTTAATTGATTCCCACTGCCCCCACAGTGGAGATGAAGAGACACGTTTGATGTCTAATCTAGGTGACATTCATGGCTTCCTTCATAGATTCAGTGGAGTGAGCGAGCATAACCACACTATGAAACACTTTTTTTTAACCACTTACCGACCGGCTCATGTACATATACGTCAGCAGTTTAAAGATGGATATCTCGGTAACGGCAGCAGCTGCTGCCACAACTTTTCAGCAGCCGGTCGGGTAAACGATAGTGGTGGTCTTAAGCGGATTCGCCCCAAGATCACTGTTCTCGGCGGCGAGAGAGGCCCCCCGCTGCTCTCCCGTGCCCTCCGCCATTTACCGGAGCCGTCGGCAGTGGTGGAGGCGATCGGGACCTGTCAGCGGCTGTGTATGAAGATGAGTGAGGAGAAGATGGCCCCCACCCTTCTCCATATCACTGCAGGGCGGAAGCGATGTCAAATCGCCACTTAAGCCCATATGTCTTAAAGGGACATTTTTCAAGTGACATTTTTTTTTTTTAACTGCATTTAAGTCCAAATATGAGATCTGAAGTCTTTTTGACCCCAGATCTCATATTTAGGAGGACCTGTCATGTTCTTTTCTATTACAAGGGATGTTTAAATTCCTTGTAATAGAAATAAAAGTGGCCCACTTAAAAAAAAAAAAAAACAGTGCTAGATCAAAAAAATTAAGTAAAATAAATAAGATTAATAAAGCACCCTGTCCCGACGAGCTCGCGTGCAGAAACAAACGCATACATGAGCAGCGCCCGCATATGAAAATGGTCTTCAAACCACACATGTGAGGTATCGCCACAATCGTTAGAGCAAGAGCAACAATTCTATTCTAGACCTCTGTAACTCAAAACATGCAACCTGTAGAATTTTTAAAACGTTGCCTATGGAGATTTTTAAGGGTAAAAGTAAAAGTTTGACACCATTCTACGAGCGGACGCAATTTTGAAGCGTGACATGTTGGGTATAAATTTATTCGGCGTAACATTATCTTTCACAATATAAAAAAAATTGGGCTAACTTTACTGTTGTCTTATTTTTTTATTTAAAAAAGTGAATTTTTTCCAAAAAAAGTGCGCTTGTAAGACTGCTGCCCAAATACAGTGTGACAAAAAGTATTGCAATGACTGCCATTTTATTCTCTAGGGTGTTAGAAAAAAATGTACAATGTTTGGGGATTCTAAGTAATTTTCTAGCAAAAAAAAATAACTTGTAAACACAGAGTCTGAAAAACAGGCTTGGTCCTTAAGTGGTTAAATTATAATGAAGCCATTCCTTTGATGTGGTGGCTGTATTAATTTTATTTTTTCAGTCTTTTTCCATTTATTTACCCCTGATAATCCTGAAAATAGCACACTTCCTTTCCTAGGGTACCTACGATCTCTCATAATATCTTTGTTTTCTGGTTTAGATAAGCAATATAGTGATATTAAAGGCTTTCTCTTTTTTTTATAACAAACATGTCATACCTGCTTGGTGCGTTGGTTTTGAACAGCGGTCCTCTTCTTATCAGGACCCTTGCTGGCACTTTTGGCCCCTACCCCCTGCCAAGTGCCCCCAGAGCAAGTCGGTTTTGCAATAGGGGCACCCAAGCAGACTCATTCCCAAGCCAGGGCTCTGCGTGTCTATTCACACATAGAGCCGTGGCTCGGCCCTGCCCCCTCTCTCTCCTCTTTGCCTCACTGGCTGTGATTGAGAGTAGTGGGATCCAATGGCTTCCAGTGCTATTTCAGTAAATGAGGAGGGAGAGTCCCTGGAGAGCTGAGGCTCTTTAGAGTCACTTTAATTTAGACCTCCACGGTAGCATCTTCATACCTTTGTTTTACTCCCTCACTGCTCTTCCCAACCCCTGGGAGTGAAAGAAAATCTCTGTAAAAGCAACAAGCTATAGCTTGGAGCTATGAACTTTCCTGTTACAGCACTGATTGGTCCAACACTCATGGATGAGTCTCATGGATGAGTCTCATGGATGAGTTACATGACATACCCAGAGGTACCTGATAATTCCTTTGGCTTCAAATTGAGCAGTAGAGAAATGAATGAAAGGTAATTTTGTAAAGCACTGTGCAAACTGTTGGAGCTATATAAATCCTGTATAATAATAATATAAAATAAATACTGCTGAAGTTGGGGGATTAAAGAAAATATGCTTTGCATGGGAAACCACATTTTTTTCTTAAGGGTGTTCCCATGCAGCTTGAGTCTTATGAAAGGCTTCCTGCAAGCTTTTCCAGCTGTATACAGCTCTATGGTCCTATTGAAGCCATAAATATGCTAGGCCTTATAGGCTTGTGTGTACAGTATGTATTTTTTTTTGTATTTTCTATTCAAATATAGTGAACTAAGCATTTGTAACTGCCCCTCATCTCTTCCTTTACAAATAAGCAACATTAGCAAAATATTCACTTGGGGCCTCATCAGATGACTGAATTCAACAATCATAAAATAGGTGCAAATGAATGTTATTTTGCTGGATTTAACCTTCAAGGTAAACAAAAGGAAATGCAGAATGTAAAAAAAAGTAGCAGCCAGCACATCATTGTCAGTATTACAGAATTAAGGCTAGAATGAGAAGCAAGAGTGGTAGTCAATTACATATTTGTGTGATGGAAACACCATTATTTCTGACAAGCTGCCAAGTTTCTGCTAGCTATTAGTGAAAGGATATGAAAACAAGCCAAATAATCACATTTCAATTTAGTCGGCATAAACTATCATTTCACAATCTCAGTCTCCCCAATTTGATCTTTTTAGTATGCTTTTGCATTGTTACTCTTGGCTATGTCCTGGATTTGTCAAGGGGTGTAACATTTTACCACTCGTTAACAGTAAACATTTTTTCCTATTGCTGTGCCAAAGATGCTGCACATACTGTAAGAAAGAGCACTGACAGCTATTACTTGGTTTATTGTCAGGTTGTTGGGATGCTTGTTTATGTGATATTTTTAAGTGGTAGCTGTAACTAGTACAGGACGGTTTGATGGCAGTTAATTACCTTTTGGCCCACATACAATGTCCATTTTGTTATGTTGCTAATAGGGTTCTATCCACTGGAAAATAAAAATAAAAAGACACAAGTAGACCTTATTCAGCACAGTTTGTCAAAGAACAAATTCAGTCAAGACAGACCATTTTAAAATATATATTTTTTTTTTCTACAGCTACCTTGTGCTACTGAGAGTATCTGTTACTAAAGAACACACTGCAAACACATGGGTCATTATTTAAAGATGAACCATAACCAAGCACTGATTCAATTAAAACAGTTATAAATATACATAAGTGACATAATCTATGTATATAAAAAAGTCTTGTGAATAAAATAATCAAAGTCCATAGTAAATAATAGATAAAGAAAATCCCCAAAAAATCGGTTGAGTTTAAAAAATCCATGTGTCAAAGGATTCCAACCAATAGAACAAAGAATACTTGGTGTAAGAACATACACTGCAGCTCCTTGCCAGATTACAATGACCCCTGTGTAAACAGATACTGTAGGTCTAACAGCTCTTAGCAAGATAGAATGGTCAATTAATGCCTAACATCCTCCAGCAGATCCTCCGGCATCCTCCAGTACTGCACTTTATTACCACTTTGGGAGTTCTGGAATTAAGACATAAATGTATGCAAAAATATAAACATGGATGACATGGATTAGTGATTTTGGTGTGGAGAAACTTGACTGGACTGCACAGAGTCCTGACCTCTACCCGATAGAACACTTTTGGGATGAATTAGAGCAGAGACTGCGAGCCAGGCCATCTCATCCACATCAGTGCCTGACCTCATAAACGTGCTTCTGGAAGAATGGTCAAACATTCTCATAGACACACTCCTAAACCTTGTGGATATCCTTCCCAAAAGAGTTGAAGCTGTTATAGCTGCAAAGGGTGGGCCAACTCAAGGTTGAACGCTACGTACTAAGACTGGGATGCCCATTAAAGTTCATGTGCGTGTAAAGGCAGGCATCCCAATACTTTTGATAATATAGTGTGTGTGTGTGTATATATATATATATATATATACTGTATATAGTAGATATGTTTTTTTTATATATATACTGTATGCTTGGAGTTTTGTTTTAAGCAAACTAGCAGCTATAAAACCAATGTGGGGTTGTACTTTCTTATGTGGCTATTGTGTTTTAAATGTACAATTATTATTTTTTTCTTATCCTGAACCTCATTGCTTCAAAGTACTGCCCATAAATGTAAACACTTGCATATTTTTCTTTCAGACATGGGCGGTATTAATCTTCAGACTATTTCTCTGGGCCAAGGCCAAGGTCCTATTGCTCGAAAAATGATTGAAAAGGTAAAGTGCTATAAAGTGCTAAAGCAAAAGCTTGGGAGATATTGTAGTGAGACTGGCACTTACACAAAGATGTGTACAGAAAAAAACATGTTTTCTATGCAATAGTGACCACATTCCTTTATTCCTTTTCATAATAAAAAAGTGGCTTGGGTAATAAACAGTCTAGTCTTTTTAAAGAAAAATTGGTTCATCAAAGTAGAAAGGTCACCTTGACATACGGTAATCACAATAGCTACTTCAATCCAGAAACATCGGCAGAAAATGTAGTAAACTATCATATCAATACGTGTTGGCAGTAAACTATTATAATCAAGCCAATTGTGTTAATAGAAAAAAGTAAAAACATATGTAGTTGATGAGTTAAATATCAGTGAATTAATACCCAAGCAGGGTAAGTGGGATATTTATGAGACCCAAAACGATAACAAAAGACTTATGCCCTGTACATATGATCGGTCAATCCGATGAGAACGGTCTGATGGATTTTTCCATCAGTTAACCGATGAAGCTGACTGGTGGTCAGTCGTGCCTACACACCATCAGTCAAAAAAACGATCGTGTCAGAATGCGGTGACGTAAAACACATCGACGTGCTGAAAAAAACGAAGTTCAATGCTTCCAAGCATGCGTCGACTTGATTCTGAGCATGCGTGGATTTTTAACCGATGGAAGTGCCTACAAACGATCGTTTTTTTTCTATCGGTTAGGTATCTATCGGTTAATTTTAAAACAAGTTTCACATTTTTTAACCGATGGATAAATAACCAATGGGGCCCACACACGATTGGTTTGGTCTGATGAAAACAGTCCATCAGTTTGTACTAGCATGAATTGTTACCCAGGCATCATACATATTGTTTGTGTATTATGGCCTTGACAGAATTGAGTACGTAAGATAAGATGCTTTACTTATCAGTGTGTTAAAACACTAAAAAACTTTTGTTAGGTATCACTGTCCTCCACATAAAAGTATACAATCATAATAAGTTAAGAAAATGAAAGCAATGCATATACGTTATAGTACACCTTAATTGTTTTTGCATTAAAAATCCCACTTAAAACTAACCTTGCTTCCACAATTCATCTACAGCTCTAGGGAAAAAAACTTGTATTAAAAAAAAAATTTAATTATGACTTCTATGCATTAAAGCATAGCAAAGCTTAGACTAAAATGTCTGATATCATATGTATGTAAATGAGATGAACTTCATAATGTTATTAAAATATATTTATCTCAACAAATGCAGCAAGTTTAATTTGGATTTTCCTATTTTACCAAAAGAACCTATTTATAAAAAGCATGCTTATAAAAGCATGTTTGCGAGTCCTGTTCACTGTTAGCGTTTATTTGCAAAGGTTTGAGTATAGCCTCACATAAAATGATATAGTAAACCATAATATAGAACCATCATCCACATTGATATAGGGAAACGAGAGCTGTATGGGAATGTGAGGGCAATTGTACCCTTTCTGAGATATTGGAATTGATATACTAAAGGCAAATAGATTGTGCCCTTTGCAAGTGCAGTTGCAATCTGCAAATTGCAGTTCCACTAATAGTAGTAATGTGGTAAATGTAATGTGGTAAAGTCTCACTTTGTTGAGAATGTAAAAAAGAGTGCCAAGAATTTTTTTTTAATGATTTTATTATGCACAAGATTGGATGATGCCGATAATCAGACTTTACCACATTTACTAAGCTCTGGGGAAAACGAAAGCAACTGCACTTGCAAAGGGCACAGTTTATTTGCCTTTAGTAAATCTACCCCATTGCTAGAAAGTTTAATGAAGGCAACTTGGAGTTGACCACCATGCATGGACAATTATGTAACACAGATGTGCCCAAAGTTAATTTTGTACTACATTTTTGACAGACTTTGAGGAAACATATTACTTTTTCTAATTAGTGAACTGCAGAATGTAAAAGTACTGCTTTTGGTGAAATATCCCCTTTAAAGAGTATATAAATCTCACAATGCACATAACAAATTACTTTTAATTGCAGCTCTGCAATAATATATGAAATATTTTACGCAGGTAACTTTTGCACTTTCTTTTACTTTTTCATATCTCATAAATATATTACAGAGAAATTGTATCAAAAGGCCAAGCATCTATTATTTCTTCACAATGACACTCATTTAATAGCCATTAAAATGCAAATATGTCTATGATTTTTAAATCAGGGAATTAACATTAACAGTTGGATGATTGATTAAAGGTCACGGAGTCTGTATAACTTAATTTCTCAGATAATAATTGTGTTTGGGTTTTCTCCAGCTTGTTTGGGATTCACTGTTAATTTTATCTGTTGACAGGTGAATAATTTGCTTGTTAACTTATTATTCAAAATATTGGTCGATTATTGCAGGCAGCAGAAGAAGGAACTTGGGTCGTGCTTCAGAACTGCCACTTGGCCACAAGTTGGCTCACAGAGCTTGAACATATCTGTGAAGAAGTGATCACAGATCCTGAAAAGACCAAGTCTAGCTTTCGCTTATGGCTGACTAGTTACCCCTCCCAAGATTTTCCTGTATCAGTCCTACAATATGGAATAAAGATGACCAATGAACCCCCAAAGGGACTAAGGGCAAACCTGCTCAAGTCATACCTCAGTGATCCAATTTGCAATCCAACTTTCTTTAATGGCTGTAATAAACCAAAGGTAGGCTTCTTTTACTGTGTCAGTGCATTCAACAAGCTCATTAGTGTCTAGGGCCAACATTCATAAAGCTTTACTGGAAAGGAGGACAATTGATGTTAAAACCGGTATCAATGCGGTATTCATTAGTGACTTCAATAGTTATGCTTTTCAGTTCCAAATAATATGTGGTTAGTTAACTAATAAAACCCTTTGTTGCTGGCATTCAGTGCTTAGTTAAAATGCTTTCAATAGGCGCTCTGTGGTGAGAAGAGGAGGAGCTCTTGTGTCAAGAAATACATGAATTTATAATGGCAATTTATTTTCTAGGAAGGTTTAGTTTAATAATTATCTATACAAAAGATCTCCATATTTGTATTTGTCAACCTGCTGCAGAACAACATTAATCTTTCTGATTTGGCCATATGTGTCTTGATTCAAAGTTGTAACAAATGCTGTTTGGTTTTAAGATGAAGTGCAGGTAAAAACAAATACTGTGTAAATACAAGAAGCATGTGTATTCTTGCTTGAATTTTGGTGTCTATGGGGGTCTATGGGGTTATTTACTAAAGGCAAATCCACTCTGCACTACAAGTGCACTGAAAGTGGAAGTGCAGTCACTGTAGATCTGAGGCCTCTTACACACGACCGAGAAACTCGACGGGCGAAACACATCGTTTTCCTCGTCGAGTTCCTTGTGAAGCCGCCGAGAAACTCGACAAGCCAATTTTCTCCATTCCAGTCAAGGAAATAGAGAACATGCTTTCTTTTTGGCTCGTCGAGTTTCTCGACAGTTTCCTCGACGAAAATGTACACACGACCGGTTTCCTCGGCAAAAAAATTATCTCTCAGCAAGTTTCTTGCTGGTTTTTGCCGAGAAACTTGGTCGTGTGTACGAGGCCTCAGGGGAAGATCTGAAATTAGTAGAATCTCTGCTGATTTTATCATCCAATCATGTTCAAGCAAAAATAGATTTTTTTTTAAATTTTCCCTGCATATCCCCCTCAGATTTACAGCGACTGCACTTCTAAGTGCACTTGCAGTACACTTGGAGGTGCACAGTGGATTTCCTCCAGATCTGTGCAGTAATCCAGTGTGAATATTTAGCTCCTTACTCCCTGTACTCTGGTGGCCGAAAACGGGTAGAACCTTTTTCTTTCTTTGATTTTTCAAAAGCCTATTTAGGCTTATTATACAAGGTAAAATACTCATAAAGTGTTGAACGTTTTTTGCTTTGCCTTACAGTAGAAAATTGGTCATAAAACCGAAACTATGATCATTTTAACATTCTGTTTTAAATCACAGCATAAACCAATTCTGGAAATATGCCAGCAACGTTATGAGCAAAAATTAATTGTTTTATAAATATTATATGAGAGCATGTCTTTTTATAACCAAACCATTTAACGTCCTAAAAAAGTGTTTACTTGATATATTCATAAACATCCCAACAACAGCAGTGACAATACTGTAAAATTGGGGCAATAAATAATAAAAAGTGACCTTTTAATCTGTACATCTTGTCCACTGCAATTGGCAGGGTTCATATTAAATACAAAGAAGAGAATGCTAATCCAAAGAATGGGATCCCTTGTTTTCATGCTCCATCATCAAAATGTCAACAGAAATGATAGTTCCTAGGATAGGGGAAATTCTCTTTGCAGCTGTGCTGAGAGGTCTCTTGACATGTATGCCAACAAAAATCCAGTCACATCACTCAGATTTTTCATCTTCCAGTTTATTTTGTTGTATGTCTGCTGCAGAGTAACCTTGTCGTGATTGAAAGATAGCTGAACTATTGCAAGAATATTCTGCGCCATGTAATGACTTGTTCAATATGTCATCGTTCTAGTTTCATAAATGTACAGCACATTGTCTGTGACGTTTCTTCTGACATGCTTGCAAGTACAGGGAAACAGACACATACTGCAAATTACCATATATATTTTATTATGCCTCATACAACCGAAATGCATCTAATGTCCACTCACCCGCACTGTAGTGACAAAAAAAAATATGTATGTGAAAAACACTAAACAGCTGCTGCCACGATACATTTAGGAGGAAATTTACTAAAACTGGTTCAGACAGAATCAGGTGCAGCGGTGCATAGTAATCAATCAGCTTCTAACTTCAGCATGTTCAATTAAGGTTTGACAATAATAACTAGAAGAATGGTTACTATGCACAGCTGCACCAGATTTTTTTCTGCACCAGGTTTTTGTAAATCTCCCCCATAATGTTCAAAAATCCCAAACTTAACCCTCTAATGAGAGAAGATAGCGCTCACAAAATCTGTTCAGTTTTAAACAAAAGTAGAAAACATATAACATAATTCTATAATTCTTAAGCCCTGTACACACGCTCGGTTTTCTCGGCAGTAAAAAGTCTGCCGAGAAAACCGAGGGGAAAGTCGAGAACCCGGCAGGAAAACTGCCTTGGCGCTTTGGCCGGGAATCCCCGCCATATGTATGCTCTATCGGCACTGCCTCTCAGTGTTTCCCATAGGTAAATAGTAGATAAAAAAAAAAAACACCAGGAATCCCGACTGGAAAATAGAGAGCAGGTTCTCTATTTTCCCGCCAGGATTCCTGGCTGTTTTCCTGACGGGAAAACTGCGAGGAAGCATACACATCTCCGGTTTTCCCAGCCAAAAGCTCTCCTGGCAGTTTTCCTGACGGGAAAACCGGTTGTGTGTATGAGGCTTGAGTGAAAATTTATGAAAAAAGTCACACATATGAAAACAGTAATGGGGATCAGTGTTCCTTGTTGAACAGTAACTTAAATGTTACAAAAGTTAAAGTAACTTAGGTGCCACAACAAGAGGTGATAGCACTCTTCCACTCAAATGTGCCCCGAATCCTCACACCACACTCACCATGTCAAAAGCACTTTTTGAATAAACAAGAAAGTCAAATTGTGCTAAAGAAACAAGGGATATCCCACTGGTTAAGCACATCTCCAGAATCCCATGTGATAATTATGGATGCCCAACATTTCCAGGAAGAAGGAAAGGGGGAAAGCTTCACATAGTGTAAAATTGTATATTAAATACGTTTAAAAGAAAAATCAAATACACTTACATTAGCAAAGAGTAATTTCTTGTTTACACCAGGAATTGCTGCTGTGCCCTCCAGTGTTGCATTCCAGACAGTGGAAGTGGCATCACTGGATGTCCTGTCCTATGCGTTTCGTCAATAAACTGTGGTGTCTTCAGGATGAGATCTTAAAGAGACACCAGCAAACATGGAATTCTGGAGAGGTGCTTACCAAGTGGGATGCCCCTTACACATTTTGACTTTATTGTTAATTCAATAAGTCATTTTGATCTAGTGAGTGTGGTGTGAGGATTTGGGCACATTGGAGTGGAAGCGTGCTAACACCTCTTGTGACACCTAAGTTACTATTTAACAAGTGACACTAAGCACTGTTTGGATGTTATTCGAGTGACTTTTTTTCATGAATTTTCACCAAGAATTAGAAATATTATATGTTTTCTACTTATGTAGACAACTGCATGGATATTGTAAGCACTGTCTTCTCTCATTAAAAGGTTAAGTTAGTAAAATTCAACTAATGTATAATTAAGGGTTCCAACGAATCACAGCAAAAAAAAAAATCTAGACCTAAAGACAACCATTTGCGTTTAGCTGTGTGTAGAAAACTGACTGACTGACTGAAATCTTTATTATTTTACTGTATACAAGGTTAATAAATGTAGCTTTACCTAGTATTTTGATAAGCTTGACACTTTGGCTCGTGTTCCAGGCACAGTTGCTGCACATGAACTGCCTGAAATCCCCCACTGCACACTCAAAAGTTGGGAGGCAGGGTGTGAGGTCATGTAGTTGACAAGCAGCAAATGGGAGATTTCAGGTGCCCTCTGATCTTGTAATTATGCAGCAGTTGCAACACCGAAAATTGCTATGTTGACAGCTTAGTCTTTAGTTGAAATGTTAACGGAGCAAACTGGATTTTCTTTGCTATTTTCTTCCACAATGAACACAGAATAATAGTGTTTTTTATTTATATATATATATATATATATATATATATATATATATATATATATATATATATATATATATATATACATATATATATATACTGTGTAAGATTCCTCTCGTGAGCCAGGCACTTGGGCTGTGGAAGAGAGTGGGTGGGACCACATCCTGGCCACCTCACTCCAGAGGTCCACCAACAGGATACTTGACTTGTTAAAAGTGCTGGAAGGTCTCACAGCCACAGGAATGGGCTGTGAAAAGGCCCCTTCACACATGCCTGCATGCTAATCCAGAGTCTGTTTTGGACTGCAGAGCAATGTGGCTGGGGGTGGTGTGATGTATGTTTTATCGCATCACATGATATGCTTTTTTTTGTTTCAGCCTTATGTGGAGTATACAAAGTGACACATACTTTATATCACTGTACAATAGTGTGGTGTGCTGTGCTTGGTGTGAGGTGACAGTGACATGGAGGGCCAGAGAGGTGCGATATTATGCAAACATGTTGCCTAATATTGCACAGTTCTAGAACGCAGTGAAACATTGAACTCTGGCGCGAATATGACATATAAAAAACTATTGTTTTTTGTGTGTCATTGCAATTAACTGAATTTATCTATGAGGAAAATAAACATAGTGTGGACAATCCCTTAAAAATACTGTGAGCATACATACTGTTTGCTGTGTGAGAACACTTGGACATTTCACTCAGCAGACTGTGATCTGTTTATGCTGAGCAAAAAGCCTGCTGTATGAATTGTGTTCTTAGTGCTGCAGTAAGCAAGACTTTGTTTTGCTGCTTCTTTGCTGAAGTAAAGCTGTTTTCCGTTTTCTGAATACAAACATGTAATCAATAGCGATGAGTCAAATGTACCTGGATTTGGTTTGGGGTGGATTTGGTGAACATGCTGTATCCAAACGCCATTGAATTAAAAATTAACCAGATGTTAAAAATGAGTAATGAATGTTTTTTGCTCAGCTAATAGTCAAGGGAATGGCAAACAAATGGCATGGGGAGCTGGACACTGTCCTAGTAACATTTACCCAAGCAGAACAAAATGTAAACATTTAGTTTGGGAGAAAAAGCATCTTTAGTAATGTTTTAAGAGCTAAATTAAAAACGCAGAGTTTCGTACAATGTCTACAACCAAGTACACCAAAACTGCCATTTACAAAGTAAAAAATGCCAATAAAATTGTCAGCAAATGGCAGCTTCAGCTGCTTTACTTCTGTTTGCAAACAGACTGCAAGGCATCCCTTTTGCCAGATGCAAGTCTGGTATAGGGGACCCCACAAAAAAAGCACGGAGTTCCCCCTAAAATTACATAGCATTCCCTTAGACCCCTTTCACACTGGGGTGCTTTGCGGGCGCTATAACGCTAAAAATAGCACCTGCAAAGGCAGAGGCGCTTTGCAGTGGTTTTAACCCTTTCTCAGCCGCTAGCGGGGGGTAAAAGCGCCCCGCTAGCAGCCGAATAGAGCCGCAAAATTTATGGTGATACAATCATAATAAGTTAAGAAAATGAAAGCAATGCATATACGTTATAGTACACCTTAATTGTTTTTGCATTTTCCAGGCGTTTTAGTGCTATAAATAGTGCCTGTAAAGCATCTGAAACCTGCCTCCCATGCCGCCCGAATGTGAAAGCCTGAGTGCTTTCACACTGGGGCGGTGCGCTTGCGGGGCATTAGAAAAAGTCCTGCAAGCAGCATCTTTGGGGTGGTTTGGGAGCGCTGTATACAGAGCTCCCAAAACGCCCATTGCATCGAATGGGCAGCATTTCTGTAGCACCTAAAAAGCACACCGCAACACAGGCATTTTTAACCCCTTCTTTGGCTGCTAACGGGGGGTTAAAAGTGCCCGCTAGCGACCGAAAAGTGACGCTTAAACAGCGGTAAAGCGGTGCTTTACTCCTAATGCTGAGGCGGCCCCAGTGTTAAAGGGGTCTGAATAAAGCTAGTCCTACTAAAGTAACTTTACTTGTCAAATGCTAAATTTGCCATTCAAACACACGCACCTACTAGTGCATAAAAAAAATACACATTCAAAAAGAATTACCATAACTATGAGCCCATTTTAAGCCTCTGGTTGCTAACTGCCTGTTCTCCAATGGCTTAATTTCCTCAGTAATCACAGTGTACGCTAAAATTTTAATATAGGGCTCAAAGGGGAAAGTAAAGGGGCTCATATTTAGCCTGGAGTGAGGCTTAAAGCTCCAGGCAAGCAGCTACTGTAAATACACAGCTGAAATACTCAAGTAAAATGTTTTACCTTCCAAATTATTTGCGAGCCATTTTTGAGATCCATTTCAGGAATACAGCCCAGCCTGCTACTTGGCTATAAAGGAGCAGCATCACACTAATGAGACAATTCCCTTACTCCTTCTGCTCTCTTCTCCTGTTGGCAGATTTCTCTAGAAACATAGAATACATTAAGATAAAAACCTTCTGACTTTACAACTCCTTAAAAGGAAACCTGTACTCAGAAAAATACTTAGACTACCATTGCTGACTTCTCCTTCGGAAAATGCTAGTTAGCCAGCTGTCATGTTAATCCAGTGAATTCTATACTGGATGAGCCACTGAGCCAAAACAAGTATGCAAGTAAAGTTTTGACTGCATTGGTCCCAGATCTCAAAATGTATCAAACCTAAAGGCGGCTTTGTGATTTTAAAAGGAAAAGCGTAACAGCAGACATGGTTTCCCTAGTACAAGTCTTCTTTAAAAGTATCTCTCTCTCTCTGAACGGAATATTGTTTATGTGTAGTTATATATTCAAGTGATCAGTGTGGCATAATCTGATTATAATGTCTACACAGTAAATAAATAACACAGGCTTCCTATAAGAATGAATTGGCTTGGTATTCCCATTATGCCTTTGAATTGGATTTTTCTTCCAACCATTCTGTCTTCTGAGATGTAGAGTTCTCCTGTGCGCAAGGATGATTTCAAGTCATTTGATGATGGAAAAGGGCCAGCTTCCTTTAACAAGTACATATTGCTATTCGAAAACTTGTTTACACATAATCATAAACCAAAGTGAGAGGTGCTATACACAAAGCAATTGATTCAAGAGGCAGATGTACATAAGGCTGCACCTGTTTTTTGTTATTGCGGTCCTCTGAAGAAACAACTTGTAGAGTGCCAGAGTAACAATCAGTTAATCATTGATCTTCCCTCCAACAGTTTTTTGTCTGCTGCATTTCCTGTGTTTCGTTTAGGTATTAAAAGCTTAAAGTGTAAGTATGTGCAAAATCATAAATGGCATATTTGATACAGTCCGTCACAAGCATGAATACAAAAGTTTTGTTTTCTTGCTTTGACCCTGGTGCTGCTTAGCTTTAATGTATTTGTCCTTTTTAAAAGTGTATTTAAGATACATATACCATTTAAAGCAGGGGTCTCAAAGTGGTAGCCCTCCAGCTGTTTGCAAAACTACAAGTCCCATGAGGCATTGCAAGGCTGAAGCCTCGTACACACGACCGAGTTTCTCGGCAAAAACCAGCAAGAAACTTGCTGGGATTTTTTCTTTTTTTCGAAGAAACCGGTCGTGTGTACATTTTTCGATGAGGAAACTGTCGAGGATCCAGTCAAGCCAAAAAGAGAGCATGTCTTCTTTTTTCTTGACGGGAATGGGGAAACGTGCCTTGTCGAGTTCCTCGACAGCCTAACTAGGAACTCGACGAGGAAAACGATGTGTTTCGCCCTTCGAGTTCCTCGGTCGCGTGTACGAGGCTTGACAGTTACAAGCATGACTCCCACAGGCAGAGGCATGATGGGACTTGTAGTTTCGCAACAGCTGGAGAGCCACCAGTTTGAGACCCCTGATATAAAGCCTAGTATACACGAGCCAAATGTCGGGCGACCTCGGCCGACAGAAGCCTGTGGTTTGGCCGACTTTTGTCGAACGAGAATGCTGGAAAACCAGCAGCTGAATGGCTCCTGATCAATGCTGATTGGAGTGTTTTGGCAGGGGGGTCATCCCTCTGTCAGAACACAATATCTAAGCAGGGGAGATCACTGTACTACCATCAGATTCTTAGTACAGAGGCTCTGATCTGAGCTTTCAGTTTTTTTTTGTTCAACTCGCTGGATTGAACAAAAAAAACTGATAGCGTGTACTAGGCTTAAGGCTGGCCATAGTTTGAATCTTGGCTGGTTAAGCCAGAACCGGCCAAGATCCGGACCATGTATTGGCAGATTGAATGTACCAAGTTGATCGATCGACTTGTGTACAACCAGTCTGCCATATTTAGCAGCTGGTGAAGCCACTAGCAATAATCGCTGTCTTCTCCTGCCAGGAGAATACAATGACACGGCAGAAATAAATTTCCCTGTCAACACTGTCTGTGGTTGGAGGAAAATAAATTTGGTCCATGTATGGGCTGCTTTAGACTATCCTGTACACAGAATAACAGCGCTGCTGCTCAATATCTGAGCAAATAGTGTTGTCACTGTATTCCAGGAATAGGACAGATCTATAGGCAGGATCAAAAGGTAATAAAACGATGTTACAGAGCGGAGGGTCAGAAAGTGAACAAAAAACTATGCCAGTGAGAGACTGCATCATATATGTATTTTTATTTTTTATTTTGTTTGTGCCCATAGTTACAGTTTAAATTCTATTTCCTTAAAATGACTGAAAATAACTTTTTGAATGCGATGTTTTAAGGAATATATTTCTTTTATTGTTCACCTGGGAGTGAAAGAGTTAAGTTTCGTTGTCACAGCTGGCCGTAGTTTACCTTTCCACCTTCACATCAATAAATGTGATTTAATTTGACAAGAGGGATTCTTGTCATTGTCAAACGACCACAGTCAATTCTCCCTGCAGCTGAACAAAACAGCAGGAACTGCATTAGAAGAATTAAGGCTCAGAAATAGGAAGGACTGAAAGAGATTACATTATGTCCAGAGAAAGACAGGATAGCCCACACATTTAGGGAGGTGTCCATCTACATTTGTCAAAACAGGGAAAAACCCAATGGATTGATTTATTGGACAAATGAATTCATTTTTAAGGAATGGCTTTTAAATGAAGATTTGTGCCAAAGGGGGATGTTTAAAATATTACCTATTAAATTTGTGGTGTGGGAATTAAAATCACTTTTACATAACTAAATAATCCCCTTGATTCAAATGTCTTTCTGCCAACATTCATTTGTTCCAGAAATGTGAGTTGTGTGATACATTTTCTAAATATAGTTTGGCACCATGGCTGTAAATGAGCAATATCTCGTTGGATCAGGAGGTGTTTTTATGCACATGCTGCCTTTGGCTATCATCATGCATCTAGCTGTGCCTGGACCACTTATTGTTCCAGGACTTGACTCTTTAGTCTTTATGCCTAGAATCTTAACAGGGTTGTTTGCATAATGCTGAACAGGCATGGCTGGCATAAAGTACACAAAGTGCATAGCAAATGCACAGATGCAACAGTTGGAATCTTCTCATTAAATCCCACATCCATCAAGTTTCCTTAGCATGTTGCCATGTAAATTAAGAGACAACTTGGCTATATCGAATATAATGATCCTATTTCTACCCAGAAATGTAAACAATATTTGTGCAATCATTACTTGTTAAAACAGGAAGCGTTTCACTTTATAAAGATGCTTATTAGAAATAGGTCTTTATAACGATGCTTTTGAAATATTTGTTTTATTTATTTTTTTGATAAAAAAAGGATAGAAATGTATTGGGGCAGTAAATAGTTTGATAAATCTACATCATTCGATCATTTATTGTCATGGGGCCATGGAGGTCAGCAGGCTAAGTTTGGTAGCAAAGGCTTTTCTGTGCTGACCACAGACACAGACTGCTGAGGAATTTTAACATGTCCCCAGGAAAAAAAAATTGTCCAATATATTTTAGATACACAATGGACACTTCTCCCAGATAGATATGCCTGGAATAACACAGGTGGCATCTGTAAGTCCAGACCTTTTAAACCAATGGTGATGAGCAGATTGATTCACATGACCTGTACATTTGTGGCCCTGATTGATGATCCACTTGGGAAATTAGGGTCACTCTAAAGTACATCTAAAAAAAATATATATTTTTTGTTTTAAATTTTAGTAAAACACAGTTATTTATTTTTTTCAGTCTATGCCCCATTGGGAAGATCTCTTTTCATTTTGTTTCCTGGAGGCATAACAAGAAGTGAAAAAAGTCAATCCAAAGCAAGGATCTGAAAAAGTTGTTACCACAACCATTATGCACTGGAAGATTTCAACTTTATTCCTGTGTCTCCCATTGTTTTCTGTCTAGGCAATATCACCATAAATGTAGGGAATAATTCTACCTGTAGCGCTGGTCTCCAATTGAGTCGGGCGCTATTGTAAATTTAGAGGTGTCTGAGCCAATAGTTGGGCTCAGACTTTGCTAATTTGATGTAAATTAGCATCTGTTCTATCTGTGGTTGTGCTCGATAGAAATGTTCTCCTGTTGCCTGTAGGTGGCGTTACCACCTTAGACCCATCTTGGAACTCGGGCGAACCATGGTGTGTTAAGTGACCCTTCTGGGCAGCAGCCCAGTGGGAGTGGTGCCCCGCTGTGCATGCTGGGAGGAAATACTTAAGGGGCAGACGCCGTTTTCCGGGGTCCTTCGCCTCGTGACCCTCCTGGCGCGAGGTGCGTGTGTGATTTCAGCCATGGGACCACGTTGGTCCGAGGCTGTGTTCCTATCAGGTGAGCTCAGCTATGCTGGCTGGGGCCTATGGTTCTAAAAGGGATCCCAAGCTGTCCATCCAAGAGGGGGAAGCAGCTTAGCGAAGCCAACCGGGGGAGGACCTGCCCTGGAGGAGACCAAGCAAGGCAAGCTGATGTCTCAGGGTAGGCCTGATGACCTTGTTAAGGAAAGGGATCCACTATGCAATTTGTCTTACAGCCCGCCAAATTGCCTTAAAGGCTCTTTTGCTGTAAGGCAGGAAGTTCGGGACTGAAATCCTGTGGCAGAGGATTTCTGACTTTCCATTTTTCTGTTTCTCAGACAGTCTGTGGCAGAGACTGTTTCTATACTTCCATGCTTCATTCCGGCTCCTAGGCCATGTGAGAGGGGTCTATCCGGGTAAGCAATACCCACTCAGGAGTGAGTGGCGAACATTGGAACTTTGAATACTTTTTGCACATTCTGTACTGCGTACCTGAACCTTCCCCTTCTCTCTATACTCTCTACTTCCTTCACAAGTTTATGCAGTAAAAATAAAACCAACAGTTGAAGGTTTTACATCTTGTGTGGACATTGCAATTACCAAAGACTTTCTTCACTAGACAACGAAATTAAAGGTAACGTGCAAAACCTAAATCTAAACCAGCAGCTCCTTCGGGGGTAGTGCTACATACCCATTAAGGACATAGACAGCAATAAAACCTTACCAAAGTTTTAACATTTTTCACACTCTAAACTGAAAAAAAGTTTTGGGTTTAGATATAACTTAAAGTGAAACTATACTCACCTGTTCTTCAGTGCTATGATGCCACTGGCATCTTCAGCCTAAAAACTTCCGGGTATCGATCCCCAGTGGTTTCCATTGCTCCAGCTAAAATGATGTTCAATGTGTGGTATTCGCACATTAACATGCCTTAATTTGATTTAAATGGGCTGCCAATACACTGCAATACACATATAACCAGGCATTCAGCACAGTGTAAGTGCACTGCTGTTCACTGCCTAGGTGTGTTGGGATCAATAAAAGATGGCTTTGCAACTCACATTTCAAGGGGTAACATGCAATAAAATGTACATTTTTACAACGTGTTATCCCAACACACTAGAGTGAATGAAGACTTATGCCGCATACACACGCTTGGATTTTCCGACAACAAATGTTTGATGGGAGCTTTTGGTTGGAAATTCCAACCGTGTGTAGGCCCCATCGGACATTTTCTGTCGGAATGTCCGACAATAAAAATTTTGCAGCAGGTTCTCAAATTTTCCGACAACAAAATCTGTTCTCGGAAATTCCGATCATGTGTGGATAATTCCAATGCACAAAATTCCACGCATGTTCTGAATCAAGTACGAGACGGAAGCACTCGGTCTGGTAAAACCAGTGTTCGTAATGGAGATAGCACATTTGTCACGCTGTAACGGACTGAAAATCATGAGGCTGGAAAGCGCAAATTGTCTTTCACTAAACTTCTACTAACACAACAGGTATTGAACTTCTCTTTTGTAGTTCCATCACACGTGTTGTACGTCACCACGTTCTTGACGTTCGGAATTTCCGATAACTTTTGTGTGACCGTGTGTATGCGAGACAAGTTTGAGCCAACATCCGTCAGAAATGTATCCACGGTTTTGTTGTCGGAATGTCCGATCGTCTGTACGCGGCATTAACTGCTAACACACAGCAAAAGAAAGAAGGCAGACATATGGTATATTTTTTTTCAATGCAGTGTCCCACATCACTCAGCAAGTGCAGGTCCATTGGCGCTTCTTGTACTTGTACATTGAGGTGTCATTCTAAACAAAACGCACTGCAATACACCACAGAGCATGTTATGCATTACTGTGGATTGTGTGTAACTGCTTTAGGTGTATAGCAGCTGTAGAGATTTAAATTAGGGCACACATAAAACATTTTTGGATTAGTAAGGTTATCCAGGTACTTTATTCAAGATAATTCCTGACCATCCCACGCATGTTTGTTTTGACAATAACATGAAAGTAAAGTGTATAAATTGTGCGTTATTCTGGTGCTCATTAAGCTCTCATCACACAGCTTTGTGCTTCCCAGCTGATATAGACGGATATTTCACAGTAATGAGCATGCTGCTTTGACTTTTTGCTTAATTAAGAAATATTTTCTTGTGTTTGGGTAGTTCATGGGAGGATTATTGTTCTGCCGCAAACCTCTCTCCTAACCTTGGAAAGATATCTATCATGCATTACCCCAGGATAGGAAAAATAAAATGGAAAAGTTGAGCACGCAACTTACAAGACAGGTTGCCATGGCAACTTAAGCTTTTTTTATTTTTTTAAGAACTTTTCTATTTGCAGCTGCAAACCACTTGAAAAGTGTCATATCTGAATGAATTTTATATCAAAGCTATTATATTTCTCTTCATTCCATAGCAGGCTTTCTTAATAACAATATAAATTGATTTACAACTTCCAGGTCATGTCCTTGTTTACTGGTGTAACCTCTCACGTATAATGTGAAGGTCAACATACACAAATTCAAGCTATCGGCTGTCACATCCTACAGACATTAATCTATCTTTATAGGAACCAGTGTAAAATCCTGCAGCTTTTTTTTTATTTTTTTTATTGATGTGCATTTTTATATATAGCTTGTGCATAGAACTATTTACATTTAATCTTAATGCTATTTACATAGTACAAATCTATGTGATCCCCTGAATTTACTTTCTCTGCCCATGTGAATAATAAGAAACTGCATACCAAAGCATCATTCAAGGCTTCCTTAATAAGTTGTTTCTGTCAAGGTTTTATCATTCAACACATGGATAAAGTCAAATGGAATGCATAGAAGGTTTTTCAGAGAAACTTCAGCCTACCTAGCTAAAATATAATTTTCAGTCCATGGTAATTGTTCCTATATGTATACAAAAAAAATACATCTAGTCCAGCATTTTCCCCTTTCCAGACCAAAGTTCTTCTTTGTCATTGACTGCAGCACCACCATGAAATGATACCCTGTGTATATGCAGGTATAACCTGAACCTGCACAGATGCAAAATCCCTGCTCATTTGCAGATACACAGCACATCTTTTTGGTCCCAATTAGGGTTGTCCCGATACCACTTTTTTAAGACCGAGTACAAGTACCGATACTTTTTTTCAAGTACTCGCCGATACCGAATACCGATACTTTTTTTTAATCTCATGTGACAGCGGCACATGTGTCAGTAGTTTTTTTTTTATCTTTAACAATTTTTTTTTTTTTTTTTACAATTTTTTTTGTTTTTATAATGCTTTCTTTTTTTTAAGGGGGGGGGGGGTGGACTGTGACAGTGTGTTTTTTCTTAACATTTTTTATTTTCTACAATTTTTTTTATTCTTTTGTTTTTTTATTCTTTATTTTTTTTATTTATTTTTTCAACCCTGTTGGGGGGGCTTTGGTGAGATATCAGGGGTCTTAACAGACCTCTGATATCTCCCCTCTGAGACAGAGAAAGGGACTAGGGACACATGTTCCCCTGTCCCTTTCTCAGCAGCATCAGCTGCACTGAAAATGAAAGGAGAGAAGACAGCGTCTTCTCTTCATTCATAAACTGAAACATTGTAATCACAGTTTACAATGTTTCAGTTATGTGAATAGACAGAGTCAGTGATCACTGACTCTGTCCATTCGGAGCAGTAAGGAGACGGATTTACCGGCTCCTACCCCGCTCTCCATCCTGAAATTTCCAGGGGGTGGAGGAGGAGCATGGAAGGGGAGAGAAACACGGTGGGATGCACGGGATACACGGCGGGATGCACGGGATACACGGCAGGATACACGGAGGGAGGGAGACTGCAGCAAAACGGAGGGGGGCTGGAGGAGGACACGGGACAGTCAGCGGTGATCGTGTGTGTGTGGGAGTTACAAGCACCGATCACCGCTGATTTTAAAGCAGCTGAAAGCCGCGGGGGGAGGGGTGTAGAGAGAAGCGGAGAAATTAATTTTAAATCTATACAGCGGTGATCGGTGCTTGTAACTTCCCCAAGCACTGATCACCGCTGACAGTACAAGTATCGGGTGAAGCATCGGGAGCATTTTCCCGAGTACAAGTACTCGGGCAAATGCTTGGTATCGGTCCCGATACCGATACTAGTATCGGTATCGGGACAACCCTAGTCCCAATGATTGGCAGAGACCTTCTTCTGTCTGCACATGTATGGGGGCTGTGCATGACTTTGCACATGTGCAGACAAGCCATGGGTTCCTGTAAGATCCTATATAACCACTGTGTGCCTGCTCATGTGCAAGATATGCACAAATGTCATTCTAGATATGTCATCCTCACCTTTACTGTTAAAAAAAATGAATTCACAATTTTGGAAGGGGGAGTCAGCGGAGAGGAAGTCATATCATATTCATGAGCGAAGGTCCACTTTAAATAATATAGCAATTGCATGCAGCAACAAGGAGCCACTACCTTCCATTGCTATTTTCAGTGTTAAAGAGACACTGTCACCTGGTCATTCCTGACCATGTAAGAATGCCAACCTCTCAACATGGTATACTGAGCAATTTGCACACTCCCATGCTGCCTAACCACTGCAGGGGTCCACCTTGAGTAAGTTTCAGTATTGGAAGGTGTTAGAACTCACTAAGGAGGATTACATCACTGCCCCTCACTGGTAATTGGTTGCTTAGGTTGGAGTGCTTGGATGAGGTCACATGCCCCCCAATACCCTGAAGTCTCTTTATATTACAGTAATTTAATAAGGACAAAGTGACAGTGGCTCTTTAAATACCATTGTATGGGTTAAATTCTATGGCTTTCTATGACCTGCATAAGACATTTGTAACCCATTGCTGGTCGTGTTTTCGTAGTCTGAAGCCTTGCACTATATTTATGACAATCCTTACACCTCCACTGTAATCAGGGCCAGATTTGCATAGAACCTTTTTTTCGTGTGTCTTCCATGAGCTCCTGAACCTCTCCTCCCTTGTTGCTTCTTTTAAGCAAGCATTTCATGTTATTTGTGACATTGTGCACTGCTTTGTGTACACTGTGGGGTTAATTAACTAAAACTGGAGAGTGCAATATCTGGTGCAGCACTGCATAGAAACCAATAGAACTGACCACGATGTGTTCTCTTGCTTAGAAGGGCTGACAGGAACACCAGGGATTTCTCACAAAGACAGCAATAAAAGGAGAACAGAATATGTTCTCATACAAGTACATGGTACAACAGGCACATACCAAAAATATGAACTGTTGAGTTTACTCTTTAAATGAACAAGCTGAAACTAGAAGCTGATTGGCTACCATGCACAGCTGCACCAGATTTTGCACTCTCCAGTTTTAGTAAATAAAGCTCTATAAATCCTATATATTCTATATTTTTATATATAGTACATTCATATACACAGCAGGACCATGGGGAACAAACATAGCCACTCTAATAGGAAGTCTGAACACAGCTGCACAATAAACAATATTTCGCAGATTTGGAAAAAACTGAGAGAAATATTTTTTTTTTTTGGTTTAGTTAAGAATACATACTTGAATCGATTTTATTTTTTATAAACATGACTTTATTATCACTTTAAGCAAAACCTTCCACTAAAGTGGGCCCTGCAGAGATTTGGGTTGTTCTTCAAAATCCTACTTTCACCTACAATTGCAATCTGCAATTGGACAAAAAGGTCCAAAATACCAAAATACTCTACATAGTTTCACCCAGCCTGTACTGATTGCTGTACAAACATAATAACATCATACTGTATCCAACTTGCCTTCTGCTCCACTGTAGGATAGTTTTGGACTTTTAAGCTTATTAATAGAAAATTATTGATTTATTGAGTGATTAAATCCCACTGTCCATTTTTTTATTTTTTATTTTGAGTCCCGTTCAAGAGATTTCCTTCCATATGCTTTTGTTCTCCCGAGTGAAGAGAAATCCCCTCTTGAATAGCTGTCACGAGTCCAAGACTATCCTATACTAAAAAATAAAATACAGGTTTGGTGTAAAAATACAATTCATTAATTAAGATGATATTTCCAACAGATACAGATAGAATTTTTTTTTTTAACAATTGTGCCTGTGATAATATATGTAGCATAATACCTAAAACCTCATATATCCTACATTACATATATGCATATTCTATTCATTACAAGACAGCTTTCTTGAAGACGATGTTCAAAAGGAAACATGCAGTCTGACGTGACCTTAGCACAGAATAAAAACTGTTAGAATAGGGAGTAGAGAGCATTTTTGGAAAATCTCACATAGAGCTTAACTTCTCCAGAACCTACTGTTCTTTTATTATTCTGGGAGATCTTAATGCTATTGCAAAGGTCACTCAGTGTGCGAGAATTCTTAGCTTTCCTGCCTGGAGAAATCACTTGAGAGGAGGAAGTAACTAGGAGACATAAACTGCTTAGTTACAATATATGAATTTATTGGCAGTTATATTAAATAACTGCAATACATAACAGCATACATTTTTTTTTTACCTTTTGCTGTGTTTTTAGAAACTGGAAATCTTAAAGTAAACATTGTCTAGACAATGTTAAAATAATATCACATTTATCCTACCTAATAAACAGTGATTGTCTAGGGAAAGTATGATGTGTTTAAGAAAAATGGGAACTAAATGTGATATAATAAATAAAGTGCATAGATTTGTGACGGAATTTAAATTACCGTATTTGCCGTCATATAAGGGGACTGGGCATATAAGACTACCCCCTAATTTTCCAGCTAAAACATTGGTTTTGGGATATAATCGCTGTATAAGATGACCCCCTTTCGACTAGTCTGTCTAGTAGCTTAGGTAACATACTGAAACAGCAATAATAAGTCTGTGCAACTTGATCACCAGCTTTGTGAAGCAATGCTGCAGTGGTAAATACCTCATGTGCCTGGCACAATCCACTGTAGGGGGATAACCAATGTGTGCAGAGCCAGATTAAGGGTCAGGTGCTTCAAACCAAAGCCCCGATGGTGGATGGAGAGATGGCCGTGGAAGGAAGAGGAGCCAAGGGGTAGCTGGAACAGGCATGATTTTGTCCAAACAAGATGGTTCCAATCAGCGCATTTGGTAACATACTGTATACAGTATACATACAGTATACCCCGATGAGCCAATCACGGCGAGCGTGGTATTCTATTAATGAACATAAAGCCTGCTCAGATTGGCTTTGAGATTTAGAGAGGCACGGGCTGATGATAATACAAACTCTGCCAATCAGGGCATTAATAGAATACATCGCTCGCCGTGATTGGCAGAGGTTGGAACATCATCAGCCCGCGCCTCTCTGACTCACAAAGCCAATCCGAGCAGGCTTTGTATTCATTAATAGAATACATTGCTCGACGTGACTGGCTCAGCCTGATATACTGTATGTAGCCGAAGCTGCATACAGTATTAATGCACATCCAGTGGACTGAAATCCAGCGGGTGGCATTTTGTACCGGCGTATAAGACGACCCCCAATTTTTAGGGGATTATTTTAACCACTTCCCGACCGCTGCATGTAGATGTACGTCGGCAGAATGGCACGGACAGGTACATCAACGTAGCTGTACGTGCCTGCCTAGACGTGGGTCCGATCGGGACCCCCCCGCCCGCTACATGCGGCGGTCGGATCCCCTCGGGGAGCGATCCGGGACGACGGTGCGGCTTTTCGTTTATAGCTGCTCCGTCGCGATCGCTCCCTGGAGTTGAAGAACGGGGAGAGCCGTATGTAAACACGGCTTCCCCGTGCTTCACTATGGCGGCGCATCGATCGTGTCATCCCCTTTATAGGTGAGACACAATCGATGACGTCAGTCTTACAGCCACACCCCCCTACTGTTGTAAACACACACTAGGTGAACACTAAATCCTACAGCGCCCCCTGTGGTTAACTCCCAAACTGCAACTGTCATTTTCACAATAAAGAATGCAATTTAAATGCATTTTTTGCTGTGAAAATTACAGTGGTCCCAAAAATGTGTCAAAATTGTCCGAAGTGTCCGCCATAATGTCGCAGTCACGAAAAAAATCGCTGATCACCGCCATTAGTAGTAAAAAAAAAAAAATTAATAAAAATGCAATAAAACTATCCCCTATTTTGTAAACGCTATAAATTTTGCGCAAACCAATCCATAAACGCTTATTGCGATTTTCTTTACCAAAAATAGGTAGACGAATACGTATCGGCCGAAACTGAGGAAAAAAAATGTTTTAGATATGTTTTTGGGGGATATTTATTATAGCAAAAAGTAAAAAATATTGAATTTTTTTCAAAATTGTCGCTCTATTTTTGTTTATAGCGCAAAAAATAAAAACCGCAGAGGTGATCAAATACCACTAAAAGAAAGCTCTATTTGTGGGGAAAAAAGGACGCCAATTTTGTTTGGGAGCCACGTCGCACGAGCGCGCAACTGTCTGTTAAAGCGACGCAGTGCCGAATTGTAAAAACCCCTTGGGTCATTTAGCTGCATATTGGTCCGGTCCTTAAGTGGTTAATGGGCAAAAAAGAGAGAACTAGTTTGCTAAGTAGAATTGTTGTGTACAGGCACCCCTAAAACTTAGGAAAAATATAAGTGTGGGCTAGGGTTGTCCCGATACCGATACCAGTATCGGTATCGGGACCGATACCGAGTATTTGCGGGAGTACTCGTACTCGCGCAAATATCCCCGATACCTAAATAGAATACTCCCCCCCCCCCGCCGCTGCCGCCGCATCGAAAGCCGCCGCATCGAAAGCCGCCGCATGGGTTAAACGCCGTGCGGGAACATCACAGCTTTCATTTGAATAGCTGTAGTATTCCCGCGCGTATAGACACTCCCCCTTGCTCGGGATTGGATGGGTGATGGTGATCTGTCCAATCCCGAGCAAGGGTGAGTGTCTAAACGCGCGGGCAAAACAGCTATTCAAATTAATGCTGTGATTTTCTCCATGCGGCGGCGGCAAAGGTATGGGGGACATTGCTGCCAGAGGGACATTGCTGCCAGAGGGACATTGCTGCCAGAGGGACATTGCTGCCAGAGGGACATTGCTGCATATGTGAGGGACATGGCTGCATATGTGAGGGACATGGCTGCATATGTGAGGGACATGGCTGCATATGTGAGGGACATGGCTAGGGGGACATGGCTGCATATGTGGGGGACATGGCTGGGGGGACATGGCTGCAATATGTGGGGGGACATGGCTGCAATATGTGGGGGGACATGGCTGCAATATGTGGGGGGACATGGCTGCAATATGTGGGGGGACATGGCTGCATTTGGGGACACATTTAAAAAAAGTATCGGTATTCGGTATCGGCCACTACTTGAAAAAAAGTATCGGTACTTGTACTCGGTCCTAAAAAAGTGGTATCGGGACAACCCTAGTGTGGGCAGGTCAGGAATGCATTAGGACACATTTATATAAAAGCAAAATAATTGCTCTGTCCAGCAGTGCATGGGGCCTGAAAGAATTTAGTTGTCCCTGAATATAAATAAACCAGTAGTAGGAAGTCGGAAATGTAAAATGTGTGTATTCAACACTTAATTTTAATTTGGAACAAAAAATACTTATTAATTGCCCATGCACAGAGAGATGGTGCACATTTATAGAAATATGTGCCCATCTTCAAAATTAAAACTGAGCACCTAAATATGTTTTCACTTACCGTATTTATCGTCGTATAAGACGCACAGGTGTATAACACGCACCCCAAGTTTAGGAGGGAAGTTTAAGGAAAAAAAATTACATTTTCAATGCCCATCAATGTAGCCTCATCAGTGTCCATCTGCAGCCTTGCCCATCATTGCAGAATGATCAGTATCCATCTACAGTCTTATGCCGCGTGCACACGGTCGTTTTTTGTCTTGTGAAAAAACGCCGTTTTTTTTTCTCATGAAAAAAAACAACGTTTTTCAAACTTCATTTTAAAAAACGACGTTGCCTACACACCATAGTTTTTTCAAAATGCTCTAGCAAAGCGCGGTTACGTTCAGCACGTACGCGGCACTCTGTTCCATTCAAGCTCGCGTCATAACTTGCTTCTGAGCATGCGCGGGTTTAAAAACGACGTTGTTTTAAACATCGTTTGAGTCCACACACGGTCATTTTTTATGACACAAACGACATAAAAAATTGAAGCATGGTCGAATTTTTTTTTTGTCGTTTTTCAGAAGACATAAAACAAAGTTTTCCCCACACACGGTCAGTTTAAATGACCGTGTTTTAAAAATGTCATTTTTTTTCATCACAAAAAACGACCGTGTGTACGCGGCATTTCTCATTATTGCAGAATGATCAGTGTCCATCTGCAGCCTTGCCCAAAATTGCAGCACGGTCAGTGTTCATCTGCAGCCTTACTCAAAATTGCAGCAAGGTCAGCCCCCCCCTCACTGCCTCCATGTCTTCCTATTGCTAAACACTATAGGGGTGAGATATAATATGCTGATTAATTACATTCACCAAGAAACTCACAAAACTTTTAGTTTTGTTATAAATTAGTAATGAAAATATCAACTGTAATTGCTAATACCTGTAAAGTAAAAAAAAAAAAACTTGGATGCAGATGTCCTCTGAACAAAATGAGAGCTAGTGTCATCTCTTACTTTGCCTACGCCATATTAATGCACAAAAAAATACACATTTGATGTACAATAACGAGATATTGGAAGCCGTAAAACATAAGTTATTTGATATTTAGAATCTTGATTTTGAATTGCTCTTTTGAAACTTTTTTCTTATGGCGTGTGACCGGCACAGATCTTTCCCAAAGAAAGCTGTTCAGGAATAAGGTACTTAGAGGATTAAAATATATGTGTCATAATATATAATTTATGTAAATGAATTATGGCAGTTAACACTTGTCTGTTTAGTATCACTTTAAAGCCTTTCTAATGCCATACTTAGGTGGGCACGCTCTGGTGTACTTTTTTTAGTATACAATACATGCATGCTTTATCGCCTGTACGCTAACATTTTCATGCTGGTTACATTGCCAGTGTAAAAACTGGATAGTACATCAGTTTCGTTAGATGAGGCAGTTGCTATATACTGAACTTTGCTACATGGTGACAGCACTATGAACCTCAGTCACCTAACCTTTGGGGTCACTGTTCATGAAATCTCTATTCTGTCCACAATAATGGCTTAAAGCAGTTGGATGATCTGTCAATCTCCTGCCTGAGAATGCCAGATGTTCCCAGACTGTGGTTGAAAACCTGATTAGCTGGGTTTCCCTTTTCCAGACTGAATAGGAAAAACTAAAAAAAAGTGTTTACCTATATTACAGCAAACATTTAAATCTACAGAGGAAGGATAATGTGGGATATAATATAATGACCAGTGAATTATAGCTTACAGCAATGAACTAAGTTTAAGTGTGGTGCATATCTATTTCAAACATATAGATACTGAGAAATAAACCAATAGCATGATTTGTCATGTCCTAGGACCTCAGGTGCTCAGTTTGGATTCTCAAGCCTAAACACCTGCAATATGATTGTAAACATATTTTAGGCAGTGTTTTAAACTGCATGCATTATGACGATGAACCCACAGCCGGATGGTCCGGGAGAATGTCCAGAGAGCGGAGCAATGCGAGTCCAGCTTCCAATTCTGAAACCACCGTATTTTTTCCATTGTGGGTGACCGTAATCTTTAATGGGTATCCCCAGCGATAAGGGATATTGTGGTTACGAAGTACTTTAGTCACAGGGAGCAACGACTTACGCTTTTGCATGGTGAACTGCGACAAGTCAGCGAATAGTTGAATATGAGCAAATCTTTCTGGCAGTTGCTGGGTTTTTCTAAACGTAGACACAAGCTGGTCCTTCACTTGATAAAAGTGCACCCTCATCAGGACGTCACAGGGTAGGATGAAGGAAAAAAGGTGGGACAGCCGCAGTCCAAAAAAACTCCTCCTTTAATTAAAAATCACAAAATACATGCCACAGCAAAAAACAGCACAACAAAAGAAAAGCTGACGTTTCGCACTATGCCTTAGTGCTTCTTCATAGCTAGTGTGTAAACAGTAAAATGAGTGAATATATACCTTACAACCCAATGAGTGGGAGGGGGCTCTGGAAACAATTAAGTTAAACAGGGTCCCCTGTGAAGTTTGGGTGTGTCTCGACAGACAATCAGAGAGTGTCTCATGTGGACTATGTCTCATGCAAATTCATAGTGAATAGTGAACATTGGATAGAATGATGTGTTGACCCAATAGAGAAGTGGGGTGCAGAAAAATGTGAAAGAGAGTGTAGGAGTATGTGTAAGTGTGAAGAAATATATTTGAGTGTAAGAGAAGTGAATTAAAGTGGACAGGAAATGGAATGATATGTGTAAAACATGTATAACTTGTATAAGTAACAAATAAAATGAAATTAAGAAAACAAAAAATATGATATGAATTGAAGTGCGATAAAGTAAAGTGAAATTAATAAAAAAAAAAAAGAAGAAAGGAAAACAAATAAAAAGTGAAATGGGGAAAAAAGGGGAAGGAAAAAAAAAAAATAGGGGTGAATATGACGGTGAACCATATAAAGGACGATGCATAAACCATAAAATAATATGGTGTAATCTAGTGAACAAAAAATGCCTAAAGATTGAGCATAGTGTAAAGGTGCACCTTAATTCTAATGGTCTTATTTGTTTTATAGTATATTAACTTGTGTTTTTTATTATTTTTATGATTATTATTATATTATTTTTGTTTTTTGTATTTTTGTTGCCTGTATGTGTTTATGTACTGTAATATTGGGGGTGTTTAGCTCAAGTGGGATATGCGATTTTAAGCGATTCACGCCAGTCCGGAACTATGTTTAAGGGCTTGTTGGCCCACTTTTATTGAAAATGCAAAAATAAACAAAATCCAAACATAGGTTTCCCACGCAGGGGGTTTTCACTGTCCACACAGAACGGTACCTTCATCCTCCTGGCTTATACGTGCCAAAGAAAATACCGAGCCACCTCGCTCTTGTCAGCAGTAGCACAACTGCTCAGGCTCCAGCATGGAGCTCTCCTGACTCCTGTCAGCAACCTTAGACTCAGGTCTCTGGGGTTTCACAGTGCACACCTGCACTATCCAGCTCTCTAGCTACTTCAGTGCACACCTGCACTCTCAGGGTTCTCCCTTGCAAGCCTGGACTCCTGGGGAGGGTGGAGCCCAGAACGCTGGTCCTGAGTCTCCTATCAGGCCCACACACACCTGCACAATCAGTGTGCTGATCAGCTCTAAAGCCTGAACCCAGGACTGGGGATTTTATTAACCATTGAGGAAACTTGAATGCCAGTTTCCTCTGTAAACTGCAAGCTCCCTGGAGCCCCTCAACCTGCCTGGTTGAGAATCCTGGGTCACCACACCCCTGGGGTACCACACTACTACATATCTCCCCCCCTTGTTTCGACCCAGAGGGCGGAACACACCAGTACAACCTCCTCACTTTGGCATGACCATGCAAGCTACCACCCACATGGGCCAAACCTTGTCCCATGCGGTGACTTTCTCCGTGTCCCCCTGCTACATTTACTCGGGGTCTGCAAAGACACTCCCATGCCTTTTTACGTGTACGCTTCCAAAAGCGCTGCCTTCCCATTTCTCTTGGACCTACACTAGCCACCTTATCAGTAGGGATTTTACTACTCTTGGCACCTTTTTGCACCCAAGGCTGATTTTTGAGCTTTGAGGGTCTGATACCATTAAGGTTACCAAGGGCTCCCTCAATTTCCGATAGACCACCCCCTTTCCGTTTATTTAATTTGTAAGGGATCAGATTTTTAAACCCTTGTTTAGCGATAAGTGGGGGCTCTTTTATTGGGGCGACACTGGTCCCTCTCTGAGCTCTATGTACGGGCACCCCCTTACTGTCCAAACTTGGCGTCACTTGTTTCCCCATGTACACTGCATGCTTCATGCTGTCAGTTTCATCACTAACACCCTCATATGACTGCGGCCTCGTCCTAGTCTCCCTCTGAAGGACATCCTGACTGTCTCGCCACTCTGAGGTTTCTAAGTCATGTGACACCTTGCTAAGTTTTGGGCTTTTTCCCTCCAACCATTTTTTACCAGGATCCTTCTCAGATCCTAGAAGTTCCTCGAACCTCAGGAAACCTTCCCCAGAATTACCCTCCTGAACCTCTAGGGGGCCTACTTCTGCTTTACCTTTTACCTCTGTGTCAAACCCATCATTCCCTGTCTCGCTACAATTTTCAGGGTTTTCTACAACCAGATCAACTTGACCAAGACCATCATGTCTACCATTATTTTTGATGTCACCCATGGCAACCATACCATCAAAAATCGCCAACATGCTGCATTTTTCATCATGGTCAGAAACATCAATGCATTTGTCATATTTAATATAACCCATGTTCCGCAGGGCAGTGTCTGGAGAGGAACTGCACCCAGCGGAGTGGTTGTCCACGGCAGCTTCAGTATACACCAACTCCACTGGCATGAGATCCTCTGCCAGCAACTGTCCCGACCGCTGAACATCGCATAACACAACATTTGGATCTTTGACTACAATCAGTTCACTTATTTCTGTGCCCTCTGGCACTTCCACCAACATCAGCTCATTTGGCACGGCACCATCCATTACCACATCATTAGAACCTTTGTGGATCACAGACATGACCTCTTCTGTGCGTTCGCCGTTACTTGGCGCTTCCATCTTGTGAGCAACATCATCTGCAGCAGCAAATGCACCATTGCATACAAGTTGCTCTGCAGGTCCTTCATCTGGCACTGCAGAAATCATGTCTGCTCCACTTTTACCAACAGAGGCCTTTTCCAACAAAGCCAACAGGCTTTTTGCCCATCTGTCCCAATCTGTTATCTCTGCGCTACCAGAGGGACAGAGTGGCACAGCAACAGACACATTGCAAACATCACTTTTGTGTAAACCAGACTGTGGTAATACATTTTTAACCATTGCAGGCTGCAATACCACACTCTCACCACCTTGCTCTGGTGGCGCTTCATTAAACACATGAACACCTTCACACCTGTCATTGCCAGACAGCATTAAGACACTTCCATCATGAGTGTTTTCAAACATATTAGTTTTAGCATTTAACATTTCATTATTACTATGTTCAGGTACCGTCTTATCCTTCAGAATGGCACCATAGCTGTCCCAGGCAACCTCCGGCTCCAAAACGCAGAGCTCCCTGGGGGTTTCTAGGGACACCTCTGTGGCATTCATCACGGTTGCTAGGGGAGATAGCACATCTTTAACTGTATTCATATCAACATTTATATCTCTAGTGAGGTGCACTAGCCCATTAGCAGCTGGGCCATCAACTTTAGCCAACACAATATCAGTTTTACCCATCACATTGTCATATTCAAGTTTACCACTTGCCTCCCCACTGAACAGGGCACTGCAGCGAGGCAAGTCCTTTTCCACACAGACAGTGGATCTCCCATTTGGGGTCACTGCAACTCCAGTGTGCACATTCACATAGTCAATCTTTTCCATGCATTTACCAGCAACAGTCTTACCGATCACTGTAACAGGGGTTGTCATGTTCATTTGAGTACGTTGTCTTTCACTGGCCAACTCTCCCTGGTGGCCATGGGATGAAACTGCAGCAGCAATTTCTGACTCCTTAGCACCCCCTGCAAGCACAACAGGTACTTCCTTACTGTTGCCAGAGGTGATTGCAAACACACTTGCACAAGGATCTGGGCTTGCAGACAAAGACTTGTGCCCAGTAGCCATATCTCTAGCCAAGTTCCATAATCTGGGACAAGAAAAAATGCCATGCCCCAGCTGACCACATTCCAGGCATGGTACATTTTTGCACACATCTTTAGTGGGACGCCTCTCCACATCTCCACTGTAGCTCCTCCTTCCGGTTACCATTTGATCTCTCGTTGCTAAGGGAGACGGCGCTCTTCCAGCTGTACTTTGCTGACTCTCCCAAACGCAGCGACTTTGCGATCCTTGACGCATTGTTGCTTTCAACTTGCCACGATCCTTTGTCGGCAATTCGTTTCTCACGTGGTTTGCAGACTTGATATCTCCACCGTTGCTACGGGCAACCACATACCTCTCAAACTTTGGATGCGACTTTTGGACACTCCTGGCACTCAAATTAGGTTTTCCAAACATTGTCGCAGACCTTTGTTTGGCCATGTCACCTTGTCTTGGAGACTGAGACAAAGGGCACTTGGAGACAACATGCCCCCACTCACTGCACCGCAAACAGCGCTCTTGCTTAATAGCCTTAGCAGGGCTTCCCCAACTGCATCCTCTTGTAAACATGGAACTTTTCACATTAACAGCTGTCCTGCTTGTACTATCGTTACCAGGGGCAACCACATGCACTTCCCCTTTAACTGGCGTTAGTTTAGCAAAAAACAGTCTGCAATGCTCTCCAGCAGGCTCAAACCCTTGCATCATCTTCGCAGTAACTCCACCAAACTTTTGCACCGTCCAGCAAAAAAAATGAAGCACTGTCACTTTAAAGCAAGTTGCTTTTCACTTCATGCAAGCTCTCCTCAGCTGCACACACAGATTGTGCTGTCTCAAGCACACAAACACAGTTCATTTAACAGGTGAACTTACTTTTGCAGAGATCTCCAGTTCTGCCAAGATTCTCCTTTCACAGGCACATAACCTGCAATGCCTTTTGCCTGGCTGCACACAGCCAACAGTTCCTGACGTGAATTCACTGTGGAGCAAGGACCCGGATACCACCGTCTTGTGCCCGCTGAGTCCACCACTTGTAATATTGGGGGTGTTTAGCTCAAGTGGGATATGCGATTTTAAGCGATTCACGCCAGTCCGGAACTATGTTTAAGGGCTTGTTGGCCCACTTTTATTGAAAATGCAAAAATAAACAAAATCCAAACATAGGTTTCCCACGCAGGGGGTTTTCACTGTCCACACAGAACGGTACCTTCATCCTCCTGGCTTATACGTGCCAAAGAAAATACCGAGCCACCTCGCTCTTGTCAGCAGTAGCACAACTGCTCAGGCTCCAGCATGGAGCTCTCCTGACTCCTGTCAGCAACCTTAGACTCAGGTCTCTGGGGTTTCACAGTGCACACCTGCACTATCCAGCTCTCTAGCTACTTCAGTGCACACCTGCACTCTCAGGGTTCTCCCTTGCAAGCCTGGACTCCTGGGGAGGGTGGAGCCCAGAACGCTGGTCCTGAGTCTCCTATCAGGCCCACACACACCTGCACAATCAGTGTGCTGATCAGCTCTAAAGCCTGAACCCAGGACTGGGGATTTTATTAACCATTGAGGAAACTTGAATGCCAGTTTCCTCTGTAAACTGCAAGCTCCCTGGAGCCCCTCAACCTGCCTGGTTGAGAATCCTGGGTCACCACACCCCTGGGGTACCACACTACTACAGTACTTACTCATTGTTGAAATAATAACTGAGACACCGGGCATCTATCTGGACTGGTTAAACATTCATTGTGAGCTGAACCATTAATACAAAGACAGAAACAAAAGGATGTGAACATGTGTGGCCGTTTATAGAAGAGTTCTAAAATATCCTAAAAATCAGTAAATGAGTAAACATGCAGAGTAGTATGGAATGATAGTAAAAAAAAAAAGGCACTTGAAATGTCGGGAAGTGTCCATGTGGCTATATGAGGCTAATGAAAAATAACCGCTATTAGCGGACAATTGCCAACATGTGAACCTCATTCTAAATAGAGAAACTCTCTAGAGAATGATAGCGATCAGGGTATGGGCATGAAGTGTGTGTCAGGTTGCATAGCGGAATCGATATATTGGTATTACAATATTTTAATGCTTTAATGTTAGACTGGAAAGGGAAAAGTAAAACCAAAAGGAAACCAAGAGGTTAGTGAAGGGTTAATGAAAAACTCCCTAGGCAGTAGGTAAACATGTGTTGAAATCGAAAATACGCTATCTGATTCTCTGTCTTGACACATCCAATTACAGAAAAAGCCACATTTGAGGCCACCACATCTCGCCGACAACAAAGACATCGCCATACATGTCGCGATGACTGTGCGATCTACATGAATTAAATACTTGAGCCCAGGTTCACACTGGGTGCGATTTCATTCGATTTGAGATGCGATTTCACATGTGAAATCGCATCTCAAATGCCGCCAATTGTCGGCAATGGCGCCGTCCTAATCGGTGCGACGCCGCATCTGCGGCGCCGCACCGATTTCAAAAAGCAGTTCTTGTACTACCTTTTGCGATTTCGGGCCGCAATTTACACTGACATCTGTGCAGAAACCTGCACAGATGTCTCTCAAATCGCGGCCGAAATCGGGACTGCCGGCGGGAGTGACAGGGTATATTATCTGGGAGATGTGATGGTTTGGGTAGTCTGTGAATCCGATCGCTTGTAATTCAGATTCTGGGACAGATGGAAGCAACTGTTGCAAAATGTCTTTAGCATACTGCTGAAGTTGTGTGGGGAGTACAGTTTCAGGTACCCCCCGAATCTTCACGTCGTTCCTTCTTGACCTTTCCTCCAAATCTGCGACCTTTGCCCTTAGCCATGCAATTTCATCCAAATGGTCATAGTGTGCATCGATCAGTGTGTTATAAGATACTTTAAGTGTGGTATCAGATACCGCTTTGCTCGACGTGGGGAACACAGTAAAGGGATAAACCAGCCCCATTGTGTCATCCATCGATTCATGTCCCGGGCTTACCTGGGCAGCCTCCCCTTCCAGGCGAGGCTTTGATTTGGCTGGACTGCGGGACAGCGCGGTAGGCACCTCCGGAGCCCTCTGCGAAGACCCGTTCAGTTCTCCTGGGTTAGATTGTGAGCCATAGGATGAGGAAGGAGAGCAGCCTGCAGCGCCAGCGCCATCTTGAAGTAGGCCGCCATTCTTCAGCGGGTAGAAGTCATCTAACTTCTTGGGTTTAGCCGACTCTTTCCGTTTGCGGGTCATCTCCCTGGTGTCCATGAACCTCAAGGCAGTGAAAGTAGGTGAAATTAGGCGGCTGTGTCATTTCAGAAACTAGTGGTTCCTGTGTCTGGAGCGGAGCAGCGCGATCACACAGCCATTCAGCTGCACGGTAGCCACGCCCCCCCCTAAACTGCATGCATTATGTAGGATAATATGATATAATTTTTATTTGAAAAACTCTCCTTGATACAAGGACAAACTCAGGTGAGCTACTGCCACCATCCCAGAGGGAGTCCAAAATGCTTTGCTTTGAGGATGCATGATAATATACTATTTACTGCATTTGCTGATGGTGGCTGGTTACCACACATTTGAGGCATAGCTCCAGGAGGAAACTTACTGCAATAGAATTCCCATAACACAGAGGATGGGTCAGGCAGCAGCAAATAGAGGAGATACAACTTAAGGCCAGGAGAAAGGGAAGGTAGTTAAAATGTCAAAGAACAAAATTACCTCAAAAGGTTTGGGATTTTATGGGCAATGAATGAAATAATATATATATATATATATTCATTGCCCATAAAATCCCAAACCTTTTGAGGTAATTTTGTCCTTTGACTTATCAGGGATGGTGGCAATTTACATGCCAGATTGTTGGGAGTATACTTTTTTTTTAGGTAGTTGAAAAGTAAGCATTGAATCCCATGGCCATGGGCTGCCTGCCCTTCGCAAAATCTTCCTTGCTGGTCACCCATATCAGAGAGGATGTGTGGAGAGGCTCTGAAGAACTGTTTTTTTTTTACCCCACCAGTGGTGAATGGCATATGACGTAGTGAAGTGGCCAACAAACCATTTCTCTTTTTAATCCTCCCAGTCATAAAGCAGCCACCTGGCTGCAAGTGATGCTAGTGTACCCTTTATCGTTACCCTCCCAAGTACATATATCAGCCATTTATATGGGTTCCTTTTCCTCTTCCTCCTATGAGGGATAAACCCTTTGATGAGGATGCACCACAGTGGCAGGACTCATTATTTGGACCTGACGGTCCAGGGACAGTGCCAATTTTTTTGCTCAGAATGCCATTCCTGCGCTCCACATGCATGTGGTATGCCATCGGGGAGTAGGAGGCACAAGAGGAATATGAGGAGTCGTAATGTTGGGGTGCTGATAATTAGGAGGAGAAGGAGTAGTAGGGAATGTTTCCACAATCCCTGATACAAGAGTACATTCTGTTGGATAATCTACTGAAAACTTGTTGCCACATTCCCTGCTGATGTCTGCATCTACCACACTGTAGGCACAGCTGCAGAGAGAAAACCTAAGTGCATAGATTTGCCAACCATCCTACAAGGTGGCTTTGGTTTTACACTTGTTGCTGACAGAGGCAAAGGTGTCCTTTGTGTGTAGCGCATCATCACATACTGTACATTTGTGCCCCAAATCACCCCCTTTTATTTCCTCCCACTCGCCATTACTTTTGTTACATTTAGTAATGTGGGATGTGGATCCACTGAACTTGAGGTAAAGCTGGAGGGGAAAAGTTAAGGGGACAGGCACACAAGGCTCACACAAGGAGGCTTTGGTTGCATATTTGTTGCTGACACAGGCAAAGCAGCTCTTTTTTGTGAAGCATGTCATTGTATACATGTGCGATACAGTTGTGTGCATCAAAGCACCCCCCCCCCCCCCCCGTTTGCAATAGCTGTCACTATTCTAAGTAAATGCTCTTAAATAAAAAAATGTGAGAGCAGAGGTTTTTCACACTGGCATAGTGGTTTTTGTGTGGTAGCAGGAACTGGTAATGGTGGCAGGCCAGCAAGATCAAAGGGAAATTAGTTGGGCTTGGCCCCTTAGTTCCAGTGAAGGGAACTCTTAAGGCATCAGCGTATCGAGACATTTTGGATAATTTCATGCTTCCAACTTTGTGGGAACAGTTTGGGGATGGCCCCTTTCTGCTCCAGTGTGACTGCACACCAGTACAATAGGAATGGTTGTTATAGAGGTGAACTGCAACATTATTTTGTCAATTTTCTCGAACTACAAAAGGCTTGGGTTTGCCTCAGACTTACGTTTGGCCTGAACCTGAAGCTCATCCCTACTCACATGAATTTCTAAAACATTTAAAATGCAAAGCAAGGATTTCAAACCTACCAATATCTACCAGATCCTCTCAAAAACATAGTCAAAAATAAAAAGAACAAAAACAACCGCCTAAAACAATTAAAACTAGAAGACATAACCAATTCCCACGATAATCTGGGAATACTTAACAGATAACCATCTAAATATAAAAAGGGAGTATCTTTTTTTTTATAAACTCTTTTCATCCATCTCTACAAATGGGGAAAATCCCAACATGCTGAAATGGAAGAAAGACCTCTCACAAACATTCTCTTGGGAACAATGGAAAAAAGCTATAACAACAATAACTAAAACATCTGCTTGCATTGAACATTTTGACAATTCTCAAAAAATCCTTAATAGGTGGTCCCATATAGATTGGCAAAAATATTCCCCTCCATATTGTCATTATGTTGGAGGTACAATGAGTCTTTAGTTAACCTATACCATACACTATGGGCCTGTAAAAATTGTAACAAGTTTCTGGAACGCTAGCTCCTCTTTTATAGCAGACCTCACAGGCATGTTAATAGATTTGACACCAGAAATAGCCTTACTAGAAATAAATCTGAATAGATACCCACTATGTTTTTGGACGATCGTAACACATACTCTGGTAGCGGCAAGGCTAACCATCACAAGCATGTGGAAATCTACATAAATTCCTAACTTGTCAAGGGTGATCGCTAGAATAAACACTCAAGCCCAATATGAGCTTCTTCTAGCTCGGAAAAACTCCTTGGTTAATAATTTTATAAGAAACTGGCAAGAATGGCTTAAAAATCAAAGAGCCTCTAACTATTTAAAAGGTTGTGATGTATAATTAATACCAGATTGGATACTACTGATTTATTCTTATTGTACCTGTCACCTTTATAAAGAGTGTAATTGAATGCATCTACAGTTAGCACCTATTGGGGTAGACGGATCAAAGGACACTATACAAACTTATTGCAAGATCTTATACCGCACAATGGTTTACTATTTTACTTATAAAGTTAGGGTTGTTTGTTGTTAAATAATGTTAATCATGACATACTTAACTTCTTCCCGCCCGCAGGTTTTTACGGCCACAATGTGGCTCTGAATTTGCGGGAGGCCGTCTATATACGGCCTCTGGTCTCCAGCCACTGGGGGGTGCGCGAGCGGCACTGTCTGCACGCGGGCACGCCCGCCGCGTCAGTCAGGTACCGATGCATGTGCCTGGTGGCTGCGATATCCTCCGGGCACCCGCGATCTGCAGTCACGGAGACAGGGACGTGGGGCTCTGTGTGTAAACATAGGGACAACCATCGGTCACCTCTCCCAGTCAATCCCATCCACCCACAGTAAGAATCACCTAGCAGGGCACACATTAACCCCTTCCTCGCCCCCGAGTGTTAACCCCTTCCCTACCAGTCACATTTATACAGTAAGCAGTGCATATTTATAGCATTGTTCGCTGTATAAATGTGAATGGTCCCAAAAATGTATCAAAAGTGTCCAATGTGTCTGCCATTATATCGCAGTCTTGACAAAAATCGCAGATCACCACCATTACTAGTAAAAAAATAATAATAAAAAAAAAGTCATAATTCTATCCCCTATTTTGTAGACGCTATAATGTTTGCGCAAACCAATCACTATACGCTTATTGCGATTTTAATTTTTACCAAAAATTTGTAGATTAATACGTATCGGCCTAAACTGAGAATTTTTTTTTTTTATTGGATATTTATTATAGCAAAAAGTAAAAAATTGTGTTTTTTTTTTCAAAATTGTCGCTCTATTTTTGTTTATAGCGCAAAAAATAAAAACCACAGAGATGATCAAATACCACCAAAAGAAAGCTCTATTTGGGGGAAAAAAAGGACGTCAATTTTGTTTGGGTGCCACGTCGCACGACCGCGCAATTGTCATTCAAAGTGTGACAGTGCTGAAAGCTGAAATTTCACCTGGGCAGCAAGGGGGTATATGTGCCCAGTAAGCAAGTGGTTAAAGTAACTAAGAATGTTCACACTCCATGGATTGCTTTTTAAAGCTAATAAAAATGTAAAGTAAAATTAATTATAAAATACAAGCCATTCTTTACTGCTATAGTAATAAAGTGCTTTTTCATCTGCTTTCATGTTTCAACTTAGTAACTCAATCACAATTACATTAAAATAATGGATTTGCATTCCTGGACCTGTTCCATTTGTCTTAAATACTGTACATACACACATGCAAAAATATGGACTGCAAGACTACATAAACCTAGTAGATCCCCTGGATTTATATTGGCATACCTCCTTGTTGGTGAATACTGTTGAAGCTGATTTTCCGAATAGTTTTAACAAATAGTTCTTTGTCTTTACATTTGTTGGTGCTAATAGTTTGCCATCCTACACTTTAACCTTTGAGGACTTCAATTGGAACTGTACACAGAAGAAAGAAAACATATTTCATTAATTTAAGCTTATATATCTAATTGTATTGAAAGCATTACTAAACTCAAAAAGCAAAATGTATTATATTGCAGCTACCAAATTCTTAGATGTGATGGCTGCATTTATTTAATTTTTTTTAGACTTCTTTCTTTTTTTATCCCTTTCGCGCCGAGCGTACGCATATATGCGTCCTCGGCTTTCGGGTGTTATACCGGGATAATGCCTGCAGCTGCAGGCATCATCCCGGTATCGTTGTTTAGAGCCGGCGATTGGCTATCCAGACATAATAACCGATGCAGCTAAAAGCCGCTCGGTTGTTATGCCGGAGGAGCGGGAGGGGACAAACCCCCCCCCCCCTCCCGCCGCCTCTCGCCGCTCTGACCGGGCCTCCCGTCCCACCGGGAGACCCGATCCTCCATCCGGCACCTTCTGTGTCCAGGCAGAGACTGAAACTAAGCCGTAAACATCTTTGATTCAGTCTCCGCAATGTTAACACGGAAGCGACGTCATGACGTCACTTCCGGGTTTCTCGGCTGCCAATGGCGTCGGATTTTTAAAAAGTACACAGTATTCAGAATCGCCGTTTTCGGCGATCTGAATACTTTGAAGTGCAAAGACCCCCGATCCCTCCATAAAGAGTACCTGTCACCACCTATTACTGTCACAAGGGATGTTTACATTCCTTGTGACAGCAATAAAAGTGATCAAAATGTAAAAAAAAAACACAATTTAATATTATAAAAATAAATAAAAGAAATAAGAAAAAAATATATATATATTTAAACCCCCCCCCCCCAATCCCCGTGAGCTTGCGCAACACGAATATGGAAGTCGCGCCCGCATATGAAAACGGTGTTTAAATCACACATGTGAGGTATCGCCGCGATCGTCAGAGCGAGAGCAATAATTCTAGCCATAGACCTACTCTGTAACTCTAACCTGGTAACTGTAAAAAAAGTTAAAAGCGTCGCCTATGGAGATTTTTAGGTACCGTAGTTTGTCGCCATTCCACGAGTGCATGCAATTATAAAGCGCGACATGCTTGGTATATATTTACTCGGCGCAACATCATCTTTCACATTATGCAAAAATATTGGGCTAACTTTACTTTTTCATTTTTTTTTAGTTCATGAAAGTAAATTTCTTACAAAAAGTTGCGCTTAAAAAACACCGCCGCACAAATACTGTGTGACATTAAATATTGCAACAATCGCCATTTTATTGTCTAGATTCTCTGCTAGAAAAATATATATAATTTTTGGGGGTTCTAAGTAATTTTCTAGCAAAAAATACGGATTTTAACTTGTAAACACCAAATGTCAGAAATAGGCTTAGGCATGAACAGGTTAAATACCAGTAAGTCTGTTGTTTTTCAACAGAACAAGCTGTCCTGCAGATTTAGCTGTTAGAGGGTCGAGACAAACCTTTAACAGTGACAGGGATGCTTACAATGGGCAGCTTTTATTTATTTATGTAAAACGTTTATCCCAAAAGGAAAAAACTGTTGTTGTAACTGCTTAAAAAATGTTAGGTGAAGTTTGGCTATCTAAATCTGCTAGTAGTACATCTAATACTCCCCTCCCCTCAGAGTGACAATGCTGCAAAGGTGTCCCTGTTGCTCCTTCATCCAGTGTGGGCACCCTAATACAGGAAGTGTGTTAATGTCCAGATCACCAAGGGACTATAGAGGGGAAAAAAGCCTAACAAAATAAAACAAATGCAGCCACAACATCTAATGTTTAGTAAGCTTCAATATATACAATTTTGGGTTTTGGGTTTAATTCCGCTTACATTTTTTTACGTAGACAACAACAACCTTACAACAACTGCAGTTGAAGCCAGGTGTACGGTGTTATCAAGATTACTGTATTGTTCTCCAAAATTATAATTAATTTCTAGCTAAGATATTTTATATGAGTAGCTCATTGTTTACCACTTGTCAATCAAAAAATAAATAAAAACAGCAAAATGGAAACATTTTCTTACTAATGTGTTAGAAAGGGGGGGTTAGTAAATGTAAATGCAATAACTAAAACCTTGTATAAGCTGAAATAATGGTAGCTAATGATGTCTTGAATAAATCAATATGCAACACATTCTCAAAGACTATACCATTTTTGAAAGACAAGAGAACAACTATTAGGACTTTTCAGGTACTACTGACACTAAGTAGCACCTGAAAAGTCGGAATAGTCTTTCTCTTTTCTTTCAAAACTGGTATAACCTTAAACATGTTAAGGCGGTTTCAGAAGAAATTTTCAATATTTAAAATTATGCATTTTTCATTAAAATAATAAACAGAATAGGAGATACGCTCTATATATATATAAAGTGACAATAATAAAAGCGACAAAGCGTGTCCAAATTAACACAGTGATACTGATAAAAATGTGTTACAATGAGTCCCAAGATAAGTGAATAATAAAGGAAGAAAATGAGTCCTTCAAATAAAGTGTATAGGAACACCCACTATACAGTACTCCTGTGACTATTTTGATCACGTTTGATATAGTGTGAATTCACCAACATGCTAACCAAACATAAGCTGGCTGACTACAATACAAACACTGTCCTATCGGGACATTGAACAGCATGGTGACATCAGCATATCACTCCTCCCAACACGTTTCGTCACAAGTCTGACATCATCCTGGAATATTGTCTAGTGATTCTACAATGACGTTCCTTGTTCGGGAACTTACTGTTGTGGGGTGACAACACTCTTTTCCTGTCTCCAATAGTGCTCTAGCATTGTCACCCTGAGACACAGAATTTTGGATGGAGGCTAGAAGTGGCTGCGTCAACACAATTTATTTAAGAATGATCTACCGTTGTTGGCATCAGGAAACCCACTCTGGAAAATGGCATGCAGCAAAGTTTTTTTTTTAGAAACACGTGATTAGAGCCTGAGGCTCTAATTGGCTTAAAAAAGGGTGGGCTCGGGGCGCAGGGCACTGCAACCCAAGCCCACCCTGTTGTGTGACAATAGCAAATTATTATTCGCTATTGTCTTCCTGATTCCCCTTCTGGCTAATCCCAGCTCAGAAAGCGGGTCCTGAGACCCGATTGGCTGAGAGGAGAAGCGATCCTATTGGCCGACAAGGGGGAGGAGGGCAGAGACACAGGGGAAGTCGTGCCGCCGTGAAGCCAGGGAAGGAGGAGACGCAGGGTCTTTTTCACACCCCTTGAAATTTTCCACATTTTGACATGTTACAACCAAAATGTAAATTTTTTATGGGGATTTTATGTGATAGACCAACACAAAGTGGCACATAATTGTGAAGTGGAAGGAAAATGATAAATGGTTTTCAACATTTCTTTTAAAATTTCTTACAAAAAAAATCTGAAAATTGTGGTATGCATTTGTATTCAGCCCCCGGCTTCAGCGGCTTACACCGCATCCAATTTGTGGAACATTTTAAAATCTGTTCTTTCCAATGTGTCTGGTTTGCATATGTGTATTGCATCTGTGCATATGTGCATTGCATTGCAAAAAATGTGTGCATTTTCTAGGTGCGAATTGCAGGCACCATATCTTGTATGGGAACGCATCTGCGTTCTGTTGTGAACACAAATTCTCTCCCTGCTCACTACACCTCCCCTCTCCAGGTCAGCTGATCCACAGCTACAACATCGAGAAACTGCTGAACAGCTGTTTTTTCTCTTCGCAAAGGAAACGGAGCTGGAATTCGCACTGCACATGTGTGAATCCAGCCTAACTAAAATCAAGTGGAACCAATTGTCTTCAGATGTCACCAAAGTAAATCAAGTCCACCTGTGTGTAATTTAAACTCAGTATAAATACAGCTGTTCCGTGAACCCACCAGAGGTTTGTTAGAGAACTTTAGTGAACAAACAGCATTACAAATGAATGAGTGAATGAGTGACTTATATAGCGCTACACATGCAAACTGAATCGCCTCTAGGCGCTTTTTGCAGCCTGTGTCTTCCTGGCTGGTGCGGTCATTTACCCCGTAGGATCTCGACGCGCTTGAGACACACAGTCGTACACACATATATACATAAATATGCTGGGCCAATTTGGACAGGATCCAATTAACCTACCAGCATGTCTTTGTTGTGGAGAAGTTGTGGAGAAGTTTAAAGCAGGGTTAGGTTAAAAAAAAATCCCAAGCTTTGAACATCTCATGTTGAAACCATCATCCGAAAATTTAAAGAGTATGGCAAAACTGCAAACCTACCAAGTGAAGAGGAAGAAAAATTCTAAATGGTTTTCAATTTTTTTGCAAATAAATATCTGAAAAGTGTGGTGTGCATTTGTATTAATCCTCCCTGAGTCAATACTTTTGTAGAACCGCCTTTTCCCGCAATTACACACAGGTGAACTCTATTTACTAACTAGGTGACTTCTGAAGGCAATTGGTTCCACTAGATTTTAGTTAGGGGTATCAGAGTAAAGGGGGCCGAATACAAATGCATGCCAGTCTTTTCACATATTTATATGTGCAAAGCTGGTAGAGACATACCCAGAAAGACTTGCAGCTTTAAGTGCAGCAAAAGGTGCTTCTACAAAGTATTGACTCAGGAGGGCTGAATACACATGCACCCCACACTTTTCACATATTTATGTGTAAAATATTTTGAAAACCATTTATCATTTTCCTTTCAATTCACAATTATGTGCCACTTTGTGTTGTTCTATCACATTAAATCCCAATAAAATATATCAAATTTACGTTTTTGGTTGTAACATGACAAAATGTGGAAAATGTCAAGGGGTATGAATACTTTTTCAAGGCACTTTATCTCCACAGCCGCAGATGAGCGGCAGATGAAGCCAATACTTTTGAGGCCCCGTACACACGTCCGAGAAACTTGACGGGCAAAACACATTGTTTTGCTCGTCAAGTTCCTTGTGAAGCCGCCAAGGATCTCGGCGAGCCAAGTTTCCTCATTGACTAACAAGGAAATAGAGAACATGTTCTCTATTTGACCCAACGAGATCCTCGTCGGTTTCCTCGGCCAAAAGTGTACACACGACCGGGTTTCTCGGCAGAATACGGCTCTGATCGAGTTTCTGGCTGAATTCTGCTGAGAAACTCGGTCGTGTGTACGGGGCCTTAGACTTTTAAGAAGGTAGGGGCCATGCTTTCATGAAACCTTTCCCCTAAAACACATTAGCCCTATATAGACAGACATGTGGACTGGTTTAAATATAGCAGTAGATTGCAAATGTAACATTTTAATTTATTCAGTGTAAAAACATGTTCTTTAAAACAGGTTCACTTTACTGTATTATTATTATTATGAGCATTTACTCACCTTCTCTGTGTTCCGCCATCATGTTATTTCATACCCGGAGCTCAGAAAAATGCCCAGTACATCTAGGTATAGGAGACATGGGACATTCTGTAAATCTCTCCTGTTTAAATTATGCGATGCTAGAGTTTGCTATTAAAGGCAGAATTGGGTCTGCTTTAAATTCATAATTACTCTTTTTTTTTGGTGAATATCTTATCCCTCTAAGATATTTGCCATAAAAAGAGTAATTATGAATTTAAAGCAGACCCAATTCTGCCTTAAATAGCAAACTGTCAGTCACTGTCTCTCTGCTCTGCTCTACTAACCACTAGATTGAGCTAAGGAGCATACTTACTTCCTATGATAACCAGCTCCATCTAGAGAACATTTGATTTTGTCCCATTCGCACAGAACACATGTACATGACGTTCAGCTATGGCTTTTTTTTTTTTTTATAAATGATCTCACATACAAACAATAGCATATTAATATTAGCACATATTTATTGTAAATTCAAACATTTAAAATCTTTTTTTATTTTATCATTCTAGGTTTGGAAGAAGCTGTTATTTGGTTTGTGCTTTTTCCATGCACTTGTTCAAGAGAGGCGAACATATGGATCACTTGGCTGGAATGTGGCTTATGAATTCAACGACTCTGACCTAAAAATTAGTGCTAAGCAGCTTCAGGTACTATATAGAGCCAGTCTATAAAAATAGTATACTTTCTATATAATAGTAGAAGAAAACCTTAATAATCCATGGTATCACTGGTTATAATATTTATAACTAAGATGCTGGCTGCCAGGCAACAACAGGTAAGTATATTAACTCAACCAGTTTTCAAGATATGGTGAAGTCCCATCATTGATAATATCTTTCCATAAATGTCATGCAATCACTGAGGTGAGAATGGAGTGGAAAACTAATATTTTTTACTCTGAGATGTTCTGTTAATCCTAAAAGAAGGGTATTTGCTGAATTTCTTAAGACTATTGGAGAAATGAACGATAAGAAACAGAAATAATGAGTGATTTTTACCTTAAATGTCCAACAATACTTCATTCACCATTGTTTGTGAATTTCTCATCTGTAGTAGCCTGAGATAAAGGTGGGTCGGTATAGAACACATCCAATACCACATCTAAACTGTTAATGATAAAAATATTTAATATAAAGTTTAAACCGCATTTTATGTTTCACTGTATCAACAGGGTTTTTTAACCGCTTAAGCCCCGGACCATTTTGGTGGTTAAAGACCGTGCCACTTTTTGCGATTCAGCACTGCGTCGATTTAACTGACAATTGCCTGGTCGTGCTCCCAAATAAAATTGATGTCCTTTTTTCCCACAAAAAAAGCTTTCTTTTGGTGACCTCTGCGATTTTTATTTTTTGCGCTATAAACAAGACCAACAATTTTGAAAAAAATCAATATTTTTTACTTTTTGCTATAATAAATATTACCTAAAAAATATATAAAAAAACATATTTGTTCCACAGTTTAGGCCGATACGTATTCTTCTACATATTTTTGGTAAAAAAAAATCGCAATACGCGCGTATTGATTGGTTTGCGCAAAAGTTATAACGTCTACAAAATAGGGGAAAGTTTTATGCCATTTTTATTAATAATTTTTATTTCACTAGTTATGGCGGTGATCAGCGATTTTTATCGCGACTGCGACATTATGGCGGACACATTGGACACTTTTGACATCATTTTCATTTTTACAGCGATCAGTGCAAAAAAATGCACTGATTACTGTAAAAATGAAACTGGCAGTGAAGGGGTTAACCACTAGGTGGCGCTGCAGGGGTTAAGTGTTCCCTAGGAAATGATTCTTACTGTTAGGGGGCGTGGCTACACGTGACACGTCACTGATGACCATTCCTGATTACAGGAACGGTCATCAGTGACAGTGTCACTAGGCTGAATAGGGGAATGCCTTGTTTACAAAGGCATTCCCCTGTTCTGCTCTTGCCGACTGCAATCAAGGGACTCCTGGGAACGTCGACTTCCCAGGAACCGCGGCCGCATTCACGAGGCACGCGGCGCGCCCGCTGGGTGACAGATTTAATTGGACGTATCTGCCTGCCCGTGCCATTTTGTCTATGTAAATAGGCGTGTGGCAGTCGGCAAGTGGTTAATATATTCAAGGTCGAAGTTAGTTTGTTTGACTTAGATGGATGCAGTTTTATGGCTAAATATCTTCAGACTATGCAACAGCACAGATCCTAGAAAAATGTTGTAAATCATTTGATAACTAAAAAAAAGAAACATCTGTTGTCCACCATGGGCAAGGGAGCAATTCAGCCTGACTGTTGCTTTAAAAATTCCTTAGGCCTCGTACACACGGCCGAGTTTCTCGGCAAAAACCAGCAAGAAGCTTGCTGGGTTTTTTTTTTGCCGAGGAAACCGGTCGTGTGTACACTTTTCGACGAGGAAACCGACGAGGATCTTGTCGGGCCAAAAAGAAAGCGTGTCTTCTTTTTCCCCAACGGGAATGGGAAAATTTGGCTCGCCGAGACCCTCGGCGGCTTCACAAGGAACTTGACGAGCAAAACGATGTGTTTTGCCCGTCGAGTTTCTCGACCATGTATACGAGGCCTTAGTTTCCCTTTACCCAATACATTTACAAAATACTTGTGTGATTAACAATTGTTTTTAATGGAAAATAAAAAGGCAAGGAAATTGTTCTAGATAAAGGTGATTTCCAACACATAAACCACTTATTTATAAACCCATGGCTTTAGAAAAGGTGGAAAAAATGACTTGAAATTAAATATTCAGCGTTTAACATTAAAAAAAAGCACACTAGTTTTATCTTCATATCTTGTAGTGCTTGGTTGGGCTTTAAACTGCTCTGCAGTTTATTTTGCTTTAAGATTTTATTTCAATCTGTACTTTAGAACAAAAAGTTGATGGAAGTAAATGAGAACGTAAAGGACACATTAAATAAGATGCGAAGAGCAATAAAATACCCACAGCTAGATCGTTTTCTCTAGAACACAGAATATAAAACAACTGAGCTCCCAGTTTATTGCCACAAAGCAAAGTCCAACGGAGCAATGACTTTGTCAGCTACAAGTACTTCTAAAGATAGGGGACAGACCCTTTATGTGGATTTGTATATAGTGTGGGTGGGGCTGGATTCCCCAACTGTTTAACAAACCTCAGCGCAACTGTATCACAGATAGGTAGAAAACATTTCTCTGCATGTGTCCTAGTTACTTAAAGGGGTTGTAAAGGTTTGTTTTTTTATTTTCTTAATAGGTTCCTTTAAGCTAGTGCATTGTTGGTTTGCTTACCTTTTCCTTCGATTTTCCTTCTAAATGTTTTTTTTCTTTGTTTTCTTTGTCTGAATTTCTCACTTCCTGTTCTTCCTCAGTAAGCTGTTCTGGCTGACTAACCCCCATCCAGATGATGGGGCAAGCTTACTGAGGAGAAACAGGAAGTGAGAAATTCAGACAAAGAAAAAAAACATTTAGAAGGTAAACCGAAGGAAAAGGTAAGTGAACCAACAATGCACTAGCTTAACCACTTCCCAACTGCCGCATGTATATGTACGTCCACAGAATGGCACGTACAGGCAGATGGGCGTACAGGTACGTCCTTGCCTTCTTGCGGGTGGGGGGTCCGATCGAGACCCCCCCCCGCTACATGCGGCGGTCGGATTCCCGCGGGGAGCGATCCGGGACGACGGCGCGGCTATTGGTTTATAGCTGCTCCATCACGATCGCTCCCAGGAGCTGAAGAACGGGGAGAGCCGTATGTGAACACGGCTTCCCCGTTCTTCACTGTGGCGGCTGCATCGATCGAGTGATCCCTTTTATAGGGAGACTCGATCGATGACGTCAGTCCTACAGCCACACCCCCCTACAGTTGTAAACACACACTAGGTGAACCCTAACTCCTACAGCGCCCCCTGTGGTTAACTCCCAAACTACAACTGTCATTTTCACAATAAACAATGCAATTTAAATGCATTTTTTGCTGTGAAAATGACAATGATCCCAAAAATGTGTCAAAATTGTCCGAAGTGTCCGCCATAATGTCTCAGTCACGAAAAAAATCGCTGATCGCCGCCAATAGTAGTAAAAAAAAAAAAATTAATAAAAATGCAATAAAACTATCCCCTATTTTGTAAACGCTATAAATTTTGCGCAAACCAACCGATAAACGCTTATTGCGATTTTTTTTTTACCAAAAATAGGTAGAAGAATACGTATCGGCCTAAACTGAGGTAAAAAACATTTTATATACGTTTTTGGGGGATATTTATTACAGCAAAAAGTAAAAAATATTGATTTTTTTTTCAAAATTGTCGCTCTATTTTTGTTTATAGCGCAAAAAATAAAAACCGCAGAGGTGATCAAATACCACCAAAAGAAAGCTCTATTTGTGGGGAAAAAAGGACGCCAATTTTGTTTGGGAGCCACGTCGCACGAGCGCGCAATTGTCTGTTAAAGCGTCGCAGTGCCGAATTGTAAAAACGCCTTTGGGCATTTAGCAGCATATTGGTCCGGGGCTTAAGTGGTTAAAGGAACCTATTTAGAAAATAAAAAACAAACCTTTACAACCCCTTTATTTGCACTAGTGGAACTTTTCATAAGGTATTAAAATTAATTGATAACCTGAAACACGCAAAAAAATAAGATAAAAAATACAAACAAAAAAAGATTTAAGTATCATAAAATACAAATATGTAAGTAACTAGTAAAAATATAATTGTTATTAAAAAAATGGATATAGTATAACATTTTAAGGCTAGCAGTATGTAAATAATATGATTGGATATACAATTATACATTTTTAGACACGGATAGGTCTGTCCATCCATCTATGTCAGTCTTTTGTATTTCAATCCCTGTTATAAATATTAATGGCAATCTATTATTAAACACTGCCACCTAGTGACAAAGGAAATAGCTGCTTGTAATTTGCTGACAGGCGGCACACAAAAAAGCAGAAACCGTTTAATTCACAGTGTGGCTTTAGGGTTCTCATGTGACAATTATAACAAATGAACATATGGGAAATTATAATTAGCACCATAATTCAATGCACATTGAAAAATGTCATCGGATATCTAGGGCTTAAGTCCACATGTAAAGGTTTACTGTATATTCCACTATAATTACCTACACTCTGCTAGAAATGTCCCTTCTATACATATGATGCTTGCAGGCTACTAACTTATTTCTGTAAAGGTAAAGCTATTTTTTTTTGTATATATCACTATTACTGTATAATAGCAGTGCTGACAAAGCAGATTTTATTCTACTGCTTGTCAGTGATACTGCATTTGGTAAACTTTATCTGAAATACCTAAATTACTTTGCAGTTGGTTTTGCAGTTAACATTTTAGGTTAAAAAAATACAAAACTTTGTAACCAAAATATCACTTTATTGTCATGTAGTTCACTTAAGATAAGCTGTGCATGTACTGTATAGGTTTAAAAAAAAATACAGGTTTTGAGAACCATGTTTATACTGTATGGACTAGATTCACATAGATTTCGGCAGGCGTAGCGTATCTTAGATACACTACGCCGCCGTAAGTTAGAGCAGCAGGTCCTGTATTCACAAAGAAGTTGCGCTCTAACTTACGGCGGCGTAGTGTAACTGGGCCGGGGTAAGCCTGCCTAATTCAAAATAGGCTGGTTGGGGGCATGTTCTATGCAAAATACTATTGACCCCATGTATTTGACGTTTCTAACGAACGGCGCATGCGCCATCCGTGGACGTATCCCAGTGCGCATGCTCCAAATTATGCCACAAAGACTCATTGGTTTCGACGTTCACGGACGACTTACGCAAACGACGTAAAACGTGAAAAATTTTACGCAGTTCCGACATCCATACTTAACATTGGCTGCGCCATCTTTTTGGTGGTTTATCTTTACGCCTGAAAACGCCTTACGTAAACGGCGTATCTTTACTGCGACGGCCGGGCGTACGTTCGTGAATATAGCTGATTTACATATTCTAGGCATAAATTAGCGTACACGCCCCCTAGCGACCAGCGTAAATATGCAGTTAAGATACGACGGCGTAGGAGACTTACGCCGGTCGTATCTTAGCAATATTTAAGCGTATCTCAGTTTGAGAATACGCTTAAATATACGACGGCGGGGATTCGGACTTACGATGGCGTATCTACTGATACGCCCGTCGTAAGTCTACATGAATCTGGCCCTATGTGCCTACTTTCTGTTTGATTCAGCAGCCATTTACTGGTGCGTTTCAGCATATTCCAATATAGGTTTGTGGCATGCGCAGGGGGGTATGCCAGGTCTGCCTGGGCACACCCTAATCACTACGTGCGGTGCCGATTCCCCTTACTTCCCAGGCTTCCCTTTGTGCTGCTGGCTTCCCTCCTCTCCTCTCCTCCCAGCGGCTGCCGGGATGTTTCAGGATGAAGAGGGGGGGCTAGTCAATATGTCATTGACAAGCCCCTTCATTTTCTAAATGAACACAGTGAACACACTCACTGTGTTCATTCATAACTGAAGCATAGTGTTTACTATGCTTCAATTTGTGAATTAACAGAAAGCCGCTCAGCACATAGAACTTCTCATTTATTCGCTGCCCAGTGCAGCTTGGGCTGTAGAGAAAGGCATGTGTGTTTAAGCTTTGGGGTGCACACCGTAATGTAATAGGCTGTGGCGCACATCTATAGCGGCATATATCCTTATTTCCAAGGTATTTAATAAAGTGTTACATGGGTTTATGTGACAGCAAGCAAGTGAGAACATATGCAGGGAGACTACATAATAACCAATCAAGAAATACAGATACAATTATTTTATTGACATTTGAAAATGTCATGAATATAATATTGGGTGAATTATAAATAGAGCAAATGTTGCTGAGACTTTGAGGGTATACTCACACTACATGCAGTGGGACTGTGTTGGGTGGCTATTCCACCACATGACAAGGGAAAATGCCTTATCTCCCTATCTACCCAGTTCACACCACTACATTGCGGTGGTGTGCAGGCGGTGTGCGGTGAAAAAAAGTGCGGCATGCAGTACTTTTTTCAGCACAGTGCAAGGCAGTCCACTGCCTTGAACTGCATGGCCAGTAATTTAACTTTATGAGATGTCTGTGCAACATCTTACTAAAGTTTGTTTTAATCACTTCAGCCCCGGAAGAAATGGCTGCACAATGATCGGGACATTTTTTGCGATTCGGCACTGTGTCGCTTTAACTGACAATTGTCGTACGACGTTGAACCCAAACAAAATTGACGGGTTTTTTTTCCCACAAACAGAGCTTTCTTTTGGTGGTATTTGATCACCTCTGCGGTTTTTATTTTTTGCGGTATAAACAAAAAAAAAGCGCCAATTTTAAAAAAAAAGCAATATTTTTTACTTTTATTTTTAAATATCCCCCCAAAAAAATATAAAAAAACAAACTTTTTCCTCAGTTTAGGCCGATATGTATTCTTCTACATATGTTTGGTAAAAAATCGCAATAAGCATATATTGATTGGTTTGCGCAAAAGTTATAGCGTCTACAAAATAGGGGATCGTTTTATGGCATTTTTATTATTATTATTTTTTTTACTACTAATGGCGTCGATAAGTGATTTTTATCATGACTGCGATATTGGACACTTTTTACACTATTTCGGGACCATTGTCATTTATACAGCGATCAGTGCTATAAAAATGCACTGATTACTGTGTAAATGACACTGTCAGGGAAGGGGTTAACCACTAGGGGCGAGGAAGGGGTTAAGTGTGTCCTAGGGAGTGATTCTAACTGTGTGGGGGCTGGGCTACGAGAAACACCACAGTGATCACTGCTCCTGATGACAGGGAGCAGTAGATCACTGTCCTGTCACTAGGCAGATCAGGGAAATGCCTTGTTTACATCTCCCCCTTCTGCTGCTCCGTGACACAATTGCAGGACACTGGCAGACATTGAGTCCGCGGGTCCCGCGGGCATGGTCACGGAGCTCGCTGCGGGCACGCGCATGCCCGCTAAGGAGCAGATTCAATGCAACGTACCTGTACGTTGCTTTGTCTGCCCGTGCCATTTTGCCGACGTATATCTACGTTAGACAGTCGACAAGTGGTTAAAAAAAAAGAAAACAGTGAGATGTGCCAAGATCGAACAATCACCACTGCGCTGATCTCAGCTGGACCACACCAGCTGTGACTGGTGTGAACATAACCTGATTTCCCATTGAAGAATAGATACTAGATGTTGGGTTAAAGTGTTAATAAACCCACAGCAGTAAAATCAGTCTGTATTTGCAGTAAAACACGCTTGTTATACTCACTGTGACACCTAAGGGGTTAATCCTCTGCATTGTGCAAAAAGGCTGTTTGATCCTTTATGCAAAGATTCTCCCCTTCTTGCATTGTCTCCAAAACATGTCCGGATAAGACAGAGTTACTGGAGTCAGGCTGCACATGCTCAGTTTGGTGTGTATTGCTAGAGAGTTTTTATTTTGGGAGAGTGCATGTGATCAGCACAGGGTTAATCAGCACTGTCGAGGTGGAGGGTCAGGAGTCATGCATCCTGATAGGACAGCCAGTGCAGTATAAAAACTCCTCCTACAAGCTTTTATCCAGGAACTGATAGAAGACACAAGACTGCTATATACTGCTGATGAGAAAAGATATTTAGCAGTTTATATTTACTAAAATAATTTCATTTCCATGTTCTGTGTACTGTGGTAGGCTAGAGATAGTGAATGCAGGGTGCTGGGTTTAGTCACACTTTAAGGAGAATGAATGGGACTCATCTGTGCAAACGTGTGAATAAGAGTGATAAGATGCTTAATGTGCTTCAAGCATATCTAAACCAAGAAAAATGATGTTATATATGACAGTTTATATATACACAAATGAGTGCGCAATCACAAATAATAAATTATAAACAAAATAGCAAAGAAAAAATTATCAAAATACTTTCAATAAGTGTCCACTATAGTGATTAATTATGACTCCAAAAATAAGTGTGTCCTTAAGGTGCCTTAGTATGAAATCTTGAAAATCCACGCTAGTATAAGGTGTATTACAAACAAAACCACCAGAGAAGATCGATCCCAGATTATAGAGATCAAAAGCGCTTAAATTAATGAGCTGCAGTATTCCTCTCCTTCAGCTCCATCAGGAGACCTTGTAATGTTTGCCTGGATATGGAAATGCCTCCAATATATCCCCAAAATAATCCAAACTCCAGCAGTAGCCCTGCTGTGTGCTCACCAGCATGAGGAGATATCAAGATGAGAGAGATTCCATAGTGCAGTTTGTTTTTAGAACATTTATTGAGCAGTTCCTTTGCACTTTATATAATAAGCAAAAGACTTCAGCAAAAAAACACAGCCGCGGACCTTGTCCTGCAGGCTAGTGCGTGGTGACGTCACAGATGGTAGCTCCACCCAACGCATTTCTCTATAAGAAGAATCTTAATTTTTTTAACCCTTTCACTGTCAGGTCCATACGTCATACGGATCTGACAGCAGGGGGTTTTACAGCTACAGCCACCAGGAGTATATGTATATATATCTGACGATATTCTGGCTGTCAGGTAGAAGCAGCCCATTACCTGCACACACCCCTGGTAAGGGGCACCCCCTGCTTGCGCATGCCCCCCCCCCTACTATGTATCCCGTGCTTCACTTGCCTATCTGTGGGCTCTTTTTGCTGAGCTGGAAATGAGGTGTAAAATATCACTTCCAGGTCCTATCCTATCAGTATTTTCCCTGGCCAGCATGACCAGGAAAGAATGTATTGCAGTGGGATAATGCATTAGATTTACTGCGGCACAGGGGAGACATCCAGTGTCTTTTAGACCCTTAAATAGCTCATTAAGGAGAATCTGTCACCAAAAAATCATCACATAAAGGACCTTTTATACCAATGTGATTAAAAGAAAAAAAAGTTGCGCACAAATTGTCTTTTTTAATTGTAAAAAAAAAAGTTACACCAAAACACATAAAATCCCCCCCCCCAAATGTGAGGCCCATCCCCACATATACAGTATGCAGGTATTAACACATGCGCCAGGGGCACCTACGCGTTGATTGTGATACACATACAATATATTGCCGAGCACCAGATCTCCTCCATAACACTAAACTGCTGACCTATAGGGGGCTTTTAAAGCATCACCTGTTGAAAAATTTAGGCTACTGAAGTTTGCCACTATTTCATGGGTGCGTGCTAATTTAAAATTTGACATGTTGGGTATCTTTTTACTCAGTGCAACATTATCTTTTATTTTTTTACTAAAAGATAGGCAATGCATTGCATTTGCGTGACATAAAACTAACTTTTCCACTGAAACGTTGTGTTTCTTAGACCTTTGTGGTAATATTGTACCACTATTTTATTCTCTAGGATGTCTACTTTCAGAAAATGTATAACACAGAAGAAATAGCAGAAAAAGGGTTAATGGTATATTTGTACAGACGGAAAGGGAGCAAATAAGATAAATTCCTTGTTATGGTTTGCTAACACTATAATCTTTCACCTATAATTTGCACTTTATCAACATACCCCTGTAAAACGAATTTCTTTACAATGGTCAAAGAAAATGCCTCTAGTTGACCACTGACTGGAAAGGCCTTTAGTAATGCTAAGTAATTTATTTAAAGAGCAAACAGCTAAGTAACTAAAACTAAAACAATTGTCAGTCTTGGCATGAACATAAGGCCTCGTACACACGGGCAAACATGTATGATGAAAACGGTCCGCCGGAAATCCGTACACGATACGCGTGACGAGGCTGCGCCGTCGCGGTGACGAGGCTGCGTCACCGCGATGCTTCCACGCATGTGGAAGCATCGCGCATGTGAGGGATGCTTCCACGCATGTGAGGGATGGCGGCCGCTCGGACATGTACGGTAAGTCTGTACAGACGACTGAACATGTCCGACGGGCAGGATTCCAGCGGGCATGTTTCTAAGCAAGTTTAGAAACATTTGCCCGCTCGAAAACGGTCTGGCGGGCAAAAGTACGCTGGAATCCTGTCCGCTCGGCTGTACAGACGACCGAACATGTCTGCTGAAACTGGTCCGCGGACCAGTTTCAGCAGACATGTTCGGTCGTGTGTACGGGGCCTTAGTGCCTGTATACAATGTGATGACTGGCCTTTTTTCACACTGGAAGAATGCCAGTCACCACTAGGGCACACAGAAAACAATTGTTTTCTATGAGCTCTGTTTGCACTGCAATGCAGCCTGTAGCTGTGGTGCAGTGAGGTGTGATAAGATGCAGACATGCTGCATTTTATCACGGCATATTGGAAAGCACCACATGTCATTGTACAACAGTAACGCACCTATTTTGCTTTGTGTCTATTAAAGATTGCTTTGCGGTATAGGCCAAGAAAGCAATTAAAACTCTGTAGCATAATAATACTTTTACTAAGCAAAAAGATGCACATACAACTGCAGGATACCCAATGCATAGCATATAAAGTAGAACAAAATATGCCTACAATGTACACACTATTCATCCTTCCTAACAAATAAGCAGTGTACAGTACAGTACAGTGCATGAGACAGGCATAAGTATACAAATCAGCTACTTAACTTGGATTCCCTAATGATGGAACCTTCTCCTTGCTTCTCATAGTCCAGCACAACTCCTCTGTTTCCTCTGAAGTCTTAAAACAACTCTGTCCTCCTCTGTCTCCAGAACAAGTGTGTCTTCAAGAACCACTGTTTTTGTCTTTTCCTCTCCTCTCACTTTCTGTACATTATTTTCTGTATTGAGCTCATGGAGTTCATTAGCATAGCAATAGGAGAGGCCTAGCTTCAAAAACAACACATGGTCTTAAAATCAACCAATTCACATATCTAAGCTATGAAAATCACTTGCTGTGCATTATTTCCTGTATGGAGTTCATTAGCATAGCAATAGGAGAGGCATATCTTCTAAAACAAAACAGTCTTAAAATCTAACAATTTACATAGCTAAGCTATGAAAATCACTTCCTGTACATTATTTCCTGTATTGGGCCCATGGAGTTCATTAGCATAGCAATAGAAGAGGCCTAGCTTCTAAAGCAAAGTGCCCCACACTCATTCATTTGCCTTCTTAACCAATTGAAACCAATTTTTTTCATTTTTGAACTCTTTAAAATACATAATTTCTGACGACAGAAGCACTGTTTTTTTTAAATGTTGCACTATATTTGCGCAAACTGTTTATCAAATCATTGAATTTGGTAGACATATGCAATTTATTTCGGTCTGAATTTGGGCAAATCTTTGCTTGCTCAGAGATTCAGACGTATCCGAATATCTGAATGACAATATTCATTGACATTCCTTTACTTCTGTTTCATTTATTCGTTTTCTAATGAATTCCAAATGTATCAGTTCCGGTCTGCTCCTTAACAACCAGCTTTTTTTCACAGAATTCTAATCGATCAGTAATTTTTCGACCTATCCGAAATTCTAATCGTTACAAAAATTTGGAATTCGTTCGAAAATTAACAAACTAAACAAAACTAAATGGACTGAAAAGAAAATAAACCATTTCTGAAACGCCGGCTTCTGGGTCTTCAGGGAGTTTCGTTGGAGATCCGGTGACGTCACAGACACCAGCGGGGCTTGCCATGTCCATCTGAAGGGCTCCTTTGCTGTGCCCTTATATCTGCATGCCGACGGGACCTTAATATCTGCCACACGCAAGGGCTGTTACACTTCCCTCTATCAACCTGGGATTCTACAGCTATCCACTGGGAGTTGTGATAGTTCCCTTCACGGTACATCTACATGCCGACAGACTGATGTTAACCCCTCCTCATCTAGATTCAGCAGTGGTATCGTTGTACACATTTTTATACCAGTGTCATACTTAGCTACCTGTTTTTATGACTGCTTTTGCTACCGTTTGGAATTACTCGCACCATTTTTCCATTTTATGTAGCTACATCGATTTTATCTCAAGTGCATTATTTATTTTGTTACCTACTTGAAGACTATAAAAGTTTTAATGCTATTCCCATCGAGCGCTGCCTTTGTGTGTTTTTTGTATCCTGCTATCCATTTTTCCAGTGGTTGGTAGCTGCACTGGGAATCAGCCTGCAAGGAGATCAGCTAAAAGTAGTTGGATCTGTATGTGCGTTAAAATTAATCAAAATTAGTAGATTAATCGATTTTTAAAAAAAAAGATTAATCAAACACAAAAAATATAATCAGTAACAGCCCTAATATATATATATATATATATATATATATATATATATATATATACACATATACATACATATACACACACACACAGTATATATACAGTACAATACCAGACATTGGTAGTCAGGACTTTATATGGTGGAGAGAAGAAGGGTATGAAGAAGTTGGGTAAGTTTTTTTTGTATACTTAAGTCACATCATTTATTGCTGTATTGTGCTTCACATTTATATGTATGTGTTTGATGCATTGCATAATCCCAGTCACATCTTTATTGCACGGAGATGATAAACATTTATGCTAAGCTTAGGAAATGGCCATGAAGACGTTAATTAAAACAGTACATTTTGGCGATAGCGATGGTACAGTAAAATTGCTTACTTAATTAAAGCTAATCTATTTTCTATGTGTTGTAGAGGTTCATCAATGATTATGAACAGACCCCTCTAGATGCTGTCATTTATCTTACTGGAGAATGCAACTATGGAGGAAGAGTCACAGATGAGCACGACAGGCGGCTTCTGCTAAGCTTGCTAGACACATTTCTTTGTGAAGCTGTAATTACCGAAGACAATTACGCATTTTCTCCCAGTGGAAAATACTTTGCTCCAAAGAACAGTACCCATGACACCTATATGGAATATATAAAAAGTCTCCCTCTCAACGCTGATCCGGAGGTATGCACTCTAACAACAAGCCTTAATAGATGCCAAGGAAAATTACAGCTTATTAATAGAAATAGTGCTGTAAAAGTGATACGTTTATTCTCACTAATTAAGATTAATATTGAATTGGGTTGTCAAAAGGTTACTTCACTTTTCTAATTAATGAAAGGCAAGTAGCCACACTATATTTTAAATATATGGTCTTGCAACAATTTTTTGCATTTAATTACTGGCTTTATCTGCTCGGCAATTGAACTTTAAATGATAATAGAGTCCAGTACAAAAGGTTACATGATGAATACATATATACATTGATTTATGATATAACATTTATAACCCTGCAGTCACATAGGACAAACATCAAGAGCCAATGGAGCTAGAACAAAAGTCAAATAGCACAAAAAGGATTTATGTAAGTAAGCTGTCCTAAAATAGGTAATTTAGACTAAGTATATTTTGAAAAATACATCAGCAGAATATACCCTCAGTGAAAACTGCTTATAGGATAACTCCACTTTTATGGAAAAAATATAGCAACAAAAATACATATACAATTGCTACAAAAGCCATATTGTAATTTAAGGTAATTAAATAATACTTTTCCATTTCAATCTGCAGCTCCGTAATTTTCTGTAAACGTCAGTGCAATATGACAACCTGGAGGCATTCTGTACAGAACACCTCCAAAAATGTAATTTTCTGTTTGTGCAATTGGCTCAATAATTTTCTCAGAAGTTTGCAATCTGATATACAGTAAGTCAGATTTTAGGCTCTCCATGCAACATGTTTATTTTTGGCGAGACTACTTCTGAAGGAATGCAGACACAGAAACTTTACTCATCAGAGCACTGATAGTGCATCAGCTAGTTATAGTGAACCAGACCCTTCCATTCAGAATCAGTCTGCGCAAGACATGTTCAAACATCCTGCTTTTTCTTCAGCGCACGTAGGAATCTGCAACAAAATTTGTTAAAATCCTTGAAACATACAATAATCATCCAGAGGGGATTGTTTTTTTTTCTCAACAAGTGTGAAGTTTCTTGTTCATGATTAGTAGATCCAGCAATATAGGCATATAAAATTATAGAAAATCTTAATTTTGTTCTCTTGTTAAGTTGTCATGAAATGTAGTCTATGCTTTTGTAATTTTTGCAATGCATGTAGCTTGAATTTCCCAAGTTGGTGACAAGTTATAGAAAAATAAAAAAACACACATCTGCAGAGAGATAGTGCTGCTCACCCCGAAAATGTGTATCAAGGGTTTTTCCCCCAATGGGGTTTTTGGGCAGCTCAATTAATGAATTTTAGACAATGTATAAAAAAAGGGGTTTTATTGTATAATAACACGTACAAAAAGAATGTTCTAATAGTTAACATATGAGTTACGGTAGTACAAAAATAATAAAAATTCCATACATATAGATAGCAAAAAACAACAAATTGTCATACAGCTTGGCATGTGTGGATACAAGCTTGTGGCAATTTCTAACGCGTTTCAGCCCTTAATCGGGTCTTCTTCAGAGGTTTTGTTGTAGCTAGGAGAGATTTACAGAATTATTAAATGTTTTTACAAATATCCTACCCCCCTTCCCCCCATTAATTACAGGGGGAAAGGAAGGGGAAGAGGAAAAACATATACAAATTTACACAGAGGATTAGCAAAATTACCCCTGTCAGAGCTACCGGTGAGAGATGGGGACAGAGCAGGTGTAAAGACAGTGAGGTTAGACAGGCAGCTAGGGCCGGAGCAGCAGGACCAGGCCAGGCGGGTCCTTAGGCAGCATCAGGAAATGTTTTCATGTAGTGGATACACTACTATGACAGTGCACCGAGTGGAAACCCCGGGACAGCCACCTACCTGGCAGGCGGCTTACCGGGTACCGGAGTCAGTGAGAGAGGGTATGAGGCAGGAGACAAAATACATGCTCAATTTAGGAGTCAACGAGCCCTCCAACAGCCCCTGGGCATCTCCAGTAGTGTTAGTGCCAAAGCGGGATGGTACTACCCACTTCTGTGTAGATTACCGCCGACTAAATGAATGACTGACGCCTACCCCATGCCCCGTTGAACTGTTAGACCGCATCGCCTGAGATAATTTCCTAACTACCCTCGACCTATGTAAAGGGTACTGGCAGAGTCCTCTGGACCCGGAATCTGTTTCAAAGTAAGCATTCATCACCCCCTTTGGCTTGTACCAGTCAAAGGTTATGCGATTTGGAATGAAAAATGCTCTGGCGATGTTCCAGAGAATGTCCATGCCTGTGCATACCTGAATGACATTGCGATCTACAGCGATACCTGGGAGGAACATCTACTCCACCTAGGTACTGTGTTAGACCTCATCAAGACTGCGGAACTAACATTAAAGCCAGAGAAATGTAGAATAGGGATGTCTGAGGATCAGTACCTCAGGCATCGGGTAGGGCGTGGGCAACAGCATCCCGAACCAGCTAAAGTAGAGGCTGTTGCCAATTGGCCAACCCCCGGACGAAAACCCATGTCTTGGCATTCCTAGGCACTGCAGGATACTATAGGAGGCTTGTTCCCAACTATAGCACAATAGCTAAACCCCTGAGTGACTTGACCAGAAAGAATTTCCCCCACCAGGTCCTGTGGTCCCCAGAGTGTGAAAATGCATTCCAGCACCTGAAAAATGCTTTGGTTTCTGCCCCAGTTTTGGCTGCTCTTGACCCAAACAAACGTTTTTGTGTACATACAGATGCTTCCACCTTCGGTTTGGGAGCAGTGCTAAGCCAAGTGGGAGCTGATGGCGGTGAGAACCCTGTTGCCTACATCAGTCGCAAGCTACTAGCCCGGGGGGTGGGGTATGCAGCCATAGAAAAAGAATGTTTGGCGCTGGTGTGGGCCTTGAAAAAACTTCAGCTGTATCTCTATGGACGATCCTTTGTGGCGCTCACGGACCACAGCCCTTTGATCTGGTTAAATTGAGTATCTGGGGACAATGGACGTTTATTGAGATGGAGTCTTGCACTGCAGCCCTACAACTTTACTGTGCAGTACAGGACGGGCCTACAAAACAACAACGCAGATGGACTTTCCCGGCAAACTGAACTTTGATTGTAGTATAGCTCCCAGACATCCCCAAACTGACCCGTATTGGATCTAGCCGGGTCTTCCGGACTATGGAACAGACGGGGAGTATTGTCACAGACTCTGGGCTGCAGGAGAACCATAGCCTGGAGAACTCTGTGTTATAATGTGTTCTTAACCACTTACCCCCCGGACCATATTGCTGCCCAAAGACCAGAGTACTTTTTGCGATTCGGGACTGCGTCGCTTTAACAGACAATTGCGCGGTCGTGCGACGTGGCTCCCAAACAAAATTGGCGTCCTTTTTTTCCCACAAATAGAGCTTTCTTTTGGTGGTATTTGATCACCTCTGCGTTTTTTATTTTTTGCGCTATAAACAAAAATAGAGCGACAATTTTGAAAAAAATGAATATTTTTTACTTTTTGCTGTAATAAATATCCCCCAAAAATATATAAAAAAACATTTTTTTTCCTCAGTTTAGGCCGATACGTATTCTTCTACATATTTTTCGTAAAAAAAAATCGCAATAAGCGTTTATTGATTGGTTTGCGCAAAAGTTATAGCGTTTACAAAATAGGGGGTATTTTTATGGCATTTTTATTAATATTTTTTTTTACTAGTAATGGCGGCGATCAGCGATTTTTTTTTCGGTATTGCGACATTATGGCGGACACTTCGGACATTTTTGACACATTTTTGGGACCATTGGCATTTTTATAGCGATCAGTGCTATAAAAATGCATTAGATTACTATAAAAATGCCACTGGCAGTGAAGGGGTTAACACTAGGGGGCGGGGAAGGGGTTAAGTATGCCTGGGTGTGTTCTTACTGTGGGGGGGGGGGTGGCCTCACTAGGGGAAACACTGATCTTCTGTTCATACATTGTATGAACAGAAAATCAGCATTTCCCCTGCTGACAGGAACGAGAGCTGTGTGTTTACACACACAGCTCCCGTTCCCCGCTCTGTACCGAGCGATCGCGTGTGCCCGGCGGCGATCGCGCCCGCCGGGCACACGCACGGGAGTCGGGGGCGAGCAGGGGCTAAAAGGCAGGACGTCATGATACGTGATCTCGCCTAGGAGAGCCACCTTGTGGACGTATTATGACGGTGCGGCGACGGCAAGTGGTTAAGTTATCCAGACAGGGCTGGTCACTAATTGCCTTTGGCTTCTTATGCAAGTTAGTCCTATGGGGGAGCTGGACTGTCTAAATAGGGGTAATTTTAGGATAATAGGACTAGCTCTACTGTGTTAGGTGACCTTTGTCTGGAATAATGGGAGTAGCCCTTATCTGATGGTTTGCTGTATAAATTCAGTGTGTTTCTAAAAATAAAGCAGTTCCCTTTCTGGTGTACTCCAAGCCTGGTGTTGTCTGGTCCTTGGGGTTTCTATAGCCAGATCCATTGGTCTCCTGTTTTAGGATTTGGGAAGCAGCTTCTTGGCGGAAATATCGAACAGGGTGTCCGGAGTCCATTACAGATGGGCTTACATTGGGTAAATAGTAACCAAAAATGTTAAGTCCTAAAACGGTGCATGTCAATTTAATTGCAAAACACTATGCTACCCAAAATTCTCAATTAGTAACACTTTATATGTTATGAGTTTAAAGCTAATTGTGAATTAAGGCCCTAAAATTATTGCCTGGGAGAGTCTGGAATCCACCGCAGGTGCCACTGGCAGAGGATTGAATACTTTCAGTGCTCCATAAAAGTGATAAAGTGGATCTAGAGGCCCTCGGATCACATTTATCTGAAAGTCCTTCACCAGCAGTTAGGGATTTTAAAGTCAGAAAGTTTTTATCTTTATGCATTCAATGGATAACACTTACCTGAGGTCCCTCTCTGCCCAGCGATGTCCATGAGTGTCTCAGCCATCTGAGATTCTCCCTCCTGATTGACTGAGACACAGCAGCGGCTCCATTGGCTGCCACTGCTGTTAATCAAAGTGAGCTAGCCAATCAGGAGAGAGAGGGGGCGAGGCCAGGTTGGGGCTCCATGTCTGAATGGACACAGGGAGCTGTGACTTGACTCGGGTGCCCCCATAGCAAGATGCTTGCTGTGGGGGTACTCAACAGGAGGAAAGGGGCCAGGATCACAGAAGAGGGACCCAAGAAGAGGAGGATCCTGGCTGCTCTGTGCAAATCCACTGCAACAGAGCAGTTAAGTGTAACATGTTTGTTATTTTTATAGGAAAAAATTAGACTTTACAATCACTTTAAAGTCAGCACCAAGCTTGTGGTCTTGCAAAACTCTCTACCAAGCCATTTGTAAGCTTGCCTTGGTAGACAAGTGGTCAAAGAAAAAAAAACATGCATACATATCCGTTGTTTTCAAGCACCAGGTTATGATTTCCAAGAAGGATTTTCAAGAAAGAGAAGCAGATCCTAAACTGTTAATTGGAAAACACAGAAATGTCACACAAAATTGGATATTGCCCCAAAACTGAAAAAAATTAAATTATTACACAACATTATGGGTTTGATTAAATAACAACATTTGGCAGGCATGGAATTTTATTAAAAAAAATAACTGCTACAAAATGCTTTCAAAAACTACAACCCTTTTGACTTGACTTTATGGTTCCCCTGTCAATAAGGACACAAAAACTGGTTTTAATCTTAGCTCTTCCTGCTAAGCATGTCATAGAAAAGTTAACCTAAACCAGGAAAAAATGTATTATCACTTATTCTACTCTTTGAAAGCTGTTCTGTCAATCGGCATAATAGGGGTGGGTATAGACAAATGTTTATCAGGGTGTCAGGTTCCAGACTGCTTTATTATTGTCGATAATATTTGTAAAGATTGTAATGTTTTATATATTTAGAAATTTCAACAGATGCATGCTGCTTTCAGTTATGTCAGAGTTCTTGTAAAGGAATTGTATTACTGTTATTAAAAGTTCTTGGGGAAATATAGTTAAACTGACATTGTCACATATCTGTGAAAATCATGAATATCACATGGCAATCTTTTTCTGTGTATCACTAGGTTAAAAAAAAAAAATCACCTAAAAACTAAGCCAGATCAATAATAATGAAAGCTTTTTTTTAAATATCCCCAAAATGATTATCTTGCAGGTGTTTGGGCTTCATGTAAACGGAAATATTACCAGGGATCAGAAGGAGACAGCTGAACTATTTGACTGCATTCTAACGACTTTACCTAAACAGGTAAAATTGTATTTTATTATTTTGAGATTTGCATTAAGATATGCATGATTTAAAATAAAACAGTGACCTACTGACAGTTATGTAAATAAGTGGAAGAAAAATAGCAGTTAGTATTTGATTCCTTACATCAGTAGTGTACTTACTTCCTTTGAGCTCTGATGAAATGCATAAAGTTTGTGGCACCTGATCATTATTATTATTATTAGCACACATCATACACACACACGCACACACATACATTGAGACCTAAAAATATGTGCAAGATATACAGTATAAACTGTATATGAATATACTACTGTGCAAAAGTTTAAGGCAGGTGTGAAAAAATTCTGTACATAAGAATGCTTTCAGAAATAGAAGTGCTATTTTTTTCTCAATTAACAAAATGGAAACTAAATGAACAGAAGGGAAATCCAAATCAATATTTGGTGTGACCACCCTTTGCCTTCAAAACAGCATCAATTCTTCTAGGTACACTTGCACAGAGTTTTTGAAGTAACTCGGCAGGTAGGTTGTTTAACACACCTTGGAGAACTAACCACAGATCTTCTGTAGATGTAGGCCACCTTAAATCTTTCTGTGTCTTTATGTAATCCCAGACAGACTCGATGATGTTGAGATCAGAGCTCTGTAGGAGCCAAAACATTACTGTCAGAACTCCTTGTTCTTCTTTATGCTGAAGATAGTTCTTATTGACATTGGCTGTATGTTCAGGGTCATACAAAACATCATTGCCAGAACTCCTTGTTCTTCTTTTTGCTGAAGATAGTTCTGTATTTCTCAGCATTGAGGTCACCATTGATTCTGACGAAATCTCCAAATCTATTTGCAGAAATGCAGCCCCAAACTTGCAGGGAACCTCCACTGTTCCTGGCAGACACTTATTATTTTACCATTTCAGTCCTTGGATGAACAAACTGCCTTGTGATACAGCCAAATATTTCAAAATTTGACTCATCAGTCCAGAGCAATTTATCAAAAGAGAACAAAGATGTAAAATTAACGGCCTACAATACACCACTCAGCGCCAAGGAAATTAAATACTGGACCTAAAAACCTAAATGATCGTCCAGAAATAGAATATACAATACCAGAGCTTCCCAGTAGTTTTATCAAACACATAGGGATTCCTATCTAAGCAGCTGTTAAAAAAAAATGCAAAAATGCAAAAATGTTAAAATAGTATAAAAAAACATAAACAGTCCAAGAAACTGTATCAGTCAGATACTACAAACAGCACTAATGTTGAGTAAAATGGCATGTGGCCAACTCCACAACACAGTCTTTGGAACAAATGATGAACATGACAGTGATTCAGACAATGTCCATAGGTGATCCTAAAGATTTTCACAGTGTGCACTTTCCACCGAACTCCCAGAATCCACCACATGAGAACACACTCCCCTCAGGGGGTTAAACTCACCAGAGCGTTATATGACAATGGCCTTAAAGAGAAGAGTTCATATGAACCTTATACTGCAGTCAGCATCGTCACGGGAGATATATGAATGGTGGGAGCTCCAATAAAGGTCATAAACAAAAGAGAGTGCACATAGCATAATCTCGTTTATTTATATTAAAAATAGCGCCTCACATCCCCTCATAAATATATACGTACAAACATGGCAACAAATGAAGCATTGAAAGTGTAATCAAGTGTGCACTTCACCGTCTCCGCCGTCCGGCGTATAAACTGTGTAAACAAGCAGCGATCTTAATCACTTCCTTATTCCTGGTCTAGCAGCAGTGGAGCGCACAGATCACTTCCGGTGTGTCATGTGGGTCACTTGATTACACTTTCAATGCTTTATTGATTGCTATGTTTGTATGTATATATTTATGAGGGGATATTCGATGTGAGGGGCTATTTTTAATATAAATAAACGGGATTATGCTTTGTGCGCTCTCATTTGTTCCAAAGACTGTGTTGGTGAGTTGGCCACATGCCATTTTACTCAACATTAGTGTTGTTTGTAGTATCTGACTGATACTGTTTATGTTTTTTATACTATTTTTACAGTCCAGAGCAATTGCTGCCATTTTTCTGCATCCCAGTTCATGTTTTTATGCATAGTTGAGTCAACTTAGCTTTAATTCCGCATTAGGGGTATGGCTTTTTGGCAGTTCTTCTATTAAGACCACTTCTGGCCAAATGTCTCTGACCAGTAGATAGGTGTACCTGGCTCACACTTTTTTCTATTTTCTGCCAGTTTTGTGCTGAAGGCATTGGCAGAAATTTTCTGATGTCGAAAGGATGTAAGCATGATGTGTCTTTCATCTGCTGCATTAAATTTCCTTGGCCGACCACTGCATCTCCAATACCCTTCACCCCCTTCTTCCCCCCAGCACTTATTACCCCCTCCACACTAGATCCTACCCCTGCAAACCCATGGGGATGCCCCCGCACTCACCCTTCCATGGAGACAGTCTCCCCAACACTCCCCCTCCACGGCTTTATCGTCTTCTCCTTCCAGCCTACCCGATCCGCCTCCTGTCCTGATTGGCCAGGAGGAGAAGCTGGTAAATGGTAAATATTAATTTGCTATTGTCACAAGTGGGTGAGTTCGGGGTGCAATGCTCTGCACCCTGAGCCCAACCTTTTTAAAGCCAATCAGAGCTGCAGTCTTTAATCATGCAAACCTATATGTCCGGCTCCCTGCAGGGGGGCAGTGCCCCAGCACACCTAATGGACCGACCGCTCCTGGTAAGACCCCTTACACATGGATTGGACTCTGTCAAGCAGATCCACCTGCTCAGCGGGGATCTGTCTGTTTTATTCCCGACTGAGCAGGTCGATGACAGGTTTGCATCCTCTCTGATGATGCAGAGCAGACACACACACAGCCCGCTGTTCTCTATGGGGTGGTCAGATAGAAACAGACAGCCTGTCCATTTCCATCAGATACCATCCGATCCAATCTGCTAGATGGATGGGGAATGGCATCCCCATCTGTCTATTTTTAGCGGACTGGACTGGATCGGATGCAGGCAGGTGTAAACGGACATATGTCCATGTACATCAGCCTCTCCATAGAGAACAACGGGTGGTCCGATTGGGCCCGCCTGAAAAATAGACAGGCAGCCCCGATCGGTCTGCTAGTGTGAAAGGGGCCTAAGGCCTTGTTCACCCCAGACATACATAGCATATCTTTACAAATGTAATTTGGGATGTGGCAACTACACGAACAGAGCCGTTGCTCCCAATTTTACATCCATGAAGGTCCGCATGCATGTCCCTGAGCTCACACTGTCTGCGTTTGGGATTGCATCCCAATTGACATAATGGGACTTCCTGTACGGGGATGCACGGAACCCCTGTGCATCCCTGTATGGGTAAACATGGCCCTCCATGGCCATACACTTTAGTATGCCACATGTTAATGATGCTTTCTTAGTAATTTAGCAGGAATTTTGTAAGTTATGTTTATGTGCACTATTAATGAATTTAGTGGATTCTTAGTGAAAATATCGATATGATGAACATTTGTGCATTTATTGTGGGGCCCAAAAAATCTGTAGCCCTTTTTTTTATTCTACAGGTCATGTGCTTTTAGAAAATGTCTATTTTGAGGGGTATATTCAAATTCTGAAAGCTGTGAGTGAAAAATGGCAACCTCCGAATTTTTTAAGTAAATTGTTTTTATTTACAGTTTTGCGTACCTTCAGTTTTTAGCACAAACACAAAAAGGTGCAATTTCAAATGTACAAATAGGGGCGTGACCTAGCCACGGAAGATGATGCTCACTTGATTACAGAGCTTTACTCCTCCACTATCCACCTCAGCCTCCCCATTTACAGCATAGCCTTCATCTGCCTTCCAAATCAGAGGGGGACATACAGGGCACCATAAGGAACAATGTCCAAATCTAAATATAAGCCCAAGAGTCCCTGCAGACTGCTTGATTTCTACATGCAGCCCGCACAAAAGAACCAAAATGGCAATGGCTGGGAGTGGGAAAGACTCAGAGAGCCCGTCGGATCATCCAGCCGCAGCAGAGAATCCCTCCATCGATATGGAGGACCCAGCAGAACACTTACCTGAGCAGCTACCTTCTCCAGGGGACAGAGGTAAGCAGATTTCTGATTCCTCAGCACACTCACCTGACAAGCAGCCCCCTTTGAAAAGACAATATGGCGCTGGGACCTGTAGTCCCACATCAGACTGTCCAGCCACTCTTCCCCTAGCTGCCTACCCCACATCTGACAATCCATCATCTGAGCACTCTCTCAAAGCTATGCTGCTCTCCCTACAGGCAGATCTCCACCGTGAACTGAAAGTGTCCATTAACAAGCTTCAGGACAAAGTCACCTGACTAGAAGAACGCACCACCCATATTGATCAGCATTTATCTGAGGCCACTAAAGCTCATAACACAGTAGTGCACACACAAGATGACCAGACTATAACTATTTAGATGCTTCGCTTAAAAGTCGCAGACCTAGAGGACAGGTCGCAACGTAATAACATTTAAGTTAGGGGGGTCCCCGAGTCTCTCAACCCACCCCCCCCCCCCGAAATAGTGCCATACCTGCATCAGCTATTTTGCAAACTCATCTCATCACTGGCAACAAATGATGTGCTGATCGACCGTGCACACAGAATACACAAGCCCCAGCATCTCCCGGCTTCTGTCCCCAGAGACATTTTAGCAAGAATTCATTTTTTCCAGGTTAAGGAAAATATAATGCACGCAGCGAGATTTCTGTGCATCCTCCCCGAGGCCTATACTAAAATATCGCTATACAATGACATTTTAGCAGCTACCTCCCAGGCACGCAAATCTTTTGCTCCAGTGACATCAATACTCAATGAGCATAAGTTACCTTATACTGTAAATGGGGTTATCCTACCAAGCTTCTGGTCACGTACCACAATCAGCAAGTCTCCATACACACCCCCAAAGATGGGGTCAAGCAGCTGAATAACAAGGGCATTGTTTCTTGTGAACCTCCACCTTCTCCAAAAACAGGGCCACCCTCTAGAATCTCCAACCCTTGGGCATCAAAAGCTCATAATGGCAGCATGCCTTGATCCAAAACCATCCATAAAGGATGGCTCTATCTCAGGCTGGTTCATGTTGTTGCTCAACAGATTATACTAGTGGAGGAGTAGAACCAGGTTTGGAACTCTCTCCACGCTTCCCAGTTTTAGTGTGCTAGGCACACTTATCTGTTACAGTCATTTACTATTTAACCTCAACATTTTTGTTTTAACATTTTTTTTATAACGTGTTTGTTTATAAGTACATCTACCCTTCACTGTTCTTGAATAGCTGGTTTGGATCATCTGTATTTTACAGACTCCCACTCAGACTATACTAGTTAGTGCAACTGCTTGAATATCCACAGTAGTCTTGCTTTAACCTCATCCCTATCTTCCTATTACCCTTGCTTCGGACAGAGACAGTTCACACCTCAGTACCAACAAGACATACATGTCTAATCCCCCATAATGTCACTGACGATTACCTCCTTGAATGCGAAGGGCCTTAATAGCCCTTTTAAGCACTCACTATTATGGCGAAAGGCTCTATCACAAAAAGCATATATTCTCTGTGTTCAGGAGACACTTTTTTAGAGAATAAGTCTCCCCATTGTTCCCACAAATTGTTTCCTCATTGCTTTCAAGCATGTGCTGATTAAAAAAAATAGGGGTCATGATAGCAATTCTATCCTCTGTAGCTTTTACCCTCAATCATCTCTAACAAGACCCCTAGGGGAGATACCCCTTATTATTGTAAACATAGACACTCCAAATGTCTGCAAAAGGTCATTTTACAAATCTTTAATCCAAAAAATCCAACACTACCCCAGAGATTGAATTAGAATGTGTGAAGACTTCAACAAAGTCATAGACCCCCAGATGGACTCCAATATCAAAATAAGAAAATCCACAGCCTTGTCATGATTTACTTCAAAGACCTTTCCAACCCTTGGAGATGTCAACATGGTACTAAGAGGCACTACTCTTTCTTTTCAAATACCCAACAATCATACTCCAGGATAGACTTGTTCCTAACCTCCAAAGCACTATTACAAACAATTTCCGAGTCTAGAATTGGAATCATCACTTGGTCAGACCATGTCCCAGTATCCATTACTATATCTATCACCCCCACACCATGGCGTGTGAATGAATCATTACTTAGTGCTTTGGAGACTTGGGAACAGGTACGATCCAAGATTTCTGCCTTCTTCAACTCCAACACAGGATCCGTTTCCAACCGTGCGGTCCTTTGGAATGCCCATAAATCAGTACTAAGAGGAATATTTTTAAAGTTGGGTGCCCAGTAAAAGAAAAGAAAAACTATGACGGTTCATTTTCTCCTTGACCGTATCAAAACACTTGAATCTCTAAACAAACAAAACCCTACAAAAAGCATCACAAAAGAAATTGGGAAAGTAAGGAACAAATTAAGCTCTTACTTGCAAAAAGGCTACGATTTCTACCTTAGGCGCCTTCCCCTTTCTTGGTACTCTCAAGGTAATAAACCCGGAAAACTTCTAGCTGTTTGTTTGATGTTGGTGTACAACAATTCCACGTCTACCGTGAACAATAGCGTGGACTCATCCACACCAATTGGTTTGTGCAATTGGATAACATCCCTGCTATCTTTGATAAAGGCCAGTCCCTACCCCACAAGAGGTTGGAGAAATACATCCAGGTATTCCCCCAGTCTGGAGTGGACAAACCCAATTCCACTGATAATAGGCCTCCCGGGCGGTTTTGTCTTATTTTTGTGGATGCTGTGCCCGCATTTGGTGGCGTTGTTGGCCTGGCTCCCAGGCCAGCAGTACATGGACACCCTGTAAGTACCAACTGGGACTCTGACCATGTGTTCACTGTCCCTTAAATATGTGAATGCCCTGGATCAATTTGTAAATGTATCTTTGTCATTTCAGATACACAATACACGTTTTCTCCTGATGAGCGACAAAACGTCACGAAACGCGTAGAGTTAACAGATACCTTAAGTTCAACTATGTGTCACAAATAGTATTTCCATATTGCATTATCAATATTTTTCTGTCTCTGTATTTCTGTTTATTTTCATTCGTTTTGTTCATTACTGTATGGACCTGTTTGTACCATACACCAAAATTTATTTTATATTCATACAATTAAGCTGTTCAATTTTAATTATGTGTACCCTTCTATTCTTCCCTGTTATGGAGTAATTTAATAACCCTTAACCTAGTACCTACCCATTCTCTATGTACCCTTACAAAATTGTCTGAACAATAGTATATGTTAGCCAATTAGATAGTCACCAAGTGAAATCAAAATATATAATTTATTATAGATATGTTCACTATTATACAAGCAATAAAACCCTTATCCCACACATACTTCATTTAAAGTCCCGCCCTTTTTGTTCTCTCCTTATCATACAAATATAGGGATGGAGGTAGCTGACTACGTCACTACCTTATTTAAAGTCCCACTCAATCTCTCTCAATTATAACCAAATCAGGGATGGAAGTTTGTGTTCTGGGACTCCAATTTTATTATTAAGCTCTCGCTTACATCTATTGTTGTTACTTATTGATCCCTATTTTCTTTGTGTAATTTTTTTGTTGTTTCGTTTATTATGTGATTCGATGAGCCTATTTTATTTGGTTGCCCTTCAATTGTCCAGCTCATTCATATGTTTTAGTGCGGGTTGTGCTGGGGCCTGTGGATCTTGCTGCTGCATGCCCCTTGCGTGCTTTGGTTTCCTACACGGGGGCTGCGACGCGCACTGCCTGCTTTTCCTTCTCCCCCGCCCTAACTGGCGGGGGAGTATGGGCAGGCACTGCGTGTCGACGTCACACCTTGTGCGCCAGTAGTGTGGCATCACTTTTTGTGGCCCAGTCACGCCGTCTCACATTCCATTTACGAGCGGCGGGGTTGATGTTTTGGTACCAAGCTGCCAGGTGGCTCTTCCGCATTGGTTTAGGCGCCTCAATTCCCCCACTGCTCGCGTGTGTGACGTTGACAGGGCCCTTGGGCGGCAGGAATCATATATATATGGACACTATCCATGGGCTATTCGGGCATTTGGCTATTCCTCAAATCCCAGCACAGCACTAATAGTACCTCATTGATGGTGTCAGTGAGAGGAAGGGTGCCCTATTAATGGTGTCAGTTGGAGGAATAGTGTCCCAAGGGCCGGACAGAGGCAAGAAAAGGGATGCATCTGTCCTCCAGGCCGTAGTTTGGAAACCATTGCTCTATTCCTTCAGTAAAAAAAATAAAACGCTCTTAAATGTGTACTAAAAGAGTAGCATTACTAATTATTAATGATAAACAATGTCTTGTTTTGTAAAATCACTGTTATCTGTAAAATTGTAGTTTGAGGAACAGATCTTCCATGTGACATTTCCAAAAAAGCCATGGTTGTTTCAAACCTACCAATAAACATCAAATGATCCAATCAGAGCCGATAGGAGCCGTTCGCAAATGTTTGGAAATACTCCTTTCTAGAGCCTTTCCAAGGTTTTCCAAGTTCATACGAGCTGTCCCCGGGCCTTTCCGAGTGTATCTCCAGCACCCCCCCACCTCTGGCCACATGTGGTTTTGCATGTGGCATTGCATGCCATTGAAGTCAATGTGGAACAAATTATTTTCTTTCCATTGACTTCTATGGGGAAACTCACTTTGATATGAAAGTGCTTTGGATTATGAGCATTCTCCTGGAACGGATTATGTTGGTAATCTAAGGTTCCACTGTACGGTTTCTACTCTATAGTGACCAACAGCAACTTACCTGCCATCCCTGGATGCTAACATATTTAGTTACTGCCACCATATGAGTATCTCTTTCCGTGCCACATTTAAGTAGGGGGGTCATAAAATTAAAGAAAATGCTATACAAATGTGGCTCATCTCAGTGGGAGATAAAGGGTGACACAAAGAGGCATGCACCTTTACTAAAGTACAAAGCATACTACAAGATGCTCTACTGTAAGACTAATGCCGCGTACACACAATCGAAAATTCTGACAAGAAAACCGTAGATTTTTTTTCGACTGAATTTTGGCTTAAACTTGTGTTGCATACACACGGTCACACACAATTCCGACCGTCAAGAACGCAGTGACGTACAACACTACAACGAGCGTCGGAATTGCATACAGACGATCGGAATTTCCGACAAGAACGTTTCCTGTCGGAAAATTTGAGAACCAGAAAAAGTCTGATGGGGCCTACACGCGGTCGGATCTTTTCTTGTCGGAAATTCCGACCGTGTGTACGCGGCATTAGGTAAGGCTGTTCTTCCAGACTTGTCAGTGCATTTTCAGCATCTAATGGTGACCCATGTCACAGTTATTAAATTGAAAAAAAAATGTCTTGTGGCTAGAAATGTTCCTTTTTATTGTTAAAATGTAATAGCCTTTGACTGAATGCTGAATTCATCTTAATGTATGTATGCATAATTTTTAAGTCACCTTTTAAAAACTTGCTAAAATTAAATAACTTGTGTCTCTATCAGTGCTATCTCTAAGGCCCCTTTCACACTGGGGCAGTACGTGTGGTGGCGGTATACCACTGCTATTTTTAGCGGCTCTATACCGTCGGAATTGCCGTGGAATTGCGGCGGTATTCGGCCGCTAGCAGTGCGGTATTAACTCCCGCTAGCGGTCGAAAAGGGTTAATACCGCCGGCAATGCGCCTCTGCAGTATTACCGCGGTGTCCCCTTGTTTTCAATGGGAAGGAGCGGTATACACATCGCGCCTCTCACCGCTCCAAAGATGCTGCTTGCAGGAGATTTTTTTTCTCCCGCCAGTGCATTGCCTCAGTGTGAAAGCCCTCAGGCTTTCATATTGAAAATGCTGGGGCAGGAGTATTTCAGGCGTTATTTATGCGCTCTTTTCAGCGCTAAAACGCCTGAAATACTGCTCAGTGTGAAAGGGACCTAAATTGAATGTGCAAATGATAACATCACATATTGATGGTCTTGGAGTATTATTTTGAGTTACAGCAAAGAACAAATTTCAATGCAGCTGCATGAGCTCCAGCTAAATGGACTTGCCTGTTTTCCTTCATTGCATAGTTATGCTTCTGTTAAACTTTTTTCACTACCCAAGGAGGAATGTATATTTTAGATAGTGGGGGTTCCATTGCTTTTATTGTAAATAGAGGAGACATTACTGTTCCTTAAAATTCTTACTTTATTTTTAACTGTACAAAGTCAAATCCTTGGAATCGAGGCACTGTAAAAAATGTGATTTTTTAACCACTTTATTTTGACTGCGTCTATTACAAAGTGCTATCTTTATATAACTTTGTAATGTCATCTGTCTACTGTCTAGACAAGTGGAGGAGGAAAATCAACATCTGAAGTCGTCCACGAACTTATAGATGACATTCTGTCAAAAATACCAGAGGATTTTAATGTAGAGGAAGTCAAGGTACCCATTATGTGTTTCTTGGAATAAGTGTATGAAACATTGTTATAGAGAAATATTATTTTCAGTGTCTTGTCAGATTTTCAGTCATTAATATGATATATTTAAAGGTTTCTGTGTGTGTTCTCTAAAATCTAACTGTTGCAATGCAATGTTAAGGTCTCAATTCATCCAGGGAAATAGAGGTGCACATCAAGGCTACTTTGGAATGTGGCCAAAAGATAGATTTTTAGGGTGATTTTATTAAGTAGAAAACAATGTTTCATCCTCCACATACCAATACACTTTACATAGTTTTTTTGTTATCTCTAGGACCACAGTTGGAAGCCAGTCAGTTTGTATAACATTTTTAATACTGTAAACCCAAGAAATAACGTCATGCATTCAGGTCTCATCATTTAATATTGATATGCCATCACAGGGGAGCAGACACTTAAATCAGAATCATGAGTAAAATAAACAACATACATGATGTAGTCAGTAAATCGCATTTGCACAGCAAATTTCTCTCCATAATATAGTTTTTATTTAAAGAACACAGAGTATCCCTGAATCTCCCACTAGGGGGAGACATGGGAATATGGGGGGATTTTTAACATGTCACACATAATAATAAGCAATATAACAATGTTCTTAAAAACATTTATTAGTCCATAAGTAAAATTTGAAAACACAATCTAAAAACATGTGAGCAATGCTACAAAGTTTGTTATACAACCAACATAGTCAAAAGCGGTGGTGGGATCAACACGTTCACCCAGATTGGGCTTTTTCAGGATCCACTTGAAGTTCACACAATATATTAACTGATGAATAATAACAAACATACATCAGTACATCATTATTACATATGCCTCGGATCTGTTCGGTACGGTACGCTATTTTGGGTGTTTCCATTATGAAAGTGTACCATAAAACCGAACCGTACCGCACCATTCTGGGTCCTGCTTCACATGTGGGGCCATAGAAAATGGAACAGTTTGGTTAGGGCGGACCTACAATACATTCCACTGATTGATGGACACCCTAGGCATTTTTTCTAAACCCTGTATGGCCCCTGACAGTCCGACTTGCAGTGGAAACACTCACCAGAATAGACCGGTCCATTCTAACCGTTCCAAATTTACTGACCCAAACCGTTCCGTTCAGTGGAAACGAGGCAATAGTGTATCTACTAAATGTTTATTATATATAATTAACAAAAATAAAAGAGCAAAATATACAAAAACATCAAGAGACAAGCACCCTGCAATCAGAAGAGACACAAGGGAAAAGGGAAAACAAGGAGAGAGGAAAAGGGGAAGGGAGGGAAGGGGAAAGTGGTAAGGGAAGGGGTAAAAGAGGGATGTGCATTAAACACTCTGGAGATGGCAAAAAGGATAGACAAACTGAGGAGACAAAGGCAAAAGTATTGTATACTTGGCTCTTCTATTTTTGTTCTCTATATGTAATGAACATTTTGTAGGTACACTATGTAATAAGTATGTACTGTTTGTATTATTCATCAGTTAATAAATTGTGTGAACTTCAAGTGGATCCTGAAAAAACCCAATCTGGGCAAAACACGTAGATCCCAACACTGCTTTTGGCTTTATTGGTTGTATAACAAACGTGGCAGCATTGCTCACATTTTTAGATAGAATATTCACATTTTAACTATGTACTAATAAATATTGTTGCTTTTAAGCACTTTGTTATTTTGCTTATTATTATGTGTGGCACGGTAACAATGCTCCATGTTCCCGTGTCTCCCCCTGGTGGGAGATGTGGGGATACATTGTGTTCTTTAAATATTGATTTTTGGGGAATGTGCCACCATTTTCTACTTGCACAAGTTCTCATACTCAATCTTTTTTAATTTAGTTTTTATACTTGCTGATTCTGCCAGTAGATCTGTTATTTTCCCACTTAATTTAACAGGCCCTACTATCCATGAAAAGTTTCATTTAAAGCTGGGACAAACAATATAACTACAAGGGGTGCTTACAATGGTTGGCTTTTATTAAATTGGCAAAGAAATCAAACTGTTGCTGTCTCAGCGTTAAAGGATATGTTCACATTTGTAATATGTTACGTGTTACATGTGCATTTAGGGTGTAAAACATATAACATGTTATAGTACAGCACCTGCCTGCATTCCCCTCTTCCCATCATGACAGCGGATGGGGGATTCACTCCCCACACACGCTGTCACAATTTAGGAATTAGGAAACAGCGAGGCCGCAGGCAGACAACTTGTAGTTCTCAATTAACTGCAAGGGTGCTGGCAAGCGCTCTTGTAGTTCATTGATTCTTCCTGTGGTTTAGTAACAGTCTGCCCATACAGGAGGTATGGACAGACAGCTGACTGAGCATCTGCAGGATCACGGGTGCAATGCTTTACATTGTAAAAAAAATTATATATATGCACATTTTTATTTACCTGCAAAGTATAGTGTATTTATTTATTTTATTATTATTTTTTACTTATTCTTGAAGTGCTGGGTGAAGTTAGGCATTAATTAGATATTTTTTTGATTAATTGAACTCCACTTTAACACTACATGATCTGCTAAAACTACCCTGTCCACAGTGTAACAGTGTTGCTGTGTGGTTTCACTGCAGCATTAACAGCATTGCCACCCTGTTGAAGGAAGTAAAAACAATGGGCCTGATTCCCAAAAACCTGTGTAAATTTAGGATTATCTAACTTATGTCATTTAAGTTACGGCGCCCTAAGTTGGTGTCGTAAGTACCGTATCCACAGCGCATTTGCGCACAAAATTGCGCCATCCTTAACCTAAGTTCCAATGCGTAAGGCGTGGTTATGGCAAGTGGGAATGAAGTGGGCGTGCTTCATTGTAATGAACAGTGACCCCATGCAAATGAAGGGCCGGCCGTACTGCGCATGCGCGCACGAATCTGGACCTCACTGCGCATGTGCAGAACTTTGGTCATCGCAATCAGTGAGATAGGTAAAAGGCCAAGCGTACTTAGTTTGAGGATCGCCCTGTGTCTAAATAGCCCCAGTCAAACACACTTCTATTGCAAAAGTATTTCCCTGTGTTCCCTTCCTAAAGCAAGTTGCTTCTGCTTTGAACGTTTGTCAGTGTTTGTTGGTAAGATTTGTTTGTGAGAAAAGTGTTTGTGGAGTTGGAGTGTATAGTTGGTGTTTGTTTTGGCTAATTTGTTCTTTGTTTTGATTGTTTGTTTTTGATAAGTGTTTCTTTTTTGGTGTGTGATTGTTTTTTGTTTCCCTTTTTTGCCTGTTTGTTTTTGAATTTATAGTAGCTGTCTGTATTTTTTATTTTTTTGGCTTGTTTTTATTTTCTTTGTTGTGTGTGTGTATTGTTGTTTGTTTTTTGGGTGAGTTCCCTGTTGCTGGGTGTTGTCTGTCATGGCTCCCAAGCGCAGGAAGCTAAATTTTACACTGGCAGAGAAGCATATACTTGCTCAGGGCGTCATTAAATATGGGCGATTTCTCCATGGCCCTGAGAGCCACAACACCACCCCGGCCAGGAGGAAGGAGATCCTTAAAAATATTACCGATCGGATCAATGCGGCGGGGGGGGGAGACCAGGACCATCGCTGGAGTTCAAAAAAAGATCAATGACTTGAGGAGCGTGTCCCGGAACAAGCTGGCAACGCTGCATGCCCATACCAGGGGCACTGGAGGAGGGGGACCCTGCCCAGTCAGGATGAGTGAGGAGGAATGGGCAGTGGCCCAGTGTTTCCACCCACAGCAGGTGGTGGGCCTGCCTGGCTTTGAAAATGATCCTCTTATGAGGACAGGTAATTTTTTTGAATTTCTATCTGGTGATTAGCATGTGTGGGTGGGGGAAGGGAAGATGTGCCAAGTGTGTGGATCCACCAACCTGTGATTGTTTTGTGTCCTCCCCAGATGGCCAGGAGGTTGCAGCCCCATCAGCCCAGGAGGTTGCTGGGTCATCAGCCCAGGAGGTTGCTGGGTCATCAGCCCAGGAGGTGGCAGCCCCATCAGCCCAGGAGGTGGCAGCCCCATCAGGTCAGGAGGTGGCAGCCCCATCAGGGCAGGAGGTGGCAGCCCCATCAGGGCAGCAGGTTGCTGGCCCATCAGGGCAGGAGGTTGCTGGCCCATCAGGGCAGGCTGCTGCACTACCCCCAAGACAGGCTGATGCAGAGTCCCAAGAAGGGCAGGATTCGCCATGGGAGGGGAGTACCTACAACTCCCCTAATTTGGATGTTGAGTGGGAGGAGGATGAGGGGGAGGAAGATGACAATATTGAGATTGGGCAGCAAATCATGATGGGCCAAGATATGACCTTTGAGTCATCCCCTGAGGGAACCCCACAGGCGCCCAGCAGTCAGGCCACCATCATGGGTGGCCCCTTCCAACCCTCCTCCAACATGCAGCAGCACCCATGGCTCACTCCAACTCCTCCTCCAAGGCCACAAGCCTCAGGGGCAAGTAGGAGGCCGACCCCGGAAACCAGGGGGGGGTTTGTGCGTCTGCCGGTCAGTCTGTTGAGGGAAAATGTCCGGCAGACCCGCAGTCTGTCTGAAATCAAAAAATCTATGACCAAGGTGGAGCACAGCCTGGGTGCAATGAGGGAGTCACTGGGTGAGGTGGCCACCAACTCAGTGGGGGTCATCACGTGTTTGTGGGACCTGAAAAACGCAACAACAGGCGTAGCCCAGGAGGTGACTGCCCTCACCCAGGCTGTGCAGGCCAATACCCGGGCTGTGCAGGCCAATACCCGGGCTGGCCAGGCTAATACGGCTGACATTACTTCCTGTCTGACAAGGATAGCCGTTGCCTTGGAGGGAAGGCCAGCAGGAGGACAGACACCAGGGGAGGCTCCTTCTTCCCCTGCACAGACCCCCCCATGAAAATACTCCCTCCCCTGCACAGACCCCCCCCCCATGAAAATACTCCCTCCCCTGCACAGACCCCCCCCGCGTGAAGATCCCCCAGTCGGCCTTGGCCGTGGCCGTGCCCGTGGGCAGCCCAGAAGGAGCACTCGGCAACATCCTTAAGTTGCAGGGGTACTTTTGAATTTTTTTTTTTTTTTTTGATACTGTACTTATGATTTGGTTTATGTGTGTGAATGATGTGTGAATGTGGGGGGGTGGCATTCCTGAAAACATAAGGGTGTCACCCTCAGTTTTGGTGGAGTATGGATCCCCAGGACCAGGGAGAAGTCATCCTAGGTTCCTGAATGGTGTATGAATGCACAGTGACATAATTGGAGCCGTGGCGGGGCGTTACTGCTCCCAAGTACCAAAGGGGGGGGGTACTTGGATCTAATCCAATTCGATGTGCATGTGATGTGTCTGTGCTAGGGACCACAGTGACGCGCATTCATGCATTCTCATTGTGAGATAATTAATGTGCGTTTTGTACCAAAAAAAAACATTCTCATTGTCATATAAGTAATGTGCATTTTATGTGCAAAGAAAATGTTTAAAGGTCACATAATCTCTGTGATTTTTTCTGGGCAAAGCAAAAAAATACAGATAATTAGGGTCCATTTACTGGGCAAAGATGCCTTCAGACAGTTGTCTCCTTATTGCCTGGCCCTCAGCAGACCGGGTAGAGGGGTTTGGGGGGGGAGGATTGCCTGGGTGGGGGGTTAGGTCAGGACATATCTCAACATGCAGGCCCCTTCTCACAGCAAAATTATGGAGGATGCAACATGCCCCAATAATTTGGCAGACAAAGTCTGGGGAATACAAGAGTGTACCCCCAGTCTTGTCAAGGCATCTGAATCTGGACTTGAGAAGGCCAAATGTCCGCTCTACTATTGCCCGGGTCTGGATGTGCACCTCGTTGAATTTGCGTTCTCCGGGTGTTTGGGGGTTCCTAAAGGGGGTCATCAGGTGGGGTCCCAACGCATATCCAGAGTCACCTGTAAGGGAAAAGACAGGAGGATATTAGTCATGCATGTGCCCCTTGTGATGTCTGCATCATGGGGGGGGGGGGGCATACCTGACACCAATGTCACTCACCAATCAGCCAGCTGTCTCCATACACATTCTGCTCCAAGTCTTGGTAGATCTTGGTCTGCCGTAGGATGTAACTGTCGTGGCACGACCCTGGAAACTTGGCACAAACGTGCCAGATGAGGCCATGGGCATCTACGATCACCTGGACGTTGATCGAATGCCAGCCTTTCCTGTTTCTGAACAGGTGTTCAGTTTCATGGGGGGGCTGTAGTGCCACATGGGTGCAGTCTATCGCCCCGATGGTCCTTGGGAAGCCAGCAATGCTGTAGAAGTCTGTCATGGCTTGCACATGCTGCTCCTCCTGGGTGGGCATCACAAACTGGTTGGTCATGCGCCGCAGTATGGCAGGGACCACCTGATGGACACATCTGCTCATTGTCGACTGCACCATCCCAGCCAGACCTCCAGATGCACGCTGGAATGATCCACTGGATAAAAAAATGGAGGGTTGCCATCACTTTATGAAGAGGTGTCAGGGCATGGGAGCGTCTGGTTGGGGTGATAAGATCCTCATGAAGTAGTTGGGTGATCTCCAGGATGGCCTCCCTATCAAACCTGTAGTTGCCATACACCTCATAATCTGGCATTTGCAAAAGATCACGCCGTGGACGATAAACTCTCGCCTGTGCCCTCATCCTCCTCCTCTGTGCCCTCCTCCTCCTTTGTGCCTGTAAGGCAGCAAGTGCCGTCAGAATCATAGCTGGCCCTGGCATTTTTCAACAAAGATCCTTCTCAACTATAGCTCTAAGCTCTAGTCACTACCTACAGCAAACCCTTCCACAGCAGGTGTAAAATTAGGGCTGGTTTTATAATGTGGAAATTTAGTCAGGAAAACTAACAGGTGTGCACAGGGCGGAAAATACGGCGCACACACTTAATTTTGAGAATCGCCCTAACTCCCTCATTTGTATCTTTGCCTATCAAAAACAGCGGCGAGGCTAGCGTAATTTGCACCCGGGGATGCGCAGGCGTAACTAATTTAAGTACGGCTGAAAATACGGAAATCTTTGCTTAACTCGTTTTGAAGATCGTGCGCAAATATACGCGCCGTGTAAATTTAGAAAACTTGAGTTAAGTCTGCGTATCTCTTTTGGGAATCAGGCCCTATGAATCTAGTAGTAAAGACAAAACCTGACAGAGGCTCTAACTTTTCCCCTCTATACTTAAATTGACTCGTGCTATCCCTTGTGTTATCCCATCAAACTATACCTGTCCATTGGTTGTGATTATTTAAAGTGGTTTTAGACCACTTTTAAAAATGTACTTGTCTGAATTGAGAGCTTTAAGTGCCACTTTTGTTTGCTGCCTCCTTCCTCTGCTATCAGCATTAATCACTTCTGACAAGTTTTCCTAAAAGCAAGAGAAAAATGGTAACAGGGGAGGGACCTCCAGCTGATTTACAGCCTCAGCTCTGTTCCTGTGTGCTGTATGAAGTGTGAAGGGGGTTTGTCTCTTCCCTTCAATCATCTGTCAGACCTCTCCTCACTGACCTCTGCAGAGTTTAAATTCAGCTCTCAGACCCCTTTTTTCTGAACTCTCAGACAAGCCTTAAAATTCAGCACTTTAAGTGGGTGCAGAGAAGAAAAGGATTCAGATAGACAGGTACAACTTATGTAAGAGTAATGGTTTAATCTCTGTGCATCACCTGAGGCTAGTCACTTCACTGGGTATATGTAAGGGTTTACAACCATTATAGGTTTCCACCGCTAATAAAAAATAAAAAAATCTAGCCAATTAATATCATTGTATCCAGGCAGACTGAACATAGTTAAAGCAAATATCCACCTTGTCCCCCGCTCCTCTTGAAGAGTTGCCACTTTTGAAGAGCGGGGGGGAGCGGGTACCCGATTTTAATAGGTACTCGCTCCCACTTATGTTCCGACTGCCTAGGCGATCAGAAACTGAAGTTCTCCCCTCCCTGCAGTCTTCTGGGATGCTAACAGGTCCCAGAAGACTGCATAAACCAGTCACAATGCGCAGCGCTACTCACGCATGTGCAGTGGGCACCCAGCTGCGAAGCCGCAAGCAGTCAAAGCCGGGTGCCCATAGTGAAGATGCCGGCCCTGAGGAATGAAGATAGCGGGTGCGACCGAATGGGGTGAGCATACCGGTAGATCATGGGACAGGTGACTGGCTATTTTTTAAAAGTCAGTAGTGACAGTTTTTGTAGCTGTTGGCTTTTTTTTTCACAGGTGACTGGAACTCTGCTTTAAATATTGCACATCAGACTTCAGAAGTAAAGTAGATATTAACACAGAGCCTTAACAGCTGTTATCTAGGGATTTTGGAAGAACTGTGACATGAGACAGGGAGCAAAAAAGAGCTAACGATAGTCTAAATAGTCAGGTATGAAAGATTTTAAAAAATGGGATGGCATAAGGAATATCAAGGGTCAGTTCAATATCAAGGGTCAGTTCAATTAATTGTTTTTAATTCATGCTGTGTCCCCATAACAGAGATTTCCACTCACTTCCATCATGAAGACTGGTAGCAATTGTTACTATAGTAATTTTTAGAAAGAATATTGTCTGAAATAATTGCCCAGTCTCTATAAGAAATAGCTGCAAGCTTATCACGTACAATCACATAAAAATATATTCCCAGTAGATATTACAATGCCTACATGATGAAAACACACACCAGCTTATTTGTATGTAAACCCAAATACTGAGGTTGTGAACATTTTATACACTTTTTAAATTGATAAGTGTAACTGTTTTTATGAACACCTACTTCCAATGCTGACAGACGGTGGTCACCCTTTGTTTTTATATATATTACTGCAGTCATTTACCTCTGTTGGTTGATTGATAACCGCTCATATTACTTCTCAGCTGTGCCTGAAACTTTCTGTAATTGTAACTTCCATTTTGGCTGGACAGTTTGGTTTGTGACATAAAGAGAAACAATAATGCATCTATTGGCAGGATCAACAGGTATTAAAATGATGGGAAAACCCAAACTCATGGGGTTGCAGTAACACCTGAATCGGTCACCCAATTACATCATTGAAGAGTTTTTTAGGAACTGTCAGACATCGGAGCTGGCAGACGTGGGAGCCTTTGTCGAGACCGGAGGTTTTTCTTTTTTTAGGTCGTCTGTGGTGGCGGACATCATGATTAACTATGGATCTACCCCGGGGACATTTTTTGATTTTTGATTTTTCAATAAAGGACTTGTGTTGTGTTTTTATTTACATTTTACGCATTGTTTGGTAAATGAGTAGGGGTATGGCTATGTTCCCTCTATTCATTCACATGGGGGAGCCGGGATCTGGGGACACCTGCTATAAGATTCTGATAAGACCCCTGCCCACAGACCCCCACAACCACCAGGCAGGGTTGTGGGGAAGAGGTAATATAGACAAAAACTCACCCAAGCTCTAGGATGATGAGCTGAATAACGCTGCTCAGGCCATTGTGTCCCATACATCAAAATTGCAAAAAAAAAATCCGGCAACTCGACTGCTTCTTCTTAAATTTTTATTGAGCACAAACAAAAGTGTGACATCAAAGCTTTTTTTCTCAATAAAGATTTAAGAAGAAGCAATCGAGTTGCCAGCATTTTTTTTTTTTGCAATTTTGATGTTGTGGAAAAGAGGTCCTTGTCCCCATCAACATGGGGACAAGGTGCTCTGGGGGGGTCACCATGTTGAGGGCATTTGGCCTGGCATGGTTCAGGAGAGGGGGCCCTCGCTCACCCTCACCCCTTTCCTGGCCTTAAATTCTATACCAGACATGAAGGGTCTAGTATGGATTAGGGAGGGGGGGCGGTATGGATTGGGGGGACCCTGTTTTTTTCTTTATTTTTCATTGCCAGCATTCTTTTGTTTATATTTCAGCTGTCAGTGGGGAAGCCTGCTGACACCTGATGAGTCAACGGTTGTTAAGGACGTGGAGGCTGGCTTCCCGGCCCGCTCCTTAACAACCAGCTACTCTTCACATTTTTGATTTTTCGACCGATCCAAATTCAAATCGTTCCAAAAATGTGGAATTTGTTAGAAATAATTACGAAACAAATCAATAAAACAAAATTAGTAACATAAAGTTTCAATTTGAAACAAAACACATGTCTGAATCTAACACAATCCTCCCCCTGCACCTCAACAACTTCCTTTGGAGACAAGAATGGCACTTCAAAAGCATATGGACAGCAAAGCATATTGAATCCCAGTATTCTATACTCTCTTTGCTCTCCCTACATGACTGTATAATATGTACATCTACTTTTCAATGTATCTTCAGCAGTCAAAATGTTACTGAAAAACCCATGAGTTTGGGTTTCCCTTTCAAACCTTATATTTATGCTATAGATGAACTGCATCATAAATGTGCTTTTTATTTATTTTGCCTTTAGTTAAGTATAGTTTATATAGTTAATAAACAAAATACCACATGAAAACCTTAAAGTTGCGGGATTTATGTAGTTTCATAAAATAAAACCAAGCAGTATCTGACAGCAGCTAGACTATATTGATTACTATTACAAATTGCTATACGTTGTTTTATAAATAAAAAGTTTTGAGCATCTGCAAGACCTTTTCTGCACCTTTCTAAAGTACAATTGGCTTTTTCTTTCTTCCAGAGACTTTATCCCACTCAGTACACAGAATCTATGAACACAGTGCTGGTTCACGAGTTATTGAGATTTAACCGCTTGACCTCTACCATTCGCATGAGCCTGCAAGATTTAAACAAAGCCATTTCTGGTCTATCTGCGATGTCAAATGAACTTGATGATTTGCTCAATAGCATGACTGTGGGTAAAGTAAGTAATTTGTGTGTTATAGTAAGAGTATCTTAAAATATGGCTCACCCATTGGGATTAATATGCAAGTGCTGTCATAGTGCATTAGGATTCTCATTACTCATCTTTCTGTCTGCACATTGCAAAGAATCTTTTTCACACTCCGGCTTCCTCATTTCACATTCCTCTGAGACAGCCATGTCTACTTGGTAATTATGTTTTAAACACATATTGTTATCTCTTCCTGTATCAAAGGCCCTCCAGATTCATATCTTCTCCATTACATGCACAGAAACATACAGTGAGATCTATTAACCATAAAGAAATAAAAAACAAAAAAAACAGTCCATAATTCAGTGTCATGGAAAATTTGACATTCAATTTAAATGGAAGCCACATGGTTAATTTTATCAATTTGTTTTTAAGAAAAACAATAAAAAAAATCATGCTTAGAGGCTATGTCCTATTCATGTTTATTTCCATTACAGTTTGTAGTCTCTCAATAATTCCTAACGCATAACATGCAACTGAGGGCAAAATAAAAAATGACATACAGCATAGATATGCAATTAGCGGACCTCCAGCTGTTGCAGAACTACAAGTCCCATGAGGCATAGCAAGACTCTGACAGCCACAAGCATGACACCCAGAGGCAGAAGCATGATGGGACTTGTAGTTTTGCAACAGCTGGAGGTCCGCTAATTGCATATCCCTGACATACAGTATATGTTTCATTCTGTACTAGCAGTAACAAAGCCATTTTTGTTTACCTGTTGATTCATCAAGTAGATCCCCTTTTTTCCCACTTTTTGTAGTGTGGTGACAATGCAGTTCCTATTCTGCAGCGGAACTGCACAGCAGCAATGTCGCCCGTTGGAAAGAGTCTTTAGCTTAACCACTTACTGGTACGCTCTTATATGTCCTCCAGTTCTTGCCACTTGTGCATGACCCCAAGGCCATCCAGCAGTACGATCTATGATCCTTTGGACATAGCAAATCACAGATCAGGGTACAAAAGACAAAAAAAAAACACACAGCAACCGAAAAAAAGGGTATACAGCACTAAATGTTATTTAATGCTGTGTTAAACACTTCACTACACTAACACACTACACTGACACTACACTATACTCACACAATATACTAACATTACACTAACACTCTACAGTCTGAGTGGAATGTTATGTAATGCTGAGTTAAAACGGAGTTCCACCCAAAAATGGAACTTCCACTTTAAGTGTAGATGACCACCTGACATGCCACATTTGGTCTCAAAATACCAACCTAATCGTTCTCTTCGTTGTTTGCAAGACCTCCTGCTCTCTAGCTCTCTCATCACCTCCTCCCACGCTCGCCTCCAGGACTTTTCCAGAGCCTCTCCAAGCCTATGGAACACCTTACCCCAATCTGTCCACGTATCTCATCTTCTATTAGCTTTTAGACAATCCCTAAAAAAAAACCTTCTTTTTAGAGAAGCCTAGCCTACCCACAACTAAAAACTGTATTTTCATCTTGTCCATCTGATCATCCCCCACAGCTACTACCCTTTGTTCCACTTGATCCTCCCTTCTAGATTGTAAGCTCTAACGAGCAGGGCCCTCTGATTCCTCCTGTATTGTATTGTCTTCCCCGATGTTGTTGGCGCTATATAAATCCTGTATAATAATAATTATGCAATTTTTTGTTAGAGGAGCTGGGACCCTGTTTTTATGGGCACCCAGCTCCCACTTCCTCCCTGGCACCGCAGTGCCAGAAGGAAGATCTGCTCTCCCCCTCCCTCCCTGCAATCTTCTGGGACCTGTGACGTGTTTGCCCGGCCAATCACAGTTCGCAGTGTGGCTCGCGCATGCGCAGTGCACGCCCAGCTGTGAAGCCACAGCCGGGTGCCCACAGTTACAATGCAGGTGCCACGAAGAGAAGCGAGGCTCCATGCACCTGCATCGCTGGACTGTGGGACAGATGAGTGTCTGATAATTAAAAGTCAGCAGCTACACTTTTTTGTTGCTGCTGACTTTTAAATGGGTGGAACTCTGCTTTAAACACTGCACTACCCTAACACACTACACTGATACACTATACACACACACTATACTAACACTACACTAAAACTCTATACCAGGGACGTGCAGTCAGGGGAGGCAGGTGAGGCAGGGCCTCACCTGCCAAGAACATAAAAAATAAAAAAAATATGACTTTGAGGGTCGTAGCTCAACGACCTGGGGGATATGTAGCCTAAGTTGCTACCCCGCCACTGGTAAAAAATGTGGGGCTCCTACAACCTATGGTTCCAAATATATGGGGCTCCTTGCGCAGCCTGGCAGAAACTAAATACAGAGCAGCCACTTTAAATACAAGCTGAGACACTGTTTTCAGCAGACTGAGAGGTTGAGCTCACAGTGCCTCTCACTTCTTGTCCGAGGCAATGAGCTTAATAAACAGGTTGGAGTCTTGGACCAATGGTAAAGTACCAATGGTCCCAGCTGTCCAATAAAAATGCTGCAGTGGAGGCACGCCATTCACTGCAACGTCATAGAAGGGGCATGTGTCTAAAAGACAAATGCTCCCTTCCAGCCCAGCTCTCTTAACTAGAAGGAAAAAAGAGGGAGAATAAGAATCTGCTGCGTGCTGAAAAGGTACTGTTATATTCAAGCTAAATCATATATTTATATGCTATATGTTATAATATAACTCAAAATATGCAACCTGTAGAATTTTTTAAATTGGGTATCAATTTACTCGGCATCATCTTTCACAATATAAAAAAAAATTGGGCTAACTTTACTGTTGTCTTATTTTTTAATTAAATTTTTATTTTTTTTTCAAAAATGTGCGCTTGTAAGACCGCTGCACAAAAAGGATGTGTCAGAAAGTATTGCAATGTCCGTCATTTTATTCTCTAGGGTGTTAGAAAAAATATATATAATGTTTGGGGGTTCTAAGTACTTTTCTAAAAAAAAATGATTTTAACTTGTAAACAACAAGTTTGAAAATAGGCCCGGTCCATAAGTGATTAAAATTGCGCACACTTGTGGATTGGCGCTAAACTTCAGTACTTGTAAATCTCCAAAGGAGACGCTTTCAACATTATTACAGGTTACATGTTTACAGTTACAGAGGAAGTCAAGTGCTACAATTATTGCTCTCACTCTAACGATCGTGGTGTATGTAACCTGTGTGTATCTGGCTCTGATACTAGCCAGTGCCTCACCAGACACTGACCTCACCGCACGTCCCTCCTCTACACTCAGAGTCACAAAAAGTGAACACACTAACTCGATAGTAGCAAACTGAGCCCTGCTATCTCTACTCCAACACACTGCAAAAGCTTTCTATGGGAAGGAACCGTTTATAGTGTGGGATGGGACTATAAGCACTGAGGCGTGATTGGAGAAAGTAATCATCACTTTGTCCAATCAGGGCTCTGACAGTGCTCTGGTGCCCTAATTGGCAAAGCAGTGCATTTTGGGGCGCTCGGCAGGCGAACATATCGCTGAGCACCCGCAAATTCAGGTGTTTGCTGAACGGGTGAACAGGCGCTGTTCATGCCAAACTTTTGCTCGGCTTGAACTGTTTGCCCAACACTAATCTTGAACAGTATTGCTTGTGGGTTTTCTATAGCCAATCTTTTCCCCACTGCTGACTTTACATTCCTTGTTCTACAATGTGTCTTTGTTTAAAGGGTGGCTATCCTGGTAGAGGAATTGCGTCTTGATAGCAGGCAATCTGATGATTGGTGGTGAAATATTCAAGAAACAGCAAAAGAGGTTGATGAATCCCACATTTACTGAATAAATAGAGCAGAAGCATGAAGATCATTGCACTGCAGGGTTTCAGATACCATCTAGGATAAATGTGAGCAACACAGGGGTGACCTCACCAAATCTCACTTCAAATTCTATGAGATTAGCAGTCAGATGCACAGTGTCTTAGATGATCTAACACATTCGATATACAGCTTTGAGGCTGCATATGAGGAAGTACATTGCTATTTTCTGGAGTAACTCAAGACAAAGGGTACATTTACAGGGCAATGTTTAGGCACAAATAATATTTATAAATGTTCCGTATAACATAATACATTTTCCATTTTTGAGCTATGGTCTACCTTAAGGTGATTGTAAAGTTTTTTTTTTTTTTTTAAATAACAAACAAGTCATACTTACCTGCTCTCAGCAATTGTTTTTTGGACAGAGCAGTCCCAATCCTCCCCTTCTCAGGTCCCTGCCGTCACTTTCAGCTCCTCCTCTGCTTCATGTGCCACGATTTGATTTTGCTTGATTTGGTGGCACACATATGGGTTTGATCCCAAGGTGGGAACAGACAGTGTGGCTCGGCCCTGCTCCTTCATCACTAGATTTGATTGACAGCAGTAGGAGCCAATTATCCAATGAGGATAAGAGAGAGCAGTGCAGCTCTCAGGCACAGCACTGGATCAAGACTGTGCTCAGGTAATTATTTGGGGGTATGCATTAGGGTAAAAACCTTCAGTCTTTACAACCACTTTAACTGCTATATTTCTTACAAAATGCATTTCGGGGATTCCTTTAGTGCCAGACAGAATGACTTTCAAAATGTTTTGCCTTTTGAATAAAAAAAATAGCCTTTCTATATTTCACAGATTTACAGTGCTGTGAAATGTGTGTTATGGTCATTTCAAAATGTCTCATTTTTTTTCTTTTGCCTGTAGGTTCCCACTGTGTGGTCAGCTAGATCATATCCTTCCTTGAAGCCTTTAGGTGGCTACATAGCAGATCTTTTACAAAGACTGAGCTTTTTTAAGGTAAGATCTTAGCAGGAACTGCAAGGCGAAAAAAAGTCATCTGAACCGCAAAATAAATATTTTCTCCAATGAAAGTAAAGTGTCTTTGCTGCAGAAGTGCTTACATGTGCATAAACAAAAAAACTTTGAGATAGAAACTCTTAAAAAGATCTACATTTTATGAAAAGTGAAGCAGCTTTGTAATCTCTAGCGTATAAAGCTTTCCATGTGAATTAAAAATCTCTGTAGCAACAGCTGAAAATACCCTCATTTTGGAAGACGTATGCTTCATACTATTCCTGCAATGGGAAATGTTTGCTCTTAGCTTTACGGTAGTGAGACATTATTTGGTTTAGGATATCTGAGTTGTCTGGGCAATAATTTAATACAGTGTTTACACATCAAACCCTTCTATAGAACGATGCCAAGGGATGGTGGGTGACAGAAAGCTACAATCTTCTCAGGAGCTGAAGTAAATTACAAGTTTACTGTGGTGTGAGTCATCTAAATCCTTCTTCAAACTGTGCTATGCCTACCTTCCATGAGCTTTGTGGAGCCAGATGCTGCCTGGAAATTCAGTGTTAACTGCTGCTATCCTGGCACAGAATATACTCAGGATGCTCACAAGTTAATTTTTTTCTTATTATCTTGGTGTGACTGACCTCAGAATAATTAACAATTAATATCAGTAATCTTTCAGGCAGAGATTTAATTTTAATAATTTCAATAGTTTTGTGCCCGAGACCAAGCTATATCAAGGACAAAAATATACAAGTTACAAATGCTGAAACAATTGTGTTATTGCAGGGAACACACATTTTCAGGTGTTTTTTTTGCCTTATAATTTTGGTATGATTACATAAATGTTCCATATATATGAGGTGTGTCTAAAATGGTTGGTGAATGGTCTGATATCTCAACGGTAACATGGACCAGGTGTACACACATGCACATGGCTATCCACAGACACGTCGAGAAGCATGGAGTACACATGACCGTCAGGATAAACCCACTATGGGCAGTTGAACATAGTCAGTGTACGAGGTAGGGTCACAGTGCAATGGAGTAATGAATGTATATCAAGTTCCTGAAGACAAAAATGTTGGTGAAAGTGTACGGGATGGAAGCCATGAGCAGACAATGTGTTTACGACTGAGGATGAGCCACGTTCAGGTTGTCCGTCAACAAGAAGAACCTCAGACATGATCGAGCTAGTGCCACAAATTCTGGCACGAGATTGGTGGCTGACTCTACTATTGATGGCGGAGAAATAGAGAATTAGCAAGGACATGGTGTGCAACATCGTCTATGAAGATTTGGGTAGTCGGAAGATCTGTTTCCTGATTTGTGCCCCACAAGCTGACAGACGAACAGAAAGCAAATTGGATGGGAATAACATTTTGCAAACATAGCGGCAATCCAAGAATGTGAGACAGAGGTTCAGCGATTGATTCCTAAAGAGGCCTTTGCTGGGGTACTTTCTTTGTTAAAGGGGCTATAAAGCTTTGTGTTTTTTCCCCTTAATGCATCCTATGCATTAAGGTGAAAAAACACCTTGCACTCTCGGGTCCCCCAACCACCCGTTTTACTTACCTGAGCCACGAAACTCCGTGGGGGCTTTCCTGCAATGCTTTCCCCAGCTTAAAGTGGCTCTTCATTGGAGATTGATAGCAGCACAGCCATTGGCTCCCGCTGCTATTAATCAAATCAATGATGTGGCGCACCAGGGGGCAGGGTCGAGTGACACACTTGGCGGCTATGGCCGCCACTGTATCACACGAGAGCGCGCCCGCAAGCCAACCCCCTTGGCAGAGCACTTCCCAGATGGGGGTTAGCTCTTGCAAGAGGGAGGCGAGATAGCTGCCGAGGGACCCCAGAAGACGAGGATCAGGGCCCCTCTGTGGAAAATGAACCTCACAGTGGAGGTAAGTATGACATGTTTGTTATTTAATTTTTTTTTAACCCTTACAACCCCTTTAAGCTAAGGTCATCTGAACTCACAGGTCTCTTTATTTAAAGCTAAATCGAAACTTTCAAGGCAAATTCAGACTTTGAGAACTTAGCCTTTAATGGTTATTATTGGCGAATAGTGAGATTCTTTTTATTTTGTCTTCATAGGAGTGGATTGAAAGGGGAACACCAAATGTTTTCTGGATCTCTGGCTTTTACTTTACGCAGTCTTTCCTGACGGGTGCACTGCAAAACTATGCCAGAAAATACAAGATTCCTATAGACTTATTAGGCTTCCAGTTTCGAATAACAGATCATGATCATGCAAATGAAATTGACTCATCACCGGTAATATTTTTTGTAATTTAAAAAAATAGGAATAATGCTATCTGCTATTAGTTTCATTTTAATCTAGTATTTTACTAAATTTACAAGTTTCTATTTTAATTGCAGTCTGATGGCACATATATCAATGGCTTCTACATGGAAGGAGCAAGGTGGGACCGTGAAAAACATGTGATTAGTGAATCTTTTCCTCAAATTTTGTATGAAAGCATGCCTATTGTATCCTTTTTTATATGTGTATTTATTTTACGTGTTAATTTTAACTGTAATACAAAAGGCTTTACTTTCTCTAAAACTAAGTCCTCCTATCCATTACAGGCAAAGAAGCTCACATCTAACCTTTTTGTTTAACGTTTCATGCCCCTGATGGTGGTTGATTCCGAGCATGCGTAGAATTTTTGTGCGTTGAATTGTTCACACACGGTCGGAATTTCCAACAAGAACTTTTGTTGTCGAAAAAATTAAGAACCAGCTCTCAAATATTTGTTGGCGGAAATTCCGACGGCAAATGCTCGATGGCGCATACACATGGTCGGATTTTCTGACAACAAGCTCACATCGAACATTTGTTGTCGGAAATTCTGTCTGTGTGTATGCGGCATAAGAGTTTAAGTCTGTTTCATCCTAGGACACTAAAAATGTTGGAGACTGGTGAGGTGATGGTCTGGTCTGTCCCAGTATGCTCCAGCAATCTCGCTTTGGAGATTGGACATGGTCCCAGGGGTGACTCTCCACCTATAGAGGGTCTTGGGCTGACGGTTATGCTTGGATAACCACATGCATCTGGGATTCTGATATATATTTCTCCTGATGAAGCTGTAGATCTCATCAGTGGCCTTCTTCTCCGCCCTCTTTGCAAATAATTTATCGGTCTACAGCATTATTTATGGTCCATTTGGCAACAGATCAGTTGGTTATTTTGATTTACAATTGTAACGAACTTGTAGAGGGCTGGATATTTGTTTTGGGTTCACATATATTAATGATTATCATAACTCTTTCCCTTTTTTAATAAGTGTTTTAAGTATATATTTTTTATACCATGGAAAAATACTGTATAATTATGTATGTTGATATGTGGTTGTCATTTGTTTGAAACCTGGTGCCTTAAAAGCCCAAGTGCTTAAAGAGGAGTTCCACCCAAAAATGGAACTTCCGCTTTAAGTGCTGGTGACCCCCTGACATGCCACATTTGGCATGTAATTTTTTTTTTTGGGGGGGTACCCTGTTTTTACAGGCACCCAGCTCCCACTTCCTCCCCTGGCTCTGCAGCGCTGGAAGGAAGTTCACCTCTCACCCCTTTCTTCCTGCAATCCTCTGGGACACATCATAGAACCCAGCAGATTGCCCAGCCATTCACAGTGTGCATAGCGGCTCACACATGCGCAGTGTGTGGGCAACCACAGTTAGAATGCCGGCGCAGTGGAGAGGAGGGAAAGAGGAGTGATGATTCGTATTCCCGCATCACTGGATCATGGGACAGGTGAGTGTCTGATTATTAAAAGTCAGCAGCTACACTTTTTGTAGCTTCTGATTTTTAAATGGGTGGAACTCTGCTTTTATAGCCAGATTCAGGTATAGTTACACCGGCATATCAGTAGATACGCCGTCGTAACTCTGAATCCGCGCCGTCCTACATTTAAGCGTATGCTCAAACTGAGATATGCTTAAATGTTGCTAAGATACGAGCGGCGTAAGTCTTCCTACGCCATCTATTTACGCTGGCAGCTAGGGGTGTGTACGCTGATTTACGCCTAGAATATGTAAATCAGCGAGATACGCCTATTCTCGCCCGTCGCAGTAAAGATACGCCGTTTGCGTAAGGCGTTTTCAGGAAGAAAGATAAACGACCAAAAAGATGGCGCAGCCAATGTTAAGTATGGATGTCGGAACCGCCTTTAAATTTCACGTCGCTTGCCTCCTTTGCGTAATTTGATTCAGAATAGGGCTGGGCGTAGGTTACGTTCACGTCGAAAGCATTGACTATTTGCGACGTGATTTGGAGCATGCGCACTGGGATACGACCACGGACGGCGCATGCGCCGTTCGTTCAAAATGTCATTTACGTGGGGTCATGCTTTATTTGCATAAAACACGCCCACCTCTTCACAATTTGAATTAGGCACGCTTACGCCGGCACATTTACTCTACGCCGCCGTAACTTAGGACGCAAGTGCTTTGTGAATACAGCACTTGCCTCTCTAACTTGCGGCGGCGTAACGTAAATTACATACGCTACGCCCGCACAACTTTAAGCCGCCGTACTTGAATCTGGCCATAAGTGTTTTTGTACTTGTAAGTCTTTCCTATCAAAATGTCAGCACTGATAACTGTCCTAATTCTCCAATATATCCTAGAAAATATTATTTGTAATCCAAAAGTTTTAATCTGATTGGTATCTTTGAAGCGGCACTTAGCAAAGGCACTTTAATACATGAAACCTTATTACTTCCCAGAGGGCTCTTAAGCTCAGATCAAGTTTTTATAGTAAAGTTGAAATCTAGTCAGATATAAAAACACTTATTAATGCAGCTGCGTAATCATTAATACCTCATTAAGTGTATTTTTAAATGTAAGTACCCAAATCTAACCTGGTATCAGCCTCTTAGGGTTTCTGTATAGCAAAGCAGGAATATGAAAAAAGTAGCAACACAAGGTGGGTTATTTACAAAGGGCAAATCCACTTTGCACTACAAGTGCACTGCAAGTGCACTTGAATGTGCACTTGGAAGTGCAGTCGCTGTATATCTGAGGGGGACATGCAAGGAAAATAAAAAACAGCATTTTAGCTGACACGATTGGATATTAAAATCAGCAGAGTTTCCCCTCATTTCAGATCTTCCGCTCAGATCTACAGCGATCTACAGCGACTGCACTTCCAAGTGCACTTTTTAAGTGCACTTGCAGTGTACTTGTAGTGCAAAGTAGATTTGCACTACCCAAGGGGCCAGATTCTCGTACATACGCGTATCTTTGCGCGGGCGTAACGTATCCAATTTACGTTACGCCTCCGCAACTTAGACGGGCAAGTGCTGTATTCTCAAAGCACTTGCTCCGTAAGTTGCGGCGGCGTAGCGTAAATCGGCCGGCGTAAACCCGCCTAATTCAAATGTGGGACAGGGGGGCGTGTTTTAAGTTAATGTTATGTGACCCGACGTGATTGACGTTTTTCACGAACGCCGCAATCCGTGGAAATCTCCCAGTGTGCATTGCTTCTAATACGCCGCAAGGACGTATTGGTTTTGACGTGAACGTGAATTACGTCCAGCCCCATTCACGGACGAGTTCCGCAAACGACGTAAAATTTTCAAATTTAGTTGCTGGAACGACGGCCATACTTAACATTGGTATGCCGCACTTACGCCACCATATAGCAGGGGTAACTTTACGCCGGGAAAATCCTAACGTAAACGGCGTAACTGTACTGCGTCGGCCGGGCGTACATTTGTGAATTTGCGTATCTAGCTGATTTACATATTTTGACGCGTAAATCAGCGTACACGCCCCTAGCGGCCAGCGTAAATATGCAGTTACCATACGACGGCGTAAGAGACTTACGCCTGTCGGATCTAAGGGAAATCTATGCGTAACTGATTCTAAGAATCAGGCGCATAGATACGACGGCGCAACTCAGAGATACGACGGCGTATCTGGAGATACGCCGTTGTATCTCTTTTGAGAATCTGGCCCAAGGAGTCTATCTCTGGAATCTATAAAAACTGGTGCAGATAGATTTTGCAAACGTGTCTCTTATGCATTCTAAAAGTGGTGAAGAATGCGCCAAATTCATGTATCTGTCTATAATTTGTACTTGAATTTGGTTCGTGCTGCACCACTTTTTAGAATGCACTTGATACACTTTCTCTAAATCTGTCTGAGCCAATTTTTCTCTCTGTATACCAAAAGTGAGTTTGTTTGGTCTAATTAGCTCCACTTTTACATTTGGCGCATTCAATGTGAAAGTGATGCATTTAATGAGATACAATGTAAAAGTGGCACCTTTAAACAACTTCAATACAGGGCATTATTATACCCTTCCTGCCCAGACCAATTTCTCCCATGCTACATTGTATCCAAACAATTTTTTTTATCATTTTGTTCTCACAAACAGAGCTTTCTTTTGGTGTTATTTAATCGCCGCTGGGTTTTTTATTTTTTGCAATATAAGCAAAAAAAGAGAACATTTGGAGAAAAAAAAACACCTTTTTTTAGTTTCTATCTTAAAATTTTGCAAAGAAATAATTTTTCTTCAGAAATTTGGGCCAAAATGTATACTGCTACATATCTTTGGTAAAAATAACCCAAATTAGTGGATATTATTTGGTCTCTGTGAACGTTGTAGAGTCTACAAGCTATGGTGCAAATCATTGAAAAATTATCACATCTGACGTCCTATCATTTCTTGAGACCCTAACAAGCCAGGAAAGTACAAATACCCCCCCAAATTACCCCTTTTTGGAAAGTAGACATTCCAAGGTATTTAGTAAGAGTCATGGTGAATTTTTTTTACACAAAATTGTCATAATAACAAGTTAGTTCTCTCACACAGCACATGCATACTTACAATGACACCCCAAAATACATTCTGCTGCTCCTCCTGAGTATGGCGATACCACATGTGTGGGACTTTTACACAGCCTGGCCACATACAGAGGCCGAACATTGAAGTAGCACCTTCAGGCGTTCTAGGAGCATAAATTACACATCTAATCTCTCAACTACCTGTTACACTTTTGAAGGCCCTGGAGCACCAGGACAATAGAAACGCCCACAAAATGATCACATTTTGCAAAGCTAACACCCCAACGTATAATCTATGAGGCATAATTAGTCTTTTGAACTGTTCATTTTTTTTCAGAAGTTTATTGAAAATGTGGAAAAAAAATTAAAACATTTTTTTTTTACACAAAGTTGTTCATTTATAAGATATTTCTAACACATAGCATGTACTGTACATAGCAAAAATTACACCCCAAAATACATTCTGCTGCTCCTCCTGAGTATGGTGATACCACATGTGTGGGACTTTTACACAGCCTGGCCACATACAGAGGCCGAACATTGAAGTAGCACCTTCAGGCGTTCTAGGAGCATAAATTACACATCTAATCTCTCAACTACCTGTTACACTTTTAAAAGCCCTGGAGCACCTGGACAATGGAAACGCCCACAAAATGACCCCATTTTGGAAAGCTAACACCCCAACATATAATCTATGAGGCATAATTAGTCTTTTGAACGGTTCATTTTTTTCCAGAAGTTTTTTGAAAATGTGGGAAAAAATTAAAACAATTTTTTTTTTACACAAAGTTGTCCATTTATAAGATATTTCTAACACATAGCATGAAAAAATTACACCCCAAAATATATTCTGCTACTCCTCCTGAGTATGGCAATACCACATTTGTGAGACTTTTACACAGCCTGCCCACATACAGAAGTCCAACATCCAAGTAGCACCTCCAGGCGTTCTAGGAGCATAAATTACACACACAAATTCCTGCCAACCTATGACATTGTTGAAGGTCCTTCAACAATGCAGCCAAAGTAGTGCAGCCAAAGTATTGGTCCAGGCAGCAGACAGGAACATCAAGTTTAGGGCCTCGGTCAGAAAAGAATGGGGACAGGGGTAGAGGCTTCTCCTACCCAAAATGCTTTGAAGCCTCCGGGCAACCAGACCCTGTTCTGGGAACACAGAAAACCAAAAACTGTTTTTCTAAACTCCGAACACTATTCTGGAGCCCCTCACATATGTGAGACCCCTGTGTAGCAGGGTGCAAGATCAGTCCAAGGGGCAGGCAAAAACATGGTCAACAAGCCAAGGTCAGTGCAGGTAAAAGGCAGAAATAGGCGGTAGGCAGAGGCATAGTCGATACAGTCCAGGGTCAGTTCATGTGAAAGGCAGAAACATGGCGGATAAACAATGCAGACGGCAGGCAGAGGCATAGTCGATAGTCCAGGGTCAGTTCACGTGAAAAGCAGAAACATGGCGGATAAACAATGCAGACGGCAGGCAGAGGCATAGTCGATAAACAGGCCAGGGTCAGTTGAGTTGAAGCACTAGGTTGGTTGGTTGAGGCAGCAGGGAAATCAGCACAGAAATTGAAAATGGGGAAGTGGCAATTTGGGTTAATAATTTTCGAAAGAGTGATATCGCTTGAAGCATGGTGTCATACATAGGCCAGGTTGGTCGGGACAGTCGGGGCAATAGCAACTGGTGTCTTTCCTAATTCCACGTTTGCTGCACACCCGACATTTTTTTGGCGTCTTCTTCCGGTTGCTGATGGTGGAATAGTGTCAGGAAAATGGCGCTCGTGCAGTCTGCTGACACAATCGGAGCAAATTCTTTGTGGGGGTGGAGCCTTGCTGATAGATCAGGGCAGTGACTACATTTTCGATAAATCTGATAAAGGGGATGGGCATTTCCGTTGATTTGTGATAAGTGACGTATGAATTATAAAGGGCCATATGGAAGAAGTATATTGCAACTTTTTTATACCAGAAAATAGACTTTTGTTGATACAACAAGGCTTTTGAACGGTACCGCGTCTCCTGTGAAGTTCCACTGAGGTGTCATTGTGGATAGTCGACATGATGTAAACGTCTTTCTTATCCCTCCACTTCACGGCCAAAACTTCTTCGTTCCTCAGGCTTGCTGATTCCCTCCTTTGTATCCTTGTGGTGACTAAACTCTGTGGGAAGCCTTTCCTGTTTTTACGTGCAGTACTACAGGCCAAGATTTTATTCAGCAATAGGTGGCGAAAAAGGGGCAGACTGGTGTAGTAATTGTCCATGTATATGTGATACCCCTTTTGGAAAAGTGGGAATGCCAACTCCCATAAAATTTTCCCGCTTATTCCCATATACGATGGACACTCAGGGGGCTGGAGCTGGAAGTCTTTGCCTTCGTACACACGAAAGGCATTCACATAGCCGGAGGAGCTTTCGCAGAGCTTGTTTAGCTTACAAGCCGTACCTCGCTCTCTTACTGGGAATATACTGTTTGATTCCCAGCTGTCCTGTGAAATGGACCAGGGATTCGTCCACAGAGATGTTCTGTTTCCGGGATGTAAAGTTCGGCAAACTTCTTATTAAAAAAAAAATCTATTAGCCACAGATCATGACGTGGTGCACGTGAAGCACGCACGTCGGAGGGAGGAGCTGCAAGCGCCACGGATCTGACCCAGGAAAGGCTGCGAGGGATGGAGGGACCTAGACCCGGAGGTGTGCCAGCGACGGCGGATGCGTCGCAGGGAAGGTGGACACCGAGCGGTTAGTCCGTCCACCCCGTAGACCGCACCAACTCCCTCCGCTCTCCGGGAATCTTTCATCCTCCGGCCCCCCCCCCCGTCCCCCCCCCGGCAGCAGGTGAAGCGTAACATGAGGGAATAGCTGGGAGGCTTCCCTCCGGGGCACGCTGCTTGGCCGCCCGCCCCCCCCTCCCTGCTCGGATCAATCCCTGGAAATTTCTGTACCAGGTGGAAAAAGGAAGGGGGAAAATCAAATTTTCTTTGGCAAGAAGATCAACGAATGAGGTAACATTAACCCTTTTTTTTTTGGTAAAAGATCCTATGATTGCAGTGTGTGGATTTGGAGTCCTAGTCCAAGCAGCGGAGACAGGGTGAGAAAGTGGAGCTTATCCATTCATTTTTTTTTTGTACTTTAAACGTTATAAAGGTGCCTTGCAAAAACGTGGCTTTTCCTTATCTCTCCTCAATATATCTCCTCAATATATCCACTAAGAGTTTAAACACTGACGGTCTGATGGTCTACAATCACAGCTCTGTTTGATATGGACTTTAATATGGACACTTAGTGGATAAATATCAGATACCTTGGAGTCACTGTACCTACCTCTGAAGGAGAAAAAAAAAAAAAAAAAGGAAAAAAAGGGAATATATAGGTGGATTAGGGAGGGGGGTTCTGTATTGGAAACAGCTGGCAAATATCAGAGGCATACACTAAATACACTAAAGATGCATTACTCTATTGATTAAGTTTGGCTGTTTATCCAAAACAACAGAATAAGGCAAAGAAAATTTGCCATACTCAAGAAGTATAAGCATGTATGGCCTATAGGTTTTTATTCTACACGCACTGTAGGAATCACCACTAAGGTACAGCTGGCAAGTACCAGTCACCTAAGAGTCATTTTACTTACCTCTGCAGAGCTAGTGGAATTGCTGGGGGCCTTGACCGGAATACTAGATACAACGTCAGAGAACTTTTACCCCCCTACCGGGCCTGGCCCGGAGTGTTGGATGGACGTGTTAGAAAGCCTTCGGGGCATTTAGAAACCCAGGAGCAGAGGTAAACAACAGGGCGCAACAGCCCAATTGGTTTCGAGGTTGCTGGCTATCACAGAGGGGGAAGGGAAGGGGCGTATAAGAGAGGAAAAAAGAGGAAAGAAAAAAGGAAATAAGCGGCATATAAGGGGGAGGTATAAGGGGGGGGTGGGGATACAGGCCCCCTACTCTGCCCGATGTGGCTGGAAGATTGTTGGACCCCCATTGCAGACGCCCCCCCAATAAGGCTGGTTTAAACGGGGGTGGTTTTACCTTTGAGGTAAAGCGTACGCAACCCTTCTCCTATGAGTTCACCCTAACGTATGGGGTAATTTATAGAAATATTAAACTCTTAAAGGTGGTTCGGAAATACCCGGCGCAAAACATCCTTTCTTCTCTTCCTTGTTTTTTTTTTTTTTTTTTTTTCCAAACTGGGGAAACGCATCAGACAGACCAAAAAATATAATATGAACAGGTCAACTAGGGGGGCGGCCCCGAAAATCCCTAAAGAGACTTCCTCTACAAGCACGATTAGACACTATATGACCCCGGACGGGAGTACCAAGAGCCCAGGTCAGATAAAAAAAGTGGAAAAAACGGGGACAACGAAAAAGGGGGCGGGGGAGGTGGCCACCCCAATTGCTGACATTTCAATTGAATCTGAATCCGCAGCCAGTCAAATGCACGACATTAGCCGGGAGTCCCACGTTCCCACCATGGGAGAAATGGAGGCCATGTTAAAGAGGTTGGAGAATGTAATAAGAGAGGAAATTGGCACATTAAGAACGGACTTACACCACGTGTTAGAACGAGTAGAGGAAGCCGAGAAAAAGATTGAAAAGCAGGACCTTGACCTCATTGAAATAAAAAACCAATATGGTTCGTTGAAACAAAACCAGAGGTGGTTGCAATATCGATTAGAAGATCAAGAGAACCGTAACAGAAGGCAAAACTTAAGAATACGTTCTATTAAGGAGGAGAAGGGTGAAGACTTGAGAAAAATTCTCAATGACCTGTTCCTCCCCCTCCTCGAAAAAGCTTCGGAGGGACCCCTCAAATTTGAATGGGTCCATAGGGTGGGAAAGATCAGAGAGGGAGGTGGCAATTGGCACAGGGATATTATTGCAAGGTTCAGACACTTTGAACATAAAGAGGTGATCTGGCGAAAACTGAGAAAAAAGCCGCCGCTATCCTATGCTGGGACCGAGATCCAGATCTTCTCGGATCTGGCCTGGGAAACCCTGGCCAGAAGAAGACATCAAAAACCCTTATTGGAACAGATGCGTGTATTTAATATAAATTACCAGTGGGGATTCCCGGCCTGTTTGATAGGCCACAAGGAAGGGGTGTCAGCAAAATTAATATTTCCCGAGGACCTGGCGGGGTTTTGCCGTAAATTCGATATGCCTGTGGTGGACTTACCCGGATGGGAGGAATAGTTAACGGAAAGGTGCATGACCCCTAGGGGGGTCCTGGGGGATAGGACCCGGGGGATACGATCCGGTATTGGGGGGATGCGGCGAGGGAGGGGGGGAGGACTGGAGGGCGGAGGGGGGAGGGCAGATCTGTTACCCCACCCACTTAAGATCAAGTCCCCGGAACTTCTGGGGGAAAAAAGGGTGGGAGGGGCGTAGAGGAGCTCCACCTCAGCCACAAGAGCCGATGGGTAGGGGGGTACCAAGGATCCCTACGGTTCAGAGGCGAGGTATTGGCCTGGGCAGGGGGGGAGGGAGAGGGGGAGAGGAGGGGGGGGGGGCGGGGGATGGGGAAGGGAAAAGGGAACTTGGCTCCCAAGGAATCTCATGGACAGTTCATTAAGAAATGATCCAGCCATAGAATAATGACTGAAGTAAAATTCCTATCTTACAATGTTAAGGGTTTGAACTCAGCCGTTAAAAGACTCAAGGTCCTTGCAGAGATTGAGCAACTTAAAGCGGATGTCGTGTTTATTCAGGAATCCCACTTAACCATAGAGGCGAATATCAAGCTTTTTTCCCCCGCATTTCCCACTTGGTTTTACGGGGATTCTATCTCGAAACGCGCTAGGGGCGTGGCAATTGGGTTCTCAAGGGGGTTTGGATTTACACTAGAGGCAAGGAGGACAGACCCAGAAGGGAGATTTATATTCCTTAGGGTAAGGATTGACAACATTCTCTACACCTTAGCAAATATTTATGCCCCAAATGTCCATCAAACCCAATATTTAGGGAAAATTCTGGGAAAGTTAAAAGACTTCGCCGAGGGTTATACGATCCTGATGGGGGACTTTAATTTCGTCCTGGATCCGAAAGAGGATAGTACGTTCCGTGGGAGGGAGACAAAAAACGGGCTTCTACAAAGAATTAAACAAAAGATTCATGACCACCAACTAGTCGATGCCTGGCGGATTCTTCATCCTAAGGAACATGACTACACGTTTTACTCCCCCCCCCACGGAACGTACTCCAGAATCGACTACATCTTGGCAGACCACAGGCTTCTGGACTCTATAACGGAAACGGACATAGGAATTATGACGGTGTCAGATCACGCTCCAATCTCTATGAAAATAAAATTGTCCACACAAAAGAGTCAGAGGCCGGTGTGGCGCCTGGATGATAGCCTGATACGCGATGAAGGAGGCGCAAGCAGGGTGGAGGAGGAACTAAAACAATTCTTCCTCATCAACGACACAGAAGGGATAACCAGCGCAACCCTTTGGGAGACACACAAAGCCTACATTAGAGGAATTCTAATTGCGGAGGGCGTAAAAAAAAAAAAAGAGTTGAAAAGTAAAGCAAACACCCTGACTAAAGAGATAGAGACCCTAGAACGCGAACATAAAGCGCAGGGATTAAAAGAAACATACCTTAACTTAACAATAAAGAGAGACGCCCTCAAGGAGACCATGGAACAGGAAGCGAGAAATAAACTTAACTGTATCTCTAAAGAGAGATACGAATGGGGCAACAAACCAAGCAAGCAACTAGCTAAAATGGCTCAAAAAAAGAAAGCTAGAAACTATATCGAAAAAATAAAAAGGAAAGACGGGAACATGGTTTACGCAAATAGAGAAATAGCGGATACTTTTAAAAATTATTACGAGGAACTTTATACATTAAAAAATCCAGGGCGGCAGGCAGGGGAAAGGGAGGGGAAGATCCGAGAATTTCTAGACAGGGCAGGACTTCCTAGTTTAGAGGAGATGGAAAGTTTAAATATGGACCGCCCCATAACTGAAGAAGAAATAAAAGAAGCTTTAAATACCACTACGGGGGGTAAAAGCCCGGGGCCAGATGGGTTTTCCTCCCAGTACTATAAGAGATTTAGCAACATTTTGATCCCAAAGATGTGCAAATACTTCAACGGGCTAGGGTCTGAATTTGAAATCAGCAGGGATGCTACTGCGGCTACGGTCGCAATAATTTTAAAGGAAGGGAAAGATAGCTCTCTCTGTTCGGCGTACAGACCTATCTCTTTGTTAAATACAGACACTAAGCTTTTTGCCAAGATTCTGGCGGGGCGACTAAAAGGGGTTATGCACGTTTTGATTCACCCCGACCAGGTAGGATTTGTGCCCAACAGAGAGGGCAAAGATAACAGTCTCAGGGCTATCCTCCTGCTACAGACCATAAGGCAGAATGGGCCCCCAGGTCTATTCCTGTCAGTTGATGCTGAAAAAGCTTTTGACAGGGTAGACTGGGGGCTCATGATGGAGACTCTCAATGCCATGGGAATAGGAAAAAGGATGTCCCGCTGGATTAAAACACTCTACCATCACCCTTCAGCAAAAATAAAAATTAACGGAACACTATCGGACCCCTTCGAGATGAAAAATGGGACAAGGCAGGGATGCCCCCTGTCCCCCCTTCTTTTTATTCTTTCTTTAGAGCCTCTGTTGTCTACTATTCGAAACGACCCCGACATTAATGGAGTCAGAGTAGAAGGGGAGGAACATAAATTATCGGCTTTTGCCGATGATATTTTGTTTTATCTAACCAATCCGGCCAAATCCATTCCCATGCTCTCCAAAGTGCTGCAACAATATGGCGCCATTTCTAATTTTAAAATTAACGAAACTAAATCTGAAATTCTGAATATTAATTTAAACAAAAAGGAGGTGGGTCGGGTCAAGGAGATCTGTGTGTTCCCCTGGACCAAAGAATTAAAGTATCTAGGAGTCAAACTGGCCAATACAGCCCAGAAGATGTATAAAATAAATTATGTTCCCTTACTAAATGAGATCAAGAGCGAATTAAAAAGAACGGTTAATAAACCCATTTCATGGATCGGACGCATTAATATGCTGAAGATGGTTGTAGTCCCAAAAATTCTTTATAAATTCTTATTACTCCCCATAGCACTCCCTCAGCAATTTTTGAGAATTCTTAATTCCTTGTTACTAAACTATGTCTGGAAAAATAAGAAGCATAGAATATCCCTCTCCATCCTAAAACAGGGTAAGCCACTCGGCGGTCTGGCAGTCCCGGATATTAAAAGTTACTACAAGGCGGCGGTTCTAGCACGTGCGGTAGAATGGGCACGGGATAGGAAGGACAAAAGGTGGGTACAAATTGAGAAAGCACTAACTAGTAAATATTTGAATAATATTATTTGGATTCCTGCACAACACAGAGCACTAGACCACAAAACACATGATCTAACACGGGACACTTTAAGAATGTGGGACAAGACCCTGATACAATTAGAGGGTAAATTTAATTCCCCATTAATGAACCTTAAAGAAAATCCTTATTTTGCACCAGGGGAAAATAAAATTGGAGGGAATTGGATCAAGGCAGACACGGTACATTTAGGGGATATTATCAAAGAGGGAGAGATAATGACCTATGAAGATTTGAGATCCAAAACGGATTTTTGGAACTTGGACAGGTGGCATTACTCCCAGTTGCATCACTTTGTGTGGCACCTCCCCCGTCCACTACGGACAGAGGCGGAGCTAACCCCACTTGAGAAGATTTGCAAATCTAAGAATACAAAGGGCACTATCACTAAATTATATGGATTATTGGTAAAGATAGGTTCACGGAGCGAAGCACCCTTTATAGGTAAATGGGAAAGAGAGTTAGGAACCACAAGAGGGACAAACAGTTATAAGAGGATTATGCATCTTACCCATTCATCCGCAATTGACGTACGAACCGCCGAAACAAATTATAAGTGTATCTCAGGGTGGTATATTACACCAGACAAAGCAAATAAATACAAAGCAGATCAGACCGCAGAGTGTTGGCGGGGCTGCTCTGAAAGAGGCACGATGGCCCACCTTTGGTGGTTCTGCCCAAAAATACAAACTTACTGGGACATAATTTTGAGTCAAATTAAAGTTATAACGGGCGAAGATTTAAAGAAAGACCCCTGGGTCGTGCTCTTTCATTGTAGCCAAGAGGGGAAAAAAAAATATAAGCTGTCTTTACTTCCTCATCTTCTAAACGCCGCTAAGAAACTTATACCCAAAAAGTGGCAGGAGACGGAAAGTCCACATGTTTGGAACTGGATAGACGAAGTGGAGAAAACATACAGGCTGGAAGAGTTAAAGGATAGCCACCTAGAGAGGAGCGGCAGACATAGGGAAAAATGGGAAAAATGGAGGGAGTACAAAAAAACATGGAGTTATGCAGAAAGAGTTAGGGCATGCTACTAACAAGCCATGTGTCGGCAACATGGAAATTAAAACGTCCCAGGCTAGGGTCTTTCCCTAGAGCGAGTCATATACTATTCATGAGCAATGAACGTTAAAGATCGTTTTAGTTTGCGAAGGAAGAGTTAGGAGATTCCTGGGAGCCAAGAGGGGGGGGTGTTTAATAATATAGAGCCACAATGGCAAGCTATTGTAATAATCTATTCCTTCCATTATAATAGTGCTGGCCTATATTTAAAGAAAAAAAAAAAAAAAATCTATTAGGAGCGAATTTTATACAATCTATCAAAGTCCGTATGATTTTTGGGGGGGGGCACTGCAAGTTGTCACTGAAATGCAGGAACCGTATGATCATGTCATAGCGGGACCTGGACATCGTAGCTGAAAAAATTGGCATATGGTGGATGGGCTTTTTAGACCAATATGAATGAAGTTAATTTTTTTTTTGTAAGCCCCATATTCAGCGTAAGGCCTAAAAACAATCTCATATCCTCCATTGTTAGGGGTCTCCATTCAAAAGGGCGGGCATAGCATGAGTTGGGGTTGTTTTGTATGTACTGACGTGCAAAAAGATTTGTTTGGTCTATGATGATTTGAAGGAACTCATCAGGGAAAAATAAATTTAAAAAATCGATTTCAGAGAAACCTTCGGTGTTGGCTTGCACACCTGGCTGTGCTGTGAAAGGGGGGATTGTGGCTGACCCTGTGCTAGAAGGCAGCCACAACGGGTTGGCCAAGTCATCTGGTAGATGGGTTTGGGCCCTACTTCCTCGGCGTGGAATTCCAGAGCTTGTACTGGGCCTTTCCTCCTGGGGTCTAGCGCCATTAGCATTTGCTGATTGGCCACTGGGGTGTCCGGCGTTGCTGGTAGCTGCCTGGGGTTCAGACCGTGGTCTTTTTGGACGGACTACTTTCTCCTCCGATTCGGATGTACTGATTTCGGGGGGCTCGTATTCCAAACCTGAATCGAAAGTTGATTCAGTACTGTAATGGGGCTGTGAGAGCTCCCCGCTGCTCTCATCGGTCTGGGTTAGCATTTGGTATGCCTCTTCTGTGGTGTATAATTTTCTGGACATGGTGGCTGTATGACAGGGCTGCACGATAGGGACTAATTGGCTGTACGTCAGCTAGAAATTGGCTGCTGGACTCACGGGACAGGTACTCCTGATGGAGGTAACAAGTACTCCTGATGGAGGTGACAGGTACTCCTGATGGAGGTGACAGATACTCTTGATGGGGGTGACAGGTATTCTTTATGGGGGTGACAGGTACTCTTGATGGGGGTGACAGGTACTCAGGTACTCCTGATGGAGGTGACAGGTACTCCTGATGGGGGTGACAGGTGCTCCTGATGGGGGTGACAGGTGCTCTTGATGGGGGTGACGGGTACTCAGGTACTCCTGATGGAGGTGACAGGTACTCCTGATGGGGGGGACAGGTACTCCTGATGGGGGTGACAGGTACTCCTTTTTTATGGGGGTGACAGGTACTCAGGTACTCCTGATAGAGGTGACAATTACCCTTGATGGGGGTGACGGGTACTCAGGTCCTCCTGATGGAGGTGACAGGTACTCTTGATGGGGGTGATGGGTACTCGGGTACTCCTGATGGAGGCGACGGGTACTCAGGTACTCCGGATGGAGGCGACAAGTACTCCTGATGGGGCGACAGGTACTGAGGTACTCCTGATGGGGGTGACGGGTACTCAGGTACTCTTGATGGGGGGGGGTGACAGGTACTCAAATACTTTTGATGGGGGGGTGACAGGTACTCTTGATAGGGGGGTGACAGGTACTCTTGATGGGGGGCGACAGATACTCTTGATGGGGTGACAGGTACTCGGGTACTTTTGATGGGGGGTGACAGTTACTCTTTATTCGGGGGGGGGGGGTCAATCAGGACACAGTACTTTACACTGACACTGTAACTCACTGTTCTGATTTCTCCTTCTCACACAGGATAGGTGTATGAGGAGGAGAGCCCAGAGACAGCCTGTTTGTTTACACTTTGACCGGCTGTGATTGGACACACCCGGTCACGTGGTAAAGAGACAAATTTCATTGGCTCTTTACCCAGATCGGGACTAGGCTATGTCCAGGGGACGAGCCTCGTGCACGCCTGCACCATAGGAAAGTGACCGGCTGTGATTGGAAACAGCCGGTCACGTGGTAAAAGAGACAATTTTATTGGCTCTTTACCGTGATCGGGGAAGGGCTGTCTCCGAGGGACTCGCCGCATCGCCGATCGCCGCGCTGCGGGCTGCCAGGAGCCCGCAGTAGCAGCGAGAAGGGCTGGACATCATATGATGTCCACCCGGATCGGTGAGGGGTTCCTGCCGCCGTCATTTCCCTATGGCCCGGTATGGAAGGGGGTTAAAACGACCTGAATTTGGTGCACAGGTTAATGTCAGAATCAAAAAGTGTTGCAAATTCTTAATGAATTTGGAATAATAAGATACCGAGGGATTAACTCTAGAAAAGTGGCACAGCAGTTTTATTGAATTCCACCCTATAAGTTTATAAGCTTAAAAGAAGCATGCTGATAGTAGGAGAAAGCAGAATTAAAGAGAGATGAACTTATCACTGAGCTGTTTGCAGCAACAGGCTTAGGTGAGTCCTTGACAACACTGGCTCAGAGGTACTGGGCGGAATGGTGCTGATCATCAGATCAAGGACAACTAGAAAAAAGTACTGTGGGTTAAAAGTCTGAATTGAAGGTGAGTATTGCACCAAAAGCTGATTTTGTTATTTTTTTCTTTTAATGTGCTATTCAGTTTTATCTTGTTATTTTTGGCTGGAGTTCTGATTTAACGTGAAAAACCCTTCAATCAAATATTTTACATTACCAAACATAGAGTTAATAAATGTTATAATTTAAACCGTGTACCGCATATTTTATTGTTTGCTACGGCATACAAAGCTTTCTGCTTAATACAGATTAAAAGATTTATTGTCATGAGTTCACTGTGTTGCTGCTGATTTAGTACATAATTGACCACGTTCATACACTCTGACTCATATTATCACTGTTATGGTGCACATTTAACCTGCACAGTTTATTATAGTGTATATTAACATTAATTTTATCCTGCTGAGAACTTTCCTTTACAAGCTGCAAAAGATATGGCTTATTCCAGGAGAAAAGATGGACGAAATGGATTCCTTTTATCGATGCCCAGGTACATCAAGTTTTTTAAAAAATGTACAACACAGGATAGGTACATACATATTTATTTTAAACAGATTGGCCCAGATTCACAAAAGAGATACGACGGCGCATCTCCATATACGCCCTTGTATCTCTGCCTAGCGCCGTCGTATCTATGCGACTGATTCATACAATCAGTTACGCATAGCTATTCAGTAGATCCGACAGGCGTAAGTCTCTTACGCCGTCAGATCTTAACTGCAATTTTTTTTTTTAGGTGGCGCTTCCGTCGATTTCCCCGTCGAGTATGCAAATTAGCTAGATACGCGAATTCCCGAACGTACGCGCGGCCGACGCAGTAAAGTTATGACGTTTACGTTAGGCTTTTCCCTACGTAAACTTGCCCCTGGGTCTATGAGGCGCAGTCAATGTATGGCCGTCGTTTCCGCGTCGAAAATTTTAAAAATTATGTTGTTTGTGTAAGTCGTCCGTGAATGGTGCTGGACGTAATTTACGTCCACGTCAAAACCAATGACGTCCTTGCGACGTCATTTAGAGCAATGCACGCTGGGATATTTTAGGGACGGCGCATGTGCAGTTCGGCGCGGGGACGCGCATCATTTAAATGATACACGCCCCCTACCTGCCGAATTTGAATTCCGCCGGGTGATTTACGTTACGCCGCCGCAACTTTACACGCAAGTGGTTTGTGAATAAAGCACTTGCCTGGAAAACTTGCGGCAGGGTAACGTAAATGAGATACGTTACGCCCGCACAGAGATACGCCAATCTCTGTGAATCTGGGCCATTGTTTAATTTGTCTACTTCATTTAATATCAGCTAATTAAGCTGAACTATGTTCTAAACTATTTATATATATATATATATATATATATATATATATATATATATATATATATATATATATATATATATATTAGGAAAGGGTTAGAACATCTGTCATGTTTTTATTTGAACCTGTACCCCTATTTTTTCATTTCCTATCCTCGTGACTACAAAGGAAGTAGGGGAAACTTCCCAACAGAGACACGTGTGCTCCAAGTGGCATTGAGAGTAATTTAGGAGGTGTAAGGCCCTGTACACACGATCAGTCCAAACTGATGAAAACGGACTGAGGTTCAGTTTCATCAGTCCAACCTACAGTGTGTATGGCCCATCAGACTTTTGTCCTTCAGACCAAAGTTTTAAAACTTGCTTTAAAATCGGACTGATGGACTGATGACCGATCGGTCAAAACCAATGGTTAGTACGCAAAAGCATTGGTTCAAAACCCGCGCATGCTCAGAATCAAGTCGACGCATGCTTGGAAGCATTGAACTTCGTTTTTTTCAGCACGTCGTTGTGTTTTACGTCACCGCGTTGGACTCGATCAGTTTTTTAACTGATGGTGTGTACGCACATCAGACCATTAGTCCATCAGTCCATCAGTCCATCAGACCATCAGACCGTTTTCATCAGTTTGGACTGATCGTGTGTACAAGGCCTTAGAGAGTCCAGAAAAAAGTTCTAACCCTTTCATAACTTATCAAAAACTGAAAAATCGTATACAAGAAAAAATACATTGGATGATAGCTAATTATAAAGAATTTACTTTGCGAATGTCTCAAAATTCATGCAAATGTAAAGAACCAGTTAATGTTTGTAATATGTGTGTAATAGTTTCCTTGTTGCATTTCACCATGTAAAATTCCCTAATATTTGATTCTTAAAGTAAAATAGCTGTAAAAATATTTGACCAGAAAAGTTGCCATTCACCAAAAGAGAAAATAACTTAACACTATGGACTAAGAACATTCAACCAGCAGGGTAAATAATATGAGGGAGACTTCTGCACTCTGTACAATCTATGAAGAATCTTGTGCAAACAGAAAACGAATGGGTGTTTGGCCAAATGAACCTCTAGCTGTAGTGTAAAGCAAAACATTTTTTAGTGGTATTATTATCACTGTAAGCCCAGGTTCACACTGGGCTGCAGGAGTGAAGCCGTGCGAGTTCAGCTGAATTTCTGAGTGATTTCACTCCCGCTGGCAGTCGCGATTTCGGCCGTGATTACAGGGACATCTGTGCAGGTTTCTGCGCAGATGTCAATGTAAATTGCGGGCCAAAATCGCAAAAAGTAGTACAGAAACGACTTTTTTAAATTGGTGCAGATGCAGCTTTGCACCGATTAGGACGGTCAAATGTCAAATTGCATGTCAAAATGCACCAGTGTGAACCAGGGCTTAATGTGACAACTTCCTCCTGGTTGTTAGGGAACCAGAACTTGCCTCATCCCCAGCTGACACATTTAGCTACCAGCAGGAAAATCCTGACTCACAGGTGAATGTAAACCAACAGTGGGAATAGTGTGGAAAAAAAAGAAAAAGGGGAACTCATCAACAAATTGCATGGGTTCCCCCCAATTTCCATACCAGACACTTTGATTCTGGTATGGATTTTAAGGCCCCGTACACACGAGAGGATCGATCCGCTGAAATTTTTCCGCGGACCGGTTTCAGCGGATAGATCCCCTGGTGTGTACAACCTAGCGGGTATTTATCCGCGGATTTTTTTCCCCCGGGGATGGATTTCCAGCAGATCAAAATTCCTTAGCATGCTAAGAAATCTATCCGCTGGAATCCAGTCCAGCGGATTGATCCGCTGGTCTGTACAGACACAGCGGATCAATCCGTCCGATTACATCCCTCGCATGCGTCGTAATGATTCGACGCATGCGTGGAATTCCTTATATTACAGCGTCGCGCACGTCGCCGCGTCATCATCGCGGCGACGGCGCGACACGTCACCGCGGAGGGAATTCCGCGGGGATTTTGATCTCATGGTTAGTACAACCATGAGATCAAAATCCGCCAGAGGATTTATCCACAGATCGATCCTCTCGTGTGTACTAGGCCTAAGGCATAACTTTACTCAAAAAACAAGAAAAAAAGCGTGAGGTCCCCCCTAAAGTGTATTCCAGACCCTTGGCATAAAAAGGGGCACCTCACACAGGCATGAGTGACAGGTTGTTAGGGCACCGGCAGGTGCCAGCTCCCTAACAACCAGGAGAAAGCTGTCAAATTTAGCAGGGTAATAATATCACTGCAAAATGTTTCACCTTACACGGCAGCTACAGCTTTGCTTGGCCAAACACCCATTTGTTTTGTCATTCACACAGGATTCTCCATAAACTCTACACACTGTGTTAGTCTTCTTCATCATATTTTTCCTGCTGGTTGAACGTCCATAACCTATAGTGTTAGGCTATTTGCTCTATTGGTAATTGTTAAGTCTCATGATCAAATATTCAACAATTTTTCTTCTAGGACTCTGAATGTTACATTCACCCAGTGAAAGGCAATAAGGAACCTATTACACACATATTACGAACATTACATGTTTTATTAGTTGTGCTTGCGTGAATGTTGATACATTTGCAAAGCAAGTTTTTTTTTTTTATAAATGGGCCCCTTAGTGTTACAAAGCAAGAGAAGTGAATGGAAGCAGTTCCAGCATTGGTTATGGATTACTTTCACAATCAAAGGGGCAGATTCACAAAGCACTTACGCCGGCGTATCTCGAGATGCACGGCGTAAGTGTAAATATGCGCCGGCGTATTCATGCGCCGTATCCCCAAAACGAGATACGCCTGAGAACTAGGTTTTTCCGACCGACGTAATTTTTCTACTCCGGCGCATCGTGGGCGCAAAAATACGCTGGACGCACCATTGTTTTGCTATGCAAATATGCAAATGAGGGAGATACGGCGATCCACGAAAGTACGTTTGTCTGGCGCAGGCTACGCGCTGTGCGCGTAAGCTGTATGTCCGGTCTAAAGTTACCCCTCATAAAAGCAGCTTTAACTTTGCACCAGATGTGTGCAGGTCAGCTAAAGCAACACCGTTAGGGACGAGCTGAGCAGCCACACTTGCAGGACAACAATCTGTATGCCAACATGCCATAGCTATACTACTGGCTTTAGATGCGTGTAGAAGGAGGAGGGCACGGAGGAGGAGGAGGGCACGGGAGAGGATCTACCGACCGCGCATAAACGTCTTTGGCATGGTGGATTCTGAGGTGTATCGCATTTTCAGATTCACCCCTACTGCCATCCTGGAATTAACCACAACCCTGAAAGATGACATCACCAGCCAGACACGCCGCTCACTTGCAGTTCAGCCACTGGTCAAGGTCCTGGCAACACTCCATTTCCTTGCCAGTGGCTCGTTCCAGCGTACAAGTGGAGTTGTGGCTGGGATGGCACAATCCTCCATTAGCAGATGTGTGCACCAGGTTGTCCCCGCAATCCTCAGACGCATTGCCAACCAAATCATCAGACCCACCCAGGAGGACCTGCGGGTGAAGGCAATGGGGGATTTCTACCGAATTGCAGGATTCCCACGCACCGTGGGGGCCATTGATTGCACACATGTGGCACTACAGCCCCCCCCGTGACACAGAGCACCTATACCGCAATCGGAAGCACTGGCATTCCATCAACGTACAGGTGATAGTCGATGCCCAATGCCTCATATGGCACGTCCGTGCCAAACACCCAGGGTCCAGCCACGACAGCTACATATACCATCAAAGCACCATCCCAATGGAATTCGAACATAACGTGTATGGGGACAGCTGGCTGGTTGGTGAGTGACATGGGTGTCAGGCATGTCTGTCCCCCCCCATGATGCAGACATCACGAGGGGCACACGCACGACTAACATCCTCCTGTCTTTTCACTTCCAGGTGACTCTGCATATGCACTTGGACCCCATCTCATGCCTCCATTCCGGAATCCCCAAACCCCAGGAGAGGAAAACTACAATGCTGCACACACACGTACCCGTGGAGTGGTGGAACGCACATTTGGCCTCCTGAAGTCCCGTTTCCGATGCTTGGATAAGTCTGGGGGTACCCTGTTGTATTCCCCAAACTTTGTGTGCCAGATCATCGGTGCATGTTGCATGCTGCACAACTTCGCCGTGAGAAGGGGCCTGGAGATTGACATACGTGATGACCTGACCCCCCAACCAGACATTCCCCCCCTGACCGAGGATACCCACGTCTTCTGAGGGAGCAGCAGTCAGGAGATGCCTCGCAGTAGGCATCTTTGCACGTTAAACACACACATTAATCATGGCACAAGGAAAATGCATGCATGCACACCACTGTGGTCCCTAGCTCACACACCCCACATCCTTATCAAATTGGATTAGCCCAAGTCCACCATGCAAGACTTGGGAGTAGCAACACCACGCCAAGGCTCCAATTATGTCACTGTACATTCATACACCATTCACACGGACCTGGGGATCACTTCTCCCTGGTCCTGGGGATCCCTTCTCCACCACAACCAAGGGTGACACCCCTTTGCCAGCAGGAATGTCACCCCCACATTCAAACATCATTCACACTGTAGCTTGCCTGGGCTACACAAAAAAAAAAAAAATCATAATCAGAGAAAAATAACAAACAAACATAAAACACTCATGACCTGAGTACAAAAAAAAACCTAACGGCGCTGGCGTGCCCCACGCCTGGGGCGGCCACTGCCCCGACTCCTCAGGGGAGACTCATGGGGGGGGACCAGGAGAAGGAGGAGCATCCCCTGGTCTCTTCCCACCTGGTGGCCTGCCCTCCAACGCCAGGGCGATGCGGGTGAGGCCCACATTGAGGGCTGCCGTGTTGGCCTGGACAGCCTCGGTCAGGACGCGCACCTCCTGACCCACGCCTGCTGTGGTGGTCTGCATGTTATTGAGGCAGGTTATCAGAGCCAGGGAGTTGCAACCCATGTCCTGCACAGACTCCTTTATGGAGGCCATGCTGTCTTCCATGCGCTCCAAAGTCTGGGTAACCTGACCCAGATGGCGGGTCTGACGGGCCTGGTCCCTCCGGAGATTTTCGGGCAGAACCTCTGCCACCCCCCTTGTCTTCCGGGTCGCCTTCCGGGCTCCTGATGAGGCTTGGGGCCTAGAAGAAGGGCAGACCCTTGGGGGGAAGCCCTGTTGGGGGAGGAGTGGGAGGGGCTACCCCTGATGGAGGCCTGACTGGTGCCAGCACCAGGGCTAGACTCCTCCAAATGGAGCCTCACTTCATTGGCACTCAGCACCTCCTCCTCCTCAACCTCCTCATGAGGAGAGCTGTGGCCACTCCCCTCCTCAGAGGACTCCTGGCTTGCCTGGGGGTCTGCATCAGACCCATGTCCGGGGAATGGTGCGGACTGGCCAGATGGCCCAGCACCCTCCTGCACATCTGTGGATGACACAAAACATTCACAGGTTGGAGGATCCACACACTTGTCGCATATTCCCTCCCCCCCCCCCACACATGCTACACACCAGATAGAAAAAAAAAACACTTACCTGTCCTCAAGACCTCCTCAATGGAGTCAAATCCAGGCACTCCCTCCACTTGATGCCTGTGGAGGCACTGGGCAACCACACGCCCCTCAGCAGTGAGTCTGATAGCAGTTGCTGGTCCCCCTCCAGTGCCCCTGGCATGAGCGGAAATCTTTGCCAGCTTACCTCTAACCACGCGGCGGAGATCATTAATCTTTTTCAAGATCTCATTGGGGGTCCTGGGCTCACCCCCCAATGCATTTACATCGTCTGCAATAATTTGCAGGATCTCACTCCTCCTGTCAGGAGTGGTGTTCACACTCTCAGGCCCATGGAGAAAACGATCATACTGGGTCATGGCCCAGACAATGATGGCCTTCTACCACAGGGAGTAGTTCAGCTTCCTCTTCCTCGCTGACATCACTCCAAAAAACACGCTCCAAAAAACACACCGACACAAACCTACAAACACCAACAAACAACGGAACAAAAGCACCTTGCTTCAGGGGGGGGGGAAACAAATGGATGTACTTTTGCAATGGACGGGCACATGTTTGGGCGTATTTATGCCCTGGGCGTATCTCACTAATTACGCCGGGCCTAGTTCCTATCTCACTGATTACGCCGGGCCGAGTTCTGAGCATGAACATAGTCAGCATCATTGCGCATGCGCCGTCCGTTCGGCACTTCATTTGCATGGGATCAAGGCTCATTTCAATGGAACACGCCCACTTCCTTCCCACTTTTAATTATGCCGGCTTACGCCTCGGAATTTACGCAAAGTTGGGCGCAAATACTCTGTGGATACGGTACTTGCCTCTCTAAGTTGAGCTAGCGTAACATAAATGAGATGCGCTACGCCGGTCTATATATGCGCCGATGTACGTGGATCTGCCCCTAAATTTTTATTTTTTTACTCGCAGTTAAACTTTAAAATCCCTAGCATACCCATAACCTATAACCACTACAGTCATGTTCGAGTTATTTTTAATTATTTTTCCTTCTCTACAGTTTACAAGACCAGCGCTCGACGTGGAGAGCTTTCCACAACTGGACACTCTACAAACTATGTTCTTAGTTTCAACTTGGCAACCGATAAACCTCCAAATCACTGGGTGAATAGAGGAGTGGCTTGCCTCTGTCAACTAGACTATTAGATTGCTGTACAACTTTAAATATGTCAATTCATCCTGATAGTTTGTTTTTTTATCACACAAAATACTAGTGCCTGCTAGAGATGAGAAATTCCAGTATAGCATTATTTACACAATAGGTGTCTGACAATATAAATCATAAATAGAAAAGATCAAATCATTCTCCCAAAATCAAGATTTAACTTATAGCATACTGATTTTACCAAAGTTGAGATTTGTGATACTTTTGAGACCTGAAATTTTTTATTTTGTCCTCAAAGCTCCGAGTCATCTACAGGTTATGGCGCCCTCCACCCTGCACAGTCAATCAGACCTGGTTGTGCCCTGTGGTTCATAAAATCATTTCAGCAACACATGGCTGTCAGTGCTGCCTGCATATAATGTTAGACAGATGCCTACTTGAAAGCAGCCTTCCTATCTGGAAAAATTGCTTGCTAGTACCCATCAACATTCTCAGACTTCATCTTGCTGGCCATTCTTGTATCCAATGTTCATTTCTCAAATACTAGTGAAATACTATATATATATATATATATATATATATATATATATATATATATATATATATATATATATATATATATATATATATATATAATTCTACTGTTGCTGGAAAAGAGAGATGGCTACTAGGATGCAACACTTTTAGATGCTCACTATGAAAACAGTAATTTTTTTTAACACCGTGGAATCTAAATTAGGATATTAGCAAGCTACACAACCAGATGGTTGAGGCACCCTAAGACCTACAGAATACTAACCCCTGTCAAAATGAATCCTGAATATTCAATAATTCTTGGCAAACTCTGGGTGAAATGAATACATCTGCATGCAGTGAATAATATCAGACCCACTGCTACTTTCACACCTGCCTTTCACAGCACCATATATATTACTTGTCTATTTATGTCTGCCTCCCGTGTTAGTTGCTTCTGCTGAATGAGCTGTATTATTTAAAACCAAACTCCAGGCATAAAAACTTTCATTAAAGTATGATCCTCAATAGCCGCAAAGAATGCAACCCCACATTGTGTGTACAAAATGCCTTTCCAAATCCAGTTATTATCTTGAAAAGTAGCTGTGACACATACCGGTAACCTGTACATAGAACAGAGTAGTGGGAGAGACTCAGCAGGCCCACCCAATACAGACTGCGTGTAGAAAACTTCAAGAGGGGGCAGATACAAGACCAGTAAGGAGAGAGACTCAAGCAGTGTCTTGTCCCTATTACAGGAAGCTCCTGCACAAAAGCAAAGTTTTAAGACTAAAGACCTATGAAGTAATCCAACATGAAACTTTGCTTTTGTGCAGGAGCTTCCTGTAATAGGGACAAGACACTGCTTGCACAAAGCACACCGAGATCCAAGTAAGTATACACATGTATTTATATAATATATGCTTATCCCAGGAGTTCAGCCTTAAAGTAGCAGTTTGCTTTACCAGCATTTATCATAAACAATTGTCTTCATTTGTTTTTTCAGAAATGTTTTATTCCATCTCATTGCTGATAGTGACAACAGTCAATTATGCTTGCACATGGCCTGTCAGCATGTCCATTTGTAGTCTCCATTACAGGTTCCTGTAACAGAGCGACAAAGCAGGAGTACAATTGGGAGACAGTTGTCACCCTATAACAGAAACAAATGTTCCTAGGTGATGTCATAACTAGATATGGTCATGACCATATTATCTGGAGGTCCCCTTATGGAAGCTGGGTACTGCCATAAGGGACATGTACCTTTGCAAAAAAAATTACTGTACAGAAAGGTGAGGGTATTTTTATGTGGCTTTCAGGCAAGTAAATAAAATGCACAAATTATTTCAATAATATGCTAGGGGGATACCCTAAACCTTTATATGGGGTTACGGAACTGATTTTCACAAGCAGTCTCAGCAACGGTGTACATCAAACAGTAACAAGCCCAATTCGACTGGGCAGTAGCTCACAAAACTCCTGAATCACAAAACTGTTATGCCACTGTCCAATTTCTAGTTTTATTTAGAATTAAGATACCACAGATGATACAGCAATGCAAAATTGACCATTGACATTTTTAATGGCAGGATTTTACTACAAGAATTAAGAGACCGCAGATGGCAGTGTAAAACTAGCAAGCATTTGGACAATTTTAAGGGCTTTGTTCGCCTTTCTGTAAAATGCAGGAAAGAAATGTGCATTTAGAATTATTTTTTGCAGCCATGATCAGTGGATAGTGAAGCAATGTCAGGCTCCTGCAAATACATCCTCCAGCATTCTTGCCCATATACCTGTTGTCTGTATGCACTTTGTGTTTGAGAGCTTGAGGTAGTATCAATGGACGGCTAGGGTGCCCATCAGCGCCCTCCAAGTCCATTGAGAACTAAAAGCCCTCTGCCATGGTTTATTAATCTTTTATTCAGGTAGTTTATTCATTTGTGGATTTCTGCGAATGAATGATCGGCTGTGCAGATGTAACATGTAACATATTTAAAAGGTGAAGCTATCCTATAAATGGCAAGGCTAGGCTCAAATTTACAAGACTGAAGCCGTACTACAATAATTAAGATACTTCAGAGTATTATATAATAGTATATATAATATTCACCAGCAAGACAGTTTTAATCAGGAAAAATAGGCCCAGCTGGTGTATGACTAACTTTTTTTTAATCTATGAAGATTAGGGAAGCAATACATGGTAGAGGCAAATTGCAAGTTGGTTTAGGTATGTAATGCTTACCCTTGCAGCAGCCGCTTGGTATGATGGGTTCTCTGTTCTGCAATGACTCTATAAACCACTCAGTCCCCTCTGACACACCTGGTTATATAATTTAACGGCTACACAAAGGCTACACACACCGGTATAATTTATGTATTACTAAGCTACCACACTATATTAGCACAAAGGAAATGGGCCACAGGCTGCTTGATAGTAAAGAAAGTAAGTGTATTATTACAGGGCAAGCAAAATGCAATACACAGAACAAGTCAATGAATATGTTTAAACACTTTGGATTACCCGACGGAAATTCTAGCCTCAACTTTAGAAACTGACTTAACCCCATTAAACTGGTATATACGGCATTGATAAACACAAAATCAACTGCGAAAAGCATGAACTGCAGAAAGAAAAGTTTCACTGTAAACTCTTGGAAATAACTATTCAAAAAAGTGTCTCTACACACCCTTAGAGTGGGTGGGTGGGTAACCCTGGTGCCTGATAACCAAACTTAAGCTGGCTGACATTGGGGCCCATCTCTATGGCAGTGTACATTTTATTGCTCCTTAAACTGTATTTAGTGGATGACTGTGATGCTGCTAAGTAAAGTCAGTCTCTACTGGCATTAATTGTGGGCAGTAAGGTGATAAGCACAGGAGGTTATGCTCGCTACTCCTGGTACTCAACGGATCTGGTCCAAAAGGCTTGGCAGTCTGTTGTCAACTTGTCCCCAGTGACTCAGTTTTCACATTTAGGCTCCCACAAGGCTCAGTTCTCCATGGTGTAGGCACGCATTCAACAACAGGTCTCTCCAGCTCTGGCACCAGCACAGCGAAAGATGTTTCTGTGACTCAGCCCTCAGGCTCTCTCAGGTTTCATGTTGGATCTCAGTAACACATCAGTACCATGTGAAGTTGTAGCTAACACATTTCCTTTAGTGCTAGAACTAAAAACACTAAAACACAATCATAGTTATAATGATCAGATGTAGAATTTCAAGAAATGTATTAATAATCTGTGCTATACCAAGAAAGCGAAGATCCCTAATTAGAGTTTATGCCAATTATTTATTTTTCATATTGTTAGAATAAGTTACTTCATAAAAAAAAGCCTGTTGATTTTTTTCACTTTGTGTGTTTAGATTTTCCTTGATCTCTACATGTTGCTTACCATTCTGATAGTGGTCAAAGTAAAGAAAAGAAATGCAGTGGTGGAAAAATGGTTTGATATTGCTGACATTGGCGGTTTCAAGCTGGTAGATGGTCTTAACTGTCGGAAGCATCAAACCTTAGTCTTGACCATCACAGACCATCTTTTTGTGGGGAGTTGTCAATTAATAATCAGTAGTGTTGCTCACGAATATTCGCATTGCGAATATTCGACTCGAATATAGCATATTCGAGAAATCGCGCTATATTTCGAAATTCGCGGTGAATATTCGCAATTCCGAATATTCGATTTTTTACAATTTTTTTTTTGAATCAGATCACATCCTAGATATCTCCATCGACGTCTAAAAGCATTGCTGGTATAATTAGAGACCCTGGGCCGAGTAGCTGAAGCGTTCATTGAATTTTCCAGAAAGATCGCAATGCGATTATTCGGCAAACGCAATATCGCGCGATTATTTTCCTCGCCCCGATCTTCCGCATCAGAGCGATTTTTACAGTTTCATTTTTAAAACAGATCACATCCTAGTGATCTCCATAGACGTCTGAAAGCATTGCTGGTATGATTAGAGCCATTGGGCCGAGTAGCTGAAGCGATCATTTTATATTGCCGAATAATCGCAATGCGAATATTCGGCAATAGGAATATTGCGCGATTATTTGCTCCGCCCTTTTGCATCAGAGCCAATCAGAGTTCTCCTTCCACACTCGTCACAGGTTAGCAACCAATAGGAACCTGCCTGCATGGACATTATATAAGCTCACTCCCAGCACCATTTCATTGCAGATTCAGAAGCTTGCTATAGAGTGTGGAGGCTGTTTCTGTGTTCCTGGTTTCCTGGTTTCCTGTGTCTTTGTTCTTGATTGATTTAGATCATCACCAGCATTGCTATTTAGTGATTCCAGTGGATCTTTTCCAGTATATCAACTGCTTTTTTCAAAGCAATAGACCCAAGAGCTTTTTTCAAAGCTACGTTTTGTGCTGTTTTGTGCTGTTTTTTTCATTTGTGTTACTGTTTGATCCTGCAATCCTCCCTGTTCAGTTATATTTGCAAGAGATTTCAGAACACATATTGATCTGAGCTTTATAAAAGAGCTTTTCTAAAAGCTAAGTTTTGTTCATCTTGTGTTACTGTCAGATCTTGCAGGTTCACTGTTCAGTGATATTTGATAGGCATCTCAGTTCAAATTTTGTTTAGTTTTCCCTAAAGAGCTTTTATAAAAGCTAAGTTTTGTGTTCAGTTTAGTTAAATTTTGTGTAGTAAGTGTACACACTGTTAGTGTACATTTATTTCATCTAGCTTAGCTTAGTGTGTGTTTAGTGTCTGTGTTTTGTGTTTAAAAAAAAAAAAAAAAAAAAAGTTAGTGTTTGTTTAGTGCTTTTTTTTTTTTTCTTTAATTTTGTAGTCCTTGTCTGGTGTACTACTTTTCTTATAGTTTAGTAGCTGTCTGTGTACGTCTGTCTGCGTGCCTGTCTTGTAAAAAAAACACAAAAACACATTTTGTTCACATTTTCCCCCCCAATAAAGTTTAACCCCCCCACACACATATCAGCAATTATGAGCGGCATCCGTGGCCGTGGCAGTAGGGGTAGGGGAGTTACTCCCAGTGCTGGATCGCTGCCAGCACGGGGTACCTCTCGTGCCCCTACTAGTGGTAGAGGATCGGGTGCAAGGGGAGTACGCCTGATCCGGGAGTTCTTCCCATCGGGCAGCCGCCCGATATTGCCATCTCAGGCTCAAGTAGTGGTGGACTACATGGGGCACAGCAGTGCCACTGAGTCGTCGGTCCCGACTCACAGTAGTACCACCATTACACCGTTGCCTGTACTACCCCCCCCCAGCCCCCAAGAGTCCAGCATCTTACTGTTCGACAGCGACAGTGATAGGGATCTCTTGGGGGAGGCCATGCATCAGGCAGACCTCCAGCTCTGTCCTGATGGTCAGGACCTTTTTGAAGGGATGGATGAGGAGGATGGGATACCTGCTGGCAGTATCCCAGAGACATCCCTTCAAACTGGTGCTGCTGTTTTGGTGCAGGAAACAGCAGCACCTAGTCAGACCCAGGCGTGGGTGAGGGGACAGCGGAGCCAGGCTAGAGGCTCCATGTCACGTGGTTCCCTCAGACCAACACATCTCAGCCCTTGGTCTGACATCTCTGGGGGCGAAGAGGGTGACCCATCATGGTTGCCATCTGACGCGTCGGCTCACTACGTCAGTGACGACGGGGAAGGTAGGCACCCTGGTGAAACGGTGCGCCAGGTCACCACCAGGGAGACCATCGTCAGGGTCTCCACTGGTGATGGCAGCAGGAGGTGTCAGGAGGAGGAGCAGCAGCAGCAGCAGCAGCAGCAGGCAGCTCCACCTGTGCGCACCGAATCCCAGCAGGTGCAAGTAAGCGTCACCCCATCTGACAGGAGGGCGGTGCTGAAGTCACCTGTCTGGAATTTCTTTACCCTGGTGGCAGACAACCCTACCGTGGCCATCTGCCGGATTTGTAAAGTGAGGGTGAAGAGAGGGAAGTGTTTGGCTCGGGTGGGTACCACAGCCCTGAACCAGCACCTCAGGATAAACCACTGGGCGTTGTATGAGGAGATGAAGCGTGGTGGTGGTAGCAGCGCCACCACCACAAGTGAGCAGGGTACAGCAGCCCCTGCCACATCTTCATCTGTTTCCAGCAGGTCATGCCCCCCCGCTCCCTCTAGTAGAGGTACTGGTACCGGCAGCCAGACCTCTACTTCCACAGCACCCTCCACGTCTGTGTCCCGCACTGCCGTCCGGCGCCAGGCGTCGATTTCAGACGCCTTTGACCGCACCACTCCCTTCCCCCCTGGAGACCGACGTGTGCGTTCCCTCAATGGGCTCCTGGCAAGGGTTATTGCCCAACATCTGCTGCCCTTCAACATAGTTGACAGCAACCCCTTCAGGCAGATGTTGGAGCAGGCCCAACCCCAATGGCGTGTCCCCAGCCGCCATTTCTTTGCCAGGACTGGTGTCCCTGCCCTACACCAGCACATTGTTCAGAATGTAACCCTGTCGCTGGATCACGCTGTCAGCGACAGGGTTCATCTGACAATGGATGGCTGGACCAGCAGGCATGGGCAGGGACGCTACATCAGCTTCACGGCCCATTGGGTTTCCCTCCGAGGCGTCGGTGAGGGATCGTCGGCAACCGATCTTGTGGTGCCGCCCCGGGGTGTCTAGGGGAGAACTGCTGGTCTCCCTCAAGCCACTGTCTCCGCAGCTGCTGAGCCTCCCAGCAAGCGCCCCCGTAGCTACTCAAGTGTGGGGCACGTGCGCTGTCAGGCCGTGCTCCAGCTTGTTAGTTTAGGGGACCGGAGACACACTGCAGAAGAAGTGCTGAAAGCACTTCAAGCTCAGGTCCAGAAGTGGCTGACACCCCGAAGGCTCCAGCCAGGTATGGTTGTCTGCGATAACGGCAGCAACCTACTCGCCGCCCTCCATGCTGGCAGTCTGACGCACGTGCCCTGTCTGGCACATGTCCTCAACCTGGTGGTGCAGAAGTTCCTGCGCACTTATCCAGGGTTGAGTGACATTGTGGCAAAGGCGCGTAGGATTGCCAGCCACTTCAGGCGCTCCCCAACCGCTACCGCGTCCCTGTCCAAATTGCAGCGGAAGTACAATCTGCCCCTTCACAGGCTGATTGTGGACAGTGTGACGCGGTGGAACTCCACCCTCCACATGCTGAAGAGGTTGTGGGAGCAGCAAAGGGCGGTGAGGGAGTACCTGATGGAACTAGGCACTCAGAGGGCTTCACCACAACTCCCTTTCATCGCCTGTGCGCAGTGGGGGCAGATAAACCAGGTCTGCCAAGTGTTGTCCTCCTTCGAGCAGGCGACCAAGATGGTCAGCAGTGAGCAAATTGGCCTCAATAGCGTGCTGCCAATACTGTTCATGCTGGAGAGGACACTAGATCGCCTGCTCGAGGCTGGGGAGAGTGCCTTGGTGGAGCAGGAGGAGTCAGCAATGCTCCACCGAGACCAGGGCCAGGACCAGGAGGAGGAGGAGGAGGATGATGATGAAGAGGAGGAGGAGGTGGTTGCTGGTGTCGTCCCGGAGTCAGGGCCTGGTCAGGAGGGAGAGCCGGTGTTGGGGGCACCGATAGTCCGGGGGTTGGGCATGTCTGAGTTTGACCAGCAGCGCCTCAGGGAAGAAGAGTCGCACCTCATTCACCTGGCCAGCATTGAGGAGTCACAGCGGGCTGTGCTCTTCCCCATGGCTGCCCACATGCTCAGATGCCTCAGGAGGGACCCCCGGGTTAAGACCATCAAGACGAGGGATGATTTCTGGATGGCCACCCTTTTGGATCCCAGGTGCAAGGGGAAACTGGAGCAGTTCATCCCAGCCAGCCGGAGGCAGCACCGGATGGAGGAACTGCAGGCAGCCATTGTCAGACGGTTGGAGCAGGCAACTCCCCGGCCTCCAGTTGTCCCCCCTCATCTCACCCAGCAGGTGGCTGCACCCAGCTGCAGCCGAGCAGGGGACCTAATGGAAGAGATGAGGATGTTCTTCCAAACCGAGCGACCCAGTACCACCACCAGCAGCAGCAGCAGCAGTCACCACCAGCGGCTGGCCCACATGGTGGCAGACTACATGGCGTCCGTCGGTGCTTCTGACAGTATGAGCACCGACGACCCCATGGAGTACTGGGTTGCCAGATTGGACACCTGCCGCGAGCTCGCTCAGTATGCGCTGGAGTTATTGTCTTGCCCCCCCTCCAGCGTACTATCTGAGCGGACATTCAGCGCGGCAGGTGGGGTGGTCACGGACAAGAGGACCCGTCTGTCCACAGAGTCCGTGGACAGACTCACATTCATAAAGATGAATGAGTCCTGGATCGGCGGTGACTTTCTGGCACCCGTCGTCGGTTCAGGGCGCTGAAGGGTCCCTTGCCATGCATTCCCTGATGAAGCCCCGGACCTGATGTATTTACAGTGCTGAATATAACTATTTCAACATCAGAGAAAATCAATGTTAATATTTGGTACAGTAGGCTTTCTTTGCAATTACAGCGGTCAAAAATTTCTTTTATTTTTACACCAGCTTTGCACACACTGGAGGAGGGATTTTGGCCCACTCCTCCACACAGATCTTCTCTACATCAGTCATGTTTCTGGGCTATCGCTGAGAAACACGGAGTTTGAGCTCCCTCCAAAGATTCTCTATTGGGTTTAGGTCTGGAGACTGGCTAGGCCACGCCAGAACCTTGATATGCTCCTTACAGAGCCAATCCTTGGTTATCCTGGCTGTGTGCTTTGGGTCATTCTCATGTTGGAAGACCCAGCCTCGACCCATCTTCAAAGCTCTAACTCAGGGAAGGAGGTTGTTGCCCAAAATCTTGCAATACATGGCCCCGGTCATCCTCTCCTTAATACAGTGCAGTCACCCTGTCCCATGTGCAGAAAAACACCACCAAAGCATGATGCTACCACCCCCATGCTTCACATTAGGGATGGCGTTCTTGGCATGGTACTCATCATTATTCTTCCTCCGAACACGGTTAGTGAAATTATGATCAAAAAATTATATTATAGTCTCATCTGACCACATGATTTTCTCCCATGACTCCTTTGGATCAGTCAAGACAATTATGTCAGCAGTTATTTCACACCCTATATACTCTTATTAAGACTGCTGTACATCATGGCAACTCCTGCCCATGTGATATGACTCTGTATCAACTACTACTGTTAATACTACTACTGCTGCTTCTGCTGCTGCTGCTGCCCAGTCAAGACACCTATGTCAGCAGTTATTTGACACTCTATATACTCCTATTCCTACTGCTGTTCATGATGGCACCTCCTGCCCATGTGATATGACTCTGTATCAACTACTACTGTTAATACTACTGCTGCTTCTGCTGCTGCTGCCCAGTCAAGACACCTATGTCAGCAGTTATTTGACACTCTATATACTCCTATTCCTACTGCTGTTCATCATGGCACCTCCTGCCCATGTGATATGACTCTGTATCAACTACTACTGTTAATACTACTGCTGCTGCTTCTGCTGCTGCTGCTGCCCAGTCAAGACACCTATGTCAGCAGTTATTTGACACTCTATATACTCCTATTCCTACTGCTGTTCATGATGGCACCTCCTGCCCATGTGATATGACTCTGTATCAACTACTACTGTTAATACTACTGCTGCTTCTACTGCTGCTGCCCAGTCAAGACACCTATGTCAGCAGTTATTTGACACTCTATATACTCCTATTCCTACTGCTGTTCATCATGGCACCTCCTGCCCATGTGATATGACTCTGTATCAACTACTACTGTTAATACTACTGCTGCTGCTTCTGCTGCTGCTGCTGCCCAGTCAAGACACCTATGTCAGCAGTTATTTGACACTCTATATACTCCTATTCCTACTGCTGTTCATGATGGCACCTCCTGCCCATGTGATATGACTCTGTATCAACTACTACTGTTAATACTACTGCTGCTTCTGCTGCTGCTGCCCAGTCAAGACACCTATGTCAGCAGTTATTTGACACTCTATATACTCCTATTCCTACTGCTGTTCATGATGGCACCTCCTGCCCATGTGATATGACTCTGTATCAACTACTACTGTTAATACTACTGCTGCTGCTTCTGCTGCTGCTGCTGCCCAGTCAAGACACCTATGTCAGCAGTTATTTGACACTCTATATACTCCTATTCCTACTGCTGTTCATGATGGCACCTCCTGCCCATGTGATATGACTCTGTATCAACTACTACTGTTAATACTACTGCTGCTTCTGCTGCTGCTGCCCAGTCAATACACCTATGTCAGCAGTTATTTGACACTCTATATACTCCTATTCCTACTGCTGTTCATCATGGCACCTCCTGCCCATGTGATATGACTCTGTATCAACTACTACTGTTAATACTACTGCTGCTGCTTCTGCTGCTGCTGCTGCCCAGTCAATACACCTATGTCAGCAGTTATTTGACACTCTATATACTCCTATTCCTACTGCTGTTCATGATGGCACCTCCTGCCCATGTGATATGACTCTGTATCAACTACTACTGTTAATACTACTGCTGCTTCTGCTGCTGCTGCCCAGTCAAGACACCTATGTCAGCAGTTATTTGACACTCTATATACTCCTATTCCTACTGCTGTTCATGATGGCACCTCCTGCCCATGTGATATGACTCTGTATCAACTACTACTGTTAATACTACTGCTGCTGCTTCTGCTGCTGCTGCTGCCCAGTCAAGACACCTATGTCAGCAGTTATTTGACACTCTATATACTCCTATTCCTACTGCTGTTCATGATGGCACCTCCTGCCCATGTGATATGACTCTGTATCAACTACTACTGTTAATACTACTGCTGCTTCTGCTGCTGCTGCCCAGTCAATACACCTATGTCAGCAGTTATTTGACACTCTATATACTCCTATTCCTACTGCTGTTCATCATGGCACCTCCTGCCCATGTGATATGACTCTGTATCAACTACTACTGTTAATACTACTACTGCTGCTTCTGCTGCTGCTGCTGCCGCCCAGTCAATACACCTATGTCAGCAGTTATTTCACACTCTATATACTCTTATTAAGACTGCTGTACATCATGGCAACTCCTGCCCATGTGATATGACTCTGTATCAACTACTACTGTTAATACTACTACTGCTGCTTCTGCTGTTGCTGCTGCCGCCCAGTCAATACACCTATGTCAGCAGTTGTTTCACACTCTATATACTCTTATTCCTACTGCTGTTCATCATGGCAACTCCTGCCCAAGTGATATGACTCTGTATCAACTACTACTGCTAATACTACTACTGCTGCTGCTGCTGCTGCTGCTGCTCAGTCAAGACAACTATGTCAAAAGTAATTTCCCACTCTATATACTCCTATTACCACTGCTGTTCATCATGGCACCTCCTGCCCAAGTGATATGACTCTGTATCTACTACTACTACTACTACTGCTGCTGCTGCTGCTCTGTCAAGACACCTATGTAAAAAGTTAATTCCCACTCTATATATACTCCTATTACCACTGCTGTTCACTGATACCACTGATAGTTAATTTATCCCTTAACTACCCCCATTTGTGAGGGTCGGGGTTTTCCTTTAAAGTCCCATGCAAATCAATGGAAAATGTATGTTCCCACATAACTTCTGTACGCCTGGAGATATTTCAATAATACCCGCTATACATATTACTTATATGCCAAATAAAAATATATAACAGTTAAATTAACCCTTACCAACACCCTTATATAAAAGATGGGTATATTTATATTACTATGATTTTCCTCCCCAAAAGGTTAAGATAGGAAGACCGGGCAACGCCGGGTATTCAGCTAGTAATAGTATAAAATGTTTTCGGTTATTATTAAGCTAGATGTGTTGATGTTGATGTTGATGTGTTAGATGTGAAGTTAGATGTGAAGTTAGATGTGTTTAAAAAACTAACAATTTCAATAAGAAATGAAACCTTTGCAAAATATAACATTTTTTATTAAAAAAAAAAAAAAAAAATTAGGACATTAACTTCTGAAGCTCTGTCACCTCATCCATGTTTTTCGCCAGTTGTTGCACCAGTTGTTGATTTTGGCGCATCAAAAACAGTATCTGCTGCTCATTTGCCATTACTCTCTTCGTGAGGTTTTTCATGGCAGCTTGCTTCACCTCTAGCTTTTTTAGAACTGTTAGGATATAAGAAAAAAACATTTGGATTTCAAAGACCGTTACGAAAGATTATTTTCAGCCATAAAAATAATAAAGTCTGACTTAAGAGACTCTATGAAAGAGGATCTGGCAGAGGCAATTCTCTTCCTTAGAACTCTACATTGCATTTATTTGCATTTGCTAAGCCTAGAACTACATTTCAAGATTAATATAAACCATTTCTAGGTTTTTCATATTTTTTTTTTTGGGTTCATTATAGATAAGCTTTGTTTTGGTTCTAAAACAGCCAAATAATGTGGTCTGTATTTTTGAACTGTTAAAGATCATGTTCCTGATGTTTAAGCCTGCTGCTACTATCCAGTCACTTGATTGTTTTCATTGTGTTTGTCTTTTGCTTAAACTGTGCAATACAGTAGACTGTTGGCTTCCCAGCCAGTAGTCCTGTGGTAGTTTGCGTTTCTTTCCCTCAAGGAATCTATAAAATACATTCGCATATTAATACAGAGGAGTCGGAGTCGGGGAGTCGGGGAGTCGGAGTCTGAAGTACATAAAACTGAGGAGTCGGAGTCGAAAAATTTATCTACCGACTCCACAGCCCTGCTTTAAATGCTGTCCATTTTTAGAGCTACATTTTATTGTTGAAATTTTATTAATATATGTGCACATATTTACCCTCCTGATTGACGGTATAATTAACCGTCTCATCCTGCTCCTCTTCCTCGTCACCCACTACTCCACCAGAAGTTTCGGGGGGGGGGTGCAGCTCCTCCTCTTGCTCCTCCACAGGAACTGGGGGTGGTGATGTGGATGGCCCTGGCTGCTCCTCCTCATCCCTCTCCTCCTCTTCCACATCCTCCTCCTGCTCCTCCTCTGCGGCCTGTCGCCTTGTGCGCTTGGGGCGCACAGTTGGTAGCGGAGCTCCTATAATAACACAATGTTCATATATTATAAAAATGTTTTCTAATGACGTATGCAAATTCTGTGTACTCTACTGTATTGTATATGAATACAAATTAATTTATATAGACAGTTAACCAATGGGACAATGTTATATTAAAGGGTCTTGTGGGCACTACAGGGGACTGAGCGTGAGCTGGGCTGCCACCATGGTAAAATGAGCTGTTTTTGTCTCCTTTGTTTTGTTCAGACGATCTCATGTTAAAAAAAAGTACTTGATGGAGTACACAGGATTACTATAACAACCCCACGCCTAACACAGGAATTTAGTGGGAATCTATATATATAAAACTCAACGTGTGTGTGCATGTATGTATGTATGTTCCACCATCACGTCCAAACGGCTAAAGATATTTACATGAAACTTGGCACACAGGTTACTTATATGTCAGCCACAAATATAGGATTGGTGGTTTAACCCATACCCACCCCCATTTGCCTTGGTCAGGGTTTTTCTTTAAAGTCCCATTCAACTCTATGGGAAATACATGTTATTTCATAACAGCTGTAGATATTTCGATAACACTTGGTCACATGTTATCTATACGTCCACTTAAAGTATAGGATCGTTAATTTATCCCTTAACTAACCCCATTGGTGAGGGTCGGGCTTTTTGTTTAAAGTCCCATGCAAAGCAATGGGAAAAGTATGTTCCCACATAACTTCTGTGTTCCTGTCTGCTGTCCCATGTTTTTTTCCAACAGTACTATGAATACCTTGGCTGGTGGTGATATATGTTACAACAACATGGCGTCTTGGTTAACAACATCTGACCTTACATTAATTACATATGACCTTCCATAACTGTCCCCAAGGGACCCGGGCTGGCTCAACGCGATTGCCACTGCGCTGACAAGCCATTCACCTCTGCAGCTAGGGGTTCGGATCCCGCTCTCGGCTACATGTGAATTGAGTTTGGTGGTCTCAGCTCGGCCCCCGGTGGGTGTGCTATGCGAGGTAAGCCTGCGCTTAGTATGCCCACCTCCCTCCCACAAAAACCACCACACTTACACACGCACTCGCAATTGGGTTAACATGCACGCACTCTGACCATGCGGTCTCTAAAAAGAGAGGCGAAGGACTAACGGGGCTGGTTGAGCGGGCAAATCCTCTCACTCCCTTATAGGGAGTCCCTCTGCCCCGTGGGGCTTCGAAGCGGAGCAGGTAGGACGGTCTGTGTGGGAGGACCCCCTCACACCCGCCATTGCCACCCGGGGCATGGAGAAAGGTGGCAGATTACCTCTGGGGGAGGCCTGCCTACTCCCAACTCCTGCAGTCCGGCTCCTCTCTCGAGTACACGCACAAAATACACTTTAGGGAAAAAAAAACATAACTGTGACCAATAACTTACCAGGATGATATTTATTCCGGATACGCCTGACCCGGTTCATCTGGCGCCTCTTCAGGTCGGACCACTTTTTGAGGATCGCCATGCGAGTGTGTTCTTCGCCTAGTTCCTCAATCAGGGAGCTTATAACTCCCTGTTTTTCTTGCTGCCTCCGCAGCTCATCGTATCCTGTTTCCAGGAACTTCTGCAAGATGAAGAACAAAGTATATTGTAATACTTTTGTTGACAGCCTTATGGATATATGACATAAATGTATGCTATTCAACAATTGGAAGCATTCTCGCCTTATTAATCAATGACAGGGGTAACATGACAGATTTTATATACTGCCATTTCCGTCGCCACCTTTTTTACATAAATATAGCAGCCATTATCATTTGCATAATTATGAATATATACTAACTTTTAAACTAGACTAAAATGCAGTTGAAGATAATGAAATAACAGTGGTCAAAATACTTACACAAATCAGCAACTTTTCCTCAGATACAGTGAAATTACTTCCAACCATCTTGCTCTGCGATTGCGTTGCGATCATAAAGTTGGAAACTGGCAAGGGTCCAGGAAATGGTCGCGTGTTGTTCGCGTGTTGATTGCGCTGCTTGGACCGAGATGGGTCCATATGGCTTCGGCTGTATGGACCACAGTAACTCTTTTCCCTGTCAGGAGCCTAACGCCCCGGGGGGTCAGAGACGGGACCTTTTCGGAGGACCACTGACGTATGCAACCGTCGCAGTTTTTTGTGATGTCACTCTTTAGGTGTGTGCAAATTTTTCCTTGCACCGGGTGGAGTTTTTGGGTTGTGTTTTGCACGCCACAGGCTTTTCAACAGAAAATAACCAGCTGGAGGCAGAATGGTTGCAAAACACTACGGGTTTGTTACCTAACTCTGGGTTTCAAGACCAGTCCACCTCCAGCTGTTGCAAAACTACTACTCCCATCAGCCACGGTCTGTCAGTGCATGCTAAGAATTTTACTTTTGCTGCATCTAGGGTGCCACAGTTTAGAGACCCGTGCATAAAGGCCTGAAAAATGTGGGCCTGCAGAACTTACAATACTAGAAGTGCCAGCATTCCCAGGCATGCTGGAAGTTGTAGTTCTGCAACATCTAAAGGGCAATATGTATTCGAACGTCCTTGGGCCTTGAGGACACTGAAGTCAGGACGTTCGCATACGTCCTATGTCCAAAAAAATTTTAAATTCATTATGCTAAATAACAAGGAAAAGTGCCTAAATACACATTTGCCAACCAGGGTGTCTGCAGCTGTCCAGGCATGCTGGGACTTGTAGTTTTGTAAAAGCAGGAGACACATTTTTGGTTAAATACTAATATCTGATCATATATACTAACTTTTAAACTAGACTTAAATGCAGTTGAAGATGATGAAATAACAGTGGTCAAAATACTTACACAAATCAGCAACTTTTCCTCAGACTTTGAGAAATTGCTTCCCACCATGTTGCTGTAATATTGGGAAACTGGCAAGGCTCCAGGAAATGGTCGCGTGTTGTTCGCGCAATTGCGCATGCGCGATCGAAAAATCGCAATCGCAATATGTATTTTGGTTAAAATATCATACATATTCGATTTCAGAGTGCTGCTACAGCAGTTTTCGAAATATCTGCAATAAATTTCGCATTCGCATGTTGCGATATTTCGATAAAATATCAGGAATATTCTGAGCCAATCAGAGCGCTCCTCCAGCATATCTCGAAATTGCGCAATAAATATCGCATTCGCATGTTGCGATATTTCGATAAAATATCAGGAATATTCTGAGCCAATCAGAGCGCTCCTCCAGCATATCTCGAAATTGCGCAATAAATATCGCAATCGCATGTTGCGATATTTCGATAAAATATCACGAATATTCTGAGCCAATCAGAGCGCTCCTCCAGCATATCTCGAAATTGCGCAATAAATATCGCATTCGCATGTTGCGATATTTCGATAAAATATCACGAATATTCTGAGCCAATCAGAGCGCTCCTCCAGCATATCTCGAAATTGCGCAATAAATATCGCATTCGCATGTTGCGATATTTCGATAAAATATCACGAATATTCTAAGCCAATCAGAGCGCTCCTACCGCAGTTATTAAAAAATCGCAATTATTTTCGCATTCGCAATAGCGAAAAATCGCATTCAATTAATTTCGATAAAATATCACGAATATTCGAATTTAGCGAATATATCTCGAATATTCGAATATATATTCGAGATATATCGCGAAATCGAATATGGCATATTCTGCTCAACACTAATAATCAGTAGAATATTCAGTCATTCTTCCAATATACCACATTTAGTCTTTGAATCCGTTGTTTATTCATGTTTCTATTCCATGAATATGTGATTTTCTGAATCTATGACCTCAATAATATTTCTGCTGCATAATTATATTCCAGTCAATAGTCAGATTTAAATAGATTTGTTTTCTGAGCTATTAATTTAGTATCACAGAATTACCAATATTTACTACATTTTTCAAAACTGAGACATTCTTTTTAATAATTATTGAAATAAACCTAATTTTATTTTTACTATATACTGTTTGACAAAGCAGTTACAACAACCAATAAATTAGACCACTTTTCAATATCTATGTGTTGTGTTTTTTGTTTTTTTAATAGCAAAAAAAAAAATAGCACAAATTGTTTTTGATAATTTGAGGAATGTGTTGTGTTTCAGCTCAGTTTTGACTTCCACTAAAAAAAACAAAAATATAAAAACAAATGAAAGGGTGCCCTTTTTTTGGTTATGACCCTGAGCCAGTACTGAGCTGTTGCCCAGCCATGATTCAGTGGGTTTTTCCTTCTACAGGATAGTCCTGGCCACAACAATATCCCCTCTTAATTCATAGTGATTAGAATACAAGTTAACAACTCAAAAAAAAGCTTAACAAGATATAATTAGAACAGACAGAAGGAAGTAAGCGTAAGGTGTTATTAGCACTTACCTCTGTGCTGTCTTTACTGAGTTATGGCTCTTCGAGAACTATGCCCGCAGTACAGTAGTAGTGTTTTTTCTGTAGGGTAAGAACCTGAATGTGCCCGATATAGTCCCTTTTTCTAGCCACAAGATCACAATGGGTGGAAGGTGTGGATGTTTGGTATATTTCTGGTGGCAATTCCTCCTAGGCAGAGAAACCAGGAGCCTAATTGTAGCCCATAAGATAATTACATAGTAGGTGAGATTGAAAAAAAAAGTCCATCAAGTCAAACCTATGTGTGTGACTATATGTCAGTATTACCTTGTATATCCCTGTATGTTGTGGCTTTTCAGGTGCTTATCTAATAGTTTCTTGAAACTATCGTTGACCCCCCCAGCCTCCCCCAATTCTATTGGTTAAACAAGGATTCTTGCATTTTTCTACCTCTGGGGGGGATGTATTATCAGCTGTTACAACATGCTTCTTACATCATGTAATGGCTATAGTTGGGATTTCTCATTGAGAAATTAAGGGACTTTTGCTGAGTTTGCCTCTCGGAACCCTTCACATGTGTGTTCATGTACAGTATTTCTCTCTATATGAATGGATGGATTTGTTTACATCTGTGGAAAGTACTTTGGAATGAGTGATCGTGTATCTAGTAACATAGAGGCATGTCTTACTAACCCATTATATTCAAGTCATTATAAGATTGTGGCTAATTTATTGTGATATGTTGTAACTTGTTTGACAGCATGCAAGGCCCTGCATTTGCCATTGTTTTTAAAAGTTTTATTTTTTTCAATCAGATACTCTTTATTAAACTTTTATTTTCCCTTTCTTTTACCGTTACACAACACATACACACATTTATTTTAGTTTAACAAAACCTTTGTCTCGTCTTTGAAAAAGACGACCTTAGTAAATTCAACACATTTTGGGGCTGTAGATTAAATACTGTCTTCCGCCAGATTTTGAAGAATTGGTATTTGGTATGCCATGGTAGGAGGAACACAACTTTGTGTTCTATTCGACACCCTATCAGGGGAAGCTCTTCAATTTAGGGAACTTCTCTTCCTCTCCCTCTTTGCCTTCCTGTCTATTCTTTTTTTCTCTTGCCACTTCTATCTTCCCCTTGCCCTTGTTACCGCTCACCTCAGGTAACCCGCATTGTGTTTGGATAGTACAGCCTATCTCTAATGATGTACCTAGGACATAACACAGTAGACGGGCAAACATGGTTTCACACTTTTCAATCACAGTTAAATGTTAAGTTTGTTCGGAATGAGTCTCTATACCGCAGCTGACCCCTTTATCTTATAATGGGAAAAGCCATAGTCATTCTGCTCTAGAATTTTACCTACTCCATCACAATGGTCTTCCCTTGTATAATTCTTGAATGAGAAACAAAACAACAAAACCTTTGTCTCTAGTTATCTTAATAGTTAAACATGTCATTAACATGCAACAAATACATAAATACGAGCGCACAGGCTCATGATACAAAAACATCTTTTATTGGATATAAAATAATAAAATCAATACACTCACAAGTGAAGGTGAATAAACAGCGTCAAACAGTTCCTCCAATAGATAGCCTTAGCGAGGGACACATCCGTGCTTCAGAGTGAATGAGAAGACCACTGGATGGCTGGATGGGCTGGCTTCATAGACACAGGCTCATCAAGCAGCTGCCAACAGGCCGCAAGTAAGCCACTCACTGACTGAAGAAACAGCTGGTCAGGATTTGCAGCTGGCTTCACCAGAGCTCTCTTTGGGACAAGTGTTGTAGGCGCCCAACAGCCCTCTCCTGACCGGCTGTCAGTGGCTCACTTGCAACCTGTCGGCAGCTGCTCGATGGGCCTGTGTCTGTGGAGCCAGCTAATCCAGCCATGAGCCTGTGCACTCGTATTCCCTTTGCTCTACATAAATATGTCCTAGGCTATAAGAAGATTGTCAAGACCCTGAGACTGAGCTGCAGCACAGTGGCCAAGACCATACAGTCGTTTAACAGGACAGGTTCCACTCAGAACAGGCCTTGCCATGGTTGACCAAAGAAGTTGAGTGTTCAACGTCATATCCAGAGGTTGCCTTTGGGAAATAGACATGCTGCCAGTGCTGCCAGCATTGCTGCAGAGGTTGAAGGGGTGGGTGGTCAGCCTGTCAGTGATCAGACCATATGCAACACACTGCATTAAATTGGTCTGCATTGTCTCAGAAGGAAGCCTTCTAAAGATGATGCACAAGAAAGCCCAGAAAACAGTTTGCTGAAGACAAGCAGACTAAGGACATGGATTACTGGAACCATGCCCTGTGGTTTGATAAGAACAAGATAAACATATTTGGTTCAGATGGTGTCAAGCGTGTGTAGCAGCAACTAGGTGAGGAGTACAAAGACAAGCGTGTCTGCCTATAGTCAAGCATGGTGGTGGGAGTGTCTTGGTCTGGGGCTGCACAAGTGTTTCTGGCACTGGGGAGCAGTACTGTGTACTGTGACATACTGAAGCAGAGCATGATCTCCTCCCTTCGTAGACTGGGCCGCAGGGCAGTATTCCAACATGATAATGACCCAATTCACACCTCCAAGATGACCACTGCCTTGCTAAAGAAGCTGAGGGTAAAGGTGATAGTCTGGCCAAGCATGTGTCCAGATCTAACCCCTATTGAGCATCTGTGGGGCATCCTCAAATGGAAGGTGGAGGAGCACAAGGTCTATAATATATACCAGCTCCGTGATGTTGTCATGGAGGAGTGGAAGAGGACAGTGGCAACCTGTGAAGCTCTGGTGAACTCCAAGAGGTTTAAGGCAGTGCTGGAAAAGAATGGTGGCCACACAAAATATTGACATTTTGGGCCTAATTTGGAGATTTTCAAATAAGGGAGTACTCACTTTTGTTGCCAGCGCTTTAGACATTAATGTCTGTGCGTTGGGTTATAGTTACAGAAAAAAAAAGGACTGTGTCCTCTGGTGTTATTCTAATGCTGTTTCCCACTCTTTAGAAACAAGCCAGGTCTCTTGCACACAGGATGCTGAGACCATTATGTGTAATTGTAGTTGAATTTCCTCCATTCAGGCAGCCCAGGTGCAGTGTACAGCCTGTCATTGACATGAATGATTGTATGCTGCTGTATTCCTTTATAGAGTGGTCCCATCATAAACATTAATACAGCAGCATACAATCATACATGTCAATGACATGCTGTACGCTGCACCTGGGCTGCCTGGATGGAGGAAATTCAACTGCAATTACACAGAATGGGCTCAGCCACATGTGTGCAAGAGATACGAATCTCAATACAAGTAATGTGAAATTTCCCTCTGTACTATCTCTCCCTCCTCATGTCATGCATTTTATTCAAGAGAATCAGCCAATTTTCAACTGTGCACTCCATGTAGCACACTCCTGAACTCTGAACCCTGAACATAGCATCCTCCTGAGCCCTGCACTTTGTACGTAGTACACTCCCGAGTCCTGCACTCTGTACATAGTACACTCCTGAGTCCTACACTCTGTACATAGTACACTCCTGAACCCTGCACATAGCATACTCCTGAGCCCTGCACTCCGTACATAGCATTCTCCTGAGCCCTGCACCCTGTATGTAGCATCCTCCTGAGCCCTGCACCCTGTACGCAGTATCCTTATGAATCCTGCACTCTGTACATAGAATTCTCCTGAATCCTGCAATCTGTATGTAGCATCCTCCTGAACCATGCACCCTGCACGTAGCATCCTCCTGAACCCTGCACCCTGCATGTAGAATCCTACTGCACCCTACACGTAGCAGCAGCATACAGGGGCACACTGATCACCAGCACACAGGGGCACACTGACCAAAAGCATACAGGTGCACACTGACTACCAGTATGCAGCGCCAGTGGTTACCAGTATACAGAGGACATAACAAATCAAGTAAAACAACCATGCAACTAAAAAAATCTCAAAAGCAATAAGCAATAAGAGAGGTTCCCTCGTCGAATTCAAATCAATAAAAAATGAAGCACTGCCCTACACTTCATTCATAAAATTGTACAAATGGACTTATAAGTGCAATGGTAAAACCTATAAATGAAATCAACCAATATAGTAGTGATGGTGTCACCCCCTCTATGAACCCACAGCAGGAGGAGGGAGAGGTGAGATGGCATTCACTTGTATTTTCGGCAGGACCTTTCCCCCCTGCTTAACCCGCAGCTGGAGGAGGGAGAGGTGAGATGGCACTCACTCGCACTTTCAGCAGCCCCCGCTTCTCAACCCGCGGCTGGAGGAGGGAGAGGTGAGGAGATGGTATTCACTTGTATTTTCGGCATCACCCAACCCCCCCACCCTCGGTTCCATGCATGATATGCTTATAAAATAGTTCACCATTTGCCAATAAACAATATATATGTCCCCGGAATTTATTTAAAAAATCTGGTCATCTTAAGCTAGATGGGGGTTTGTACAGCTAACAAATAATACAGCGGTATGTCTGGAAGCTACCTTCCTGGGATACCTTCCAGACAACTTGGTCTTTAGGGGCCTTTAGAACATATCCCTGACTCCTAGGACTTACCAAAACTACCCTTGGGTGTGGGTCCAACCTAGATTGCTTAAACCTAACCTAAAACCTAACCACTGGTCTCCCGAAGGTGGCATCCTCGTACCCTCTCACATCTACAAATAATAAATACAATTTGTATTTTTTTCCCCATAAATAGAGCTTTCTTTTGGTTGTATTTGGTCACCTTTTTTGTGCTGTTAAAAAAAAAGGCCGCCGTTCTGCCGTACTTGACGGTTGGCTCCCACTGTGTGTGATAACAGCAGGAGAAACCCACCAGCGGCACGCACGCATTCCCCCTACCTAGAGGAGCCGGATCATGTGTATATATGAGATCTGCTGCAGAGGTGCCGCCCTGTAGCAGTAAAAGTGGTTAAATTTATAACATTAGTTATGCTATCAACTTTAGGTGATTGGACACCAGCAAAAGAGCAAAGACAGGAAGTCCCCTCCTAGATATAACCTCTTCCCATTAGGCCAGGCTCCATTTATATTTGCTAGTGTCCAAGGTGATAGCCATGTCGGTGCAGCTTTCTGCACAAAAATAGCTAGCTTCTCAAAGGTTTCATCTGGTTTTAGGAGACTGATGTTATCCAGATCCATGTTCTATAGCTTTTGAGGAGTGGTACCCAGATCAGTGGTAGCCAGACCAGTGGTACCCAAGCCATCTGCCATCCTCCCCATCGGTCAGTTGGTTGGTCCCCCCAACCCCCTCTGTTGCTTGCTCCTCAGTCCGCCCACCAGTCCCGCACTTACCCCATCTAGGTCGCGGGCAGCTTCCGATCCTTTCTGCGTCTCCTTCTCCTTGGTGACCAATACAGTCGCTTCTCCTCTCAGCCAATCAGGTCTCAGGACCTGCTCCCTAATTGGCCGGGAAGAAAATCAGGAAGACAATAGGGAATATTAATTCGCTATTGTCACACAAGTGGGTGGGCATATCATTTTTGAAGCCAAATTTAATCATGTGCTTAAAGATTCCGGTGTTTTGCATGTAGATTAGGGCCCGGACGCATGTATTAAGGGGCATCGCCTCGTATGGAAGGGCCGCCACTGACCCAGACCCTGCCCTGGACATGCAGGGACAGCATGTAATGTTGCTGATCGGCGACCTTGTGAAATTATATATTGCCTTGTGGACCAGAAGGGTGCTATATAGGGCAGTGGTCTCCTACAGGTCAGTCCAGTCCCTGGAGGCCCTTGTGGTGAAGACATATACTACTGAAACAAGTTTTTGAATACTGCTAATGGGTGATGCATTCTAAACTTCAAGGAATAAGCAAATGTAGGTTAGTTAATAGCATTTAAAAAGCACAAAGCAGGAGTTTAAAAGAACAACAACAAATAATTATGTTACTTATGAAAATAATTACACATGGTTGGTCTTTTTAGTCAAATATTGGAAAGCTGCATTATTAATGAGATATATTAAGTTAATAAAAGCAAAAATGACGTTGAATTATTTCTCTATGTCTATGATCTCTTTGACCCTTCAGTCTATCTATAGTTTGCTTGTGGTAATATGTTACTGTTGTAATTAAAGAAGAAAAGGCACTGCATTGAAGGCTTTGTTTGCTGAATTATTTTCTCCAACAAATTAAGTAGAGAAAAAAAAGGAAAAATCCTTTTAATGTTTGTACCTCATTCTTAACCATATATTCACGCATAAGAGCTTTTCGGTGTTTGAAATGGAGCATTGTTGGATGAACATGATAGCTTTTTGATGAGTTTAGGCAAGATATAATAAAAAAGGAAATGAATTCTTAATTCTTGCCTTGATGCAATTAGTCTAGGCATTATAATTACAGTTTTTTCACTGTTACTAATGAATCTTGTGATTATAAGAACATTTCAGTTTTCATTAATCAAGAAAAATTGAGTTTAAATTATCCAGTTATACTGCATAACCATATTATGGTTATACATCTGCTTATAGTTGAGTGCTATAAATATATATGTTATGCAATTAAGGTAGCTCTACAATTTACTTTGTTTGAAAAATGGGAAGCGACCTTCTCTGATGTGAACCTCAACAGCTTTCATTATAATAAACATATACAAGTAGATTATACACTAACCTAGTATTATATTGTACAAGACAACAATCACCATAAAAGTTGCATTCAGGGTGTAATTTTTGGAACCTTCTCATATCCAAGAAAAAAACACTACATCAGATACATGAACATAGGTGTGTATATAAAAAACACAAACAATAAAAAGATTACATATGATTATGCAAAGTTTCCAATAGTGCAGGAAAACAAAAGTTCATAATGAATAAAAAACGTGTAAATTAATACGGTCCGTACACATATGGTGGTGAATAATTAAAAAATCGAAAGAGTGCAAAAATCCAATGTGAATCGCCAATACAATATTCAAGATGTGACATCCAAAATAATCCAAACGATCTATCCACCAAAAAACACCCAAGTGATGAAGTGTTGTAGTCTGCTTACCGAAGCTATTGACCACTACAGCGGTCAGTATGGGCACAGGATATTTTTATAGTCTCCCAACGAGACTGAGGGGTATCCGGTTCCTAGATCCTAGGTGGTGCCTTCAAAATTGTCTCAGAAGGGAGAAAAAAATAGAATCCCCATAGCGTGATATTGCTTAATATAGTATTTATTTAAAAAGTAATGCACTTACATTTAAGCTGATAATGCATGCACGTGTAAAATAAGGCGTCCGCCTATACGGACGACTGATCTCGGCGTCTTCTCCTCGAATTCTCCCGCTGTCCCTGCTTACTATGTGAGACGTGATGGCGTCGGGACGCAAGCCATACCTACGCGTTTCGTCACAGGATAACATCTTCGGGTATTGGCTGCTGCGTCACCGACGTCACGTCTGCCCTTAAATGCCAACGGTCCACCATTTTGGAAGTGGGAAAAGACGGCTAAACCGAGGCTGCCCTTCTCCTCGCAAAAACGACAGATGGACAAAAGAGAGGCTATAGTACAATTAGCAGGCCTTGCCTAAAGCAGGTAAATGCTAAATAAAGGGAAAAAGAGGCGGCGGGAAACGGTGCTGCCATCATGTGGCCAAGTAGGAGAAGACGACAAATAAAGAATACATACTGAACTCACAGTTAAACTTGACAGCTTAGGGAGAACGGGAGGAAACGCCAAGATGCACAATGGCCTTTAATGTATAAAAAACATATATAACATATATTTTTTATTGTTTGTGTTTTTTTTATACACACCTATGTTCATAGCGTAGGTATCACTATCAATCACCATTAGTTTTGCGCTGTACCTACTCTTTTTCACTATTTTTTTTATTTGTATCTACAATTTTTGGTACTTGGCAGCATTTACACTTATATTGTTTCTGCGCAGTGTTTTTTTCTGTTAGAAATCCAATTTCTTTGAAAATAAGTCATTAAATAGAAAAAAAGTTTTTCTCGACGTGATTCCTCTTAAGCCTGCCTTGCATACACATGGTCGTGAAAAAAATGCTTGAGCAAAGCGTGGTGACGTACGACGGCACTATAAAGGGGAAGTTCCATTCGAATGGCGCCACCCTTTGGGCTGCTTATGCTAATTTCCCCGTTTCATAACTTGCTTCTGAGCATGCACGTTTTTCCTCCCTCGTTAAAGCATACACACGTTCATTTTTCACGACTTGAAAAACAACGAGAAAAAATAGAGCAGGTTTTAAATTTTTAACAGACATTTTTATCATAGAGAAAAATGCTCTGGAGTATACACACGACTGTTTTTCACGACCAATTTAAAAAATTTAATTTTTCTCGTCATGAAAAACGGTCGTGTGTACGCGACATTAGACTGTCCATTGTCCTTGAATATAAGTATTTTACTGATTAAATACTTAATCTTATCTTTTTCCTTCAGTAACCTAATTACTCTATTGCCTTGTCGTTTAAATGTTCCCAGGACATTTGTGGATTTTAATGTTACAGTATGTTGTGTCCTCCATACAAATAGACCATTCCAGGCAAATCTGAATAATATAAAGGACATAGTTATTTTTGTCTTGAACCCACAAATACCAGAAAATTACTGAGCTATGCATTCATGATGGTTCCAAATGGAACATTATGGAACATTTTCCTTCCAATTGGTGCATGCAAAAACACAACCTTACACATTTGTAGCCAACTCTTGTAATTTTTTCTGGAGTCCTACTCCAAAGAATCTTAATGCACATGAATAAATTGCATAGGTCTTACCTAATCCTTTTCACAGTCCTCTTTTACATGCGCGTACTACAGTATACAGGGCCATAGTTACAAAGGTCCGATGGTGCAGATGTGTGGTCACAATTCAGACCATGCACCTGCACTGCTATAAACTGAGAGCAGAGTTTGTATCTGTGCAATCGCTGCATCCCAACTGACATAAATGGGACTACCTGCACGGGAATGCATGAAATACATTAAGGCTGGGTTCACACCTCCGACGGATGCGGCTCGCAGCAGGGGGTTTGTTACCTTCCTGTTCTCCATTTCACTGAATAATCAGGGGCGAAATTTTGCCTGAATTCGGCCCTGAAATGGAGCCAAAGACGCACAACACTCCTGTGCAAGTCACTCCAAAGCCGCAATGGAGAAATGTGAAACGGCTCCATAGAGAGCCGGTCACAATCTCCTGTAATCAGGGCTGGTGCAAGGATTTTTGACACCCTAGGTCAGGGGTGTCAAACTGGCGGCCCTCCAGATGTTCCGAAACTACAAGTCCCATCATGCCTCTGCCTGTGAGTGGCATGCTTGTAACTGTTAGCCTTGCAATGCCTTATGGGACTTGTAGTTTTGCAACAGCTGGAGGGCCGCCAGTTTGACACCCCTGCCCTAGGTGAAACCTCATTTTGCCCCCCCAGCTCCACCCCTGACTCCACCCTGTTTGCCCTGCCCAACACCTTTGTAATGAAGTGCCCATCAAATGCAGCCTCACCAGAGCCCATCAAATGCAGTCTCACTAGCGCCCATCAATGCAGCCTACCAAAGCCCATTAATGCAGCATACCAGCACCCAGCAATGCAGCCAACCAGTGCTCATCAATGAATGTTTACTTGCTTCCATTTATTCAGGAGTCGGGACACAGACACAGTCCTCCTCCTGCTTGTTGATGCTGAGACTTAGTTGCTTACTGCAAAGACAAGAGAGTAGGAACACCGGTGGCCAGGTGCCCTAGGCAGCAGTGCACCCTAGGCGGCTGCCTAGTTTGCCTGGTAGTAGCACCGGCCCTGCCTGTAATGCAAATTGGATGGGGGGAAAACCTTGCATGGATGCATGCTGTACTACACCTGTGTGAATGAGGTCCTTATAAAAAAAAAAGTGAATTGACCAGTAGTACCTGCTTGTCTACAGCCCTTTATCCTCTACAGTCTTCTGAAACACACATTTTACACAGCATTTGTCAGCTGTCAAATGCAAGGGGTGGGGATCTAAAGTCTCACACTCAGTGAGGGGAGCTCTGAGCCCTAAATGGAGTGAAGGGACACACCAACTTCACAGTACACGAGCTGTGACTGTCAATCACAAATTGTCTACTGGAGCTCTCCTACACTGTCACCAATTATCTCTTGGAGTCAAAAAGAGCTATCAGAAGTGACTCATGCAGATAACTGAGGGATGTGGCAACAGAGACAAATCACATTCAGTACTTTGGATTGAGACAAGTACACAGTACAGAAGCATGTGCTTTGTTCAGATTTCATGATCAGTGGATCCAGAGAACTAAGGGGCTGTGACAGCCACTCATCAAATGTGCTCAACTATGTATGCCCTTTCTGCCTAGCTGCTCCATTTATAGAAACTGTAAGTACAGCTTGATCTATGCGTGGAGGGGCAGACCTATCAATCATTCACTCATCCTCAATTCATAGAAACTGTAACTACAGCTTCTATGAGTGAATCTCGATCTATGAGTGGAGGAGGCAGACCTATCAATCATTCACTCATCCTCCATTCACAGAAGTTTTAGTAATGGTTTCTATAAATGGAGGAGCTTGGTGAAAAGGGTGAGCTTGGTTTGTCACTCTTGATGAGTGGCTGCCACAACCCCCTAGTTCTATTAGGCCCCCTCCCCCCTCCATCTGAAGTTTACAGCAGTGGAGTAAAGGAGCATTGGGTCAGGAAGATTTTGGTAAAAGGGGGAGATGACCACACAAGGAAGAAATCTGATTAAAGGTATGTAATATATTGAAATATTATATCTATAAAATATTTTTATACACAGTAGATAAATATATATTTTATAAAGAGAGAGAGAAAGGTAAACTTATGCTTTTACAAGAAAAGTCAAGATTTCTAAATAACTTTAGTTGTCTCTTTCTCTGAATCTACTGATCATCTTATCATGCTGTTTTTACTGAAGGTAACAGTTGCTTATGATATTTTTCCATTACATTTTCTGTTTGTGACTTTTCATCCATGCATCTTCTTAGCCTCTTATTACTGTAATTCATACTAGTCATGCATAAGTAATGTCATTGTAATCTTGATACAATGCTTTCACTTGTTCATATGTTTAATGTATCCAATTATGAAATAAGGGTTGCCTTTTTCCTCTTTAGTATGCCATATGTAAATGATGGATTGTTGAAGTGTAGCATAAGTGCAAAATTCTGTTTGATTTTTATAAAACTCGCCAGAAAAATTACTGTTGTACAAACATTTCAGAGAATACCGAGTGATTTGTTTCTGGAGTGAGAGGAGCAGCAGATGTACTGATATTATTATATTACGGTTTTCTTTCCAGGGGGAGATGGGGAAGAAGGAGAGCAAGCATCCTCAGCCTTGTCTGCATTTTATAATAAATATGCACATTTTAGATAAGAGAATTAAGTTTGCCAATTCAAATGAAAATTGTCATGGTTCTGTGTCAATGTATTTTTTTTTTTTTAAGTTCATAGGATCAAACTGAGGTTTAATTTCCATGTATTAACAACATTTACCAATCTTTGTTTTCCAAATAAATAACGCAAAAGGATTCTCAGTGCACTTTAGGTTATCTAAGCAGATAGCACAGCAGAAGCTCCCTGCCTTCAGATTTGTTTTGTCTGACTGGACATCAGACTAAGCCATCCAATGAGGAGTGAGTCACTTCTATCACTTGTGTATGTAAATTTCATCTTGAGCTATTGTGGTATGCAAACAGGCTGTTAGCAACAGATCATTAGTGGTACTGAAAAGAAACACATGTAAAAAGAAGCCTCAAGCTTTACATTTTGGCCAGAAAGCAGACTTTATATTATTAATTTTGAATATTTTATATTTTCCTTATTAAAAAAGTTAATGTTTTTATTTTTTTTAATTTCTGTCCATAATTAAATATATATAATTAAAGTGGTTGTTAACCCACGTATTGTTGTTACTACATAATAAATGCTGTGCTGCACTGTGTGACTTTTCAAAAATATCCACCGAAAAATACCTTTTTTTATAGCGCCGATCAGCGGTCACATGACCGCCATCTCTCTTCCTCTTCAGATCTGACAGCAAAGCGGGCGGGGCCAAGAAACCCAGGAGGAGGTGAGAGATGGCCGGTCATGTGATTGTCCAAGCGGTGCAATAAAATAAGGTATTTATTGGTGTATTTTTTAGAAAACACACACAGTGGGGTATAGCATTTATTATAACAGAGGGGATTGTAATAGCAACAAAAAGTTGGAAGGGGGGCAGGCACTGGCACTAGCTGACAGGCAGGGAGGAGAGGTGGGAGGAGGACACAGGAACACAGAGAAGAGCAGTGCTGCGGATGACAGAGGCACATAAACTGACCACGGTGTCAGGGCTCAGCAGCCATGATAAACTGTGGTCAGTTTACAGAGGGGAGGGCAGAACCAGGCAGGATCAGCCAGATATTTCAGGTGATACAATGGGCAAAATTATACAGCACAAGCACTGTGCTGTATAACATGCTTTAACGGAACAGGATCCATTTTTTTTTAAACAAACACTTTAAAGCACAGCACCACAAAGATTTATCTGCAGTGAATGTTTGTTGAATGCCACATTCACTGCTCTATAAATATGCCCCTACTGTAAAATTAATACCCTAAGCCAGGAATTATGTTAGGATTTTTTACACCACCCTCCTCATCTGCATAACATAAGGGGCGGGTCTTCTGTAATTCACAGAAGCAATCTCTGTAAGGTTAAAAATGGCAAGACTGCTTAAAGTTGAACTTTACCCAAAAGGGGAAGTTTTTGTTTCCCTCATCCCTTACCATATTTGGAATTGGGTTTTTTTTTTGGGGGGGGGGGGCAGCTACCTGATTTTGACTATCCAAGCAGGATCCCCTTCCCCCAAAGCCTCTTGGGGTATGTCACAGGTCCCAGGAGACTGCAGGACTATTCACGGGGCACAGCATGGCTTGTGCATGCACAGTGGGCAGCCGGCTGTGAATCTGCAAGGAGTCACAATCACCTAAACCAGAAGACTGACAAAAAAACTTGGTCGGATGAGGATATCGCTGGATCCTGGGACAGGAAAGTGTGTGTTTTTTAAAGTCAGAGGCTACAGTATTTTTAGCTGCTAACTTTGAATTTTTTTGTTTACAGGGTGGAGAGCCTTTTTAGGTTAACATAGGAAGTGTGTACAGGACATCTATGACATTTCTGGCAAGATCAAGAAGTAGTTGCATGTTTGCACTTCTCAAACAAGTAAAGCAAAATACATTTAATGGTGCATTTAATTCATCAAAAATAACAAAAAAGAGGTATATTTAGGGTTTAAATACATGTTAAAGGTGCTTAGCAGTTCTTTTAAAATAACAGATTGCTGGAGGTCTGACAAAGTTATCCACTTTGTGCTTCAAAGTGGAAAGCCTCTTTAACAATTTTTAATATTTTACTGCATAAAAAGTTATATCATTACTAAAAAGGCTGAAAAAACACACAGAATAATGTCAAGCCCAAGTATCTACAATCTTCTTTTTCATTGATTGAGAAATTATAAAAAAGTGTGTTCCCAAAGGTGACTTTATTGTTGCAGTCATTAAACAGAAGAGCAAATAAGATAAAGTTTTTCTTAATAAAGCCACACAAATTTCAATTATCTATTATTTACATATAATAGGCTTCTTAAGTTGCAAATGTTGAATCATAATTGCATTTTCTTTAATTACTTAATTATAATTAAATCAAAGGACATTGGGTTAGCATTATTATCATGGCAAGCTTTTGATCCTTTAAATGTACACAATTAAGCAAAGGTATCAAATGTAACTATGGGGACCAATGCTTTGAAGTTAAACAGGATAAAGGGTGAATACAAAATTAACAGATATGTGCAATAATTTAACTGTGCATGGGGAAGCAAGTATTGTGATATTTTGAAACAGCAATAATCTTTTTTTCACAAAAAGTCAAGGCAAAGAGTAAAGCAACATGCAGGCATCATTACATGGTAAGATAGTGACCTCAAGTGGCCAAAAAGTATACAGAACATTTTATCAGAATTACTTTTTATTTGGTATTTTTATGTTGTTATTTCTTTTTTTATATATTTCCTTATCCCACAACCTTTGCTTTTCTCTTTGTATTATAGAAAACAGTCAGTTGATAAAAAAAAGCATATCATTTAATATATGTATACAACTGTTTACTCTTTTTTTTAAATCTGCTTATTTACAGGTGTCTTCCAGAATGTTCTCCTGTAAAATGTTTTATGTGACCCGCTTCCTTCTGCAGCTTGAAAAGCTGCAATAGAAGAACATCTTGATCCTTGGAGAATGGTGGTTTTAAATGGGTATCACAAATATGTATAACAATATACTACATACAATAAGTGTTGTTTCTCAAAGGAATATTAAAAAGCAAACTTCAATATTAACCCTAACATTCTTTGCCTTTTTTTTTGTTATATAATTATTGATTGATGTATACTGTACTGTAATGAAGTATTATCTGTTATCTCTGTAGTCTGCAGTTTTCCTTTGCAAAAGGGCCTTAAGGATTAAATAAGAACTGAATCTACCCTGATGCCCTGAGACCTGTTTAACCACTTGACCACTGGGCCCCTTAAACCCCCTTCCTAACCAGATCAATTTTCAGCTTTCGGTGCTCTCACAATTTGAATGACAATTACAATGTCATACAACATTGTGCCCATCTGAAATTTTTGTCCTTTTTTTCCCACAAATAGAACTTTCTTTTGGTGGTATTTGATCACCTCTGGGTTTTTTATTTTTTGCGCTATAAAAGAAAAAACACTGAAAATTCTGTAAAAAAAAAAAATCTCGTCTTTGTCATATTAGCAGGTATTGCGGGGTATTGCAGAGTAATTAGGGGTAATGCAGAGTATTGGGGGGTTATTGCAGAGTATGGGGGGTTATTGCAGAGTATGGGGGGGTTATTGCAGAGTATGGGGGGGTTATTGCAGAGTATGGGTGTTATTGCAGAGTATTGCACTGGGAGGGATGGATGGCTGGATCTGTGACTGCCACATGACGCTGGTTTGTCTACAAGTGATCGCTCCGTCATTTGACCGAGCGATCACGTGGTAAACGGCCGCTATCCGCTCACGGATTATTCGGGGAGCGCGCCAGAGGAGGATTCTGGGGCGCGCGAGAGGAGGATTCTGGGAGGACGTCCCAGGGACGTCCTCCCAGAACAACTCCACCGCGCTGTAGACGTGTTTTGTCTATAGCGCGGTGGTAAAGAGGTTAAGATATCCCAAAGTAACAGTTGGAGGAGGAGGAAACGACTGTGATGTCAGCTACTTCAACTGTGAATCAATGACTGGTTAAAGCTGAAGTGGGAACCTGATCTGTAAAACTAGCTAAACTTAAAATGTAAAACCTATGAAATGGGAGAGAACAACGCCATGGTCGTATGGGAGAAAATCTGGGTCCTACCTAATCAATAACTGTGTTGGCATTGTTATTACTGTATTTATTGGCATATAACACTCACTTTTTCACCCTGCAAATCGGTTATAAATAGTGTGTGCGTGTTATACACCGATACTGCAATTTGGGCTGCCTCAGAGAGAACGGGGACGGGACAAGTGCCATCAGATTACATACAGCGAGAATTTTATGTTTACTCAGCGGCCTCTGTAATAGGAAGTCCCATCTTCTGGGCATTGGATCAGTGTTCTGTTTATCATAGAAGCCAGTCCAGGAGGCAGGACTTTGTATTAAAGAGGACTCCGAATAAACAGAAGATTCTTGCTGTATGTAATGTGACAGCGCTCATCACGCCCCCCTCCCTGAGATGTGCATTAATCAGGATGCATTCATGGCAATGGGGAGGCTGCAGATGGGCATTAATCAAGCTGCATTGATGGGCAATTGTGAGGCTACAGATGGGCATTAATCAAGCTGCATTGATGGGCAATTGTGAAGCTACAGATGGGCATTGATCAAGCTGTATTGATGGGAAATGGTGAGGCTGTAGATGGGCATTGATCAAGCTGCATTGATGGGCAATTGTGAAGCTACAGATGGGCATTAATCAAGCTGCATTGATGTGCAATGATGAGGCTGCAGATGGGCATTAATCAAGCTGCATTGATGGGCAATTGTGAAGCTGCATATGGGCATTAATCAAACTGCATTGATGGTCAATTGTGAAGCTGCATATGGGCATTAATCAAGCTGCATTGATGGGCAATGGTGAGGCTGTAGATGGGCATTGATCAAGCTGCATTGATGGGCAATTGTGAAGCTGCAGATGGGCATTGATCAAGCTGCATTGATTGGCAATTGTGAAGCTGCAGATGAGCATTGATCAAGCTGCATTGACCCTTTTTTTGCTTCAAAGTTCTTTATTTAAAATTTACGTTTTTTTCCTGAAACTCACCTCTTAAAATGAAGGTGCGTGTTATACGCCTGTGTGTGTTATATGCCGATAAATATGGTAATTAAGTAGTTGGTTAGGACATTTTAGGCAATCACCCTCAAAAAAGTAGTCGTGGTCGTCTTGGAGGTGTGTTTGGGGTCCACAAATAATAGATTGCATTGCCAGTGAAATGAGGAAAAAGCTTTGCAAGGCAATTGTTGAAAAGACTCCAAAAATGTCTGTATACAGTATATTGATTAATCTACTACAGTTTCTTCACATTCAGTGTTATTTATATTCATGCCTCTGTTAACTGAAAAGACCCAGTCACTTTCTTTTTCGATTTGCTTGATTTGCCTAAAGCAAATGCACAGTCTATTGAAGTCACTCTTCTAGTTGTCTTTCCAAACATGGTTTCAGTAATGACTTAATTGTTAAAAACTTAATTGGGGTTTGTAGTGATGGTGCAAGTTTAATGCTTGGAAGAAAGTCAAGTGTTCTGGAACGACTTAGTGAAAAATATCCACAGCTCGAAATGGCACTGCTTGTGTCATAGGCTTGAATTGTGTATTTCAGATACAATTGATTCTATTCCTGGTCTTCATCATGTAACATCTTTTTTTGAGAAGTTGTATGCTGTGTATCATCAGTCACCAAAAAAACTGTCAGAGCTCTCTGAATGTGCAAATGTATTAGAAGTACAAATTGCCTGCTTGGAGGCTGGGTCAGAAAGCCAGGGACACAACCATAAGGCCTGCTTGGCCATGACCAAAGATAACATAGATCTAGCCAGCAGGCGAATGAGGTCAATTGATACCTCCCCCAAAAAGGCAACTGCCAATTTAAGTTCTTGCACTGCTGAACCTTGTGCTAGTTCCTCTGAAACTCCTTTCAGAGCAGAATCCACATTTTCTACCCAGGCCCCCATAGCTTTAGAGGTAACTGCAAGAGCTATGGCTGGTTTGCAGACCATTCCGGCCAAGCTATAGATCCTTTTGAGATCTTGGTCAATATTGCGTTCCAGGCCATCTTTAAAAGATACTGTATTCTCTAGCGGAAGGGTAACATGCTTCGCTAGGCGCATTACTGCTGCATTAATGAGGGGAGCATTTTCCAAATGCGTTACATCCTCGGCTTTAAAGGGATATAGTCTGGAGGTTTTGTTTAACATAGAAACCTTCTTATCTCCCTTGCTCCATTCTTTCACAAAAACGTCCTTCAGCTCAGAAGGAGAGTTCCTTCCCCAATTGTTTGAAAAGTTTCCTCTGTTTTTCGAAAACGAAAAAGAAGGTGATCAAGATAACAGTTAGCACCCACCAACTGTAAAACACATTATAACACCATCCCCCTACCCCCTCCGCACATGCCTTGTGCGGGAGGGCTGGCCACACCGCGGTGAAGATGAGTCCATGATGAGGAACAAACAGTGACAGGATCCGAGGACACTACAGACCACTTAGGGCTAAGGATAAGCAATTACAGAAATGTTTTTTTTTAAATACACACTTTTTTGTACTTTCCCTTTAAGAGAAAAAAATACAAATAGTGCAAATGATAGGGCTTACCTTGCCCAAGTAGTGCCGAGGTTCCGGGATGCTGTCGCTATTGCCCACAGGTTATCCCACCTGTAAAGCGCTCTTCAGCGGTTTAAAATTCCCCCTGGAATGACATCACAGCAGGTCTCCGTCGCTAGCCTGTGCCGAGGAGACCAGCCCTACTGCGCCTGTGCGGCCTCTGACCCCTCCTTCGTACTGCGCATGCACGGAGCCAAACCTCGGTTTCACCGCGGCTTCACGCATCCGCGGATGTACGGCAGACGGGGACCAGGAAGAGAAGTGGCATCCTGGAACGCAGAAGCGTTCCACACTTGCCGGGGAAAAAAGCAAACAAGACTGGGGATCAATGGAATATATATAACCGACGGATATACAAAAACAGTCTGCCATAATAGTAATGAGGAAATCTTCACACCTTGCCAGCCAGTCCTGCGTCCATCCTGGTACACTGGGCCACATCCCTTCCACCATAGGGGTATTAACTGCCTGAAGACCACTCGCCCGCTCTTAGCTGGGCCCTGGGTGCACAGCACAACTGGTACCAATCCAACGGACATCCTGGATTTTGTACAGAACAATGTGATGTAGGGTCCACATGAGGAGGATAGAAAAGGAACACAGTCCATGGAGGTGAGCTCAAATTTATGGGTAGGGGGTCCTATAGCAGTGGAGAGGAGGCGGGGTTAACCCCACAAGTAGTCTGCCATGGAGTCTGTCAGGAAAGGGAATTTTAAAGGTGTGTCAATCATTCCAGAGAGTACAAAAGGCCAAGTGAGGATAAATCACCCTCAATTTTATCAATGTTTGGTGGATAATTTAAGCTGCAGGCTCTGTGAAGGTTTCAGAGATTTCATTGAGAATTGTGGTGCAGAGGTTCCTGAAATTCTGTAACCAGTTGTAACAGCAGTTAACAGTCTTCCAATGACATCCGGTGATCGTGAGAGAGGCTTCAGTACAATGAATTTGGTAATGTAACCCATTATTTGTCAGTCTCATTAGCCTTCTTGTGCATTTATGGAATCCTATACCATATGTCTCAAAATGGCTGACCACACATCGCAGTGCAGATGATACTAAATCTGTAAAAGTTGATCATCTTGAACAGCAAGGGCAATGTTATTCCAGTTTGTAAACTGGCACTTTAGAATAAATGTTGCACTTTATTTGTTAAAAAAGGCGTATGTATTACATTTGTATAAATATAAATATATATATATATGAGTACACCCCTCAAATTTCTGTAAATATTTTATTATATCTTTACGTGACAACACTGAAGAAATTACACTTTGCTACAATGTAAAGTAGTGAGTGTACAGCTTGTATAACAGTGTATTTGCTGTCCCCTCAAAATAACTCAACACACAGCCATTAATGTTTAACGCTCTCACTCTCTCATACTGGTCACTGGAATTTCAACATGGCACCTCGTGGCAAAGAACTCTCTGAGGATCTGGAAAAAAAGAATTGTTGCTCTACATAAAGATAGACTAAGCTTGAAGACCCTGATACTTAGCTGTAGCACGGTGGCCAAGACCATACAGTGGTTCAACATAGCACCTCATGGCAAAGAACTATTTTTTTTGCTCTACATAATGATGGCCTAGGCTATAAGAAGATTGCCAAGACCCTGAAACTGAGCCGCAGCACGGTGGCCAAGACCATATAGCGGTTTAACAGGACAGGTTCCACTGGGAACAGGCCTCACCATGGCCGACCAAAGAAGCTGAGTGCACATGCTCAGCGTCATATCCAGAGGTTGTCTTTGGGAAATAGACATATGAATGCTGCCAGCATTGTTGCAGAGGTTGAAGGGTTAGCCTGTCAGTGCTCAGACCATACACCGCACACTGCATCAAATTGGTAAACATGGCTGTTGCCCCTGAAGGAAGCCTCTTCTATAGATGATGCACAAGAAAGCCCACAAACAGTTTTCTGAAGACAAGTAGACTAAGGGCATGGATTACTGGAACCATGTCCTGCAGTCTAATGAGACCATGATAAACTTATTTGGTTCAGATGGTGTCAAGCGTATGTGTGGTGACAACCAGGTGAGAAGTACAAAGACAAGTGTGTCTTGCCTACTGTCAAGCATGGCTCTGTGATGTCATCATGGAGGAGTAGAAGAGGACTCCAGTGGCAACCTGTGAAGTTCTGGTGAACTGCATGCCCAAGAGGGTTAAGGCAGTGCTGGAAAATAATGGTGGCCACACAGAACATTGACACTTTGGGCCCAATTTGGACATGTTCACTTAGTAGTGTACTCACTTTTGCTGCCAGTAGTTTAGACATTAATGGCTGTGCGCTGAGGTATTTTGAGAGGACAGCAAATTTACACTGGTATACAAGCTGTACACTCACGTATTTACATTGTAAACAAGTTTAATTCCTAGTGTTGTCACATGAAAAGATATAACATAATATTTACAAAAAGTGAGGAGTGTACTCACTTTTGTGAGATACTGTATATATACATACACACACACTTTTTTACTTTTGAGGTGGGGGGAAATCTTGGGTGAGTTCCCACACTTTTTTCCCAGGACCTGACCACTGCTAATACTGCTTTAAGTGGTGCCTCAAAAATTGAGCTTCTCAATATATTTTGGTGCCTCCATATCCATGTAGGTCAACTGGATTGTATCTACCTGCGACTGTTCTTCTATCTAGGCAGGCAATTAGAGGAGCTGAACACCGTGGGCACGTTGATGCTACATTTGTTTTAGAAATTCCTTGTGAGGGAACCATTATCACACACTGTGGTGTTTTTTCTTTGTTTGTTTTTTTTGTTAGTATAGCATACAGGTTAAATTATTTTGTTGTTACATCTGTTCTATATTTATTTGTTTAATGCATGTGAATTTTGGAGGTGTCCTCGGAAACTGGCACTTTACAATAAATGTTGCACCCACACTTTCTTTCCCAGGACTTGACCCCTGCTAATATTGCTTTAAGTAGTGCCCCAAAAATGGAGCTTATTAAAATATTTTGGTGCCTCCATATCCATGTGGATCAACTGGATTGAATCTAGCTGAGACTGTTCTATCTGGTAAGGCTGCTAGTGGAGCTGAACACTGTGGGCACGTTGATGCTGCATGAAGGAGAAGAAAGCAGAAAACATTACCTCCCCTCTTCCCACCTCTTCTATCAAAGCTCAAAGGGGAAACTTTATCTGCACCTGGCATACCTCCGCATAAACTGTTCTGCTTCTAGGCAACAATAGAGCAAAGTGAAAAAATGTGCACCGTACCATGGAGAAGGCAAAGAACCAAGTACCACTTAAATAGAGCCAAAGGGCTCTATTTAAGTGATATTGGTTCTATATCAGTGGCGGTCTGTCTATAGGGGGAGCTGGAGCGCCGCCCCCTCTGGCTCCGCACCACCACTGAAAGTTACATACATTCATGCATTGCATGAATGTATGTTATTGTTGCCAGCTGCCGCTGGTCTATTCAGGTGGCCGGACATTGAGCGCCGACCACCTGAATAACGGCAGCTGGTTGGCTGTGCGGAAGTGCCTATCAGAGCCAGCGGCTCTGATGGGCTTTCCGAGTACAGCCCTCGTCTCCCGGATGCTTTATCCAGGGAACGTACCGGGTGCGTTCCTTGGATAAGACTGACGGCCGTCTCAGCCAATCAGGTTCGCCGATTCTGGTTATTGGTAACCTGATTGGCTGAAGCGTCACCAAGGTGGGATAAGAAATCGAGGGCCGTGGAAGGATTAAGGTAAGTGCATTTTACAGGACACAGCGGTGACAATGGGCATCAATGGGCACAGTGGCATCAAGGGCACAGTGGTGACAATGGGCATCAATGGGCACAGTGGCATCAAGGGCACAGCAGTGACAATGGGCATCAATGCGCACAGTGGCATCAAGGGCACAGTGGTGACAATGGGCACAGTGGCAGCAATTAAAGGGCACAGTGACATGCACAGTGGCAACAATGGGCACAGTGGCAACAGTTAAAGGGCACAGTGGTGACAATTGGCACAGTGGCGACAATTGAGGGGCACAGTGGCTGCGTTTGATGGCATGGCACAGTGGTGACAATTGATGGCACAGTGGCTGCGTTTGATGGCATGGCACAGTGGCTGCGTTTGATGGCATGGCACAGTGACTGCGTTTAATGGCATGGCACAGTGGTGACAATTGATGGCACAGCGACTGTGTTTGATGGCATGGCACAGTAGTGACAATTGATGGCACAGTGACTGTGTTTGATGGCATAGCACAGTGACTGCGTTTGATGGCATGGCACAGCAGCTGCGTTTGATGGCATGGCACAGCGACTGCGTTTGATGGCATGGCACAGTGGTGATAATTGATGCCACAGTGGCTGCATTTGATGGGCACAGTGAGGCTGCAATTTATTTTTTTTATTTTTTTTCGTTTTGCCCCCCCCCCCTAAAAAATTTCAGCACCAGTCGCCACTGTTCTGTATCTTCTCTTTGGTACAGTGCACATTTTTTCATATTTTTTATGGCCACTAAGACCCACTATTGAGTGAATAAATATCCGGTGGTGCAGTTGTGTACTTTCCTTTTGTTGTGTTCCCTCCCCTTTTTGTTTGTTATAACACTAAAATACCTGGTTTGAGTACAGATTTGGGTGAGAATTTGTATTTATTTATTTTTAAAGAGAATTTTCATTTTAATTGTTCGGAAATATAGGTAAAATTTGAATTGTCTCTGAAACCTTGCTTCTGAACTGAACTGAACGTTTGGAGTGATAATTATTCTGTTAATTTTATGTGTCTTAACAAAGTCTGTTTGCAGTTCCTGCTTTTACCAATGCTATAGCTACTACTGTTACTTGAATCTTATGTTAGTTCATTACTTACAGAAGTTTCACCTACTACTGTAAATCTATCCCTCTATCTAATATTTCACCTGATTTGGTTACTCCTTCTAGCTTCTCTCAGTTGTCCAATACCCCTTTAGGGTTATCTCAGTTTAGTTTACCTTCAACTAATTTGACTATTAAATAAAATAAAAATTCAAAGGGGAATTGGAACTTTATATGAGGCAGGTGGCGAATAGAAAAAAATGTGACTATTATGCCCCCAATAGCCATACCGTTAAATTTCTAAATCTAAAACTTTGGATATTCTGAGGATGTTTCGGGAAGGTTTATTGGTTATGGAAGGGGATTGTAACATTACCTTGGACTCTAGTCTAGACACCTCTTCAGGGAAAACATGTGTGTCTCATAAGGCATCAAGATATTATTAAACAGCACCTTCGCTTTCTGCATTTGGTGGACAGTTGGAGGGTACTGCATAAGCGAGACAGGGATTTTAGTTATTACTCCAAAGTACACAATGTATATTCAAGGATCGTTATGTTGTTGGTCGATCAATATTATCTGAATTATGTAAATTCATCAACTATTGAGTCAATCACCAAATCAGACCATGCTCCAATGAGTTTAACAATAAGTCCGGCATCGATTGGGAGCCATGGCGATTGAATGAATCTATTTTGGATGATAAACAGAATGTGGAATTTTTGTCCTGCACATTAGCATTATAATAAAATATAAAGTGTAGCGCTGTGAATGTGGATGAATGGAACAAACCATCAATAAAACATTTGTGACATAGGTGAAACCTTAGGAAATATGGCTATTCCCAATATGCACAAAAAAATACTAGGCCCTATTCATATATGAGCAATACGTATACTCAAAAAAGAGGGTATAATAAAGTGTGACACAATGTATGTCAGGAAATATGTGAAGAAAAATCAACACAAATGCAGTAGAAATATGTTCAAAACGCAAACAGCACCAAAATGAGTGTGTCTAAACATGTGTAAATAACATAAAGCAACTATGAAAGGTGATTTAAAGCAATCTTCATAGAATAAGTTGCCAGAGTCCAAAGCTATAAGCACTAGACAGTTCAACAATAGATATCCAAGTGGGGGGAGACTTGTCCAAAGTCGCACTGTACTCAGTACTTCAAGCGATCTATATACTTGGTGTGCTATATAGAGTGTCACCCAGGAGTGCCTTCACCTTTGGGCAGGGGGAGAGAAATAAATACTCTTACCCTCCAGGGGTGGACCCAGCTTAACGTACGGTGAGCTGTTCACACCAAGGACTTGTAGGAACTGGATCTACAGAACACCTCCTTCTCTCCACTGGAAACAGACCTCTGTATCGGATTAGCTGTTATGCCGTCAGGATCTGGAATGCCGCAACCAAGTGTGCCAAGCTAGGACTCCGCCAAAGTGTCGATCCTAAAGGCTGTGCCGTTGCCTCTTCGAATATGAGCCTGAAGTTTGAGACCAATATATCAGAGGAGGTGTCTGACCAAGTGGTATGGGAAGCCCATAAGGCGGTCATCAGAGGGGAATTGATTTCAATGGGTTTGCATATTAAAAAAGAGAGACAGAAGGAAATGGTTGTGCTCTTGGAGGAAATACATAAACTTGAAATTAAACATAAGGCCCATTTAAAACCTGGAGACACGCAGAGACTGTGTCATGACCTTGTAGTAATACTTTCATGACCCGTCTGTCTCTTACCTTGTCTGTGTATCAGCCTTAGGGCTTGCTTTCTCACACCTGCATGGTTAAGTAATCTTCCTTCAGTGTGGCTTCACCCTAGCCTCAACAAGAACCACTATTTAACACTGTGTTCTCCAAGCCTGCCTTGTCGTGCAATATTGTGTGTTTGGTTTCCTGTTTTCTGCTTGCCATGTGCTCTACCTTTGTCTCTGTTACCGATCTTGGCGTGTTCCTGACCATCCCTGCTTGCTTGTGACCCTTGACCTTTGGCTTGTTCACCGTTTATCCTTGTCGGCTTGTCGCCTCGACCTTTAGCTTATCCTCCTATAGCCTACCGTGAGCGTGAGCTGGGAGACCCTAGGGGCCGCGACCTGGAGTCAGCTGCAGCGAAGTCTATCCTCACCACTCGAGGCTCTGGTGAACACCTGCTGGCTCTTAGACTTCACGCCCTGGGCAATCTCACATTCTAGCTCCCTGTGGGATCCATCTTGGTGCCCCAGTGCACCTGCCTTCCTGCACCATCCAGGGTTCCAACTGCAGCAGTCAGCTTTAGGGTCCACTATAATAGCGATGCACTCCTGACCCAACGGTGTGCATCTGTCACCTGGCCTCAGGTGACCTGACAGACTGGAGAAACTGTGGGCAGATTTAAAACAGCTTCTTGCTCGAAAAATTAAAAATAAACATAGATATTTTTCCCACCGTTTCGGATTCACTTCCTGGTTCCCTACTGCGCATGCGCTGCACATCCTCACTGGTGTATAAACAAAAAGAGAAAATGCGCCAAACTAAGTGCAGTAAGTGGGTATTTAATTCAAGTAATTTTTACACAATAAGAATGGCTACTCACAAAACCAGGGATAACACAGGCATGTTAAGGAAGAAGCGGCTGGTCTGGTGTCACAACATGCCATCAACAGTTACAACAGGCTGGTCTCATATCCTGGTCCCCTGGGCAATGGAAATGAAGGTCCAAGATGTTCAGGAGCCTTTGGGGAACCCCAGAGAGTACAGGAGCCGTGGATGCTGTTTCAAAAGCGGCGTGCGTTCCAGCGTGGAACGCAACGTATCGCCGTACGACCGGAAGTGACGTTGGGACTTCGGGCAGCCAATGGGATGACGCGTTTCTCAGCCTCCGCTGGTTCATCAGATCCATGGCGTCCAATAAGAGCGGATGTAGATAAATAAGCAGGAAAGTGCCGTGATTGGTCAGCGGCGCCAATGGGCAAATGCGCACAATGAAAAAAATATATATAGGAAATGACTGGGAAAGATACAAAATATAAGTGGAATGGGGAATTAAAGCAAAAAATTAATTAAAAGGACCATTTTAAAAGAGGACCATTTTAAAAACAGACTACTTTAAAAACACACATTTTTAAAAAACATTTTAAAAAACGAACAGCAACATATCATATCAATTGAACAAGCATGTCTAAACAAGTATTTTGGATAGAAAGAGAACACAAATGAGGGACTGAGAGGAATACAATCAGAAATTTTACATCAGGAATTTTACATAAGCATGTGAACATCCCTAGATGGGTAACATAGCACACATATATGCTAAGAAAAATTTAAAATAACAAAAATAGAAATGGAGATAAAAATAAAAATAAAAATAAATATAAATATCAGAAAATTAATATTATTATCTGATCCATAAAGGATCGTAGATTCACCATACATGTACATGTATGTAAGATAGAAACTATGTACAAATAGGAAATGGAACCGACACATCCAGGACTAATCATAAATGGATGTATGTATATTTCATGAAACTGATGGCAATTCAGAATGTCAAAATAAACTAGTGCATATAATGCACAGTGTATCTATAGATGGTGACACAATATACATAGATAACAAGAAAAACTAATACACAAGGCAATCCTGTAATACCCTGTGTATATGTCAAATACGTATCAGAAAAAGGTTTATATGTATATATGTGTAAATATGAAAAAGTACCAAAAAACTATCATCAACCAAAGGACAGAGTATATTTAAAAGGTGAAAAAACCTGCATACATTAAATAATATTATTCGTCTCTATTTCCTCATTGAGGCCATGAGGCGACATCGTGTTTAAAGAATAAATCCAGAAAGTTTCCTGTCTACATAATCGCTGAAATCTCTCAACTGCAGTGGGGGTTTCGGGAATGGCCTCAATGACCCACACCTGCAGGAGAGAGATATCCTTATGATGGTAAATGGCAAAATGACGTGCAATACTAGACTTGGGGTCCCCAGCATGAACAGCACGTCGATGTTCCCCAAATCTGGTACGAAGGGCTCTAATGGTTCTACCCACATAAAAAAGTCCACAAGGACAAGAGATACAATAAATGACATAAGACGTCGAGCAGTTATAAAAATAATTCAAATTATAAGTTTTGTCATGGATGACAAAACTTTTTTGTCCATGCTTAACATGGTAACAAGTCAAACATTTGGCCTTTTTACATTGAAACATTCCGACAAGAGGAATGAGCGTGAGTTGTTTGAGCCTATTAAGTTTAGTATTACCAGAGGATTTTATTTTGCTGGGAGCAATCTTACAATTGATGCTGGGAGCCCTACGATAGGCACATTTTGGCTGAACTGTAATGGATGAAGAAAGATGGGGATCCTGAATAAGAATGGGCCAATGTTTTTTAATGATATTTTCCATTTTTTTTGTATTTTGCGTGATACTGGGTAATAAAACGGGTGGTAGGGGCCTGGTCTATTTTCCTGGATGAAGGTAGGGAATCAGAATCATAATTATTACAAGCGGTTTCCACAAGGTTAGGAGGATAGCCTTTAACAATGAATTTGTCTTTAAGATTGACACTCAAAGATTTATAGTCCTCCAATCTGGTACAATTGCGTCTAAGCAAGGCACAGCCATGGGTGCAAATTTTGCACCAAGCTATGCCAATCTGACCATGGGTCGATGGGAGGCTAGCTATATAGATAAAAATAACCCCTTTTCGGCACATGTCGTGTTCTATGGTCGCTATATAGACGACATCATAATGATCTGGGATGGGTCTACTGACTCTATTACCAACTTTTTGGCATACTGTAACAACAACTCCTTTGGCCCGACCTTTACTTCGGCTAGTGACCCCGAATCGTTATGTTATCTGGATCTTGAACTTTTTCACGACCATGATACTATTGGTGCTAGGAATTTCACTAAACCGACCGCTGTGAACTCTTATCTCCACTATTCTAGCTGCCACCACCCCAAATGGATCAATAATGTTCCCAAAAGCCAATTTAATCTTAGACGCAATTGTACCAGATTGGAGGACTATAAATCTTTGAGTGTCAATCTTAAAGACAAATTCATTGTTAAAGGCTATCCTCCTAACCTTGTGGAAACCGCTTGTAATAATTATGATTCTGATTCCCTACCTTCATCCAGGAAAACAGACCAGGCCCCTACCACCCATTTTATTACCCAGTATCACGCAAAATACAAAAAAATGGAAAATATCATTAAAAAACATTGGCCCATTCTTATTCAGGATCCCCATCTTTCTTCATCCATTACAGTTCAGCCAAAATTTGCCTATCGTAGGGCTCCCAGCATCAAGAGTAAGATTGCTCCCAGCAAAATAAAATCCTCTGGTAATACTAAACTTAATAGGCTCAAACAACTCACGCTCATTCCTCTTGTCGGAATGTTTCAATGTAAAAAGGCCAAATGTTTGACTTGTTCCCATGTTAAGCATGGACAAAAAAGTTTTGTCATCCATGACAAAACTTATAATTTGAATTATTTTTATAACTGCTCGACGACTTATGTCATTTATTGTATCTCTTGTCCTTGTGGACTTTTTTATGTGGGTAGAACCATTAGAGCCCTTCGTACCAGATTTGGGGAACATCGACGTGCTGTTCATGCTGGGGACCCCAAGTCTAGTATTGCACGTCATTTTGCCATTTACCATCATAAGGATATCTCTCTCCTGCAGGTGTGGGTCATTGAGGCCATTCCCGAAACCCCCACTGCAGTCGAGAGATTTCAGCGATTATGTAGACAGGAAACTTTCTGGATTTATTCTTTAAACACGATGTCGCCTCATGGCCTCAATGAGAAAATAGAGACGAATAATATTATTTAATGTATGCAGGTTTTTTCACCTTTTAAATATACTCTGTCCTTTGGTTGATGATAGTTTTTTGGTACTTTTTCATATTTACACATATATACATACAAACCTTTTTCTGATACGTATTTGACATATACACAGGGTATTACAGGATTGCCTTGTGTATTAGTCTTTCTTGTTATCTATGTATATTGTGTCACCATCTATAGATACACTGTGCATTATATGCACTAGTTTATTTTGACATTCTGAATTGCCATCAGTTTCATGAAATATACATACATCCATTTATGATTAGTCCTGGATGTGTCGGTTCCATTTCCTATTTATACATAGTTTCTATCTTACATACATGTACATGTATGGTGAATCTACGATCCTTTATGGATCAGATAATAATATTAATTTTCTGATATTTATATTTATTTTTATTTTTATCTCCATTTCTATTTTTATTATTTTTAATTTTTCTTAGCATATATGTGTGCTATGTTACCCATCTAGGGATGTTCACATGCTTATGTAAAATTCCTGATGTAAAATTTCTGATTGTATTCCTCTCAGTCCCTCATTTGTGTTCTCTTTCTATCCAAAATACTTGTTTAGACATGCTTGTTCTATTGATATGATATGTTGCTGTTCGTTTTTTAAAATGTTTTTTAAAAATGTTTGTTTTTAAAGTAGTCTGTTTTTAAAATGGTCCTCTTTTAAAATGGTCATTTTAATTAATTTTTTGCTTTAATTCCCCATTCCACTTATATTTTGTATCTTTCCCAGTCATTTCCTATATATATTTTTTTCATTGTGTGCATTTGCCCATTGGCGCCGCTGACCAATCACGGCACTTTCCTGCTTATTTATTACGTCCGCTCTTATTGGACGCCATGGATCTGATGAACCAGCGGAGGCTGAGAAACGCGTCATCCCATTGGCTGCCCGAAGTCCCAACGTCACTTCCGGTCGTACGGCGATACGTTGCGTTCCACGCTGGAACGCACGCCGCTTTTGAAACAGCATCTACAGCTCCTGTACTCTCTGGGGTTCCCCAAAGGCTCCTGAACATCTTGGACCTTCATTTTCATCGCCCAGGGGACCAGGATATAAGACCAGCCTGTTGTAACTGTTGATGGCATGTTGTGACAACGGACCAGCCGCTTCTTCCTTAACATGCCTGTGTTATCACTGGTTTTGTGAGTAGCCATTCTTATTGTGTAAAAATTACTTGAATTAAATACCCACTTACTGCACTTAGTTTGGCGCATTTTCTCTTTTTGTTTATACATATCTTTCAGAGTTTGCTTCTGCTTCAGGATTTTGCTGCCACTAAAGTGCTATTGGACTTATATTGGACTATTGATTTATTCATTTTTAAGTTATTGACATGGACCTTATGATACGTGTACTTTTCAATTATTGACTGTGCTCTCCTGGTTATGCGCCATCTACCTATATGTATTATACATCCTCACTGGTCACTGCTGTCTTCTGGGACCTGTGTGTCTTCCAAGAAGACAGCGGGGGAGGACAGAGTAGGCGCCAGAGGTGGCGTAGGTCACCGCTGTGATCTATCCTAGAAAGTGGAAGCAAATACCTGTATTACACAGGTATCTGCTCCCTCCTCCCCCTGAAAGGTGCCAAATGTGACACAGGAGGGGGGAGGATTCCAAAAAGTTGATATTCCATTTTTGGGTGGAACTCCACTTTAACTCTGACACTAAGCTCCTGGCAAAAATTCTGGCCCTAAGGGTACAATAACATGTAGTTAAATTGACTCACCCAGATCAAACAGGGTTTATGAAGGGTCGAGAGGCATTGGATGCATAATGGACCGAACCAGACCCGAGGACAATCAATGGATGATGAAAAAGCATTCGCTAGGGTGGGGTGGGGTGGGAGTTTATGGTCGGAGTTTTGAGGGAGATGGTCTGAGAGATCGGATGATGGGGGTAGGTGATGGCACTGTATGCAGACCTTAGACCAAGGGTTAAAGTTAATGACAAACTATCAGATTATTTTGAGATACGGAATGGCACTAGGCAGGGATGTCCCCAATTGTTATTTGCTATGGTGCTGGAGCCCTTTATGCGCACGATTAGGGGAAATAGGAGGATTAGGCGGATTTATATTGGATCAACGGAACATAAGATCTCAGCTTAAACAGATGATCTACTGTTGTACCTCTCTTCTCCTCAAGATTCCTTGACCAAATAGATGTTGAAAATAGACAGGTTTGGCCTTATATCTCATTTTAAAATAAATATTGAGAAATCAGTATTGTTGCCGAGCCATGTGCCTTTGAGGATGAGGACCACTGGAGATAGTGGGAGCAGTCGAAAACAAAAATATTATTCGCAAGGATGAAGAGCAAAAGGTCTGTTACAAATTTGTTATAGGCCTTTGATTGGAGTCCTCGCTCAGATAGGAAGCCATCGACAACTCGAAACCCCCAACTTGTGGGGGATCAAGTTGTAGAGGGCCTCCACATCTATTGCGACCAACCACGCTCCTTCTGGAATGGATAATCCATCCAAAAGATCTGCAGTATCTTGAATGTAGGAAGTTTATGACTTTACAATACAGGTAGGTATTCATCAACTAACTGGCTAGATGGTTCAGTTAAGCAGCCGTTACCAGATACTATAGGACCTCCTGGAGGAAACTGGGCGTTCTTATGTATCTTCGGCAAGGCATATAAGGCTGGCAACCTCTGAGTTTTGACAAATAAAATTCACAAGTTTTTTTAATCAATTAAAGGGGTTGTAAAGGTAAAAAAAAATCCCCTTAATAGCTTCCTTTACCTTAGTGCAGTCCTCCTTCACTTACCTCATTCTTCGATTTTGCTTTTAAATGTCCTTATTTCTTCTGAGAAATCCTCACTTTCTGTTCTTCTGTCTGTAAAGCCCCAAAAATCCATACCAGACCTGATTTTAAGGGGAACCCCGCACCAAAATAAAAAAAATGGCGTAGGGTTCCCTCCAAAGATCCATACCAGACCCTTATCCAAGCACACAACCTGGCAGGCCACAGGAAAAAAGGGGGGGACAAGAGAGTGCCTCCCCTCCTGAACCATACCAGGCCACATGCCCTCAATATGGGGAGGATGTCCCCATGTTGATGGGGACAAGGGCCTCATCCTCACGACCCTTGCCCGGTGATTGTGGGGGTCTGCGGGCAGGGGGCTTATCGGAAATCTGGAAGCCCCCTTTAACAAAGAAGACCCGCAGATTTCACCCCCCCCCCCATGTGAATTGGTAACAGGGTACATTGTAACCCTACCATTTCGCAAAGAAAAAGTGTGAACATTTTAAAAATCACAGGAGATGGTTGAAGACAAGTCCTTTATTAAAAATAAAAAAATATAAAATAAAAAAAACATTCCAGCGATGTAATCCAGTCTGTCCAGCGTTGCCGGGGGTTACCCAATGACATGGACAGGTGACCCCGCCCCCTCTTACGCGTCATGGGGGTTTCATGTGGAGTGGACACTGGAGCATCGCTGGAGAATGGATCACCGCGGGATATCCAGAATGGATTACAACGCTGGACAGACTGGATTACATTGCTGGAATTTTTTTTTTAATAAAGAACTTGTCTTAAACTGTCTCTTGTGATTTTTAACATTTTCACACTTTTTCTTTTTAAAATGGTATTATTCGCAAGGATGAAGAGCAAAAGGTCTGTTACAAATTTGTTATAGGCTTTTGATTGGAGTCCTCGCTCAGATAGGAAGCTGTCGACAACTCGAAACCCCCAACTTGTGGGGGATCAAGTTGTAGAGGGCCTCCACATCTATTGCGACCAACCACGCTCCTTCTGGAATGGATAATCCATCCAAAAGATCTGCAGTATCTTAAATGTAGGAAGTTAATGACTTTACAATACAGGTAGGTATTCATCAACTAACTGGCTAGCTGGTTCAGTTAAGCAGCCATTACCAGATACTATAGGACATCCTGGAGGAAACTGGGCGTTCTTATGTATCTTCGGCGAGGCATATAAGGTCGGCAACCTCTGAGTTTTGACAGATAAAATTCACACTTTTTTTAATCAATTAAAGGGGTTGTAAAGGTAAAAATTCCCCTAAATAGCTTCCTTTACCTTAGTGCAGTCCTCCTTCACTTACCTCATCTTTCGATTTTGCTTTTAAATGTCCTTATTTCTTCTGAGAAATCCTCACTTCCTGTTCTTCTGTCTGTAAAGCCCCAAAAATCCATACCAGACCTGATTTTAAGGGGAACCCTGCACCAAAAAAAAATGGCGTAGGGTTCCCCCCAAAGATCCATACCAGACCCTTATCCAAGCACGCAACCTGGCAGGCCGCAGGAAAAGAGGGGGGAACAAGAGAGCGCCTCCCCTCCTAAACCATACCAGGCCACATGCCCTCAATATGGGGAGGATGTACCCATGTTGATGGGGACAAGGGCCTCATCCTCACAACCCTTGCCCGGTGGTTGTGGGGGTCTGCGGGCAGGGGGCTTATCGGAAATCTGGAAGCCCCCTTTAACAAAGGAGACACCCAGATCTCGCCCCCCATGTGAATTGGTAACAGGGTACATTGTACCCCTACCATTTCGCAAAGAAAAGGGTGAAAATGTTAAAAATCACAGGAGATGGTTGAAGACAAGTCCTTTATTAAAAATAAAAAATATAAAATAAAAAAAACATTCCAGCGATGTAATCCAGTCTGTCCAGCGTTGCCGTGGGTTACCCAATGACATGGACAGGTGACCCCGCCCCCTCTTAAGGGTCATGGGGGTTTCATGTGAAGTGGACACTGGAGCATCGCTGGAGAATGGATCACTGCGGGATATCCAGAATGTATTACAACGCTGGACAGACTGGATTACATTGCTGGAATTTTTTTATTTTATTTTTAATAAAGAACTTGTCTTAAACTGTCTCTTGTGATTTTTAACATTTTCACACTTTTTCTTTGTGAAATGGTAGGGGTACAAAGTACCCTGTTACCAATCCACATAGGGGGGTCGGGATCTGGGGGTCCCCTTTATTAAAGGGGGCTTCCAGATTCCGATAAGCCCCCTGCTCGCAGACCCCCACAACCCTTGTCCCCATGTTGAGGGCATGTGGCCTGGTATGGTTCAGGAGGGGGGCTCTCTCTCATCCCCCCTCTTTTCCTGCGGCCTGCCAGGTTGTGTGCTCGGATAAGGGTCTGGTATGGATTTTTGGGGTGAACCCCATGCCATTTTTTTTAACTTTGGTGCAGGGTTCCCCTTAAAATCCATACCAGACCTGAAGGGTCTGGTATGGATTTTTGGGGGGAACCCAACGGCAATTAAAAAAAATGGCGCGGGGTTCCCCTTAATCTCCATACCAGACCTGAAGGGCCTGAAGTGGAATTTGGGGGGACCGCCAAGCTTTTTTTTTGGTTCGGGGGTTCCCCTTAATATTCATACCAGACCCAATGGACTGGGGGGAACACCTGCCGTGTGTTTTAATGGCTTTGATCTGTATTGCTGGGACCCGACAATTCATGAATAGCCGCGAGTAGTTTTAAATGACTTTTTTTCTTTTAGAAATTACATTTTGCAGGGACAGTTCTAAACACGGGAAACATGCGCTACTTTACAGGCATACTATAGACCGCCCCCAGGTACGAAATTTAAAGGAATATTTCACTTTTATTGTTTCACTTTAAGCATTATTAAAATCACTGCTCCCGAAAAAACTAACGTTTTTAAAACTTTTTTTTTTGCATTGATACATGTCCCCTGGGGCAGGACCCAGGTCCCAAACACATTTTATGACAATAACTTGCATATTAACCTTTAAAATGAACATTTTCATGTTCTTGTCCCATAGACTTTAATGGTGTTCGCGTGTTTGAACAAACTTTTTGCCTGTTCGCATGTTCTAGAGTGAACCGAACCGGGGGGGGGGGGTGTTCGGCTCATCCCTACTGGAGGGGATGTAACTAAAGGGGTTCATTTCTGCATTTAAGGGGGCATTGCGTAAGATTAAAGCAGATAGCAGATAGCTACTTGGTTTAAGAAAATTACACTTTGACCTATAGAATTCACCCCATTACATTTTCATTTTTCATGGAATGCCATCATCTGCTAGGTTTTATAAGAGAAGCGTTACTCCTCATTTGCTAAATGCAGCTAAAATACTGATACCTAAATTTTGGAAACAGTCTGGATGTCCCACTATAATGGATTGGAAAAGGGAGGTAGAAAAAATAATGGAAGCTGAGAGATGGATACATCTGGTCAAAGACCAACAGAATAAATTTAAAAGATACATGGGCAGAATGGCTGTATTCAGAGCTGTTTTTCTCAGAAAATAGGTGCAGGAACTCAACCACGACCCGTTCAGATTTCACAAACAGTAGAAAGGTCTTAAAGGGGCATTAAATACCAGAATTGCATTACACATAGTGTGCAGAGTTCAGTGGGTTACAAAGCTGTCACTTGTAAACACAAAAAACAGACTTCTGTGTTTACAAGTGATTGTGGTGAGCAGGCACCAAAGGGTCTGAGCCAGAGGTGGTGGAACTCAGTTCCCCCAAGTTCCCCCTGAAAAAAAGCCCTGGCTGTATTGCTCCTCAGAAATAGGGGTGGATTAAACCTTTTTGGGGGTAATGCTGCATTATGGATCGGATAGTCTGTGGGATGTATCTGGTGAGGGGAAATTGGGAGGAGGAGTTTTTTTTTTCTCTCTCTCTTTTCCTTTCCTGGGAAGCACAGTGGGGAGATGTCATTAAAGGAAGAGGATAATTTATAATAGTAAATTAGGCATGGGATCGGTAACACGTAATGGAATCGCATAAAGAGGGGTAGATTTAAATGAAAGGTGGAGAGGTATACGGTAAAAATGAAATAGTAGGGGGAGGTTATATTGGATTAAAACACTAAATATAATAGGACACAACATAGTAATTTGAAATTATACACCTTTTTTTTCTTTTTGTACTATTGGTTTCCTTGAGACACGTAATAGGGCACTGCAAAGTGCCCTTCCAAATTATATTTTAAATAATTTATTGCACAAATTTGAGTTTTGGTTATGGGTAGCCATGTGGATGTGGATGGGCCCTTTTTTTGTCTTCTGAAGAGGACATGATCAAGGACCCGGTGTGTCTTCTCGGGTGGGGGGGTTTATGTTGTGTATGTCAATGACAGGATTTACAGTAAAACCTTGGTTTGAGAGCGTTTTGCAGGATAAGCTAATTTTTTTAATAAAAAAAGCGATGTCTTGATATACAAGTAGCGTCATGTCAAAACTTTGTATAAAAGATAAGAAAGGCGCCTCTAAGTGTAGCAATATGGTTACATTTAATGAAGGTACAACATTTAGCAAATCACATTGTTAATGTTTAAAACAGGCACATCTAAATAGGCAGGCATCTGGGGTAAAGCTGTCCACAAAGGCCATCCTCTGCACCGCCATCAACATCATCCCTTCCACACTGCGCTCCATGAGCACTTCAAGCCAAACTTTACTTAAATGTGCCTGTTTTAATCATCAACCATGTAAATTGCTAAATGCTGTACCTTCATTAAATGTAACCATATTGCTACACTTGGGGCTCTTTCACTGATCCGCCCCGTGAACCTCCGCTTGCTCAGCTGGGATTGCTACACTGATCCCCGCTGAGCCGGCGGATGACAGGGCGGTACCCGCGCACTGTGCAGGGACCGCCCTATCTTTTCTCCTCTCTCCTCTATGGGGGGGTCAGATGAACATGGACCGTCTTGGGTCAAAGCACCCTTTTGGGTCAAATAAATGATTTGGGCTACCAGAGTGGAATAACCAGGAACGAACTAGTGATAGAAATTGGTGAACCCCAAAAAGCGCTAGTTGTAGATATCCTGAAGTTTAGCTGGATCCATAAGCAGCCCTTTATCCATGACTAGGCATTTATCCAACTTTGTCTACATGCAGTGGTCCTGAAGATGCTTGAGAGCATACATACATGCTGACGATGAATGTTCAGATCTGGAGAGAAAACAAGTATGTCGTTCAGATATACAACGACACAAATGTATGAAAAAAATAACTGAAAATCTCATTAACAAGGTTCTGAAAGATGACTGGGGCAATACATAAGCCAAACAGTATCACATGGTACCAGGGCCGGCGCTACCACTAGGCGGATTAGGCAGCCGCCTAGAGCGCACTGCCACCTAGAGCGCAAATGTGGCTGTTCTGTTTACACAGCTCTCTGTTGTGGAGATGACACAGCCTCGAGCCGGGTGTCAGCATAACAGGACAGATGAGCGTGAGGAGGAGGGGAGGAGTGCGGTGACGGCGCTGTTCAGTGACTTAGGAAAAGAGAAGAATTTTGGTGGAGCCGCTCTGCAGTACAAGTGTATGGAGCGATCTGCGCTCCCCTCCTATTAACAGTGTACAGAGCAGAGCAGCCTGAAAGTGTCTTCCACCAGCTCCTCATCCTCGGCACACACACACTAAAGTCCTAGCTGGGGGAGGGGGGGGCGCCCACAGATCCAGTGTATAGGTAAACACACAAGTGGAGGAAAATGCAGAGACTGGTGTTTACAAATGCCGTCCTATTACACTCCACCGAGCCCCCCCCCCCCCTGAACCTTTACATTGCATTTGCAGCACATGCACATCCACCCCACAGACTGCTCTGCACACACTCAGCCCGCCAATTACATGGCACAGTAAATAGTTCCTTCGATTACTGCAACTTTTTAGGACAGGATGATTTGATTGATATCAGCCCAGCGTTTAGTTCAGTTCTTCAAGATAAACAACCGAGCTCCCTGGAATGTCCCCCTCCCCTGGTCACAGCGCGGCAGGTTGAAAGCAGAGGATGTGGGTGAGTGTCCAGCTAAGCAATGTTATTACTGATATCAGTGCTGTACAGGGCGGTCAGTGTGTCTGTTCTCTTTATGTTTCCTTTTTCTGCTGTTGATCAGGCTGCTGCTCACTACTAGTTCATATGGATTCTTCTGGTTACTGCTGATACTAGTGCAGTATTTGCTACTGTAGAACTGGGCTGTATTTTCCTCCACTTGCAGCATCTGAAAACAGTATTTTTCTCCTCTCCCTTCTACCAGCAGTCCGCAGCTGCAGAAAGAAAATATAACCAATCAGTTCTAGTAAATCCTGCCCCCCTCCAGAGGTCTGTACACCCGCTGTGCCCATTATGAGGGGTTCCCACCATCCCTGTGCTGAGTTCCCGGGTCTGTACACCCGCTGTGCCCATTATGAGGGGTTCCCACCATCCCTGTGCTGAGTTCCTGGCTCTGTACACCCGCTGTGCCCATTATGAGGGGTCCCACCATCCCTGTGCTGAGTTCCCGGGTCTGTACACCCGCTGTGCCCATTATGAGGGGTTCCCACCATCCCTGTGCTGAGTTCCCGGGTCTGTACACCCGCTGTGCCCATTATAAGGGGTCCCACCATCCCTATGCTGAGTTCCCGGGTCTGTACACCCGCTGTGCCCATTATGAGGGGTCCCACCATCCCTGTGCTGAGTTCCCAGGTCTGTACACCTGATGTGCCCATTATGAGGGGTTCCCACCATCCCTGTGCTGAGTTCCCTGGTCTGTACACCCGCTGTGCCCATTATGAGGAGTTCCCACCATCCCTGTGCTGAGTTCCCTGGTCTGTACACCTGCTGTGCCCATTATGAGGGGTTCCCACCATCCCTGTACTGAGTTCCTGGGTCTGTACACCCGCTGTGCCCATTATGAGGGGTTCCCACCATCCCTGTACTGAGTTCCTGGGTCTGTACACCTCCTGTTACCATTATGAGGGGTTCCCACTGATAGGCTGCACTGATGAAGGTGGCACTCCATATAGGTGTCACTCAGTGCCCATGGGCACTTATAGGTGGCACTGTTGGGCCTGCACTGATCATCAGTGCCTTAAATTAACTGTGTATATATCCCCTGTACAGGGCCAGCGGTACCTATAGACAAGGTAGGCGCTGGCCTAGAACACATATCAATCCGGGGGGGGGGGGGGGGGCGGGCGGCAAAATGAGGTTTCGCCTAGGGTGTCAAAAATTCTTGCACCAGCCCTGCATGGTACTCATAATGCCGATCTCTGGTGTTGAAAGCGGTCTTCCACTCATCACCCTCTTGGATCCTAATCAAATTGTATGCTCCAAGGAGGTCTATCAAAAAGTTTGGAAATTAAAACTAGCGGTTTCCGATTCTTAAGGCCTCATGTACACTGCTGCTGCTAAACGGATGTTTAGAAGCAGTTGGGCATTTTTTTCAACTGCTTCTGAACTCTCCTCTATGTCATCTTATCAGTACATGTACACAGGGTAGTTTACAGTAGTTTCTAGGCAGTTGAGTTTAGAGGCTTTTTGTGGAACACAAAAAAATGGGTTCAGAAGCTGAGTTTAGAGGAATTTCATGCGCCAAACCCTTCTAAACGCGGTAACTTGAGTTTAACTGCATTTCATTTACAGTCCTTTTTCATTTTTGCCTATTTAAAAAAAAAACACACAGAGGAGAGAGAAGGAGGCTGCACAGCACCAGGGCTCCGCACACCAGGCATGGTTGGATTACTAAGGGGTCTCTGTCAACTACCAAAGAGGTTCAGGTTTAGCCGCTTGTTATGCTCTTGGGCTTTATATGAAGATTGTCCTTTTGCATGATGCCGGCTTGAGCATTCACTGACCACTCTTATTAAGGGGTCACAGGGACTCTGGTAAGCCTTGCATGAGAGAGAATAGTGTCACCTTGGCTATCTTAGAAGTCCTTCTACTTCCATCACAGCTTGTGGGACTGAAATTTTTGACTGTTTACGTCAGTCATCTTATTTAATTTTGTTTGGATAAGTTAAAGGGTCACTAAAGGAATTTTTTTTTTTAGCTAAATAGCTTCCTTTACCTTGCTGCAGTCCTGGTTTCATGTGCTCATTGTTCGTTTTTGCTTTCATGTTGCTGTAAATCCTCTCTGTTCTGGACACTTCCTGGTTGCCTTTTTCCTGATAACCACAGTACTGGGAGATTTCTCACGGTGGTCACTAATCAAGGAGCTGTGTGTAAAACGAAACTGGATTGGTGCTGAGGAGTTTTAGACAAAGTATCACTGCTCTCTATTGGCTGACTGCCCTCTAGTGGCTCTCTGTACATCAGAGAACCAGCAAACAACAGCAAAAACGAAACTACACTGCAGGCACATTATATGATTGTTTTTTTATCTATTTTTAATCATTTTTAAAAGGAATCAGTTAACTATTATGTCTCTATGCCCTGTAAACAGTCATTTCAGCTAAAAAAAAAATTTCCTTTAGTGACCGGACATGTTTATATTTATAGTTACCATTTCACTGTATGAAGTTTTATTGGTCACCATTGATCATTATGTGTTATTTATGACACTAGAGTAATAACGTTTTTTTTAATCTGTACCAGTTTTATTATTCTAGCGGGTGCCACTCAGCCTGCCCGTGGCCTCGCACCTCCCTGGCGGAACACAGGAACTGACAGGCTCTATGGAGGGACACAGACAGAGCGGCAGCTGCGGGGGAATTCTCCCCCTTCCCTTTTCACTTCACTCTACTGGATGCTAACAGCGCTCGCAGAAGCAGCCGCCCGATCTGTTCCCTCCCCTGCTTCCTCATTGGCAAGGGGAGGGAGCCAATCACCAAAGCCAGAGCTGCAGGAGCAGCAAAGGATCATGGCACATGTAGTCCCCAGCGCCAGTGGCCCCATTGTGATCCCTGAGGCCGCGTACACCCGGTCGGACAAAACCGATGAGAATGGATCGAGGTTCAGTTTCATCGGTCCAAACCGACCGTGTGTATAGCCCATCGGTCTGTTTTCCTTCGGTCCAAAATTTTAAAACATGCTTCAAAATCGAACCGATGGACCGCTGCCCGATCGGTCCAAACCGATGGTAAGTACAGAAAAGCATCGGTTCAATACCCGCGCATGCTCAGAATCAAGTCGACGCATGCTTGGAAGCATTGAACTTTGTTTTATTCAGCACGTCGTGTGTTTGATGTTACCGCGTTCTGACCCGATCGGTTTTTGGAACGATGGTGTGTACGCACATCAGACCATCAGGCCACTTCAGTGGTGAACCGATGGAAATGGCCCGTCGGACCATTCTCATCGGTTTGGAACGACCGTGTGTACGCGGCCTGAGGGGTAGAAATAAACACACCAGAATGCCCTGGAGAGAGAAAAGGACTGAGACACCATGGGGCTGCCTAGGAGAGGGAAGAGACCAGGAGGCGAGGTAGAAGACTGGACCCAGGGGAGAGGTGTTGCCTTCCTGGGTCAGTGTGCCATTTCCTCCCACAGATCCACGGCCGGTCAGGGACATCTTGCCTGAAGCATGAAGCGTTCCGGTTGTGAGGTAGCCAGTGGGGCTACCTGAAGAGCCTGCCTGCCAGGACATCTCCCTTGGGTCTTGGTCGCAGGATTGGTGAGTGGGCACTTGCCCATCTTACAGAGACACTGCACTTGCCTATTTTTCCCTACACCAGTAAACCACTGTGCTGCACTAATCCTTTGCCAGGCAGTAAAAGTGTTCTTTCTGCTTCAGGAGTTCCACAATACACTGTACACCACAGGACACCTAAGTGCACCAATTAAAGTAGCTAGCTGAAGAATCAAGGCCTTCTTATTCCAAGGGACTACAATCCATTTCCCATCAAGGGATTGAAGTCACTAGTGCCATACAGGCAAGCACATACACCCAGGGCTCATGATATGTAGTGAATGAATGGGGTACGGTGTTTGCCGCTCTTTGGGACTGTGGTGTCAGGGGACAGAAGGGAGAGGTCTGACATAAGAAAGGGTAATTCCTCTGCCCTCTTCCTGCCTGGACCCATAGAGCTCAATTTAAGAAAAGTGGTGGTCAATCTGTTAAAGTGTTTGTCATTTTGTGATCTGTCATTTGTGTGTGGTTACTTCTACTTTTGGGGTTATTCACCTTGAGAAAATCGCCTGAAAGCAGCCACATAACATTGTTGCGCTTTATTGCTCTTAACCTTCAGTCATTATCATACAGTTGATTTACTTGAGGCTCCATTCACATCTAGGCGGACGAAATCGCGGCGTTTTGTCCCGCGAATAGCGGCGGCAAATAGCGGTGTTTTGTACCGCGATTTGCGGCGACAAAACGCCGCGATTGTCCGCCTAGATGTGCCCCTCTATGGAGATGGTTCCCGAACGCCGAAAGCCGCCTGAAAAAAAGGTCCGGGACCTTTTTTCAGGCGGCAGGCAGCAGGCGTACGGCGTTCGGCGTGGAGATGTGAACCATCTCCATAGAGGACAATGTGTTTCCAGCCCTCTGGCGGCAGCGGCGTCACACTACAGGCGACAAAACGCCTAGGTGTGAATGGGGACTAAGATATATTTGTCTATTAATCAGTTATACTGCTACGGTCTGTTCTATTTGTAAGAAATTTCACAGTAAAGATAATTTTTGTTTACTACAATTTGCATCCTTTTACTGTTGTGCTCACACTTACATTATTGCCAGGTGTGCCAGAGGGGCTAACACTGTTCTTGGGGTTCAGAGGCAGAGTACAGAACCAAATATACTCAAGCGGCTCCTTCGTGTTAGAAGGAGAAAAACACGATAGAATTTATCCGCGAATACGGTCCACGGGACCGTTTCCGCGGATAAATCCTCTCGTGGATTTCGGCGGATTTTCATGCGATGGTGTGTACACACCATCGCATTGAAATCCGCGCCGAAATCCTCTGGCGATGACGTGTCGCGCCGTCGCCGCGATTATGACGCGGCGACGTGCGCGACGCTGTCATATAAGGAATTCCACGCATGCGTCAAATCATTACGACGCATGCGGGGGATCCCTTCGGACGGATGGATTCGGTGAGTCTGTACAGACCAGCGGATCCATCCGTTGGGATGGACTCCAGCAGATGGATATGTTGTGCATGTCAGCAAATATCCAATCTGCTGGAATCCATCCCAGGGGAGATATATCCGCGGAAAAAGATCCGCTGGCGTGTACACACCATAGGATCTATCCGCTGAAACCCATTTGCTGGGATTTATCTGCGGATGGATTCTATGGTGTGTACGGGGCCGTAGTCTTACATTATATTGAGTTTTTTATGGCTACATACACACCAGCTATTAGGGGCAGTGCGAATAGTAGCTGCAGGAATCAGAAATTCCTGCTGCGGCTTTCAGCAGTCAGCGCAGCTATTTACAGCTCTCTGCACAGCCCAGCCAGCGATTACCTGAAGTGATCCACACAAAGCAGCAAATTGTTGGCTGTGCGGATAGCAGTAAATAGATGCGGCGGCTGGTGACCTGTCATTGTAGAGGCCGCACCATGAATCTGATCCCTGCCGTAACTATTCTCACAGGCCCTAATTGCCAGTGTGAATCGAACAAAACAAACAAGTTTGGGGAACAGACAAGATTTGTTTTTTTAAACACTACATTTTTATAAAATGTTGTAATCAAACCAAAAATACAAATGATATAAATCAATCCATTGCCAGTAACCAACAGATTTAGAGAGATAAGCATATGAAGTAAAAATATATACCCATTACCCCACTTGGGCTCAGACTGTAACAGGTACCTTTTCTATTGAGAAAAGGTATAGAAATACAAAGAGTAATATTTCAAATACAAAGAATATCCAGTAGAAGAGCTACACTTAAGGAGTATGTCCTAATAGAAGATTACTTCACTTTTAATAACAAACAGTAGTGAATGCTCTTTAAATTGTTTTGATGCCTTATGCCGCGTACACACGATCACTTTTTGTGATGAAAAAAAATGAATTTTTTTATCATGAAAAAAAATGAAATTTTTCCAACTTCATCATTAAAAATGATTTTGCCCACACACCATCGTTTTTTAAAAATGATGAACAAAGTGACGGCACTCTAAAGGGGAAGTTCTATTGGCCTTGAGGCTGCTTTTAGCTGGTTACTTGTTAGTAAAAGACGATTCGTACTTTTTGTCTGTTACAGCGTGATGAATGTGCTTACTCCATTATGAATGGTAGTTTTACCTCCCGTCTTATAACTTGCTTCTGGGCATGTGCGGGTTTAAAACGTCGTTTTTGCCCACACACGATATTTTTTTACGACACAAAAAAATGACATATTTAAAAAATGACATAAAATTTGAAGCATGTTCGAATTTTTTTTTGGTCGTTTTTCAGAAGACAAAAAATGATGTTTAGCCCACACACGATCATTTTAAATTAAGTTTTTAAAAATGTCAATTTTTTTCATCAGAAAAAGTGATCGTGTGTACGGGGCATTAGGGTTAGAAAGCCATGTTTTTTTTTTTTTAAAGGTACATTTTTTTTTTTTACGTACAAAACAAACAGTACAACAAACACATATACTGAGCGAACATCACCCGTTACATTATTTTACAAAACTCTGGTAGCTGGTACACATTGAGCACATTCATAGAACATACAGAGAATAGAATAGGGGGAGGGAACCAATAAATCATCAATTTACTCACTCAGGTCTACTCAACGGGTATAGGTATCAGTCAAAGTTCAAGGAGCAGGTGGTATGGTGCTCTCGGAATCAACCCAAGAGCCCCAAACCTTCAAGAATTTTTTTGGGCACCCTCTGGCCTCATATGTCAACTTATACAGTGGTATAGCATGATTGATTGTGGTGAGCCAGAAGGCAATGGTAGGTAAGGATGCAGACTTCCAATGGAAGGTTGTAGACTTCTTAGCATAGAACAATACTATCTGCAGGAAGGTTTGCATGCTCTTGGATATACTTTCATCATCAATATATCCCAGTAAACACCTCAGGGGATTACATATATTGGGTATCTGCGTCAGCGAGCTAATGAAGGCCGTGACCTCCGACCAGAACTTTCTAATCGGAGCAGAACTCCTACATTAAATGAAAAAACGTGCCATCAGCTGCGCCGCATCGGGAGCATAGCGCTGATGGAATTCTGTTCAGTTTAAACAATAAGCATGGTGTGAAATAGGATCTGTACAACAGAGCTGGCCAATCACTGTTGTTTCCCAGGCAAAGGCTGTGTCAGGTGAGTTGTGCTGGGTCCTAAAGTGATCCTAGTACTGACAGACACATAGAGCTGTGGCTTGGCATCGCCTCCACTCTCTACTCATTGGCTCACTGCCTGTGATTGACAGCAGTGGGAGCCAATGGCTGCTGTCTTAGCCAATGAGGAGAGGAAGTCCCGGGACAACCAAGGCTTTTGTGCACTTCGTTCCATCAAGAGGGGGCTCAGGTGAGTTTTGTCCGGGTGTGGGGAGCAGCACACAGAAGGTTTTCTACCTTCATGTTTAGAATGCATTAAGGCAAAAACATTCAGCCTTTACAACCACTTTAACAGCCTATAGATCTAGGTGGAGCCCTTGTCATCCATGGTTTGTTTGCCATTAAGGGGAGATTCTTCCGGGTGTATGTTTTTCAAGAGTGTCACTGTTATTATTTGGTAGAATCCCCCATGATTTTAAAAGTTGCAATCCTTCTTCCAGGGACTAGATAGTATGGGAAACGTTGGGGTTGATTTACTAAAGGCAAATACAATTTTCACTAAAAGTGAACTGCAAGTACAGTCACTGTAGATCTGAGGGGAAGATATGAAATGAGGGAAAGCTCTGCTGATTTCAATCATCTAATCATGTACAAACATAAATGCTGTTTTTTTTCCTTGCATGCCCCCCCCCCCCCTCAGATCTATTGCATTTGTAGTGCAAAGTGGATTTTCCTTTAGTAATTAAACCCCCCAGTCTTGATCAACAAAGTGTTTTGTGGAAAAACCCCATTTATTAATGATATTGTGGTTTGCGGAGGATTTTTGTTAAGGTGTTTAAATTTTTGCAAGCCAGCATTGTAGCTTGGGAGAGGTCAGAGAACAGAATTAATCCAGCATAAGGATCTGGTAATGGTGATTGTTTACTGCACGTATAGCATTAATTGGTCTTTCACATGGATTTTTTTTTATTTTAGCCAGAACATGGTAATCTTTCTGGAATATTCTGAGGTTTTGGCAACCTGTGTGCTTTGACAATGACAATTCCTTGAGGAGCAATTGAGGGAAACAATTCTGCTATCATGCAATTTAAGCTCAGTGGGTTTAACTGACTGCAATTCCTCATAATTGCATGTTATTTCTACATGATATGTCTTCCAGATCAACTACTTTAACCACTTGACCACCGCCCCATGTCAAAAAGACGTCCTGTTTTTAAAGTTGAATATCTCGATAACGGCAGCAGCTGCTGCCACAACCGAGATATTCATCTTTTCAGGGGGCGGTGGTGTACACGATAACGGCGGTCTCCGCGGCGGATTCGCCGCGAGATCGCCGTTATTGGTGGCGGGAGAGGGGCCCCCCCCCCCTCCCGCCGCTCTCCCGCGCTCTCCGCCGCTTACCGGAGCCGTCGGTAGTGGCGGAGGGGATCGGATGTGCCCGGCAGCTGAGCGGGGACGGGACTGAAGGAGAAATCTCCTTCACCCGTCCTCACAGCTCTGCTGGGCGGAAGTGACGTCAAAACGTCAGTCCCGCCCAGCCTCTTAAAGAAACATTTTTTTTTTGTCATTTGAAAAAATGACATTTTTTTTTTTTTTTGCATTTAAGTCTAAATATGAGATCTGAGGTCTTTTTGACCCCAGATCTCATATTTAAGAGGACCTGTCATGCTTTTTTCTATTACAAGGGATGTTTACATTCCTTGTAATAGGAATAAAAGTGATCAATTTTTTTTTTTTATTTCAGTGTAAAAAATTATAAAACTAAATAAAACTAAATAAGAAAACCAAAAAATTTTTTTTTAAAGCGCCCCATCCCGACGAGCTTGCGCGCAGAAGCAAACGCATACGCGAGTAGCGCCCACATATGAAAACGGTATTCAAACCACACAAGTGAGGTATCGCCGCGATCGTTAGAGTGAGAGCAATAATTCTAGCCCTAGACCTACTCTGCAACTCAAAAAATGCAACCTGTAGAATTTTTTAAACGTCGCCTATCGAGATTTTTAAGGGTAAAAGTTTGACGCCATGCCACGAGCGGGCGCAATTTTTAAGCGTGACATGTTGGGTATCATTTTACTCGGCGTAACATTATCTTTCACAATATATAAAAAAAATGGGCAAAATGTATTGTTGTCTTATTTTTTAATTCAAAAAAGTGATTTTTATCCAAAAAAAGTGCGCTTGTAAGACCGCTGCGCAAATACGGTGTGACAAAAAGTATTGCAATGACTGCCATTTTATTCCCTAGGATGTCTGCTAAAAAAAAATATATAATGTTTGGGGGTTCTGATTAATTTTCTAGCAAAAAAATTGTGATTTTCACATGAAGGAGAGAAGTGCCAGAATAGGCCTGGTGGTCAAGTGGTTAAGTTTTAGGTGAGCTCATCCTCCAGATCCACATGAGCATCTGCTAGATTCTTCAATCTAATGCTCAATATAGTCCACTCCTTATCCCATGATTTATGTTTCTTGTTTTGTATGATGCTTGAAAGCTATCATATTATGTTGCAGTGCTCCTCTGAGTGAAACTAACATCCCATTTAACCACTTTAAGACCAGGTCTTTTTCTGAAACTTGTTGCTTACAATTTAAAATCAGCATTTTTTGTTAGAAAATTAAATTGCAATTATTGATTTAAAGGACATTTGAGGAGCTGTATTTTATGTTTATAATTTACATTAATTTTTCATGTTGTATCACCACAAAATTGTATACAGTTTACAGGACATCACGGTATATATAATATCATTGTTTTGAGGATTATTAGGAATTTTCTGTCACTGTATTATTTATGCATGGTATGGCATTATGAATAGCACACAACAATGAGGGTATAGGGGCAACAACACATATATAACTTTGATAAATACCTTGGCCTGTCTGCTTTCCAAAAAGCGGTAATTTGGGGGATATTTGTACTCTCCTGACATTTTTGGGCCTGAAGAAATGAGATAGCCCGCCAGTATATCAGGATTGATCCATTTTCAGATATATACCATTGTTTGTGGACTCTATAAATTTCCTACAGATTAAATAATATACACTCATTTGGGGTTTTTTCACCAAAGAAATGTAAGGCCCCTTTCACACTGGGGCGGGAGCAGTGTCGGCGGTAAGAGATTTTTCTCACCGCTCCAGGTGAGCCCCGTGAGCAATCAAGGGCGGTTGAACTACCAAGGTGCTGGCGGTGCTTGGAATGATAGCAAAAATGGGGAACAAAAACTGGATAGCCGCACTCCACAATGACTTAAAAAAGTTGTCTTTAATTTTCAACTGTACACACACAGTCACTGCAACCAACAGAAAACAGGATAGCCGACGCGTTTCGCACTTACACTTCATGCCATGATTAAGCACTAATTGTAAGTGCGAAACGTGTCGGCTATCCTGTTTTCTGTTGGTTGCAGTGACTGTGTGTGTACAGTTGAAAATTAAAGACAACTTTTTTAAGTCATTGTGGAGTGCGGCTATCCAGTTTTTGTTCCCCATTTTTGCTAAGTGTCGGCGGTAAAGCGCCGCTATTTTTAGAGGCGCTTTACCGTAAATTTCACGGCGCTATTTGGCTGCTAGCGGCCGAGAAAAGGTTAAAAACTGCCGCAAAGCGTCTTGCCAGAGGCACATTACCGGCGGTATAGCCGCGGTGTCCCATTGATTTCAATGGGGAGGAGTGGTATACACACCGCTCCAAAGATGTGGCTATCAGGACTTTTTTACTGTCCTGCTAGCGCCCTCAGGCTTTTACACTGGAGACACAGCAGCAGCTGTTTAGGGTCGGTTTGCAGACGTTATTTTTAGCACAATAGTGCCTGAAAACCGCTCCAGTGTGAAAGGGGTCTAACAAAATACATGTTGTCTTAAATTCATGAAGAAAAAAATATTTTATATACAATATTTATAACAGAAACAAAGAAAACATGTTTTTTTGGTCTTTTTTCATTTATTTAGCAAAAAATTAAAAAAAACAGTGGTGTTTAAATACCACCAAAATAAAGCTCTATTTGTGTAAACACAATGATAAAAATATAGTTTAAGTACAGTGTTGCATGACCGTGTAATTGTCATTCAAATGTGACAGCGCTGAAAGCTGAAAATTGGCCTGGGCAGGAAAGGGGTAAAAGTGCCAGGTATTGAAGTGGTTAATGTAGTATCCATAACAGGCTGCCCTGAAGTGGGGAAAACATAAAATTTTCTCCATATTCATTATACACTAATAATGTTTTACATACAACTGTAAAATCACTTACATGTCCATCTGTCTCTAGAATCCTTCTCCTTTGCTTTGGTGGACTTTGGTTGATTTACTAAAACTGCAGAGTTCACAATCTGGTGCGACTCTGCATAGAAAACCAATCAGCTTCTTTTTTTTTTTTGCCTGACAGCTCCGGTCGAAGCCCCATGTACTAACAATTCAATGTTAGTAAAGCGATCTCCCCTGCTCGCTGGCCACCCTGCCAGAACACGCCAGTCAGTGCTCTCAGCCATTGGCTGAGAGCGCTGATCGGAAGCCAGTTGGCTGCTGCTGGACTGGCTGACATACACATGGGCCGAATGTTGGCTGTTTGTAATTATTGAACTGGCCGACCTCTCCCAACATTTGGCCAGTGTGTACTAGGCATTACAGCCCACTCTGTGAGAACCAGCACAGTGCTTCTCTCCCCTGCTCCTTGCTGCAGCTGTGCCTGTGTGAGGAGAAGCCGGCGCTATATTGTTTCTTTGGGGTCCCGGCCAGCTTGATGAATTCCCCCAATTTGCGGGGGTCCCTCCTTCGACTTTCGCTTCTCCATTGCTGGCACTACTAAAGTGCTGCGGTAGCAACCTTACTGGGCACTCAGGAACTCTTTGTGGTGCTTTATGTCACCTCAGGGAGTCTCGCTACACTTGAGCCATCTCCTCCAGCTGCTACATACTCCGTTTTTTAACCCAGAACTTTGTCTCTTCTGCATTAAAAATGACTTACCTACCGGTCTGCCCCTGTACATGGAGCTGCTCATTGTACAATTTTGTCAATACCATGATAAGTGAACTCCTATACATGCATGGTAGGGATGTTATCTCAGCCTGGTCAATGAAAGTAGCTGACGATGGGTAATTGGAAGCTGGCTTCTCTAAGAGGTCAGCAGTTAGCTGGGAGCTCCAGGATGATGCATTGCCGGAGTATAGCTCCACTTTAATGTACATTGTACAGAGCGCTGTGAACAGGCAGGTTGGTTTATTTTAATGCAGAAGAGACAGAACGGTTGATTTAACAAAGGAAAATAGACTGTGCATTTTGAAAGTGCAGCTGCAATCATAGTTCCCAGGAATTGATAAATGTGGTAAAGATATGCTGATTTCTATCATACAATCATGTGCAAGCAAAATGCTGTTTTTTTTCCTCGCACCCGATTGGGGATTCTTTACAAAGTCAAGCCTCACCACATTCACTAAGCTCTGGGGAAAATTAGAAAAACTGCACTAGCAAAATTCACAGTCTATTTGACTTTAGTAAATCAACCCTATAGCACAGGCATCACTAAATGGTGGACCACAGTTCGGATCTGGATGGAGTCACTGTTCCATCCGGACCGTGGTAGTCGCTGGCTCTTTCCCATAGTCTTGTCATTTTCACAGCAGAGCAGAGGGTGAGAGGCACAGCAGCACTGAATGAAAAAGGCAGGAGTCAGAGCTACCCAAGTTACCTTTTCAAGTTACCCAATAGACGATTGGTTGTTAGACAAACAATCACCAGCTTGTTAATATAAAAAGTTAACCCCAGCAGCTTCCGCTCCCGCCCTCCGCCAAGTGATGTTGTGCCTTTTGACTCCTGCTCTGCTTCGTGCCCCTGTGAGGTAGGAGAGCTAAGACACTACTATCAAGAGGAGGGTGTGCAAAGGAAGACACTACTATGGGGGGGTGGAGGGCAGAGAAGGATACTGATGTGTGGGGGGGCAGAGGAGAACACGGATAGGGGGGTCAGGGGAGGACACCATTGTGAAGGGGGCAGAGGACACCATTGTGTAGGGTGAGGGGGGGCAGAGGACGACACTGATGTGGAGGGTGAAGGGGGCAGAGGAGCACACCAAAGTGGAGGGGGCAGAGGAGCACACCAATATGGTGGGTGAAAAAGGGGGGCAGAGGAGCACAGCACTGTGGAGGGTGAAGAAGGGGGGCAAAGGAGCACACTGTAGTGAAGGGTGAAGGAGGGGGGCAGAGGAGCACACCAATGTGAAGAACGGGGAGCAGAGGAGCACACTGATGTGTAGAGTGAAGAGGGGGGCAGAGGAGCACAATACTGTGGAGGGTGAAGGGGCAAAAGAGGACAATACTGTGGCGGGTGAAGGGGCAGAAGAGGACAATACTGTGGAGGGTAAAGGGGGGGGCAGAGGAGAGCAATACTGTGGAGGGTGAAGGGGGGAAGAGGACAATGTTGTGGAGGATGAAGGGGGGCAGAGAAGGACAATACTGTGAAGGGTGAAAGGGGGGGCAGAGGAGGACAAATCTCTGAAGGGGCGGGGCAGAGGACAATCCCGTGGAGGGTGAAAGGGGGGGCAGAGAAGGACAATACTGTGAAGCGTGAAGGAGGGGCAGAGGACGACAATACTGTGAAGGGACGGGGCAGAGGAGGACAATACTACTGTGGAAGGTGAAAGGGGGGACAGAGGAGGACAATAATGTGGAGGGTGAAAGGGGGGACAGAGGAAGACAATACTGTGGAGGGTGAAAGGGGGGCAGAGGAGTACAATACTTTGGAGGGTGAAAGGGGGGCAGAGGAGTACAATACTGTGGAGGTGAAAGGAGGGCAGAGGAGTACAATACTGTGGAGGGTGAAAGGGGGCAGAGGAGGACAATACTGTGGAGGGTGAAAGGGGGCAGAGGAGGACAATACTGTGGAGGGTGAAAGGGGGGACAGAGGAGGGCAATACTGTGGAGGGTGAAAGGGGGGGGCAGAGGAGGACAATACTGTGGAGGGTGAAAGGAGGGCAGAGGAGGACAATACTGTGGAGGGTGAAGGGGGTAGAGGAGGACAATACTGTGGAGGGTGAAAGGGGGGGCAGAGGAGGACAATACTGTGGAGGGTGAAAGGGGGCAGAGGCGGACAATACTGTGGAGGGTGAATGGGGGGCAGAGGAGGACAATACTATGGGGGGGTGGAGGGCAGAGAAGGATACTGATGTGTGTTGGGCAGAGGAGAACACGGATGGAGGGGCAGGGGAGGACACCATTGTGGAGGGGGGCAGAGGACGACAAAGTTGTGGAGGGTGAGGGGGGCAGAGTACAACACTGATGTGGAGGGTGAAGGGGGGCAGAGGAGCACACCAATATGGAGGGTAAAAAATGGGGGGCAGAGGAGCACAGCACTGTGCAGGGTGAAGAAGGGGGGCAGAGGAGCACATCAATGTGAATGGTGAAGAAGCGGGCAGAGGAGCACACTAAGTGAATGGTGAAGAAGGGGGAGCAGAGGAGCACACTGATGTGAAGGGTGAAGAAGGGGGGCACAGCAGCACATTAATGTGAAGGGGGGCAGAGGAGCACACTAATGTGTAGAGTGAAGAGGAGGGCAGAGGAGGACAATACTGTGGAGGGTGAAAGGGGGGCAGAGGCAGAAAACACTGTGGAGGGTGAAGGGGGCAGAGGAGGACAATGTTGTGGAGGGTGAAAGGTGGGGCAGAAAAGGGCAATCCCGTGGAAGGTGAAGGGGCAGAAGAGGACAATACTGCGGAGGGTAAAGGGGGGCAGAGAAGGGCAATACTGTGAAGGGTAAAGGGGGGCAGAGGAGGAAAATAATGTGGAGGGTGAAGGGGGGAAGAGGACAATGCTGTGGAGGGTGAAGGGGGCAGAGCAGGACAACTGCTGTGGAGGGTGAAGGGGGGCAGAGAAGGACAAAACTGTGGATGGTGAAGGGGGGCAGAGGAGGACAATACTGTGGATGGTGAAGGGGGCAGAGGAGGACAATACTGTGGAGGGTAATGTAAAGGGGGCAGAGGACACTACTGTTGGTAGGAAAGCCATCGATGTGAAGGGCAGTTGAGGATACTGTTGTGGGGGGGGGGGGGTGATGTGAAGAGGCATTCTGAAGACTACTGTAAAGAGGGAACTGCAATATGAAGTGTGGGGCTGTGATGTAGGGGGCTAAAAACACAGACCTAAGAATAAGATTGATATATAAGGAGGGGTTTGTAATGTGAAAGATCTGAGTGATCACACAAACATGCAATTTGGACCACTTGCTTGCAGAAAATGTTTCTGACCAGACCTCTGTGATTTTTAATTTGATAGCCCTGCCACAGCATGTATCCCTGGTTATAAATATCCTGCTTGCTGCTAAGCTGTTTCATTTTGACCTTAGCTTCACACTTACACACTAGGGATGAGCTTTGAGTTCGAGTCAAACTCATGTTCGTCTCGAACCTTGCCTGTTCGGCAAACAGCGAACAATTTGGGGTGTCAATGCAAAAAAAAAAGTTTTAAAAACGTCTGTTTGTTCGGGAGCAGTGATTTTATTAATGCTTAAAGTGAAACAATAAAAGTGAAATATTCCTTTAAATTTCGTACCTAGGGGGGGTGTATAGTATTCCTGTGAAACAGTGCATGTTTCCCGTGCTTAGAACTGTCTCTGCACAAAGGCACCATGTCCCCATGTTGATGGGGACAAGGGCCTCATCCCCACAACCCTTGCCCGGTGGTTGTGGGGGTCTGCGGGTGGGGGGCTTATCAGAATCTGGAAGACCCCTTTAACAAAGGAGATGCCTAGATCCCGCCCCCCCCCCCCCATGTGAATTGGTAATGGGGTACATTGTACCCCTACCATTTCACTAAGAAAGTGTAAAGAATTGTAAAAATAAAAACGCACACACTGTGGAAAAAAAGTCCTTTATTAAGAAGAGAAAAAAAAATGCAGCGGTAGTATCCATTCTCGGCCCCCGCTCCAACGTTGTCGGTATCCTGCGATGGGTGATCTCCTCTGTGTCGGGGTCCAGCGGTGAGAAGATCTCTTCATCCAGGTCCGGAATCCAGAGCGCACGCATCGCCGGCCGCCTGTCTCCACCGGAGACAGCCCGGGCGAATGACGCGGCTTGAGCCAGTGACAGCTCTTATATAGGTGAGGCGGGGCCACCCGTCGAGGGACCCCAGAAGACAGGGTTAGGGGACACTCTGTGCAAAACAAGCTGCACAGTGGAGGTAAGTATAACATGTTTGTTATTTAAAAAAAAAAAAACGTTGCCTTTAGTGTTCCTTTAAAATCACTGCTCCCGAAAAAACTTCAGTTATTAAACCTTTTTTTGTATTGATACATGTCCGCTGGGGCAAGACCCAGGTCCCCAAACACTTTTTAGGACAATAACTTGCATATAAGCCTTTAAAATTAGCACTTTAAATTTCAAACGTTCCACAAAGAATTACAGGAAGAGCAGGTTCTAAGGGTACTAACTAAAAAGAGAGAAGAGCTTTGTGACCTCTTGGAACAGGAAACAAAATGGATATTTAACAACATGAATAACACATTCTATGCCCTGGGTAATAAACCGGGGAGACTGCTAGCAAGGACCATAAAACCAAGAAACACACAGAACTCTATCCTGAAAATAAAAGATATAAATGGGGATGTGAGACACTCCACTAGTGAAATAACCAAAATATTCTATGAATATTACCAAAATTTATATAATGTTAACAAAGGGCAAGGGGCCACAGAAGCTCAGAATAAAAGGGAAAAAATTAAATAATACTTAGAAAAGGTTAAGATCCCAGACTTAGCAGAGGAAGTAATAAGTAATCTAGAGAAAGAAATAACAAAAGAGGAAATAAGCCAAACGATCAGGAGCATCAAAATGGGAAAGAGTCCTGGCCCAGATGGGTATACGTCACTATATTATAAAAGATTTGGGGAGATATTAGTTCCATTCTTTCAGAAATACATGAATTCTATAGGGGAGGGCATGGCAATACGTAAGGAGGCTCTAAATGTGCACATAACTTTGATAGGGAAGGAGGATAAGGATCCCTCCCTATGTGCCAGTTATAGGCCCATATCTCTGATAAATGTGGACATAAAAATCTATTCAAAAATCCTTGCCGAGAGAATAAGACCGCTCCTGGCAGGTTTGATAGACAATGACCAGGCAGGGTTCATACCCGGGAAAGAAACGAGAGAAAATATCCTAAGAGTAATATTTCTGATACAGAAAGTTAAAAAGAATAAAGAACCAGTAGTATTCCTGTCCTTAGATGCCGAAAAGGCGTTTGACAGGCTGGACTGGCAATTCATGTTAGCGAATCTATCCCATATAGGATTTGGCCCAAGCATGCTGAGGTGGATAGGGGCCCTGTATTCACAACCCTCGGCCCAGGTGAGGGTGAATGGCACCCTGTCAGACAGCTTCCCACTTTTTAATGGGACCCGGCAAGGATGTCCGCTATTGCCTCTCTCATTCGTCCTATCATTGGAGCCATTATTGGAAACAATACGGATGAATCAGGAAATAGAAGGGATAAAACTGGAGAGAAGGGAGCATAAGATATCTGCATTTGCGGACGACATGATGCTATTTGTATCTAATCCTAGGAAGACACTGCCCAGGATAATGTCGGAATATGAACAATATGGTGAGATCTCGAACCTTAAAATTAATAAAGAAAAAACTGAGATATTGAGCATATCACTAAGCCCACAAGATCGCAGGGAACTTGAGGTCCTCTATCCATTTAAATGGAAGCAGAGGAGGTGTCATGAATATGCATCATGTCTGTCTGCCTACCTGATCTCCATGTGTTCATTAGAGGCAGATCCTGTTCTGGTTTCCCTTCTTATCACTTCCTCTTCCTGTATGGCTCCACCCTAGTCCATCCCAGGAAGCCTATATTAACCTTTGCTCAACAGGTCTGCAGTGCTGTTCAACAGTGTTCCAATGCTCAGTTCCTGTCTGCAGTGTATTGCTAGTTCCTGGTTGCAGAGTGCTACGATCATCTTCCGTGTACCGTTTTGGCTTGTCCCCGACTTCCCTGTCTGCCTGTGCCCCTGACTATTTGCATGTTCCACGGTTATCCTTGTCTGCCTGTTGCCCTGACCTCGGCCTGTCCATCACCTCTGTTTGTTCTGCTGGCTGCTTCCCCCTTCTCCCTGCGGAGTGTGACCTGAGGAATCCCGGGAACGCGACCTGGACCCAGTTGCGGCCAAGACCATCCCTACCACCAAGGGCTCTGGTGAATACAAAACTGGGTCTTAGACTCCGCGCCCTGGGTGATCTTGGGTCACGCTTCCTCCCTGCCAGCAGTAGTCGGCTATAGGGTTCACTTCCCTGCGGTGCATCCCTGACCCCTACAGGGTGCACTTGTCACCTGGCTACAGGTGACCTGACAGTTTGAACAGCCATGAACCCGGTCGACGTGCCGCTTCCTGCAGATGACCCATTACAGGGCGTTGTTCACAGACTCGAGACGCATGAAGCTAATCAGGCTCAGGTGATGCGTTTCCTTCAGGATCTGGCTTCTCGCTTTGATCAGCTTCAGACCTCGTTGGGAGCCCCGAATCTACAACCCCAAGTACAACCAGCGGTAGCGGCTGTGCCCGTCGCACCAGTCGCAGAGTCGCATTCACTGAAGCTACCACCTCCAGTCCGTTTTTCTGGAGACTCCAAGGCCTGCAGGGGGTTTCTTAGCCAGTGCACCATCCATTTTGAACTACAGCCTCAAAACTTCTTGTCTGATCGGGCAAAGGTAGCCTATATTATTTCCCTCCTTTCCGGTGAAGCTTTAGCCTGGGCTGCCCCTATGTGGGAGAGGAATGATCCGGTAGTTTCCAGCCTGTTCAACTTCCTAAAGCTCTTTCGGAACATCTTTGAAGAGCCGGCTCGGGCCTCTTCAGCAGCCAGTGCTCTGCTACGTCTCCGCCAAGAATCTCGTTCAGTGGGTCAATATGCTCTTCAGTTCCGTATACTCTCAGCTGAATTGAGCTGGAACAATGAGGCCCTGGTCGCTACCTTTTTACATGGCCTCTCTGACCGAGTGAAGGACGAGTTAGCGGGAAGAACCATCCCCGTCGGTCTGGACGATGTCATCTCCCTGTGCAATCAGATCGATATTCGTTTTCAGGAGAGGTCCATTGAGAAAAGACACCAGCACTCCCTAGGTCGTAGTCAGTCTGTGCTTCCCTCACTTCGTCCCGTAGACCACCCCCTGCCTGCTGAGGAACCTATGCAGTTGGGCCGGACCAGACTAACACCCGAAGAACGTGCTAGACGCAGAACTCTGGGCTTGTGCCTCTATTGTGGAGGCAAGGGCCATCTTCGTGCCTCCTGCCCGCTTCGCCCGGGAAACGCTCAGGTCTAATACATTTAGAAGGTGGAGTATTGGACCCAGAAACATCACCTTCCCGTCTGCTCCTTCCGGTGTCCCTTCATGTAGGCACTTCTCCCCTATCGATCTCTGCATATCTGGATTCCGGGGCTGCCGGCAACTTTATGGACTGGAGAACTGCTTCTTCTATGAAGCTTACCCTTTCACCCCTCACTACGCCGCTGGTAGTCTCGGCAATTGATGGCACTATTCTCCCAGGGGGTCCTATTCGCTTCCAGACACTACCCATTAGGATGTCGATAGGATATCCACTCCTGGTGGAGAATCCCTTTCTCATCCTACCTAAAGCCTCCACTCCCATTGTATTGGGCCTTCCTTGGCTACAGCTCCACTCTCCCCATGTGGACTGGGCTTCTGGGCAGATTCTGGCTTGGGGTCCTTCATGTTTCTCGTCATGTCTTTCCAAGGTGACTCCTAAGGGGGAACTTCCGGTTGCTACCACATCAGTATCTTCGGATCTTCCCACTGCTTACAGCGATTACCGGGATGTGTTCTGTAAGAAATCAGCCGAGGTGCTTCCTCCCCACAGATCTTTTGACTGTGCCATTGACCTTGTTCCTGGAGCAATTCTGCCCAGGGGTCGCACATACCCTTTGTCCATCCCAGAGACCCAGGCCATGTCTGAGTATGTCGCAGAAAACCTTGACAGAGGTTTCATTCGGAAATCGTCATCGCCTGCAGGAGCAGGGTTCTTTTTTGTTGCCAAGAAGGATGGTACCTTGAGACCCTGTATTGATTATCGAGGATTAAACGCTGTTACTATTAAGAATCGTTACCCCTTACCCTTGATATCTGAATTGTTCGATAGGTTGAGGGGTGCCTCCATTTTCACTAAGTTGGATCTCAGGGGGGCGTACAACCTCATTCGAATACGAGAAGGCGATGAGTGGAAGACTGCGTTTAACACTCGAGACGGCCATTATGAGTATCTGGTCATGCCTTTCGGGTTATGTAATGCCCCAGCCGTGTTTCAAAACTTTGTCAACGAAATCTTCAGGGACCTGCTGTACCAGTTTGTTGTCATCTATCTGGATGACATTCTAATCTTTTCGGAAAATCTGCATGTCCACAGGAACCATGTTCGCACTGTACTCCAGCGCCTCAGAGAGAATAATCTCTATGCCAAACTGGAGAAATGCTCCTTTGAATGTTCTGAGGTCCTGTTTCTAGGATGCTTTGTTTCAAGCTTGGGCCTTCGTATGGATCCTGGGAAGGTCTTAGCCATTACCAATTGGCCTCTTCCTGCTAGCCTCAAGGCCACACAGCGCTTTCTTGGTTTCACAAATTATTATAGGCAGTTCATCAGGAATTATTCTTCCATTGCCGCGCCTATTATCGCTTTGACCAAGAAGGGTGCTAATGCCAAAGACTGGCCTCCCGAAGCTGTCTCTGCGTTTCACGATCTGAAACAGGCCTTCGTCTCTGGACCTCTTTTGAGGAGACCAAACCCTGAGGAGGCATTCTTTATTGAAGTGGACGCTTCTTCTGTGGGAGTGGGAGCGGTGCTTCTTCAACTTTTTGAGAAGAGACGTCAACCATGTGCGTTCTTTTCCAAAAAATTTTCTCAGGCAGAGAGAAATTATGCCATCGGTGACCGGGAACTTCTCGCAATTAAATTGGCGCTAGAAGAGTGGCGTCATCTTTTGGAGGGTTCTCCTCACTCCATAACGATCTTCACCGATCACAAGAATCTACAGTACTTACAGAATGCTAAACGTCTGAATCCCAGAGAGGCCAGGTGGAGTCTCTTCTTTTCCCGTTTCAGTTTCACGATTACATACAAACCTGGTTCCTGCAACGGTCGGGCTGATGCGCTTTCTAGATCCTTTGACACCTTGGACGAAGATCTCACTCTTGAACCTGAGCCGATCATTCCAACTTCATGCATTGTTGCCCATTCTACCACCCTGGACTCAAAAATTCCTCCTGGGAAGACCTTTGTCCCCACTGAGCTAAGAGCCAAGATCCTTCGTTGGGGACATGATTCCAAGGTGGCGGGCCATGCTGGTTTCCTCCGGTCCTTCCTACTCATTAGTCGTCACTATTGGTGGCCAAATCTCCGCTCAGAGGTTAAAGACTATGTCAAGGCTTGTCATGTCTGTGCTCAGTTCAAATCCTCCACACAAGCTCCTGCTGGTCTCCTCATGCCCTTGCCCATTCCCAAGGAGCCCTGGGCTCACATTGCCATGGATTTTATCACCGATCTTCCACTGTCTGACGGTAATACGGTCATTTGGGTGGTAGTCGATCGGTTCTCCAAAATGGCACATTTTGTTCCCCTTCCTGGTCTGCCTTCTGCTCCTGCTTTGGTCCCCATTTTTGTTCGAGAGATTTTCCGTCTTCATGGGGTTCCTTCTCATATTGTTTCGGACAGGGGTGTTCAATTCACGTCTCGTTTTTGGAGAGCCTTTTGCAAATCCCTCAATATTGCTTTGGATTTTTCCTCTTCTTACCATCCTCAATCCAATGGGCAGACGGAGAGGGTTAATCAGGAGTTAGAGGTTTTTCTTCGTACCTTAGTCTCCGCTCATCATGACGATTGGTCCTCTCTACTTCCATGGGCGGAATTTTCCCATAACAATCATGTGAATACCAGTTCGCAGAGAACACCCTTTTTCTCAGTTTATGGAAGACATCCTCAACTTCCACTTCCCATGACCTGTTCTCTGGATATCCCAGCTTTGGCTTCAGCTCAAGAGTCATTCAATTCCATCTGGAGCGACGTCCATGATTCCCTCCGGGCAGCTGCCGACAAATTCAAAGGCTTTGCTGACCGCCGCAGGCGTAAACCGCCTTCTCTTCAACCAGGGGACAAAGTCTGGCTCTCCACCAGAAACATCAAGCTCCGAGTTCCTTCTCTGAAGTTTGCTCCAAGATTCATTGGTCCATACACCATAATGGCTAAGCTGAATCCAGTTTGTTTCAAGCTTCAGATTCCCAAAAACCTCAAAATCTCTAACTCCTTCCATGTTTCCCTTCTGAAGCCTTTAGTCCTTAATAGGTTCTCTCGTCCTCTCCCCACCACGGCACCAGTCTCTGAGGAGAATCAGGAATATGAGGTCAGTCAAGTACTGCATTCCCGACTCTGTAGAGGCGCTCTTCAGTACCTTGTTCATTGGAAAGGCTTTGGTCCTGAGGAGAGGTCTTGGGTTCCTGCATCAGAGGTCTTTGCACCTCGTCTATTGAAGAATTTTCATCTGAAGTTTCCCTCTAAACCCGGACCCAGGCAGGGAAGGGGGAGGCCTCGTAAGAGGGAGGGTACTGTCATGAATATGCATCATGTCTGTCTGCCTACCTGATCTCCATGTGTTCATTAGAGGCAGATCCTGTTCTGGTTTCCCTTCTTATCACTTCCTCTTCCTGTATGGCTCCACCCTAGTCCATCCCAGGAAGCCTATATTAACCTTTGCTCAACAGGTCTGCAGTGCTGTTCAACAGTGTTCCAATGCTCAGTTCCTGTCTGCAGTGTATTGCTAGTTCCTGGTTGCAGAGTGCTACGATCATCTTCCGTGTACCGTTTTGGCTTGTCCCCGACTTCCCTGTCTGCCTGTGCCCCTGACTATTTGCATGTTCCACGGTTATCCTTGTCTGCCTGTTGCCCTGACCTCGGCCTGTCCATCACCTCTGTTTGTTCTGCTGGCTGCTTCCCCCTTCTCCCTGCGGAGTGTGACCTGAGGAATCCCGGGAACGCGACCTGGACCCAGTTGCGGCCAAGACCATCCCTACCACCAAGGGCTCTGGTGAATACAAAACTGGGTCTTAGACTCCGCGCCCTGGGTGATCTTGGGTCACGCTTCCTCCCTGCCAGCAGTAGTCGGCTATAGGGTTCACTTCCCTGCGGTGCATCCCTGACCCCTACAGGGTGCACTTGTCACCTGGCTACAGGTGACCTGACAGGAGGATGAAATATCTAGGTATTTTCTTGTCCAGCACAGAAAGATACTTCTATAAAGACAACTATATATTATTATTGAATAAAGTAAAATCAGAATTAAAAGGATATAGTATAGATAGAGTATCATGGTGGGGAAGGATTAATACTATAAAGATGATGATTTTGCCTAAAGTTCTATATATTTTTCAAACACTTCCGATAAAAATACCAGAAATGTACTTTAAAGTCCTAGAAAGGATAATAAGGGGTTTTATATGGAGGGGGAAAAAGCCCCGTATAGCAGCAGAGACCATGATTAGACCTAAAGAGGAAGGAGGAGTACAGTTGCCGGATTTTAAAAGGTATTATGAGGCGGCGGTATTAAGGAGGATTATAGACTGGGCTCAGGGTGAGGGTGGAAGTAAAAAAAAGTGGGTGGAAGTTGAAGAAAGTTTAAGTAAAAAAGAGCTTGGAGATACAATATGGGTACCGAGGCAATTCAGAGGATTGCCTCAGGATATTCCTGTAATAACAAAAGAAACTTTTAGAATTTGGGATAAGGTCTGTAGGACAAAAAAATGGCTTTATAATAGTCCGTTGTTGTCGCTTACGGGTACAGACTTCTTCCCACCGGGCAAGGGAGGGGGGATGTACCTGAGGTGGGCAACCTCGGACACTTTAAAACTGAAGGATGTATTGAAGGGTAATGTACTGTGCTCGGTGGCAGAACTCCAAGAGAAATACGGTCTGTCCCCAGGTGACAGGTGGAGGCACAGACAAGTCCAACATTTTGTAAGCACTCTGCCGAAACCCCTGCGAGCTATGAATGAATTAAATCAATAGGAAAAAGATATGATCCAAGGAGAACTGGGAAGACAGGGAATATCAAGTATTTACAAAATGCTGACAACCAAGATAGAATCAGGGAGACTGAAAATAATAGAAAGCTGGGAAATAGAACTTAATCAAACTATATCTAATGAAAAGAGGAGACAGGTATTAGATTATGTCCAGGCTACATCGATTGATGCAAAAGTAAAAGAAACCAACTATAAGTTACTTACTAAATGGTATTACGTCCCAATGAAATTACACAGAATGAATAGTGAGGTCTCCCCCTTATGATGGAGGGAGTGTGGGATGGAGGGAACCCATGCCCACATATGGTGGCAGTGCCCCCTCATACAGGTATATTGGAGGGAGATACTGGCGTTGGTTAAAAAAAATAAGTGGATATGAGATAAGATATGATCCATGGGAATGTTTGTTTCATACTACGAGTCTGTCCAGGAAAAAGTATAGAGGTTCCTTGGTCCCGTTCTTATTGAATGGAGCCAAGGCACTAATTCCTAGGAACTGGAGGAAAAAAGAAGTACCCTCGATTGGAGAGTGGTTTCAAGAAATTGATAAAATGAAATTGATGGAGGAATTGTGGTCCTTTCATGTGGATTCAAGACCAAGATGTGAAGTGGTTTGGAGGAGATGGAGGGAATACAGGGCCGGGGTGGGTGATGGGGAGGGCGGGAGTGGAGGGGAATAGAGGAGGTGGGTAGGAGAGAGGTAGATTGGCTTCCTTCTCGGGTCCCCCTCCCCTTTTTTTTTTTTCTCTTTTTCTCTTCCCTCTCTTTTCTCCCTTCTTTTCTCCTTTACTAGAATATACACAATAAGGGGAATATCTCCCATATAATAATTTTTTCTCTTTACCTCTCACAATATAGGGGAATCGTTCGTTTTTTTTATTCCCCTTCTTATTATATAGTGTTTTTTTTTTTTTTTTTGTCCCTATATGTGTGTTTGCATTTTAATAATATCGATGATATTCACAATAAGGAATATTATATCATTTACAATGGATTGGTCCCTTCCCCCACTCCCCCCCCCCCCTTTACACAATAGGTGGAAATTTTCCCCCCTATGAATAATTTTTTTTTCTCTCACTTCTCACAACGCAGGGGAAAATGGCTTCCCCTATAAAAAAAAAGAATTTTGTCTTTTTTTTTTTTCTTTTTACTTTTCCCTCTTAGTAGAATATACACAATTAAGGGGAACTATCCCCCATATGTTAATTTTGTCTTGCACAATATAGGGGAATTGCCTCTTTTTGTACTCCCCTTCTTATTAGATATACTTTTTTTTTTTTGTTTCTCTTTCACATTTAAGTATATGCACAATAAGGGGAATTATTACCCTAGAATAATCTTTTTGTGTCTTCACTTTTCATGACGTAGGGGAGGGGGGAATGGAAGGGGAAGAAATTAAAATATATATATTTTTTTCTTTCATGTCTCTTCACCTCTTGCCCCCATCCATCCCCCCCCCCCTCCACTAGGGGCATTAGAGCCCTCTCCCCCGGTGTTCCCCATAGAGAATACAATGGGAAAATTAGACCTGGAGGCAAAATGGGAAAGAATATTCTAGAAGTACTGTCTGAAGATGTCTCCTCTTTTATCTCTCTTAGTTTAAGGGGTACTTATTGAGACCATGTTTGTTGTTAGTTTATATGTTGATTTTATGTTGTATTTATTGTACTGTCTGGAAAAAAAAAAGAATTTTTGGAAAAAAGATTTCAAACGTTCGAGTCCCATAGACTTTAACGGGGTTCTAAAGTTCACACAAACTTTTGGTGTGTTCGCAGGTTCTGGTGCGAACCGAACAGGGGGGGGGGGGGGGAATGTTCGGCTCATCCCTATTACACACCAGTCTTGTAACACTCTGGCTTCATTTATACAGCCATGTAAAAAAAAAAGGAGTATGGAAAGTGATGGTGAAGCGCTGTGAACTAATAATAGAAGGGGGATCTCAATACCTAACAAGTAGGTAACCCTAAAGTGAAATACATACATAAATAAATACTAGGTGACTATCCCCTGAAGAAGTCATGTGATGTGACGAATACGCGTCGGGAATAGGAGTTACAGAGCCGACACAGACCGACGGCGATGAGACGAGCTCGCCGCTCGTAGGTGTTTTGCTTCTGCCCCAATTTTAAATGTGAGTTTTTACTTTGCTGCTACTTGTACTCTAATAAATTTCATAAGATACTGCACCATGGGCCTTCCTCTCTTTTCTTCCATCTTGTACCCCCTGAGCACTGGCTGATACAATGGACAGGAGGTGGAAGATACAGAGAAGGTGGAAGTGAGAGTTGTTTTGTCTGTCAGTGATCCTCCAGCATACCAGTTCCGGATACGAACGCGGTGTTTGTGGAGATAGGTCCACTATCCACAGCCTCAATGTGAGTGCATGTATATGCGATATATCATTTCCAAGGTTTCCCACAGGATTATGCTATTATCCATTTATTTTTGCTTCCATGTTTGTATGAATATTTGATGAGCAGCCACCTTCATCTCAACCTCAATCCGTGTGACTGCACCCCTAGGGAGACATTGTTTGGTACTTTGAGCCATCCGTGCTATGACTCTGAGGTGAGCATCTAGTACAGGGGTCTCAAACTCAAATTACCTGAGGGCCACAAGACAAGTTTTCATATGCCATGGGGGGCCGCATGCAAACTTTCAAACTTCAAAAACAACAGTACTGGTGTCAGCGAACACATTATTAACCCCCAGCACTGGTGTCAGCGAGCGCATTATTACCACCAGCACTGGTGTAAGTCAGGGTTTGACAAATTTGCTTGGCATCTAGGAGCCAGCTAAAAAAGTTAGGAGTCAGAAAACGCACCCCGTCCCGACGAGCTTGCGTGCAGAAGCAAACACATACGCGAGCAGCGCCCGCATATGTAAACGGTGTTCAAACCACACATGTGAGGTATCGCCGCGATTGGTAGAGCGAGAGCAATAATTCTAGCACTAGACCTCCTCTGTAACTTAAAACATGCAACCTGTAGATTTTTTTAAACATCGCCTATGAAGATTTTAAAGGGTAAAAAAGCTTGTCGGCATTCCATAAGCGGACGCAATTTTGAAGCGTGACATGTTGGGTATGAATTTACTTGGCGTAACATTATCTTTCATAATATTAAAAAAAATGGGGATAACTTTACTGTTGTCTTTTTTTTTTTATTAAAAAAAGTGTAATTTTTTCCCAAAAAAGTGCGCTTGTAAGATCGCTGCGCAAATACGGCGTAACAGAAAGTATTGCAACGATCGCCATTTTATTCTCTAGGGTGTTAGGATAAAAAATATATATATAATGTTTGGGGGTTCTAATTAGAGGGAAGAAGATGGCAGTGAAAATAGTGTAAAATTACATTAGAATTGCTGTTTAACTTGTAATACCAACGGCCACCACCAGATGGCGTCAACTCACATCTGGTGGTAATAACTTGTAATACCAACGGCTCACCACCAGATAGCAGATAGCCTGTGCGCAGGCGCCGTGAAGAGCCGAGACCTACTCCGGCTGTCTTCGGGGAGCGTGACGTGCCAGAGCCGGCCGTCAATCATCCTCCCTCTCCATAGGCACGCCCATTCCCCGCGGGAGTCGGAAACTTCAATGATCGATAGCACAGTGAGTACGGGGATTAAAAATTTAAGACCGGCATACCGTAGCTCGCGCTACGATGCCGAATGTAATGGTATAATGATGTGAAGGAGGGTGAACCACCGCTTTAAATAGACTTTTTTCACGCATTTTTGTTTTGTTATTGCGATTTTATTTTTAGTACCAAAAATATGTAGAAGAATACGTATCGGCCTAAACTGAGATAAAAAAAAAATGGGATATTTATTATAGCAAAAAGTAAAAAATATTGTGTTTTTTTTTTTCAACATTTCCGTTTTTTTTTTGTTTATAGCCCAACAAATAAAAACCGCACAGGCGATCAAATACCACCAAAAGAAAGCTATATTTGTGGGGAAAAAAGGACGTCAATTTTGTTTGGGAACAACGTTGCACGACCGCGCAAATGTCAGTTAAAGCGACGCAGTGCCGGAAGCTCAAATTTCGTCTGGGCAGGAAGGGTGTATATGTGCACAGTAGGCAAGTGGTTATTTAGGATCTGCTGCACAAAGCTGCATTATTTTCAATGCGACCCTTCACACAGATACGTAAACATACATTGCATTCAGATCTATAATACAGAATACAACATTCTGCATCTTACGTGTAGAAACACACATACATTTGTAAGTGCATAAATTAAATGTAAACGAAGGGGAATAAAGTAGAAGTATGCATGTTTACACATATAAACACATGCAGGTATTTTGCTGAGCATTACACAGGGACTTTTCTCGTAGAAAACAGACGTGTGGTAACATTGTGAGGAGAGTCCTGGGTGAGAAGTGTATGGTGTGTACTACAATATGTCCTGCCCCCAGTGTATGTCCTTACTACGTTGTTACACAGCGTGTACACACCCTCAGGACAGACACATCCCCACACAAAGGCGTGACCCCCTCCACGCGCTCTCAGCCGGTGCATTGCCATGAAATGTGATTTGCCATGAAATGTGATGGTCCGCCTCCATCACATCCCATTGGCTCACTCCTGTCACGTGACATATTTAAACGTCATCAGTCTCAGCTAGGCTATCATAGGGAGAGGATCTCCTCTCCCTATTATAGTTGAAGCTGCACGGAGCTGGTATATACTGTTAGGAAGGAGAAGCCAGTGTGATATGCACAGCTCTCCCCTCCTCCTGCTCTCGGGCTGTGTGGCCAGCAGCACACACACACACCATGGGCAGCCTGTATAATGGAGCAGCCTCCCATCTGCCTTCCCCCTCTCCTCTCTCTTAGCCCTTTGAAGAGATGTACGGGGGTTGACCTCCCTGGGTGCGCGAGTAAGCAAAATTTACTACTACAGCTCCGTGCAGCTATTACAGGGGGAGGAGATCCTCTCCCTATGATAGCCAATAGCCTAGCTGAGACTGATGACGTGTCTATATGTCACATGACAGGAGTGAGCCAATGGGATGTGATGGAGGCGGACCATCACATTTCATGGCAAATCGCATTTCATGGCAATGCACCGGCGTCTCTCCTGGAAAGGCCGCGTTCTATGTGTGATGTCGCTTTATTTTTTAAAGACAACCAGCAGCCAATGAACGAACGCCTTGCTTTCCTCGGCAGCCAATCGTCGCGCGTGTTATTGTTTGGCGTCCCGCTCCTCCGTCGAAATACAGCACGGCCGTTATTACAACGCAGCCTGTTTCCTTTTCCACTCTCAGAAGAATTGGCGCCTTCCTGCCTAGCTCTATTCGCCTCGCAGTGAGCATCCCCCGGGCGCCCCGTGTCTGTATCTCCGCGCCATGCCCGAGTTTCTGCAAGACCCGTCCGTCCTCACCAAAGAAAAGCTGAAAAGTGAGCTGGTGGCCAACAGCGTGTCTCTGCCGACCGGGGAGCAGCGCAAAGAGGTCTACGTGAAGCTCTATCTGCAGCACCTGACCGCCCGCAACCGCGGCACCCCCGACTTCTCCAGCGACGAGGAGAGGGAGGCCACCCCGGTGCGGGGCAGAGGGCGCCCGCCTGGACGGGTGAGTAACATGGAGGAAAGCTTTATACTGACTTCTATAGGTCCTCCGAGACAGCTGTAACCCATAGTAACCAGGCTGGGGCACTGTCACCAATCATTCTGGAGACTGAGCTAAACGCGGGCCGCTATTGGTTGCCGCTGGCTGTCTGTGCTGACGGGCCATTGCTTTGTTTACTAACTCTGTGTGTACTAAGCTCCTTACTGATCGCAGGCCTGGGTGAGGGGAATGAATGAAGAAATGAATGGGATTGTGGTGTTCGCTCCTGATTACTCCTATAGACACTCTCTTCTACCAATCCAGGCCTCCAGTGCTTTCCCTCTATCAGCCCATGTCAGTGAAGAGTCCTCATTGTTTCATCACTCTTCCATTGTCCTCCTGTATTGTTCATGTACTCAAGTTCGCTTTACCAAGTTGGATCAGAAATGCTGTGTTGGGATCTACTCCATAACATCCACCAATAATCACTGATCAATATCTAAACAAGCCCCACTCTCGCTTGTGTTGTACTATATGAAATTCCATAAACAAACCCTAAACTGTCTGAGGCCGTTGTTGGAAGATCCAAAAGTACTCTCTTTTAGAGCATTAGCGTTCAGGATGTATACTGCAGGGACAATCACATGGAGGGGAGGTGCAGTCAGCTGTGTGAGTCAGGTTAAGGTCAGTAAAGGGATAGGTATGTTACTTGTCTGCTGCTATTGTGAACCCCAGCTGTATGCCCCGAGGGCGGCGTTCTGTATCTGGTACTGTACGTCTGCTAGTGTAATAGATCTCCATCTGTAGGAATTGGCCAGAAAGTTCCCGCCTTTCTTCTTTGGATGCTGTAATCTGATAATTTGAGCATGTCTGCTAATTATGCCAGTGTTTTAGGAGACCAAACACTTCCAGGCTTTGTTTTTTCCTGACTCGATTAAGCTTTATACTTTGCAGTACTAAAGCCATGCAAATTATATATTCTCTCTATCAGATGGCAATGAACATATAACAAGTCATTTGCAAGCATAGGAGTTTACTGGAAGTTGTTTACACAGTTTAATATTGTAAAAAATTTGTTTTTATTGCACATGTACTTCTCGATTGTAAGCTCTAATGAGCAGGGACCCCTGATTCCTCCTCCCGGAAACCACAGTGTGTGTTGCAGGACTGGGAACCGCCTATCACTTTGTGGTTTTCCTACAGCTGTGATTTTGGAAAAAAGTGCAGGGACCCTTTTCCTGCATTTTAGGCCCAGTGCACACTGACAGCTCTCGGAGCCACTGTGCACCAGCCAACATTAGTACAGCGGTCTCTCTTCTGAGCTGTTGTGTTCTGACACGGGGACGCATGCCCCTTCCCCAGAACGCTCTGATCAGATCAGGAGTCGGTCAGCTACTGGTGTTCTTGCATGCTTGACCAACAGAAGTTGGCTGTACTGACTTGCGCACAGGCTGAATGTCCAAACTTTTTTTTTTTTTTTAACTGACCAATGTCTCTACATTCGGCCCATGTGTACACAGCTTTACGTAGGCCCAATGAATGGGCTGCTGTGTCAACATTATAATCTTAAAGCAGTGAACAAATGGGCGCAACAAAACATAAACCCAACAGGATGTTGGTGTGAAACTACTACTAATAATACACCAACACCATAATCTAAATTTCAAAAAACAGTCCAGCATGAATGTGCATAGACAATAAAAAATTGATGATGAGGTTCTTCAATCATCTCCAACACCGTGCCTCATATAGTGCATTATGCTTATATCAAAGTGCTTCACCCAAAGTGAAATATTTATGTGTTCACCAGATGTCGCTGGCCACAGAGTGACCACCAGGCATATAAAATAGGGATTCCTTCCTCATTAGGCTCAATCCTTCCAAATCGCATGTGATTCCAATCAGCAATCTCCCAAATCAATCGGATTCCCGCTTGATCGTAAATTAAACTTTTCCAAGTATTTCACTCAAGTGCATATCCACAGTTCATTTCAAGTAATCCGTAAAGTCAGGCTCCTCAAAAACAAGCCACAGAAAGGCAATATAGTGTAGTATTGTCTTTATTAAAAGCACTTGCATGCATATAAAAGACACCATATAGATAGCAGCACAGCTGTGTAATGAGGCAGGTGCCGGTCTGACACTCCATGGGTGATACAGGAAGCGCAGCGTGCATCTTCTCCCTAAATTTTTATTTTTTTTCCTAGCATGTCATTCAGCATAGTAGCGTGAGCTACAGTATGCCTTTATATTATTTTTTTGGCGCCGTACTCACTGTTTAATTGCGTAGTAAAGTTTCAGGGGAATGGGCGTTCCTATGCAGAGGGCTTGTGATTGACGGCCGGCTATGGCGCGTCACGCTTGACGGAAATAGCCAAAATAGGAGTTTGCTCTTCACGGCGCCTGCGCAGTCAGCTCCGATGTCTGTGCGCAGGCGCCGTGAAGAGCCAAGACCTACTCCGGCTATTTTCGTGACGCGCCATAGCCGGCCGTCAATCACGAGCCCTCTGCATAGGAACGCCCATTCCCCGCGGGGAGTCTGAAACTTTACTACGCGATTAAACAGTGAGTACGGCGCCAACAAAAAAATATAAAGGCATACTGTAGCTCGCGCTACTATGCTGAATGACATGCTAGAAAGTTGTTTTTTAGGGTGAAACACCGCTTTAACAAAGAGGAAAGCTTCAAGTTCTATGCATTTCATGCTCTAGCACACGTCTTCAGAAAAATTGATCTAGAAAAATGGGTATATCCAAGATGGTGGATAAAAAGGCAGGTAAGTGCGTCCAGGAGATGTCCCAGTCTGTGATGGTAAAGCTTCCAGGGAAGTCCACGAGATAACAGCCGACTTGTGCTGTGAATGTTCAGAGGACACAGTAATGCTGGAGCCTGGGGATGACGTCAGAGGAAGCGAGACAGAAACTAGCATGGTCCACAAACAGGAAGTGTGTCATAGAGCCGCCTTGTTTGTCTTTCTGCTTCAGGAAAATTGAGGCTGCCACCATGATACTGGAGCCTAAATACTAGATACAGCGCTGTCAGTGGCAATCATGTGTCAAACCCAGGGAAAAAAACAAATGGAAGTAGCTTCTCCCGGGCTACAGAGAAGCACAAAAAAATAATTTCAATTCTCTCCCTCTCGCTCCATCAAACCCTTTAAGGAGGGAATGGAAGGATCTGGAGAGGAAGGTTCTTAAAGCGAGAGTTCACCCGAAAACATTTTTTTAACATTTAGATTGATGCTCATTTTGTCAAGGGGGATCGGGTACTTTTTTTAAAAACGAAGCAGTACTTACCGTTTTAGAGAGCGATCTTGTCTGCCGCTTCCGGGTATGGTCTTCGGGACTGGGCGTTCCTATTTGATTGACAGGCTTCCGACGGTCGCATACATCGCGTCACGAGTAGCCAAAAGAAGCCGAACGTCGGTGCGGCTCTATACGGCGCCTGCGCTCCGACGTTCGGCTACTTTCGGAAAATCGTGACGCAATAGATGCGACCGTCGGAAGCCTGTCAATCAAATGGGGACGCCCAGTACCGCAGCCCATACCCGGAAGCGGCGGAGAAGATCGCTCTCTAAAACGGTAAGTACTGCTTCGTTTTTAATAAAACTACCCGATTCCCCTTGACAAAATGAGCATGAATCTAATGTTAAAAATTAACATTTCCGGGTGAACCTCCACTTTAAGCTAAAAACCTGGAAGAGAAGGTTTTATTTGGGGTGGAAGAAGAGAAGTTTTTCCAGACCCCCGAATTAGATGCAAACCTTTCTCGGGTCTCTAAAAAAAAAAAAAAAGATTTGTCCTTTTGAAGACTCAGGTAGCATTAAAGACCAAATGGATAGAAGGGCTGAAACGCTTCTGCACAGAGCATGGGATGCCAATGCGGCAGCCATGGCTCCTGCTTTGGCATTTGTCTGCTTAGCCAGGCTCTCTGGCCATGTTTCTAGAGGGAATAATTCGGAGGAAGTTATAGGCTCTCTAGAAATAATAACCAAGGCGATAGCATATTTAGCAGATGCATCAGTGGAGTCCTGGAGCAGCTTTTGGGCGCTGAAAAAAACGCTCCAAAAACGCCCCTCCATTGAAATGAATTAAAAGCGCCGTACCCTTTCACACTGAGGCACTGCAAAAACACCCTAAAACGTTAGGGTCTTAGCAATGCTTTACCAGCACATTGGGATTGTAGATGTGGCTTCGCTCGAATAACGCCCCAGTGTGAAAGGGGCTTTATAGTGATTGAGACCCTCCTGGGTAGTCGGAAACCAGTCACTAGGAGGATTTATTCAAAGATTTGGAATACTTTTTTCTCACTGGTGTCGGGGTAGAGAAGTGTCTAGACCTTTGGTACCAGTGATACTCGAATTTCTTCAGGCAGGGGTGGACAAAGAAATTGCCAAGAACACCCTGAAGGTACAGATAGCTGCCCTATCTATTTTGCACCAGAGGCTCATGTTGGAGCCCCTGATTAGGAGATTTCTAGTAGCTAGGGAGAGGTTAATTCCCATAAAGGTTAAGAGATTACCTCCATGGAATCTAAGGCTCGATTCACACTAATGCTTTTTTGTTGCATTTTGCAGAAAAGCAGGGAATTTTTTTTTATGGAACATGTTCACATCAATGCTTTTTTGTGCCTCTGCGTTTTTGGAAAGGGTCGGGGACTTTTTTTCCTGCAAAAAGCAGCGTTTTGCATGTAATAGAATTCAATGGACCCGCATCCAAAACGCAAGTACCTCGTTTTTACCATGTTTTTACTGCGATTTTTTTTTTTTTTTTTTTTTTTTTTTTTTTTTTTTTTTTTTGTTAACCTGTTTATAGCTGGTTGTTAAATGAAATGTAAAAAAATGTAAAATTGATGTAAAAAAATAAATAAACCGGAAATCGCGGTAAAAACGCAAGTCAAAAAAACGCAGCAAGCACCGCAAAAACGCTCAAAAGCAACATGCATAGGTGTGAATCGAGCCTTACGCTGGTCCTGGAGGCGTTGACAAAAGGTGCCTTTCGAACCAACTCAGGAGTTCTCCATAACATTTTTGACACTTAAGTTTAGCCTTTTTTACTGGCCATCACAACAGCCAGAAAGGTAAGTGACCTGCAGGCCTTGTCAAGTAAAGAGCCTTTTCTGTTGATACGGAAAGATAGAGTGGTGCTGAGGCAAGACCCACTTTTTTTTTCTTCCCAAGGTCACATCAGTTTCATAGGTCTCAGGAGATAATTTTGTGTTTATGAAAACCCAAAGAACAAGGGAGAGGAAAAAATTAAGTTATTAGATGTCCGGAGGTGTTTGCTCATATACTTGGATAGAGTGAAGGACTTCAGGAAGTCGACTCGCCTTTTGGTTCTATTTAGCAGCCCTAGGAAGGAAGGCAGGCTTCTATATCTACAGTGGCTAGGTTGATTAGGCAGACCATAGGTATGACTTATGAGCAGTCAGGTTCCCAGTACCAGTTAACATTAAAGCTCATTCAACAAGATCTTTAGTGGCCTTTGGGCAGAAAAAGCATTGGCCTCAATAGAACAGATCTGCCGAGCAGCCACATGCATGGAAGAAGCAGGACACCACCTTAAAGCACTATAGAGTGGAACTGCTATCGCCTCAGGATCTGACGTTTGGAAGGAAGGTCTTGCAAGTGGTGGTCCCACACTAATGGCCCGTACACACGATCCGAATATCGTACGACGGATCGTACGATATTTTCCGCTTAATAGTCACAAGTAAAATGAAATGGGTTATTAACCATTTCCCGCCCTATGGCCGATTTACGTCCGGGAAGTGGTTCTGAAATCCTGACAGGACGTCCATGGACGTCCTGCAGGATTTCATGCCGCGCGCGCCCGTGGGGGCGCGCAGCGCGGTGATGCGGGGTGTCAGCCTGACACCCTGCATCTCCGATCTCGGTAAAGAGCCTCCGGCGGAGACTCTTTACCACGTGATCAGCCGTGTCCAATCACGGCTGATCACGATGTAAACAGGAAGAGCCGTTGATGGCTCTTCCTCACTCGCGTCTGACAGACGCGAGTATAGGAGAGCCGATCGGCGGCTCTGACAGGAGGGGTTCACGCTGATTGTTTATCAGCGTAGCCCCCCCTCGGATCGCCACACTGGACCACCAGGGTGGGCCAAACAAAACAAAAAAAGCATTGGGAAAAAAAAAGCTTTTTTTAAAAAAAAAAAGCTTTTTTTTTAAAAAAAAAAAAAGATGCCAATCAGTGCCCACAAATGGGCACTGACTGGCAACATGGGTAGATCAGTGCCACCCCACAGTGCCCATCCATGCCCAGTGCCCACCTATCAGTGCCCATCTGTGCCACCCATAAGTATCCATCAGTGCCGCCCATGAGTGCCCATCTGTGCCGCCCATGAGTGCCCATCTGTGCCGCATACCAACGCCGCCAATCAGTGCCACCTCATCTGTGCCCGTCAGTACTACCTCATCAATGTCCATGAGTGCCATCTCATCAGTGCCCGTAATTGAAAGAGAAAACGTACTTATTTACAAAAAAATTAACAGAAAAAAATAAAAACGTAATTTTTTTAAAAAAAATTTCAGTTTTTAGTTGTTGCGCAAAAAAAATAAATCGCAGAGGTGATCAAATACCACCAAAAGAAAGCTCTATTTGTGGGGAAAAAAGGACGCCAATTTTGTTAGGGAGCCACGTCGCACGACCGCGCAATTGCCATTCAAAGTGCGACAGTGCTGAAAGCTGAAAATTGGCTTGGGTGGGAAGGTGCGTAAGTGCCTGGTATGGAAGTGGTTAAAGTCACAAATTCTCGTACGACCGAAAAAAATAATCGTAAGTGATGTCATGTGTTGTAATGTATTGTATTTTCCGACGACAACTGTACTGACTAAACGAAAATCGTACGATCTGACATCGTACGAGGAAAATTTTTGTGCATGTCCGATCTAATAATATCGGATGAACGGTCGTGATCGGCTCTCGAAAGTAGTGTACACACGATCCGAAAATCATACGATTCTTCATCGGACGATCGTTTTCGTCCGATATTCGGATCGTGTGTACGGGCCATAAGGCAGGCCTTGAACTTCTTGTCCATCCTCTCAGGTGTGCCGTTCTGGAAGATGACTAGAGAAAAATGACAGTTACTTACCGGTAATTGCTTTTCTAGGATATCTTTCAGGACGGCAGGTCTACCCCTGGTTTGATGTAAGTACTACGGGAATAGTTTCTCTCTGGCACCCGGATAGCCTATTACTTTGGTAGAATTGAGGTGCAGGGGGAAGGTAGGGGTCTTTTAACCTCATGTGTTGATTGTGTTTCCTGTCAGGTGTGCCATCCTGGAAGATATCCTAGAAAAGCAGTTAAAGCGAAGGTTCACCCTAAAACAATTTATATATCATTCCATCCAGCATACTGCCGACATGTACAGTAAGCTTTTTTTTTTTTTCCCCCCGTTGTACATACCGTTTTATCGTTGTTTTTTTTTTTTTCTGCCTCCCGCGGGGAATAGGTGTTCCTATGAAGAGGCGTAGATGATTGACTTGCGGCTAAGGGGCGTCGCACGTTACGAAAATAGCTGAGCTGGGACTCGGCTATATACGGCGCCTGCGCAGTCAGCTCCTAGTCTGTGCGCAGGCGCCGTATAAACCCGAGTCCCAGTCCGGCTATTTTCGGAACGCGTGACGCGCCTTAGCCGCACGTCAATCATCTACGCCTCTTCATAGGAACGCCTATTCCCCGCGGGAGGCAGAAAAGAAAAACAACGATAAAACAGTATGTCCAATGGGAAAAAAAAAACGCATACTGTACACGTCGGCAGTATGCTGGATGGAATGATATATAATTGTTTTAGGGTGAACCTTCACTTTAAGTAACTGTCAATTTTAGAGGGTTCCGGCTCCCACTTCCTCCCCGGGCTCCGGTGCCAGAAGGAAGTGCATCTCTCCTCCTCCACCGGAAGGTAGATCACTTACCTTGAAACTTCCCTCTTAAAGTTGAGGTGCGTGTTTTTCTCCTGTGTGTGTTATACACCGATTAAATATGGTAAATAAAAAACGCAAATATGATCAAGTACCACCAAAAGAAAGCTCTATTTGTCGGGGGGGTGGGGGGAGGAATAATAAAAATGTAATTTGGGTACATTGTTGCATGACCGCGCAATTGTAATTCAAAGTATGACATCGCTGAAAGCTGAAAAATGCCTTGGGCAGGAAGAGGGTTTAAGTGATTTTGAATTTGGCAATATGAGGTACAAATGCTGGCAAACCTTTTAGAATTTTTATCATTTGCATGAAAATAAACCATCTCCATAGAGGTGCATGTTAAATCATCCCTCCAGGATCTAGGCTGCATTCACAATCGCGGCGTTTTGTCGCCGCAAATCGCGGTACAAAACGCCACGATTTTGTATGCCAAGGTGTGAATGCAGCCTAACAGGATTCTAATTCCTCTCTGCTCTACCCAAAACTAAAAAAAAAAAAAAACGTTTTGCCTTTAGTTTCTTTAAGATAGCCGTTTCCTTGGTTGTAAATACGTAGTTCGCTTTTTCGAGCAAACATGTAAATGTCAAATGTGTTATCAGCCGTGCAAATGTTTACATGTGTAGTGTGAAATACAGCCTTGGACATACTGCTTCTTTCAATAATTTTGACCAAACTGTATTCATTTGAGCGGAAAAAAGTAAATGGTCAAAACAATGTGGTGTCATTTTAAAAAATGTGTTTGGGTTCATCAAATGCTTGTTTTACTGTGTTCCCTGTACATGAGGCATGTCCAATTTCCGGGCCGCGGGCCAATTGCGGCCTCCGTTCCGGTTTAATGTGGCCCTCCTGGTAATTTGGATATATATATACTGTATTTATCAGCGCTGCCTCAGAGGGGACAGGGAGGGGGGGAATGAGTGCAGTCAAATTACATACAGGAAAATCTCCTGTGTACTCAGCGGCATCTGTAATAGGAAGTCCCGTCTCTTGGGCTGCCATTGGACGACTCCTCTGTCTATCATATGAGGCGGGACATTGTATTAAAGAGGGTGCTGTGTAAACAGGAGATTCTCCTGTATGTAATCTGTTGGTGCTTGTCCTGCCACCCCTGTCTCCGAGGCTGCAGAAGGGCATCGATCAGGCTGCATTCACGGCAATGGAGAGGCTGCATTCACGGCAATGGAGAGGCTGCATTCACGGCAATGGAGAGGCTGCATTCACGGCAATGGAGAGGCTGCAGATGGGCCCTGACCCTTATTTTGCTTCAGTTTTTTTATTAAAATTTTTGTTTTTCCCCTGAAACTTCCCTCCTAATGTGAAGGTGCACACAAATACGGTATATCCAAATAACACGCCCAAGCTCATCCTTAGTCCTGAGCGGAGCTCAGGGATTCTTTGGGGCCACAAAAGATATATATATTTTCAAATAACACGCCTGACCTCATCTCTTCACCACACACAGCCACAAAGGCAAGAAAATTCTTGTTGGGCAGTGTAGTAGTGCTCAGACGAACACACTTAGACCGACTTTAAATGGTTCAAAGAATGTCAAGCAAAATAGTCGGCCCTCCCGCATGTTCACTTCATCAAATCTGGCCCTCTTTAAAAAAAAGTTTGGACACCCCTGCTGTACATGGACTAAAATATCCTATAGTGCAAGATATTCAATATGAATGGTTCACATACACCTAAAGCAGCTAGGTCCACCTGCTCTTGAAGTCAAGTAGATTGTCTTGAGATGGGGGACTTGTCTACGAAATGTAGAAGAAATTTAGTGTGTGTGTGTGTTTGTTTGTGTGTTTGTTTGTGTGTTTGTTTGTGTGTTTGTTTGTGTGTTTGTTTGTGTGTTTGTTTGTGTGTTTGTTTGTGTGTTTGTTTGTGTGTTTGTTTGTGTGTTTGTTTGTGTGTTTGTGTGTTTGTTTGTGTGTTTGTGTGTTTGTTTGTGTGTTTGTTTGTTTTTTTCCTGTACTGTAACTAACATTTATATTTTCTTTTAAAGAAGGCAACAAAGAAAACAGACAAGCCTAGTGTAGAAGAGAAACCTGACAAGCCTAGCATAGAAGAGCTACCTGAACAAGATGTAACAGAACTCACTAATGAAGCTCTAAAAGAGGAACTGTTGAAATATGGAATAACACACGGTCCTATTCTGGGTATGGTTCACCAGTTTCATTTGACATTTTTTTTTGTATTAGCTTTCCTTTGTTTAAAATATTTAATGTAATGTTTTAAGTTGTTTACGGAGTGCTGCCATTGAGTTACTAAAATTGTTCCCCTTTTTTTTTTTTTTTTTTTTTTTATGTATTTTTATTAAAGCTAAAGTTTAGCCATTTGAAAAAAACACATTTTTTTATAGCTTTAGTGAGATAATTTACTGTAATGAAGTATTTCCCATGTCATGCAGACAGCTGCATCCTATGGAAATCACTGCAGGGATTCCTCACCCTCATCTTGCTTCTGAACTTGCAGCACTGCAGTGGTTAATAGTGTTATTTTGATGTCATATTTCAACTTGGTTTTGTCATCTTTTTGACTAAAATGCCATTTTAGTCTTGATTGTTTTAGTCTCATTTTAGCCGACTAAAATATAATGGGTTTATGTAAATTGTGATGCATTTTTTCTAGAATTTCCAAACTCCTTGTGTACCCCTTGAGTAAAAATAAAACCTTTATGGTATTAAAGTATAACTAAAGGCAAAACTTTTCTCAGTTTTGGATAGAGTGCAGAGGAATTGGAACACTCGTCAGGTTTTGTTGCTGTCTGATAAGGCGACCCGTCAATTTGTGACGTTCCGTCGCTGCCATCTTGCTACACCCCCACTCCTCCACCGTAAGGATACACTGAGAAGGGGGCAAGCGGACATTTTGTTACACCCACCAGAGTTTTGCATTTCACATTTATTAACAGTAAACAGAGCTTATAAGGTGAAGTGCAGGATTTAGAAATCCGAAGGATTGTTTAGATGTTGAATTTTAAAAGCGGTGGCAAACCTGGAGATGTCAAAGGTTTGCTAATCTGACAACACCGCTGCTTTTGTCATTCAACATATAAACAGTCTGACCGATTTGTAAATGGTGTATTTCAGCATATAAGCTCTGTTTACTGTTCTAAATAAGTGTGAAATGCAAAACTCCGGTAGGGTGTAACAAGATGCCCGTTTGCCCCTTCTCAGTGTATACTTACTATGGACGAGTGTGGGGTGTAGCAAGATGGCAGTGAGCATTGCTTCCGTTACATATTCTGATGAGTCGCCAAATCTGATGAAACGCCCCCCTTAAAGCGGATGTCCGCTGAAAAAAAAAATATCAAAAGCCAGCAGCTACAAATACAGCCGAATGTTCCCAGAACCCAAGGGGGGGGACGGGAGGTGACGTCATGCCCGCAGTCTGCCAGAGACTGTTGTGTCCGGAAGTGGGTTCAAATACCTGTCTTTAGACAGGTATCTGCACCCACTCCCCCCTGAAAGGTGTCAAATGTGATCAGCGGGAGTTCCACTTTAGGGTGGAGCTCCGCTTTAAGGAGATTTACCTTTATAAATTTATCCTGTTTATCATTGAAAGTAAAAAGTGACCTCTGGTATAAATTTTGCTTCAGTGTGCACCAAGCTGGCTGCTGGCCATGTTGATTAACCAAGCCTTAACCTTAAAAGGGACAAAAGAGCAGGTTGTGCATTTTGTCATAGCAACCAGTTGTTTGTTAGCTTTGAGCAACTTGCAGCTTGACAGGTACCTATCAATGTTAATTTTGGCCGCAAATTTCGATTTAGTTTTAGTCTTTGACTAAAATGCTGTTTTAGTCATCGTATTTTAGTCAACTAAAATCTCCAGTACATTTTAGTCTAATCATAATGGTCAACTAAAATTAAATGTGCACAGTACACAGCACAGCCCCCCACCCTCTGCACAATACAAAGCCCCCCCCCACAGTACACAGCGCAGCCCCCACCCTCTGCACAATATAAATACAAAGCCCCCCACAATGCACAGCCCGTATTCCCAGGTGACCCCCAGTCTCCTGGGACAGCACTGCCAGCGTACTCTGAAGTTGGGAATAAATCGCTGCCAGCCCTTTCTCATACACAGCTTTTCCTGTCGCTATCATTGTAAATCAAAGTCTCTAAATTTTACCTCCGTTTCATTCTTGCATGGACCCGGTCACATGGCTGCTCTTCTCTGAAGATTCATGGATGGTCATGTGACCGCTCTCCTCCAATCTAAAGCAACACTTGGAGGAGCAGAGCAGCCAACAAGAACAAAATGTGTCACACAGGAGGAGGAGCCGTATAGGAGAAGGGGGCTGGCAGCGTTTTTTTTTTTTTCCCCCTAATGATGGACTTTGCTGGCAGCGCTGTCCAAGGGCCAGGAGAGGCGGGCGGCTTGCTTGACCACCCCTCAATGTGTGGCACCCTCATAACTGAGATTTCCCAGTCCCCTTTATTTTGTTGCCCTTCTCTGGACTCTCTCAGCACATCCCTTCTGAGGACTGGTGTCCAGAACTGGACAGCATACTCCAAAGACTTGTAGAATTACTGGTTTTATCTCCGAATGCATGCCAACATTGTGTTGGCTTTGTTTGCTGTAGCTTGGCATTGCATGCCATTGCTGAGCCTGTTCTCTATTAGGACCCCCGGTATTTAAAAATTTTCAACATTAAACCTCATTTGCCATGTAAAGTTATTGCCTTGCTTAGTATCGTCCACAAATTCTGACATTGAGCTGTTTATCCCGTCCTCCAGATCATTTATGAATAAATTAAATAGGATTGGCCCCAGGACATAACCTACCTTACTTGGCAAAAGTGTGTAGTCCCTACTGTTCAAATGCAAAACAAGGTGTTATCCACTGATATTTTTTGTTTAGAAGTAAGGACATCTTTTTTTCATAGTAACTGGGTATACATTGTCTTATTCAGCTTTCTCTTTTCATTCTAGCCAATACTAGGAAGCTTTATGAAAAAAAGGTGATAAAGGCAAAGGAGCAAGTCACATCCATAACATCTGTAGTAGATACCTCAAACACGGACAGTAACAAGCAAAATGGAAACTCTGATCCAGAACATTACAGTGACAATGAAGGTATGCTTTAGGTTCCTCATTTTAAACAGAATGTGCTAAATATCCTTATTCGGGGCGGATCAGTAATGCTCAGCGGGGATCGCTCCGTTGATCCTGCTGAGCCGGCGGATGACAGGGTGGTCCCCGCACACTGTGCAGGGACCGCCCTGTCTTTTCTTCGCTCTCCCCTATGGGGGGATCGGATGAACATGGACCGTCTGTCCGTGTTCACCCGATCCGCCAGACGGATGGAAAAGTAGGTTCTTCCTCCGTCACGCTTTGGCGGGTTGGATGTCAGCAGGCATGTCACCGCTGACATTCGCGGCTCCATAGAGGAGCACGGAGCGCCCGTTCAGGTCCGCCTAAACTGGCAGGCGGACCTGAACGGGCCGCCCGTGTGAAAGAGCCCTTACTAAAACCACAGGAGTAAAATCGGTCTGTATAATTCAGTAAACTGTTATACTCTGTGGAACCTAAGGGGTTAATCCTCTGCAGTGTGTAAAGAGGCTGTTTGATTCTGTATGCACAAATCCTCCCCATCCACTGACTGGAGTCAGGGTGCACAATGCTCAGTTTGGTGTGTATTGCTAAAAAAAAATAATAATAAAAAAAAAAATTCTTGGGAGAGTGCATGTGATCAGCACTGTCTAGACAGAGGGTCAGGGGGCCTGGATCCTAATAGGGCTGCCAGTGCAGTGTGACTTCTCTTTCTACAAGCTTTAACCAGGCATGTTCTGTGTACTGTGGGAGACCAGATATAGTGAATGCAGGGTCCTGGGGTTTAGTAATGTTGAGTGGATGAGTATGGATTATTTTTTGGAAGTTAATGATATTTAGTGTCAGTTAAAAACTTAAAATCCAAATATAGCTGAAACATGTAACTTTGAGGCTTTTTCAGGAACTAGATTTTGTAGACTGATTTCACACTAAAATGATTTGGCTTGTTTTCGTTGTAAGGTGAGAATGCAGCATCTATGCACAGAAATTTGACGTATAGTTCTATTCTAACTACAAATATTGTTATGTTTTTATTGAAGAATCTAAGATCGACCTTACTTTTGAGACAAGAGAACCAATAAGGGCCAAGTCAAAGGCTCAGATCACTTCCCGGTCCAGAAGGTTGGAGCAAAATGAGGTATGTTAACAATCCACTTGTGTGCTAGATAACGGTCTTGTTAGAAATTGGCAACATAAAAATGTAATCTAAATGATACATTTTGCTGCAGCCTTGTTAAAGGAGTTATCCCATCTCCTATATAAAAAAAAAAAAAGATTCACCTGTAGATTGGCACCTCACAAGATCCTTTACAGCACACTGTCTTTGATTTGGGCTCTAGTAAACTCTACACTCTGGTCATTTTTGGCAAGTTGGTGGGACATAACATTCCTTCTAGTCAGTGGTGCTCTTTAAAGAGGAGGTCTGTCCACCCCTGCAAAAAATGAAAACCCAGCAGCTACATATACTGGAGCTGCTGACTTTTAATAATGGGACATTTGGGTACAGTGTCGCACGACTGAAATTGTCAGTTAAAATAACGCAGTGCTGTATCGCAAAAAATGGCCTGGTCATGAAGGGGGGGGGGTGTAAACCTTCCGTGGGTGAAGTGGTTAAACTGATTGGTACAATTTACCTTTTCAGAATATGGCCTATGCTGTGAAGGTGCCCAAAGTTTATGTTGTAAATCTGTGCAGCTTTTTAAAAGGATCAATAATTTTTTTTTTTTAGCTGTTTGGGTCCCCTCAGGGGCATAACTAAAAAAAAATGCCTGGTTGGCAACCCCCAATGTCCTGACTTTTTGCGAGAACATTGAAACGTTGGATGCTCACTCAGCATTGCGGGATTGAAAACTTTTTTCTATCCTATCAACATGTATACATGCTGCAACCTTTATAATGACCATATTGAGGGTCAGATGGATGGAAAAGGATTAGGAATCGGGGATGAGGAAAGCTCTGCTGCTCTGTCCCAGCTGACTAAAGTTGCTCAAACGCCACATGCAAAATGTCTCAAATGGGGAATCTGGATGGGCCATGGCACAGTTTTTCCTATAATTTTTCAGTTTAATACAGTGGGTCGAAACAAGTGGCCTTTGTACTTGTGGTGTAGCAAAAATGTAAATTTAAGTGCCACACCTGAAAGGTCCATGTAGGGCCGAAACAACTAATCGATTATGAAATTAATCGATTACAATTTTCATAATCGATTAATCGGCCAGAAACATAATGGGGTTAAAAAAACTAAAATTAGCCCTTTGTAGTACAAAAAAGAAAATTGCTACTGTAAATATTTCTTTCACTGTCCCACAGTAAAAAAAAATGAACCCCTTACAGTAGCGATTATTTGCTCTTTTTGTACTTATTTTTGTTTTTTTTAACCCCATTATGTTACTAAGCATCTCATGCCTGGGTCACACCTCTGTTTTTTGGTGCTTTTTGCAGAAACACAATACAGTTCAATTACATGTTTTCCTATGGGACACGTTCACATCCATGATTTTTTTTTCAGCTGCTGCGTATTTGGAAAGGGCAAGGACTTTTTAATGCAAAACGGTGTTATTTCGTTTTTTTTGGTTCAATATACTTCAATGGAGAAGCTGCAGAAAAGCATGTAATGTGTTTTTGCCGCAATTTGTGTTTTGTAATCTGCCCAACAACAAATTGGGCCCAATTTATTTTTTAAAATGCAAATTTTTTTTTTTTTAAGGCTATTATCCGATTAATCGGCCAACTAATCGATTTATGCAGCCCTAGGTCCATGTATGACTTTATTCCATTAATGCCAGAGGGACAGTCCAGAAAGTATTTCACGTGTTTTTGGAGGTCCAAAAATGACCTGCTTGTTTTAAAAAAAACATATGAATGGACTAGAAGTGACCTGAACCCTTTTTATTTCTTGTAGTAAAATCAGTTTGTGTTGGCAGCTATCAGCCTAGCCTTTTTTTTCTTTTTTTTGTGTGTGTGAGAAATTGCACTACACGCTTAGGAAACCGTTGAGATCCTCTGGGGGTAAAAAATGTGTCTGTCTGAGAACCAGATTACTTGTATCAACATTAGTACTTATTAACATACTAACAGTTTTTGTGTTAGACGATGCATGCTGTCTGTGCTGCCAGGTTCTGTGTGCTCTGGGTCAAAGTGAATTCTCTTTTATATAAATTGTTTGAACTTTCCACACTTAAAAGGGTTGTAAAGGTAAAAAATGTTTTTCCCTAAATGGCTTCCTTTACCTTAGTGCAGTCCTCCTTCTTCACTTGCCTCATCCTTCGATTTTTGCTTTTAAATGTCCTTATTTCTTCTGAGAAATCCTCACTTCCTGTTCTTCTGTCTGTAACTACACACCATAATGTGAGGTTCTCTCCCTGGTGTTGAGAAAGCCTCTTGAGGGGGCGAGCAGGCATGTCAAGACACTCTCTCTCTACTTTGCAGAGAGAAAGGAGCTGTGTGTTAGTGGGCGTCCTGACACTCCTGCTCGCCTCCCTCAAGAGGCTTTCTCCACACCAGGGAGAAAGCCTGGCATTACTGTGTGGAGTTAGACAGAAGAACAGGAAGTGAGGATTTCTCAGAAGAAATAAGGACATTTAAAAGCAAAATGGAAGGATGATGTAAGTGAAGGAGGACTGCACTAAGGTAAAGGAAGCTATTTAGGGAAACTTCTTTATTTTCTTTCTTTTTTTACCTTTACAACCCTTTTAAGCAGTTAAGTTAAATATAACTCTATTGGTGAAGCACACTGACATAGTGATCAAAATAAAGCTAACTTAACCACTTGCCGACCGTCTCGCGTAGATATACGTTGGCCGAATGGCACAGGCAGGCGAAGCAACGTGTGTATATATACACGTTGCTTTGAACCTGCCCCCTAGCGGGCGCGTGCCTGCAGGATGGGTCACGGAATGGCAGAACGGGGGGATGCCTTTTGTAAACAAGGCATCTCCCTGTTCTGCCTGGTGACACAACACTGATCGCCTGCTTCCTCTCATTGGAAGCAGTGATGTGTCACAGTAAGCTATGCCCCCTTACAGTTAGAATCACTCCCTAGGATGCACTTGACCCCATCTCCGCCCCCTACGGGTAACCCCTTCACTGCCAGTCATATTTATACAGTAATCAGAAAAGTTGGGGATATTTATTATAGAAAAAAAAGTACAAAATAGTTTTTTTTTTTTTTTTTTTTCAAAATTTTTCCTCTATTTTTGTTTTTGCAAAAAATAAAAACCGCAGAGGTAATCAAATGCCACCAAAATAAAGCTCTATTTGTGGTGAGGGTGGACATCAATTTTTGTTCAGGAGCCACGATTGAGCAATTGTCAGTTAAAGTGACGGTGCCAAATCACAGAAAAAGTGACCCGCTCATTTGACAGCCAAATGGTCCGGGGCTGAAGTGGTTAAAGGAGAAGTCCAGCCTGATCTTTTATGGCTAAGAAAGGGGGGTGAATAACAAATGTATGCTTGTGCCACATCCAGTATATATGAGAAAATAAAAAAGGGGTTCCCCTGGGTGGACTTTTAAGGCACTGATAGTATTAATTCAAAATATACGGGATATTGAGGTAAAAAAAAGTTTTTATTCACAATTGTACATATTTATTAAAAAAAAATGAAATATTGAATTAAAATCTACAGTTCCAAAGTTTCACCATATAGGTAAATACATGAAAACCTTCTTTACACACGACGCGTTTCGGGGCAACCTTCTTCAGGGTTGTGTAGAGAAGGACATGTTCATGAATTATAAATGTAGTATAAGGATGATGAATATTTCATTGGATACGATTTTTTAAAAGCATTGAAAATATAAACGGCACGCTGGGTTCTGTCAATGAGGTTGCCTTGCTAAAGCAAGAAATGGGTATCAGAATATACAATTAATGCAGGTTTGAAACGGACATTTATAAAGAACCGGTGTTCATCCCCTTGGGGAGAAATTATTCCAAAGATCGAGAAGCCGGTGGATGAACCAGAAGAGATGCAAGTCTGAGGTCTGCTCTCCACTGACATCACTGCCATTAGTCAAGGCATTGCGTCATCCAGACTTCCCAGTCTGGATCCACCAGCTGCCTTGATTGGCAGTCTCGACTCCGTGCCCCTCCACAGCTCAGGTGCTCCAGTGAGCGTGGAGAAGCAGACAGGAGAGATGCTGACTCAGGCAGCAGCTCTCTCACGGATCTGTGAAAACCGAGCCATTGGCGGTGTTTGGTGGCTCTGTTCTAAGTGCGGAGATGGCGGGGGTCATATGCGGCATCAGTCTGATGCTGCATCCACCTAGGTAGGTAAGTATGAATAAAAAAAAAACTAATATTTTTATTTTATTTTTTTTTAAACCAGAATGTAGTGGAAGGTGCAGCCACTTCATAGGGGTGATTAAAAAAAAAAAAACTTTTTACATGCACAATATGGCTTGCAAGCTACTATTATATATATTTTTTTTCTTGTAGCATATTTTCTTCTGGTATTCTATTTTGTAATATAGATACGCCTACCCTTTCCCCATTTTTATCACTTCAGGGTGTTTGTGTGTTGTTTTAATAGCCATCTATAGGAAGCGTTGTATTATATATATTTTTATCAGTGAATACAAAGCTTCCTTTGAGGTGGAGATCATGTAATTCACTTGCCAATCGATGGAAGCCTTGTATTCATTGATAAAAATACAAGGCTTCCTCTGGCTGAGGCGCACACGGCCCGACTCTGCATGCTGTATGTTGCTGATGATGATACGTGTGATACAGCGCTCACAGCCACTAAATACCTTGGTAAAGAAAATGGTTTGTTTTGAGCCACCTTGGCCCCACACTATATAAAGTGCCATAAAACCTGAATTTGGGCTTTAAAGCGGGAGTTCACCCATTTGTAAAAAAAAAAAAATTTCTCCCCTTAGCTTCCTGCTCGTTCGGTCTAGGGGAATCAGCTATTTGTATTAAAATATGAGCAGTACTTACCCGTTTTCGAGCTGCATCTTCTTCCGTCGCTTCCGGGTATGGGTCTTCGGGAGCGGGCGTTCCTTCTTGATTGACAGGCTTCCGACGGTCGCATCCATCGCGTCACTCGTAGCCGAAAGAAGCCGAACGTCGGTGCGGCTCTATACTGCGCCTGCGCACCGACGTTCGGCTTCTTTCGGAAAATCGTGACGCGATGGAAGCGACCGTCGGAAGCCTCTCGGAAGCCTGTCAATCAAGAAGGAACGCCCATTCCCGAAGCCCATACCCGGAAGCGACGGAGAGGATGCATCTCGTAAACGGGTAAGTACTGCACATATTTTAAAATAAATAGCCGATTCCCCTAGTAAAAACGAGCAGGAATCTAAGGGGGAAAAGTGCCCTCTAAGGGTGAACCCCCGCTTTAATTGATGTCTAGTTTTAAAAATGCCAAACTACCCATATCTATTGGCATGTGTGTTTTTTGTCCTTGCTTTTTTTCTGGGATAGTGTAGCAAGAAAGCCATTTACTTGGCAAGTAAAACTGCTGAATACCTCCCAAGGGCACAACCTGTGTAGTCACATTCAGTGCTGGCAAGTTTGTGCCTATTGGCAGCTAGTCACGTTGAATAATTGAATGGATTGTAGTTATGTACAAATAACTGTTTTCCCCAATTTATTTGTCAGCTTTGTTGTTTTGCATTCAGACAGAGGAAGATACTGAAGAAGTGGTATTAAATGTTAAAAGAGAAACCAGGCTCCCTCCAGAGGATTTTGTTACTGAGATTGAGGAATTCTCCACCATTTTATGTGTAAAAAAAAAAAAAAAAATATTTAAAATCTTTTAAGCGTCACGCAGGAAATGGTGTTTGGCTTTCATTATAACCAAGGGGTTGCTATGTTTTCACATCTTGCTTGCTTTTAAAGCTGTCCTAGTTTCACTGACTTGCTGTTTCTGATTTATATTCTACACATACTGATGTGTCCTGTTCTCAGTCACTCTTTTGTATATGCAACAAGTGTGTGGTTATGGGTAATTTGCACAGGAAAGCATCTAATTTCACATATATTTGACACTTAAATAGAGCATTTCTGGAGATGGAAATCCTGAACCGGAGAAGACGGTGGAGCCTGAAAAGGTTGGACGTGTACAGGCTATTTCTAGGGAGGAGTCAAGAGTAGTACGAAGAACACCAAGGAAAAGGGTGATGGCAGAGCTATTTTACTTCCAGGCCTTGGGGAAGGGTAATGGTTTTTCCCAGTAATGTTTTTATTTATTTCTACCTTTTTCTACCCAAATAATAGGTGGTAGCTGCAGAACCATTGCCAGATGATGATGCAGATGTCTCAGAGAGCCCTCCAATAACAGAAACTATATTGCCTTCAAGCAACCAGGCTCCAGTAAATATATATACATTTGTTTTGTCTTTTAAATAGATTTAAAATACCCTGTGGGGTTTTCATGCTAGTTAAAATGGACACCTAATCCTATGTTGCCTATTTTTATAGGCTAATGCAGTATATTCTTATTTTGAATCTCATCAGGTTGATAATCAGGTGACTGAGACTTTCAAGCACACAAATGCTTTGCGATCATTCATTGAGTTATCAGAGTTGTCAAGGAGGACTCCAAAGAAACAGCCAATCAGTGAAAAAGTAAATATTCTTACGTGATGGGTAATTTGCCTATTACAAAGACTTACCAGACCAGATCTTGTGCACGTTTCTTATTTTTACAGATCTTGTGTAATATGTCCACATTTTAAGGTATTTCCTAACCTTCACAGCAGTTTTAGAAGATCAAAAAATGTGAGCTTATCTTTTTTTTCTTGGCAACAATGCTACATACAGTATTTCATTCAGAGCACTGGTTGCTATTATGAAATGGAAGTGTGTGTGTGTTGTGTTTTTTTTTTTTTTTTATATATAATACATTAACATTTAGTTTTATTGTGCTATTTGCAGTATTTGAATGTGCTACAGCAAACGGATGCAGAATCCCTTGTTAATAAGTTCAATGGCATTAATAATATTGGTCGTGCAGATTCCTGTGATCTTCTAAACACAGCCCTGATAGAGGTGATGTTAATACTTTTTAGCGTTTTTGTTTTCACCTCGGAACCTTGCCATACAAATAAACATTTATTATTCATTTTGAAGGAAGCTGGCGACTTTGGTCAACAACATGAGACTCCAAAAAAGACAAAACAGTTGAAAATAACAAAGTTTGTAACGCCCAAAAGACAGGGAAGATATTTCATTTAGAGCACTGGGTGATCAGTTGTAATGCTTTTCTTCAGTCACGTTCTTATTTGGGTTTATTGGTGATTCTAGACTTTTCTCTTTTTTGTGTGTTTTCTTTGTGTAAAATGCTTGTTTTTTTTTTTTCTTCCTCTAGATTGTAGAAAAGACATTTACTGAAGAAAAAAGAGAAGACAGGAATGTTCTGAAGGAGATGTTCCCATATGAAACTTTAACTCCCACAGGAATAAGGTTTTTATGTTTATCTTTTTAACTCTGTTGCAATTAGATATCTGAGTAGTATTGCACCCTGATAAATCTTAGTGCTGTGTAAAGCCCTGACCAAAAGTTTTGAGTGACAAATTTTTCACAAAGTCTGCTGCCTCTGTTTTTATGATGACAATTTGCATATACTCCAGAATGTTATAAAGTAAGATCAGATTAATTGCAAAGTCCCTCTTTGCCATCAAAATTAACTTAATCCCAAAAAATATTTCCACTGCATTTCAGCCCTGCCACAAAAGGACCGGCTCGCACGTTAACACAGGTGTCAGTGTTGACAGGGCTGGCAATCGCTCCCTAATACTGATTGAGTTAGAATAACAGACTGGAAACTTTAAAAGGAGGGTGGTGCTTGAAATCATTGTTCTTCCTCTGTTACCTGTAATTAAACTAGTGCAGTCATCATTGCTTTTCACAAAAAGGGATTCCCAGGCAAGGATATATTCCTGCTTCTAAATCAACCATTTAACGGATCGCCAAGAACTTCAAGGAGAGGGTTTCAATTGTGAAGGCTTCAGGGCACCCAAGATGGTCCAACCAGGACAGTCTCCTACAGTTGAATCCAGCTGTGGGATCAGGGCACCACAAGTGCAGAGCTTGCTCAGGAATAGCAGCAGGCAGGTGTGAGTGCATCTGCACTCACAGTGGAGGATGTCCTGGTGTTGGGAAGGGCAGCAAAAGAAGCCACTTCTCTCCAGGAAAAATCGGACAGACTGATATTCTGCAAAAGATACAGGGATTTGACTGCTGAGGACTGGGGGTTAAGTCATTTTCTCTGATGAATCCCCTTTTTCCATGGTTTGGGGCATCCAGAAAAAACCTTGTCCGGAGAACACATCAGGCCCAACAGTAAAGCATCCTGAGACCATTCATGTGTGGGGTTGCTTCTCAACCATGGGAGTGGGCTCACTCACAATTTTACAATGAATAAAGAATGGTACAAAAACATCCTCTGAGAGCAACTTCTCCCAACCATCCAAGAACAGTTTGGCAAACAATGCCTTTTCTAGCATAATGGCGCACCTTGCCAAAGGTGATAACTAAGTGACTTGAAACAAAACGCCAAAATATTGGGTCCAGACTTTAATCCCATTGAGAACTTGTGGTCTATCCTAAAAATGAAAAGCAGGCAAATTCTGACAATCTCCAAGCATTGATTATGCAAGAATTTATACTGCCATCAGTCAGGATGTGGCCCAGAAGTTGACTGCATGCCAGGGTGAATTGTAGAGGCCTTGAAAAAGGGTCAACACGGTAAATATTAAAGGGTCACTAAAGGAAAAACATTTTTTTTAAGCTAAATAGCTTCCTTTACCTTACTGCAGTACTGGTTTCATGTCCTCATTGTTCGTTTTTGCTTTGAAGTAGCTGTAATTCTACTGTGATCTCCACACTTCCTGGTTGCCTGTTAACTTATAACCATGGTACTGGGAGATTTTCACGGTGGTCTAAGCTGTCATTACTGTGTGTCTAAAACTCCTCAGAACCAATCAGATTAATTTTAAAAACAAAACACTGCCCTGGATTTGTTTTTGTTCTGTGAGTCTTCCCGACTCACCTCTCACCCGGAACTTCATGTATGTACCTTTAAAACCGAAAGTGAAACTAGAGGCACATTATATGATAGATTAAATTCAATTTTTAATAATTTTAAAAAGGAATCAGTTAACTTTTATGTCTCTATACCCAATAAACAGTCATTTCAGCAAAAAAAAAAAAAATTTCCTTTAGTGACCCTTAACTCTTTGCATAAACTTAATGTATAATTGTCAATCAAAGCTTTTGCTACTTATAAATGCTTGTAATTATACTTCAGTATACCATCTGACTAAAAGATCTAAAAACACTGAGGCAGTAGAGTTTGTGAAATTCTCAACTTTTGGCCAGGGCTGTACAGCGAATGTGAGGCTGGGTTGAAAAGACAGTTTAACCTCCTACCGCTGACATGGTGCACATCTGACTTTTCAGTGGGTGGGCTTTAATACGATTTGGCCTTATGTAAACCATTTTCTGAGAGCTCACGCCCTGCGTTATCCCAGCACAGTGGCCAGCGGGGACTGAAAGGCTCCCGGTGGATGCATACTTGCGATCAGCCGCTTTCAGAACTTGACTGCTGTGATAGGCTGCCACATGACCTGAATGCCCATCTCCCCAGCATTTAGAAGCTTCTAAAGGTCTGGGTGGCGGGAAAGGGTTAAATACTCTTTGCAGTTACATTCGAGATAAATAATTCTACCACAACTTCTATGTTTCTGCATAGTGCTGCACTTTTATTTCAAGAACCCTGCCATTAACAGTAAATTCAGTTTTAGATTTACCTTCTAGAAATCCAGTCACAATTGGACTTATCTGAGAATCTGAATTTTTCGTACAGAACACGGGCTTCTTTAACCACTTCATACCCCGCCCATTGTCGAATGACGTCCTGGGCTTCCTGGCTGTCTAGGGGGTGCACGCCTGCTGCATTACTTGGGGGGGGGGGGGGGGGTCCGATGCACATGCTCGGCGGCTGCGATTGCCTAATAACAGAGCAGGACCTGTGTGTGAGAAGGAGAGCGCTTCTCAGAGTTGGTCACCCAATGTGGGTAGGAGCCACCAGTGCTGCTGGGATTCAGCTTATTCATTTAAAGGGGTTGTAAACCCTTGTTGTTTAATTTCATGCTTGCCTCTACTGTGCGGTTCATTTTTGCATTGAGTGGCCCCGATCGTCCTCTTCTGGGGTTACCCAGAAGAGCCCCATCCCTCTAACTCTTCTGTCATTTGTACATGCAGGTCCTCTGAGTCTTGCTTTCACTTCAGAAGCCAGAGATCTGCTCATACCCCTGGCAAACCTTTTGGCATGAAGGTGTGTTTCAGGGGAGAATTTGGCATCTTTTGGCTGCTTATAATAACCCCCTTTTCTCTTTCGTTCATGGACGGACACAGCAGCATTGACCTTAGGGTTATATACCTTTCCTTCTAGGAGAGACTAGGCAGAAAAAAACGGCACTTTAAGTGTTAAAAACACTTCTCAGTACAGCACCTCCCAGGGGACGGGTACATCCCACTCTCTGGAAGCATCCAGCCTCCGTTTTTAATCTGCCTAGCGTCAGGAGAGCTTGGCCTTTTCTGGAGTCCATGTGCTCTGGAGATTACTTTGCGAATTATTTATTTATTTATTTATTTTTTTTGTTCCTGCTTTTTGGATCCTGGGATCTCTATCAACTGCCGACTGGGTGACAGGCTGGATCTTGATCCTTGTAGTCCCCCCCCATGTTCGACCATCAAGCGTGTGCCGGTCTTTAACTAGGCCGTCCACGACATGCCCCGTTGCTCCAGGGGCGGCCGGTGAACTACATGTTCCAGGGCACATATATGATCGGTCTCTATGGCTGTGTCAGTGTGCCGGGCCAACAGCCATGCCCGCAAGCGGACGTTGGTTCTGTCTGGAATGCCTCCAGCCGGTGGTCGCAGGATGGGCAAGTAGTATCCCCTTGCCTCGGCAGGGTGATTTCGGCTGGTGCATTCCTGGGGAGGTCGACTGAGGATCCGCCCTGCTTTCCTCTCTCCCTCCCCGTTTCTGGGTGGCGGCTGTGAGGTGGGGCTCTGCTACTGCCGGGGTGGCTGTGCTGCTGTGGGGTACTGTATTTTTTGCTGTACTGGGCTGTAATTTTTTTTTTATTGTAAGGTGCTGTGTCTGCTGTATTTCACTGTGTGTATGGCCGCGATTTTGCCGGAGCCGTGGCTCTATATGTCGGCTGCCATTTTCTTGTAGCCCGCATGCTGTTTTTCTGCATGTCGGCGGCCATTTTAGAAATGCTTTGGCCTCTAGTGCCTGGAATAACAGTGCGAACACCGCAGTTTTTTCTTCTGAGGAAACCATACAGCACAGACGGCACTCTCGGCTCTGCACAGCGGTACAGCCTGGTTCTGGGTGGTGAGTCCCCAGGGGTTTACTGCTTTCTGTATCAGCCAGGAGGGTGACCGGTGGGTCCCGTTTTTTGGGTCTGCAGACTAAGGTGGCATTTTTGTAGGTGGACAGCATGGAGTCTGAACCACCAGGGCCCTCGTGAGGCTTCTTCCCCAACCATGCTAGAGTTAACCCTTCGTGCCCCTGCTCCTGTGGCCTCGCTGGATGCTGTGATGGCAGTCCTGGAGGAGTTTGTTGCCAGGATTGAAGCGGCAAGTGGCCAAAAGGGGGGTAAAAAGCGCCCCCTCCCTGAGACTGCTTCTGGGGATGTCTCTGGCGCAGAATCAGGTACTGCTTCTGACCATGGTTCTGTCATGTCAGAGGATGCAGACTTAACCCATGCGGACAGTGAGGACGATTCTGCTTCAGGGTCAAAGCAGGATAAGGAATTTGTTGGAGCTCTTATCACTGCGGTGCGGGATACTCTAAAACTTGAGTATTTGGCGGAGACATCAGACATGCCGGTCCCTTTTGGGTTCCGCAAGCCACCCCGCACCGCAAAAGTGTTTACTTGTGTTCCGTATCTGGATGACTTGTTATACAAGGAATGGGATCGGCCGCAGAAAGCTTTTGCTGTACCAAAGTACTTTGCGGTCCGTTACCCGTTTGGGGAGGATTTCCAAAAGAAGTGGGTATTTCCTCCGTCAGTGGACCCCCCTGTGTCCAGGCTGAACAAGGCTACCACGTTGCCTGTGGAAGGGGCTCCCGCTTTTAAGGGCCTCGCAGATAGGAGAGCTGAGGCCCGCTCCTTATTCACAGTGGTGGGGTTGGCGGTGAGACCGGTTTTGGCCTGGGGCTCTGGTGTCGCAGACACTTACCGAACGGGCTTACCGAAAGTCCCTGGTGCAGGAGCTGGAGGCACAGAATGCTTCTGAGACCTGCGTTGACCTGGCCGACCAGTTAGTGCAAGGTCTAAAGTTTGTCTGTGAGTCAGCCCTGGATACGCTTCCCTTGCTTTCCAGGGCCTCCGCCTACGCGGTGGTACTACGCCGCCTTATGTGGCTGAAGTGTTGGTCTGCGGACCAGTCCTCTAAGAAGTCCCTGGTGGACTTACCCTTTAAGGGTGAATGGTTTTTTGGGGCGTCCCTGGATGACATCATAAAGGATGCCACTGGCGGTAAGAGCACTCTGCTCCCGCAGTCTGGGAAGGGTAAGGAGCCTCACCGTAGGCAAGGGCCCTCATTTACTACCCCCAAGCGTTTTTTTTTTTCGCCCGACAAAGTGTGGCAGGAAAACGTTTTCAGGGTGCTAAGGCGTCCACTGAAGGACAAAAGCGCGCCTGGTACCGCAAGCCTGCCTCCGCATGAAGGTTTGCCCCCGCCCACAACTCGGGTGGGGGGTCGGCTTCGCGAATTTGCGGCTCGTTGGAGGTCTCTTCTTTCCGACCGTTGGGTTTGCGAAGTAGTTTCCTCGGGGTACAAGATAGTTTCTCTCTTGTCCACCAAACAGATTTTTTTTTTTTTTTTTTTTTTTTTTTTTTTTTTTCCCTCCGGGTCGCCTGAAGGATCGGTCAGGGGCTGTGCAGGATCTTCTGGTCAGGGGAGTGATTGTGCCGGTTCCCTCACCGGAACGGTTTCAGGGATTTTACTCCAATCTGTTTGTAATCCCCAAGAAGGACGGGGTCCGTCCAGTCCTGGACCTCAAGGCCCTCAATTGCTTTGTCAAAGTACAAAAGTTCAGGATGGAGTTGATACGCTCAGTAATAGCAGCACTCCATCAGGGGGGATTCCCTAGCATCCTTGGATATCAAGGACGCGTACCTGCATATCCCCATATGTGCAAAACACCAGAGATTTCTGCATTTTGCGATCGGAGACGACCACTTTCAATTTGTGGCCCTCCCGTTCGGCCTGGCCTCGTCACCACTGGTTTTTACCAAGGTGCTCGCCCCGATTCTGGCCCTGTTGTGGGATCGCTATCGTGGGATACCTGGACGACCTTTTTCTGAGAGCTTCCTCAAGCTCAGAGTTAGAGGACATGTCTATCACCTGTCAGACCCTCCGAGAATTTGGTTGGCTGCTGAATATCCAGAAGTCAGTACTGGTACTGTTTCAGCGGCTGGAGTATCTGGGGTTGGTCCTGGATTACTCGGAGGTGAGAGTTTTCCTCCCAGCGGAAAAACTGCAGACTCTGCAATCTGCAGTGCAACGGTTGGTGACCCAGAAATGGGCGTCGCTTCGCTTTTGCATGAGAGTGCTGGGTCTGATGGTGGCCTCTTTGGAGGCAGTCCCGTATGCACAATTCCACACTCGAGTGTTACAGAAGGAGATTCTGTCACATTGGAACAAGCTTCCTTCGTCTCTGGATTACCAGATTCGGGTGAGTCGATTGACCAAGTCCTCCCTAGTGTGGTGGCTGACCTCTCCGGACCGGGAAATTGTTTCTGCCGTGTCATTGGACAGTGATCATGACCTCTCCGGCTGGGGGGGGGGGGGGTGTCCAGTCAGCCCAGGGGCGTTGGACTCAGGAGGAGTCCCGTCTTCCAATCAATGTACTCCGAGCGATCAAGTTGTGTCTCTCCAAGTGGTCTCTGGGTCTGCAAGGCTACACTACACCCAGAGGTGTTTCAGACTCTGTGCCAAAAATCGGGCACTCCGGACGCGGACCTTCTAGCGTCCCGTCTCAATCGGAAGGTGTCACGATTTGTGACCAGATTGAGGGACCCGTGGGCGGACGCGCTGGTGGCGCCTTGGGGGTCACTATCGCCTAATATATGCCTTCCCTCCCCTGCAGCTTCTTCCTCGCCTACTACGCAGGGTGGAAGCCGAGGGGATACCAACAATCCTGATCGCCCCGGATTGGCCACGCCGTCCCTGGTACGTCTGGTGGCAGACGTTCCCTGGCGTCTACCCCTGAGAGAAGACCTTCTGTCGCAAGGTCCTATCTTTCACCCTGCTTTACAGTCGCTGGCTTTGACGGCGTGGCTGTTCAGAGCCAGGTGTCGAAGGACTGAGGCCTGTCGGGCTCAGTGATCTCTACCATGCTACGAGCACGGAAGGCCACTTCACGAAAGATTTATCATCGTACGTGGAAGGCCTACATCTCTATGTGTGAAGAGATGAAGTGGAACCCCTGTACATACGTGGTGTCCCAAATTCTGCTGTTTTTACAGCGTGGAGTGGATCAGGCTCTCGCCTTATGCACGGTTAAGAGTCCGATTTCGGCTCTAGCTGTCTACTTTCAGCAACCCTTGGCGTCACACTCCTTGGTGCGTACGTTTGTGCAGGGGGTCCGGCATGTGGCCCCCACTACCTCCATAGGACTTGAATTTAATTCTTTCGGCGCTTCAAGAAGCTCCGTTTGAGGACATTCGGAAGATCCCCTTGTTGACTCCTCAGAAGGGGGTTTTTCTGGTGGCAATTACTTTGGTCAGACGAGTATCTGAACTGGCGGCCTTGTCTTGCAAGGCTCCCTACTTAGTCATCCATAACGATAAGGTGGTGCTGCGGCCGCAGCCATCATTCCTTCCAAAGGTTGTTTCGGCTTTTCACATTGAGGACATTGTTCTTCCATCATTATGTCCTGGGCCGAAAAACCCGAAAGAGGACACTTTGCATTCCTTGGATGTGGTTCGAGCCCTACGGGTGTACTTGTCTGCAACGGCTCCGTTTCGGAGGTCGGACTCACTGTTCGTGTCGGTGACTGGTCCTAAAAAAGGTCTGGCGGTCTCGTCGGCCACCATTTCTAGGTGGATCAGACAGGTCGTGCTCCAGGCCTATGCCATAAAGGGGCGGGCGCCTCCCTTTCAGGTCACGGCGCATTCGACCAGGGCGATTGGTGCCTCTTGGGCTTTCCGTCATCAAGCGTCTCTTACAGGTATGTAAGGCGGCGACCTGGTCGTCAATCCACACCTTCTCAAAATTTTACGTGGATGTGAGTGCATCTTCGGATGCCTCCTTTGGCCGCAAGGTTTTAGGTTGAAGTTCCTCCGTTGGACTCTGGTTTGTTTGGGGTGAAGCCTGGTTTGCTGTGGTTTTTTTTTTCCGCACCCCTCGAAATTTTTGACACTGCTTGGGGACGTCCCTAAGGTCAATGCTGCTGTGTCCGTCCATGAACGAAAGAGAAAATAGGATTTTTGTACTCGCTGTAAAATCCATTTCTCTGAGTTCATGGAAGGACACAGCACCCACCCCTCCTTTGTTTGTACTGCTTGTCTACGAACTGAGGCTGGATGCTTCCAGGGAGTGGGATGTACCCGGGGGACATGCCCCCTGGGAGGTGCTGTACTGAGAAGTGTTTAACACTTAAAGTGCTGTTTTTTCTGCCTAGTCTCTCCTAGAAGGAAAGGTATATAACCCTAAGGTCAATGCTGCTCTGTCCGTCCATGAACTCGGAGAAATGGATTTTACGGTGAGTCCAAAAATCCTATTTTCTTTATCGTACATCACGGGACACAGAGCGGCATATTCATTACTATATGGGTTATATGGAGTACCTTCAGGTGTTGACACTGGCAATCTCAAACAGGAAATGCCCCTCCCTATATAACCCCCTCCCATAGGAGGAGTACCTCAGTTTTTACGCCAGTGTCTTAGGTGTTAGTCATGGTTTAGCTTGCCTCCGCATCCTTGGGATTAGGTGAGCTACCGGTTCTGTCCAAAAAAGCCTCAGCGCTAAAGTGGTCAGTAACTGGACCCCAAACCCTTGGGGTATAGCCCATAATGCTTTTCTTTTTAGAGAGCTGGACCCTGGGCCCAGAACTTAGAAAACCTTTGGGTGCCTAATGTTTTCTGTTGCCAGGGTGCTATATGGGCCCAGGACAGTGGATCCTTCATAGGAACCCAGGGCCTGAAGGTCTAGACATCCCCACCGAGATGGGGGAAGATTGGGCCTCTTGCTTGGCAAAGTCCTGCGGCATGGAGCAGGTAAGTGAGGGGAAAACTTGCGGAACTTGGTTCTTAGCAGGTTTTTTCTGGGGGGTCACAGGGGACATGCCTAAAGTTATGCACTGCATCTGGCAAACTAGTCACATATCATAAAGATAGGATGGCTCTATATGTATTATTCCCCATAAGATGTGACCTCCCTTGTAGTGTTGGAAAAGCATTGAGTGGGGCCTGTGTGATATAAAAGTATATGTGTGTGTCAGAGAGCTGTGCTTACCTGCAAGCCTCCAGGCGATGCTCCATTCAGTCTTCCTCCTCAGAGCCTGGGGAGGAAAGACCAGAGCGGCAGCACGGGGCGCCGAGGACACACAGTGGCCAGAAAGGATATTGCAGTCTTCAGAAGACTGTTTTCAAGCCTAGAAATAGGCTGTTTCTTTTCCATCTCATAGTTTTTCTTTGCAATACTACTCAGGGGGACAGAATGTTTTTTCTTTCCTGGATTTGAAACAAAAACGAAAAAAAAAAAAAAGTCATCTAGGGGAGAGGAAGCATTTTTTTTATCCCCCAAACAGGTGTTTGGCCAATTAACTTTTATAGTTCCAAATACCAATAGGTAGCAGGTGTACCTCGGTATTGTACCATGACATCCGGGTCAGAGGGTACAAGAGGTGGGGATTCCCCCAGAGAGTCTGAGGTCTCGGACAAAGCTATGCCGCTGCTTTCCCCACAGGGAGCCTTGGGGCCATCGGGATCTGGGGCTGGAGCTGGCGCGGGTCAGTCCAACCCTAAGATGGTCACGGACGAGGTATTACTCACCTCTTTAAGAGAGATGGAGAAAAGAATGGGAAAAATGATAGCCACAGCTATGCGGGGCAGTAAACGGATTAGATCTCCGTCGCCCGAGCGCGGACCCTCAGAAGAGGAGGTCCTTTCCTCAGGGGAATTGGACGACCTCTTGGACAAGGACCAAGTAGGTTCAGGGATCGAAGATCCGGATACAGAGAAGTCTGGAGCAGTCTCCCAAGGGGAGAGCTGGTGGATTCAAGCCTTAAAGGAGTTCTCTGACCTAAAAGTTTTAACCCCCGCTGTGCCCGGGCTGTAAAAAAATAGAAAATAAACTGTCACTTACCTGCCTACGATCCCCCGTTGTTCCGATATCGCCGTCCCGTTCTCCGGTCCCGGGCCCCTTCCGCTTCCTGTGTGTCGGTGACTCATAGTGCGCTCAGCCTATCAGCGGCCGCAGCAATGTCCCGTCGCGGCCACTGATAGGCTGAGCGCACTATGAGTCACCGACACACAGGAAGCGGAAGAGACCGGGACCGGAGAACGGGACGGCGATATCGGAACAACGGGGGATCGTAGGCAGGTAAGTGACAGTTTATTTTCTATTTTTTTACAGCCCGGGCACAGCGGGGGTTAAAACTTTTAGGTCAGAGAACTCCTTTAACGGACTTGGTCCATAATGCATTCAACTTGCCAGTACCAGATCTCCAGGTATCTACGGTTTCAGCTTTGGGCTCACTGAGGGCGCCCCAAAGCAATGCAGTATTTCCGATCCACCCTCTACTAGAGGGAGTTTTGTTCCAAGATTGGAACAAGCCAGATAAAATCTTCTTACCACCTAAAAGATTCTCTGCCCTATATCCTATGGAAGATAAATTTTCCAAGAAATGGGCTACTCCTGCAGTGGACGCAGCCATCTCATGTATTAACAAATCATTAACATGCCCTGTAGAAAACATACAGGTATTCAAGGATCCAGTTGATAAACGCTTGGAAGCACTACTTAAGAACTCCTTCACTACTGCAGGGGCAGTAGTACAGCCAGCTGTGGCTGCGATTGGGGTTGCTCAAGCATTATCGGATCAAGTTAAGCAGATGCTTAAACTTATTCCTGCCCAGCAGGCAGAAGAATTTTCGGATGTCCCTAGGGCCATATGTTTTACAGTAGACGCAATTAAGGATTCTATCCAGCAAGCGTCACGTTTATCGTTATCCCTTATCCATATGAGAAGACTCTTATGGTTAAAAAGCTGGGAGGCCGAGCCCCCATGCAAGAAGCTCCTGGTAGGGTTCCCCTTCCATGGAGGACGACTCCTTCGGAGAAGACCTAGATAAATACATTCAAACCATTTCAAATGGCAAAAGTACTCTCTTGCCAACTAAGAGGAAGTTTCAGGGGCCTGCGTTTAAACGACAGTACTCCCCTGGGCAGGGGCCCTCTAATGCCAAACAGTATCGACGGCCTCCTGCGAAAGCAAACTTCGGCTTCAACAGCAAATCACAAGGACAGGCTGCTAGAGGCAGAAAGCAGTGGGTTCGCAAACCAGCAAAACCAGCCCCCAAGCCGACCTTATGAAGGGGCGCCCCCACCCACGAAGGTGGGGGGAAGGCTGCGACTCTTTTCAGAGGTTTGGGAAGCCAGCATTCCCGACGAGTGGGTACGGTCTTCCGTGGCCACGGGCTACAAATTAGATTTCCTAAGGTTTCCTCCTCTTCATTTCCAGGAGTCGAGGATTCCAAACGATCCGGAGAAAGGAGCCGCATTAATGTCGGCATTAAATCATCTACTTTCCCAGGAAGTAATAGTAGAGGTACCAGTCCTGGAACAGGGGCTAGGTTTCTACTCCAACCTATTCATCATCCCGAAGTCCAATGGAGATGTCAGGCCAATTTTGGACCTAAAGATGGTAAATACATACCTAAAGATCCGCTCATTTCGGATGGAATCCGTGCGGTCAGCAGCTACCACACTCCAAAAGGACGACTTCATGGCGTCCATAGACATAAAGGATGCCTACCTTCATCTTCCAATTTATCAGCCACATCAAAAATATCTACGCTTCATGGTGGCTTCGCGTCACTTCCAATTCGTGGCGCTTCCCTTCGGGTTGGCTACGGCCCCCCGGGTGTTCACGAAGGTCCTAGCTCCAATCCTAGCCAAACTAAGGATCCAAGGGGTCACGATCCTAGCATACCTGGACGACCTCCTAGTCATAGATCACTCGTCTCCCGGCTTGGAGCGAGCAGTGGCCCTCACGGTCCAATACCTCGAAGTTCGGCTGGGTCCTAAATCGAGAAAAGTCAGCTTTCCTGCCCACAAGGCAGTTGGAATATCTCGGCATGAGATTGGACACAGAACAACAAAGAGTGTTTCTACCTCTGAGGAAGGTCAAAGCCATCAAGGAATTAATCCTACTGGTTCTAAGCAAGAAGGAACCGACTATTCGCCTATGTATGAGGTTACTAGGCAAGATGGTGGCCACATTCGAGGCGGTACCATACGCCCAGAGCCACACTCGCATCCTGCAGGCAGCCATCCTGTCAGCATGGAGCAGAAGGCCACAGGCCTTGGATATCCCGTTGCCGCTCTCATCAAGAGTCCGACAAAGTCTGTGTTGGTGGTTAGACCCTCAGAATCTACTGAAGGGGAAGTCTTTCAGCCCAGTGGCTTGGAAGATAGTGACCACAGACGCCAGCCTGACGGGCTGGGGAGCAATTTTGGATGGTTGCACTCGCCAAGGTACTTGGGCAACGCCAGAGAAGCAGTTGCCCATCAACATCTTGGAGCTCAGAGCTGCTCGACTAGCCCTCAGGGCTTGGACGTCAAAATTGCAGGGGTTCCCGGTGAGAATTCAATCAGACAATGCCACGGCCGTGGCATACATAAATCACCAAGGGGGAACCAGGAGTCAAGCCGCTCAGAGAGAGGTGAGCTTGATTCTCCTATGGGCAGAGGCTCATGTGCCCTGCATATCGGCAATATTCATTCCAGGAGTGGACAACTTTCAGGCGGACTTCTTAAGCCGCCAGACTCTTTTGCCGGGGGAATGGTCTCTGCATCCACAAATCTTTCAAGCACTCTGCCAAAGATGGGGAGTGCCGGACGTGGATATCATGGCATCGAGACTCAACAAGAAGCTAGACAGGTTCATGTCCCGCTCAAGGGATCCGATGGCCTGCGGAACCGATGCGTTGGTTTGCCCTTGGCACATCAGTTCAAACTTCTTTATGCGTTTCCCCCGCTCCAGTTACTACCCCGCCTGCTGCGCAGGATCCGGGTGGAGCACATACCAGTCATCCTGGTAGCTCCAGCATGGCCCAGAAGGGCATGGTACTCACTAATCTTAAGGATGGTAGTGGGAGACCCTTGGACTCTTCCTCTACGGCCAGACCTGCTATCGCAAGGTCCGATCCTCCACCCTGCCTTACGGCATCTAAATTTGACGGCCTGGAAGCTGAATCCCTGATTCTCAGGGGTAGAGGTCTGTCTCAGAAAGTAATCTCTACCCTAATCAGAGCCAGGAAACCGGTCTCTAGGGTGATTTATTACAGGGTCTGGAAGGCCTATGTAGGCTGGTGTGAGTCCAAGCGATGGCTTTCTCGCAAATTTACCATCGATAGAGTATTAAGTTTTCTCCAGCTAGGAGTGGATAAAGGATTGGCATTAAGCACAATCAAAGGGCAGATTTCTGCTCTGTCAGTGTGGTTTCAGCGGCCGCTGGCCACCCACTCGCTGGTTAAGACCTTCCTTCAAGGGGTCTTACGTATTAAACCTCCAGTTAAATCCCCGCTTTGCCCGTGGGATTTAAACCTTGTTCTGTCAAGTTTACAGAAACAACCGTTTGAGCCGTTGGCTGAAATTCCTTTGGTTTTACTGACAAGAAAGTTAGTATTTTTGGTCGCCATAGTTTCCGCAAGAAGAGTATCGGAACTGGCGGCCTTATCCTGTAAGGAACCATATCTTATTTTTCATAAGGACAGGGTCGTTCTCCGCCCTCATCCTTCCTTCCTACCGAAGGTTGTATCCAGTTTTCATTTGAACCAGGATTTGGTATTACCATCCTTCTTCCCTAAACCTACTTCCAGAAAGGAAGGGTTGCTGCATACCTTGGATATCGTCAGGGCCATGAAGGCCTATCTTAAAGCTACAAAGAAGATCCGGAAAACAGATGTGCTGTTCATATTACCGGATGGGCCCAAGAAGGGGCAGGCAGCTGCAAAGTCCACCATTTCTAGGTGGATTAAGCCATTAATCACTCAGGCCTACGGCTTGAAAGGGTTGCCTCCTCCAGTATCATTAAAGGCTCATTCTACTAGGGCCATGGGCGCCTCCTGGGCAGCACACCACCAGATCTCTATGGCTCAAGTTTGCAAGGCGGCAACCTGGTCTTCTGTCCACACGTTTACAAAATTCTGCCAGTTGGACGTAAGAAGGCAGTCTGATACAGCCTTTGGGCAGGCAGTGCTGCAGGCTGCAGTTTGAGACCCTCGGATTCCGGGGGCTCCTCTTTTTTGAGTTAAATTTTAAATTTAAGATTATTTTTCTCAACTAAGTTGGATTTATTATGATTTGAGTATTTCTCTAAATTAAATCCTTTTGTCTTGGAGATGTTCTCCCTCCCCTCATTGTGAGCATTGCTTTGGGACATCCCATATAGTAATGAATATGCCGCTCTGTGTCCCGTGATGTACGATAAAGAAAAAGGGATTTTTAATACAGCTTACCTGTAAAATCCTTTTCTTGGAGTACATCACGGGACACAGAGCTCCCACCCCTCTTTTTGGGGACCATTTTGGGAGGCATACTGCTTGCTACAAAACTGAGGTACTCCTCCTATGGGAGGGGGTTATATAGGGAGGGGCATTTCCTGTTTGAGATTGCCAGTGTCAACACCTGAAGGTACTCCATATAACCCATATAGTAATGAATATGCCGCTCTGTGTCCCGTGATGTACTCCAAGAAAAGGATTTTACAGGTAAGCTGTATTAAAAATCCCTTTTTTAGCTCACAAGCCAATTATTATTTGGATACGTTTCAGGGAGGTCCAAGTTTTTCCTTTTTGTTGCACCTCCCCGCAGTCCCATGATACCAGAGCCTAAGAAATGTAATGTACTACGGAGCAAAGTGTTTGAGATTTATTTAGAGTTTTAGGATCTGAAGCTGTTGCATGCTGTCAGACTATAAGATAGATGCAAGGGTCATCCACAAAACAAAGTTAAGAAGGGATAAATATTAACAGTCTATATTTAATTTGCAGAATTTGAATATTGGATAAAGTTCAGATTGCTGAATAAGATAAATTGACCGGTTCTGTCAGCTATAAATAACTGATCCAATAGTTTTTTTTTACATAAGAATATTCTCCTAATGAAGTGTTGATTGAATGAAATTGTTGGTTGAAAATGACTGTCTGTTCCAGACCTGACTTTGTTGCATGCTTTTGAGATCACTTGATGAAGCTGTTGCTTCATGCTTGGTACATATACTACACAGAGCTCATGTAACAGGACTGTGCAAAATGTACTGACTCGTATCAGCTAGTCTTTGAGTATTTGGATGCAAAAAGTGAAGCCTAGCTGCCATGGGTTACTGCATTCTGCATATACTGCATTTTTTCCAGCAACATGTAACTCTGCCAGTTAGACTTTGTCTGATCCTACGCCACTTTATTTTTAATTTTTTTTATCAAACCCATGCCAGGGCAAAGCTACAAAGAAATTCTCTGTATGCACTTTGTTTTCCACTGCAATAGTTGTATACTTACTGGTTTCTTATTTTACTCACAGCGCCACCTGCCGCAGGCCAATAAAGGGAGCTGCTGGGCGACCTTTCAGCATGAAAGATTATAAAATTGAAGAAGGTTACACTTCCAAGTATGTCTCAAAGTACCAACCACTACTTGAACAGAAAGTCACAAAACCGAAAACTGGACGATCGATCCCCATGTGGATAAAGATCCTTATCTTTATTGTTTTGGCTGTGTTCTTGTTCTTGGTATATCAAGTTATGGAAACAAATGAAGGGAATCCCTTTTCTCTTTTCCAACAGGTCAGTCAGAGTTCGAATACAGTTGACAACTGATTTTTTTCAGGGTTTTTTTTTTTTTTTTTTTTTTTTAAATAGCAGTCCTAGGATTACAGAAACTGCTGTTTTTTCAAACAACCTTCAAATCATGACTACAGTTCAAACTCTTCTGTACATTAATAAAGATGGTACATATGGACATAAGAAATTCATTATTTACTGTGGACACCAACTGGAAAGAGGACTGTGCCATAACAAATAACATTATTTTATTAGATCTCTGGAGCATTTTGTAGCAGTTATTTTTAACAGTAATGCTTTAGTTTAGTTTTGATGGAATACATTTTTGAATCTGGATGCAGAAATTGTAATTTAATGTGAAATATTTCCATACATGTACTGGGTGACTGAATGTACAATGCGATCATGTTATTTGGACAGTTTTTTGTGACATGGTAGACATTTGTCTAATGTATTATAAACTTATAAAGGGGAATATTTTTGCTAACTTGTGTAGCATAGCTTGTTTAAAGGTGCTTCTAGACTACCTGTAGTTGTATCTGTATCTTGGTACGCAGCATCCATCTCCATCATTTGTAAATTATCCCTGCAAAAAGGGGTGATGTGTTACGTAAAATGCTTTGTTACAGATGTTCAACCATATTTTGTAGCCAACATATGAAAAGGTAACCTACAGCTTGCAAATGTGGATTACTGTTTGTCTCTGCATCAACCATTGGCTTCGAAAATATGTCTAATCTCGCTTGCATGTAATGCTATAAAGGGTCCTGTTTTGATGAAGCTGAAAATTTTTCCCAGATCTCTGAATGACCGTACTGATGAGCAATGCATTACCTGGCTAACACATCAGCGGAACCCTTTATAGGGGTGGACATACTTTCCCTGTAAGACATTTTATATTATAGAAAAATTTATCAGGAGATGGGCCGCAGACCACTTTCAGTGCAGTGGTACGGTAGATCTAAAAAAAAAAAAAATAATTGGAAAGTGGGTCACTCTGTTATGAGGCAGCTGTACACTAAAACAAAATATTTTCAAAAACCTTTTACTTTTAATGTACTTTTAGAATTCATACAAGTTATTAAATCATGATGTGAGCAATATAGCTGACTTTTTTTTTTTTTTTACATAAAAGTTGCATAGCACTAACTGCCTTAAATTTGACATTATTGTCATGTGAATGCTTGCTTCTCAACTCAAAGCATATTCCCTGATGGTAATAAACACAAGGGACAAAACGCTGTAGTACTGCTTCTATGAATGGGTGGGTATAGTTGGGCTCATGATGGGAGCGCCTTAGTCGTATTAACCCCCACCTGACCAGAAGATTTTCCGTGGAGAAGGAATCGTCACAAGGGCCTCATCCTACTCGCTGTAAGTTGTCCTATGTGCGAACTGCCTTTAAAGTCTGAATGTTTGTTCTATTGCAGATGTAGCCAGCACAAGCCTGTTTCACTCCCCCCCCAAATCTATGTTCTAAAACATTAGCCACTTGGGCCTCATGCACAATTCTGACTTATTTCTGTGCCTGGTAAGATGAGGCTGTACTTGTAGGGGTATACACCAGTACTGATGTAAACCTGCCTGTATGTGGCCATATTCCTCAAACAGTTATTCTTAAAGCGGGAGTTCACCCATTAATATATTTTTTTTAAACAATCCCCTTAGCTTCATGCTCGTTTTGTCTAGGGGAATCGGCTATTTGTTTTAAAATATGAGCTGTACTTACCGTTTTCGAGATGCATCTTCTCCGTCGCTTCCGGGTACGGGTCTTTGGGAGCGGGCGTTCCTTCTTGATTGACAGTCTTCCGAGAGGCTTCCGATGGTCGCATCCATCGCGTCACTAGTAGCCGAAAGAAGCCGAACGACGGTGCGGCTCTATACTGCGCACCGACGTTCGGCTTCTTTCGGAAAATCGTGACACGATGGATGCGACCGTCGGAAGACTGTCAATCAAAATAGGAACGCCCATACCCGGAAGCGACGGAGAGGATGCATCTCGTAAACCGTAAGTACAGCTCATATTTTAAAACAAATAGCCGATTCCCCTAGACAAAACGAGCATGAAGCTAAGGGGAAAAGGTATATTGTACCGGTGAACCTCCGCTTTAAGCGGGTGTGCATAAGTACTGGTGTGTAGCCATGCACAGCTATCTGTGTATATACAGTGAGGAAAATAAGTATTTGAACACCCTGCTATTTTGCAAGTTCTCCCACTTGGAAATCATGGAGGGGTCTGAAATTGTTATCGTAGGTGCATGTCCACTGTGAGAGACATAATCAAAAAAAAAAAATCCAGAAATCACAATGTATGATTTTTTTAAACTATTTATTTGTGTGATACAGCTGCAAATAAGTATTTGAACACCTGAGAAAAACAATGTTAATATTTGGTACATTAGCCTTTGTTTGCAATTACAGAGGTCAATCGTTTCTTGTAGTTTTTCCACCAGGTTTGCAAACACTGGAGGAGGGATTTTGGCCCACTCCTCCACACAGATCTTCTCTAGATCAGTCAGGTTTCTGGGCTGTCGCAGAGAAACACAGAGTTTGAGCTCCCTCCAAAGATTCTCTATTGGGTTTAGGTCTGGAGACTGGCTAGGCCACGCCAGAACCTTGATATGCTTCTTACAGAGCCACTCCTTGGTTATCCTGGCTGTGTGCTTCGGGTCATTGTCATGTTGGAAGACCCAGCCTCGACCCATCTTCAAAGCTCTAACTGAGGGAAGGAGGTTGTTGCCCAAAATCTCGCAATACATGGCCCCGGTCATCCTCTCCTTAATACAGTGCAGTCGCCCTGTCTCATGTGCAGAAAAACACCCCCAAAGCATGATGCTACCACCCCCATGCTTCACAGTAGGGGTGGTGTTCTTGGGATGGTACTCATCATTCTTCTTCCTCCAAACACGGTTAGTGGAATTATGACCAAAAAGTTCTATTTTGGTCTCATCTGACCACATGACTTTCTCCCATGACTCCTCTGGATCATCCAAATGGTCATTGGCAAACTTAAGACGGGCCTTGACATGTGCTGGTTTAAGCAGGGGAACCTTCCGTGCCATGCATGATTTCAAACCATGACGTCTTGGTGTATTACCAACAGTAACCTTGGAAACGGTGGTCCCAGCTCTTTTCAGGTCATTGACCAGCTCCTCCCGTGTAGTCCTGGGCTGATTTCTCACCTTTCTTAGGATCATTGAGACCCCACGAGGTGAGATTTTGCATGGAGCCCCCAGTCCGAGGGAGATTGACAGTCATGTTTAGCTTCTTCCATTTTCTAATGATTGCTCCAACAGTGGACCTTTTTTCACCAAGCTGCTTGGCAATTTCCCCGTAGCCCTTTCCAGCCTTGTGGAGGTGTACACATTTGTCTCTAGTGTCTTTGGACAGCTCTTTGGTCTTGGCCATGTTAGTAGTTGGATTCTTACTGATTGTATGGGGTGGACAGGTGTCTTTATGCAGCTAATGACCTCAAACAGGTGCATCTAATTTAGGATAATAAATGGAGTGGAGTTGGACATTTTAAAGGCAGACTAACAGGTCTTTGAGGGTCAGAATTCTAGCTGATAGACAGGTGTTCAAATACTTATTTGCAGCTGTATCATACAAATAAATAGTTAAAAAAATCATAAATTGTGATTTCTGGGAAAAAAAATTTTGATTATGTCTCTCACAGTGGACATGCACCTACGATGACAATTTCAGACCCCTCCATGATTTCCAAGTGGGAGAACTTGCAAAATAGCAGGGTGTTCAAATACTTATTTTCCTCACTGTAAGAAAGCCAGAAATTGACTGTGTGCATGAGGCCTCAAAGTGGTATTAAACACAAATCCCAAAAGTTTTCATATATTGCAGTTTACAATTCGATATGGTGGTTATAGTAGTTTTATTTAGGCACTCCCCTCTGTTTTTCACCTGGTGATCAAGTGACTAGATTCTAGTCAGTAACACACCACCTGTGTAAGAATGCCTCCACTCTGAATGAATGAGAACAGGAGCCATATTTGGACAGCAGCGTTGTCGGTTGGGAGGGAAGGACGTGTTGGATGTATTGGCAGATTTAGATACACTAACAAATCAAAGCTAAACACAGCTGATACTTGATAAGCAGTTACACCACTTCCCCCCCCCCCCCTTCTTTTTGGATAGGTTTTACATAAAAGCTGATTGGTGTAAGCACTTCTGTCAGTGGTAAATGGTTTGTCTAATCCCTGTAACAACTGCAATCTGCCAGAGAGCTTGTTCTTATGAAAACAGACTTACTGGCTGGATCACCAGTTTAAAATAGAAGAAAGACTAAATAGGAAAACTAATGAAGATATACCATCTAAGATTTTCTAAGCTGCAATATGTTTGCTTTTGGGTTTAATATTGTTTTAAATTATAACTAAACCAAAGAACATAAATATAATTGCAGCTTTACTGTGTGCTGAACAGTCCTCTGTAATGAGGATGAACAAAGACAGGTATGCTTGAATGGCAATGATGACTGCCTCCATGAATCCAATTGAGGAGAATGCATAGCCACCTAGGAACAGGAAGTGTTGGTTTGCAAGATTACTAGGTAAAAAAAAAAGAGAGGAAAATGACATGACCTGAGGGAGAAAAAATATAAATATGCAGCCACTACATTGGGAGGACTGGTTAAAGCGGAGGTGACAGCTGCCTGTGCGTAAGAGTCGGCCATGCCGGCACAGCCAGAGTGTGCTGGAAATGCAAGCTAAGTTGCATGTGTGCTCCTCAATGTGCGTTCAGTTGAAAACTGCACACAGGCAGGTGTAGCTGCTGAAGTTTGCATGTCTCTTCGGCAATAAAGAGCTGCCCACTCCCAGGCTTTATGTATCCGTTGGCCTACAAAGTGCTCAATCAGGAGGGAGATTGTATCAATATTTGACGGTTGATTTAAAACATCAGTTCTTCCCAAGTATCTTGTGCACAAGTACCCTGACGGTAGGTTCTGTGGCTGTTTTGGTTGCTTCTTGCTCCCTGGGGTTAACGTTGCCCTGGACAGCTGTCCACTTCAGTGAATCACACAGTTCTCTTTTTGGGATTGCATGAAGGAAACTTAAAGTGTAAGTAAACCCACCTATCGTTTTCAGCCAAGGAAGCTGCCATTTTTGCCTCATGTGATCAGTTATGACACCAGCCATTGGATGGTATGACAGTTTGGTTGAGAGCACAACCAATAGGAGTGTTACATTTCCGGCACGTGCCAGAAATGAAACAGTTTAATGGATGGGTTTACTTCCACTTTAAAAGATAGTGTTGAGATCTGGACTCTGTGGGGCCATGTCTTTTAGGACTTTTTTTTATTTATTTTTTTGGTTTCGCTGAAGATAGTTCTTAATGAGTTTTGTCTATTTGTTTGGGTTCAGTGTCCTGCAGAAGAAACTTGTGACTGATCAGGCACTTTGTTGAGAGTACTGTATATTGGAGGAAGGTATTTGCTTATTCTGGAAACCTTAAAGTGGTTGTAAACCGCGGACTTGAATAGAGGAACAAAGCCTATCACTTTTGTCTGCGGCTTTGTGCCTCCATCAGCATAAATCAAAAAAAAAAATCACTGTTGACACCAAGAGAAAAATGGTGACGGAGGGAGCATCAGCTCATTGACAGCCTCAATTATGTTCCTGTGTGAAGGGAGGTATACCCTTTCCCTCCAATCTGCTCTCCTCACTGAACTTTGCAGAGTGCAACTTCAGCGCTCTACCCCCCCTCCCCAAACATATTGCGCAAGCTTTATAAACTGCACTTTAGCTGTATAGACCACCGCAGATAAACGGGTACAACTTGTGTAGGGGGATTTTTCACCTCCTGTGTATTACCTGAGGCCAGTCGCTTCACTGGGTATGTAAGGGTTTACAATCAATTTAAATCTGACCAAAGCCCTAAACCTCCATGGGAAATCCACTTTGCTTCACTGTTGCCTGCAAATGCTCATCTCCAAGCTTTTTGACGGAAAAAACAAACAAACTTTCTGTTAGTCAAATATTTGAATCCATTAGTCCAGACCATATGCACACTCATTCTTGCGTAGGCAAGTTGCTTGACTTTGTATGACAGGGGTGTCCAAACTTTGAGGGCCAGATTTGTTGAAGTGAACATGCATGAGGGCCGACCATTTTGCCTTTGTGGCCATGTGTGGTGAAGACTAGAGATGAGCTTGGGCGTGTTATTTGTATCTATCGTGGCCCCAACGAATCCCTGAGCGCCACTCAGGACTAAGGATGAGCTCGGGAGTGTTAATTTTGTATACTGTATTTATCGGCGTATAACACACACCTTCAAGAGGGAAGTTTCAGGAAAATGTTTTAATTTTAAATGAACTGTGAAGCAAAATAAGGGTCAGTGCCCATCAATGCAGCTCCCCATTGCCATCATCTGCAGCCTCGGAGGGGGCAGGATGAGCGCCAACAGATTACATACAGGAGAATCTCCTGTTTACGCGGCGGCCTCTTTAATACAAAGTCCCGCCTCCTATGATAGACCGAACAGTCATCCAATGGCAGCCCAGGAGACAGGACTTCCTAGTACAGATGCTGCTGAGTAAACAGAAGATTCCACTGTATGTAATCTGATGGCGCTTGCTCTGCCTCCTCCTGGGGTAGCGCTGATAAATGCAGTATTTATCTTTAATGGGGGGGGGCAAAAGATGTATATATCCAAATTACCAGGGGGGCACATTAACCCCTTCAATACCAGGCTTTTATACCCACCTCCATACCGGGCCTATTCTGGCACTTCTCTCCTACATGTACAAATCATCATTCTTTTGCTAGAAAATTACTCGGAACTCCCAAACGTATGTATGTATGTATGTATGTGTGTGTGTGTGTGTGTGTATATATATATATATATATACACAAATATGATTTTTGAGCAGACACCCTAGGGAATAAAATGGCGGTCATTGCAATAATTTTTCAAACGCCCTTTTTTTGGGAAAAAAAATAGTTTCATGAATTAATAAAATAACAAAACAGTAAAGTTAGCCCAATTTTTCTGTAAAATATGAAAGATGTGTTACACCGAGTAAATAGATGCCTAACATGTCACGTTTTAAAATTGCGCACACTCATGGAATGGCGCCAAACTTCGTTACTTAATCTCCATAGGCGACGATTTGAAACATTTTACAGGTTACCAGTTTAGAGTTACAGAGGAGGTCCAGTGCTAGAATTGTTGCACACGCTCTAACGCACGCGGCGATACCTCACATATGTGGTTTGAATGGCGTTAACATATGGGGTGTAAACATCCCTTGTAATAGGAATAGTGTGTGACAGGTCCTCTTTTATGGAGAACTGCGGGGTCAATAAGACCCCACATCTCTCCTCCAGGCTGGAAAGCATGAGATTGTGAAAAAAAAATCACTGATCTCATGCTTACTAGCCGCAATCGCGGCTTTACTTCCGGGTACCCGGGCGTGACGTCATCTCATGTCCCGGGCCTCCGGTCATAGAGATGACTGGTGACCAGTCATCTATGCTTCCCATCCGCGGCTGAACGATTCTTTCTCCGGGCCTTCGATGGCAAGGGAGAGCCTGGAGAATCACCGGATAGGGGGGGGTTGTCCCCTCCAGCCGCCTATAAGAATGATCAAGCGGCGGAACCGCCGCTATGATCGTTCTTATGGTGCACAGAATCACCGCCGGAATTTTTTTTTTATGTCTGAATGATGCCTCTAGCTGTGCAGGCATTATTCAGATATCACCGCACAAAACTCAGGACGTCATATGACGTCTACCTGGGATGGGAGATCCCCTCTGTGGACGTCATAGGACTGTGCGGTACGGAAGTGGTTAAACCGGAACAAGGGCCGCAATCGGGCTGGACTTTGGACATGCCTGTTGTATGGCTTTTAGTGGCATGCCTTCCATGAACTGAACTGACTTCTGGTTGCTGTCAGTTCTGAGCTGATTTTGCCCCTGGACATCTTGCAACTTGTGAAGGGTAGTCGGTATGTGCACTTTATCTGCTGCACTAGGCATACTTGGCTGACCACTGCATTTGTGGCCCTCAGTGGTGCCTTGTGCTGTCCAAGTTCTTCCGTAAAAACACCTGTTCAGCTGGAAATGTCTGCCAGTGGGGAGGTCTTGCAGATTAGGTAAGACCAGCCTGTGTTGTACTGATGTGCTCAGTCTTTAGGGACCTCAAATTAATAGCGCATTACTTTTTTGCTCACAATTTTAATTCTATACAGCTGACTGATTTATTGATTTTAGTTTAACTGCTTGCCTGCCATAGCAATGTTAAAAGCAACCAAACATACAGTGCCTTGCGAAAGTATTCGGCCCCCTTGAACTTTGCGACCTTTTGCCACATTTCAGGCTTCAAACATAAAGATATAAAACTATTTTTTTTTTTGAAGAAGAAGAAGAATCAACAACAAGTGGGACACAATCATGAAGTGGAACGAAATTTATTGGATATTTCAAACTTTTTTAACAAATAAAAAACTGAAAAATTGGGCGTGCAAAATTATTCAGCCCCTTTACTTTCAGTGCAGCAAACTCTCTCCAGAAGTTCAGTGAGGATCTCTGAATGATCCAATGTTGACCTAAATGACTAATGATGATAAATAGAATCCACCTGTGTGTAATCAAGTCTCCGTATAAATGCACAGAGAGCATCATGAAGAACAAGGAACACACCAGGCAGGTCCGAGATACTGTTGTGGAGAAGTTTAAAGCCGGATTTGGATACAAAAAGATTTCCCAAGCTTTAAACATCCCAAGGAGCACTGTGCAAGCAATAATATTGAAATGGAAGGAGTATCAGACCTGGCCGTCCCTCTAAACTTTCAGCTCATACAAGGAGAAGACTGATCAGAGATGCAGCCAAGAGGCCCATGATCACTCTGGATGAACTGCAGAGATCTACAGCTGAGGTGGGAGACTCTGTCTATAGGACAACAATCAGTCGTATACTGCACAAATCTGGCCTTTATGGAAGAGTGACAAGAAGAAAGCCATTTCTTAAAGATGTCCATAAAAAGTGTTATTTAAAGTTTGCCACAAGCCACCTGGGAGACACACCAAACATGTGGAAGAAGGTGCTCTGGTCAGATGAAACCAAAATCAAACTTTTTGGCAACAAAGCAAAACGTTATGTTTGGCGTAAAAGCAACACAGCTCATCACCCTGAACACACCATCCCCACTGTCAAACATGGTGGTGGCAGCATCATGGTTTTGGGCCTGCTTTTCTTCAGCTGGGACAGGGAAGATGGTTAAAATTGATGGGAAGATGGATGGAGCCAAATACAGGACCATTCTGGAAGAAAACCTGATGGAGTCTGCAAAAGACCTGAGACTGGGATGGAGATTTGTCTTCCAACAAGACAATGATCCAAAACATAAAGCAAAATCTACAATGGAATGGTTCACAAATAAAACATATCCAGGTGTTAGAATGGCCAAGTCAAAGTCCAGACCTGAATCCAATCGAGAATCTGTGGAAAGAACTGAAAACTGCTGTTCACAAACAATCCAACCTCACTGAGCTAGAGCGGTTTTGCAAGGAGGAATGGGCAAACATTTCAGTCTCTCAATGTGCAAAACTGATAGACATACCCCAAGCGACTTACAGCTGTAATCGCAGCAAAAGGTGGCGCTACAAAGTATTAACTTAAGGGGGCTGAATAATTTTGCATGCCCAATTTTTCAGTTTTTTATTTTTTAAAAAAGTTTAAAATATCCAATAAATTGTGTTCCACTTCATGATTGTGTCCCACTTGTTGTTGATTCTTCAAAAAAAATTACAGTTTTATATCTTTATGTTTGAAGCCTAAAATGTGGCAAAAGGTCACAAAGTTCAAGGGGGGGCGAATACTTTCGCAAGGCACTGTATATTTTATTGGAGGAGGCTCTGGAGACTTAAATGGTGACTGTTGCAATTTTTTTTTTTCACACAATATTTGCACAGGTGTTTATCAAATGCTAATTTCAGGGGCAAATACACACATTTTAGTGCATACAAACACAATACTCCCTGAGTATGATATTGCTTCAAGTAATATCAAGCTTTTCAAATTGTGGATGCCTGTGAAGGGGCGACTGCAGTACCTAAAGTTGTCCCTAGGCAACGCTTTAAAAACCTTTACAGGTTATCAGCTTATAGTTTACACATGAGTTATGATGCTAGAATTATTACTCTCACTTTGATGTTCACAGCGTTACCTCACATGGTGTGTTATCAGTTTAAACATGAATGCCAAACCTATGTGCATTTGCACAGGGATGCTTTTTTATTTTTTGCACTTTTTATTGACACATCATGGGTCTATTAGACCGTCTCCCCTTCCCTTCAAAGCATTTAATCAAACACATATCGTGTTGATAAGTATTCCCTGGCTGTACCAACCAGGAAAAGACCTGCTAATACTACCACGCTAAGCAAACAAGGGAAAGTTATATAGTCCCACTGGTACTCAGGAGTGGGGAGCTGGCTGAACATATCATCGAGTAGTTTACTGTATAGCATACTTTGCAAGATCGCCGCTTGTGCATCACTCCACAAACCATCCCCTCTGACATATCTTGCCCTACCCCCTTGCTCTTGTTCATAGAGGACCATTATGACTAAGCCCTGGTGGGTGGGGCAAAACACGTCTGAGATTATTGCGTGTGGGTTGGTGCAAGGCTGAGGCCATCTTGCACACGTTTAGCATATAGGCTGGATTGGGTTGAGTGGCGATTTTTCTAAGTAAACCAGGGAACGACAACACTAACTAGAAGTGATTAAAATCCCTCATTGCTTCCAGCTTAATTTGTCACAGGCGATTGGGGAACAAATGTTCCTCTGTGCACAGCTGACCAGATTGCTTACAGCAGTCCTAGGCTTCCAAGTGGAACGGGAGAGACTGGGAAAGAAGGGGCCCTTTCTACCCCCTGCAAAAATGATTGGGCAGTTGTAAAGCCACAGTGGGTTGCACAAGTGCATCTGAATACAGGCAGTCAAGAAAAGTTAATGCAGATCCAATTTTTTCTTTTTTGGATCAAGTACCACACTACCCTTCTCCAAAGATTGACAATGCTGCTGTCCAAAGGGGGCTCAGGGTGACTCCACTGTATGGAGGAGAAACAAAGAAAAAAAGTGTTAATTAGCTGGGTTACCAGCGGGAAAAAAAGACAACGTTAATGCAGCCACTACATTTGAAGTGGTTCTGAAGGTAAAACATGCTTTATCTTATCACCCTCAATTTACAGCAATGTTTCACAAGTGCTTTAAACATTTGTACATACTGTATTTTTCATTATTTGTAACTTCATTAATATTTCATAATGCCCTGTGTCACTAACAGATGGTGACTCAACAGCACAGTAATTGTGTAGACCTGAATCACTATGCAGATCTATTTTTATTCCATTTTCTTTAGCGTATGTACATAGGTAAAAAAGCAACTCTACCCTTAAAAATTCTTTCTAAAAAATACAAAAACATTTGCAGGCAATGGGGTTGATTTTCTAAGAGTAAATAGTCTGTGCACTTCAAGTACAGTTGCTCTAGGTCTGAGGGGAACATGCAAGGGTAATAAACTGCATTTTTGCTTGCACATGATTTTGATGGAAATCAGCAGAGCTTCCCCTCAATTCTAGAGCAACTGCACTTCCAAGTGCACTGTATATTTGCCTTTAGTAAATTGACCCCAATGTTGTTGGCTTAACTTTTTTGCTTTTGTATTGGTGAATGTCACATGTGAAATGCCACAAAAACATTGTAGAAAATGTTATTTTAAAGTACATTTTCAAATTTTGGAAAATCACACTATTTGTGTTTCTATTCACATGGCAAGAAAAAAAAATGTAAGTTGGCCATGCTTTTTTTTTTTTTTGCACATATGATATAGATGGGGGAATCCTCCTTGTATTATCCTGGCAGAATACAATGATCATAGCTGGTGACACTGATTGGGGAAAAATACAACAGGCTTGTTGTACACAAGTCGATTGATAGATCAACTTGTGTACAACCAGCTAGCCCATACATGGATTGAAATTTGTCTGGTTCCTGTTGAACCACCTGAATTTCAATCCATGTATGGGCAGTTTTCTGCCAAAATCTCAAAACCCCTTTCGGTGATGCTCCAACAGCTGTAATTGGAGATTTTGATAAATTGTCTGTTTTCACAGAATGGCAGCGTATACACTATAGGGGTTATTTACAAAAGGCAAATCCACTTGGCACTACAAGTGCAGTCGCTGTAGATCTTAAGGGGAAATGCAAGGAATGTAAAAAACATAATTTTTGCTTGCACATGATTGGATGATAAAATCAGCAGAGCTTCCCCTCAGATCTACAGCGACTGCAATTACAAGTGCACATGTAGTGCAAAGTGGATTTTCCTTTCGTAAATAATCCCCTATGTGTTTTAACAGAACACTAGCTAGGAAGAAAAAAAAAGCTGTCGCCGCCTTGGAGGCGGTCATGTCGGTTATTAGCTGGTGGACTCGCAATGCTTACACATTTATATCATGTACCGTAGTGTATATGGTGCTGGTGTTCTGTGAAATCCCTGTTGCTGGAGAGTCACTGGAAGTGATGTGGTTGGAGTTTTTGGCAAGTTGGCTGTTTTGGTAGAACACCAGCTTAATTTCTTACTGTAGATGTCTGAGCAAATGGTGTCATTGCAGAGTGCAAGTATGTTTGGACCATCTGTGTGTCTCTCTATCTATCTATCTATCTATCTATCTATCTATCTATCTATATATCAGGGTTTGACAAATTTGCTTGGAATCTAGGAGCCAGCTAAAAAAAAGTTTGGAGCCAGAAAACGCACCCCGTCCCGACGAGCTTGCGCGCAGAAGCAAACACATACGTGAGCAGCGCCCGCATATGTAAACGGTGTTCAAACCACACATGTGAGGTATCGCCAAGATTGGTAGAGCGAGAGCAATAATTCTAGCCCTAGACCTCCTCTAACTCAAAACATGCAACCTGTAGATTTTTTTTAAACGTCGCCTATGAAGATTTTAAAGGGTAAAAGTTTGTCGGCATTCCACGAGCGGACGCAATTTTGAAGCGTGACATGTTGGGTATGAATTTACTCGGCGTAACATTATCTTTCATAATATTAAAAAAAATGGGGATAACTTTAGTGTTGTCTTATTTTTTTATTAAAAAAAAAGTGTAATTTTTTCCCAAAAAAGTGCGCTTGTAAGACCGCTGCGCAAATACGGCGTGACAGAAAGTATTGCAACGATCGCCATTTTATTCTCTAGGGTGTTAGGATAAAAAATATATATAATGTTTGGGGGTTCTAATTGGAGGGAAGAAGATGGCAGTGAAAATAGTGAAAAATTACATTAGAATTGCTGTTTAACTTGTAATGCTTAACTTGTAATACCAACGGCCACCACCAGATGGCGCCAGCTCACACATCTGGTGGTAACAACTTGTAATACCAACGGCTCACTACCAGATGGCGCCCACCTTCCAAGCCAAGTTGCCAGGATGCTATTTCTAGTCACCATGGCGACCAGGATTTGTCGAGCCCTATATATATATATATATATATATATACATACATACATACACACACACTGGGGGATTCGCGGAGCTGTACCTCATTAACATAAAATGTAGGAGGACAATTTCTAAATGTTTTAATCCTTTAAGACAGACCCTGTAAAAAAAAGAAATTCACACCATTCCCCCATCTACACGAACAGTGCTGACAGCGGCCTCTCTCCTGCCACTCAATTTTTTGCTCTGGCTAGCCACTAGCAATAATCGCAAATTAATCCGGCAGGCTCATTGTACCCGATCAACTTGGTACATTCAGCCTGCCCACACATGCTTCAAATCTCGGCCGCTTCCTGCTGAACAGGTTGAAATTGTAAACATCTATGGGCAGCCTTAGTTTACAATTAAAAACTGCATGCACAGTAAAGACATTCATTAATCCACCGCTCTCCCCCCTAAACGGAGAGTGTTTGTTAGGATGTTAAACAAGTAAAAAAAGCACTTGAAAGGTTATCAGCATTTTTTTTTTTTTACGTTTTTTTTTTTTTGTGTTCTGTCAACAGGAAAATGTAACCTTAAAGTAGGTGTTATTCCAAAAGTGGAACTACTCTTTAAAATTACACCAATTCCTTGTACTGATGTCATAACGGTTATAACACTGATAAATGGGAAAGGTGGAGGGCTGTCTCTCAGGAATAGAAAAAAAAGTTTGCGTCTTTGTTGATGCAAACTTGATAATAATAAAATAGGATTAGTAGATTGTTTAGGACTGCATTTGATTTATTGGCATATAACACACACCTTTCCCTCTGGAAATCATGTGCGCGTTATACACTGATTCCTGATGTCTGAGTGGAAGGAGGGGGAGGACGCTTCCATCGGATTACACACAGTGGCGATCTCCTATGTACCCAGCACTAGGTCACACGCAGTCCTGCCTTCTGGCCCAGGATTGGACCAATGTTTTGTCTATCACAGGAGCCGGGACTGAGTGTGACTGATTGCTGGGTACACAGGAGATTGCGGCACTGTAATCCGACACTGGCGAGGCTGCCAGATGGGCAGGCTGCATTATTTGCAATAGAGAGGCTGCATTAATTGTCAATGGTGAGGCTGCTGATGGGCAATGTGCAGGCTTCATTTATTGGCAATGGCGAGGCTGCTGATGGGCAATGTGCAGGCTGCATTACTTGGCAATGGTGAGACTGCAGATGGGCACTCATCAGGCTGCATTGATGGACTGTAACTCTTATTTTTCTTCAAAGTTCTTTTATTAAATATTTTTGTTTTTTTCCTGAAACTTCCCTCTTAAAATGAAGGTGAGTGTTATATGCAGATAAATACAGTAGTTTCTTTTTTTTTAATCCCTACATGTTAGGATATGATACTAGTTTTCTGATTTGGTGTTTGGCCTTTCATCCCCAAATGCTCGTATTCTAAGTACCCCTCCAAGGGATTGAGCTGAGATTTTCAAATATAGATCTTTCTCTCAAGCAAGCTCATAAATATTGACTTTTCATTTAAACAAGATCTTTTTAAAGCCAATTGTTTACAATAAGAGGTGGTATACATGGATCAAAATTTAGCAGGGGCTGGCCTAATTTTGATCCATGCATGGGCAGGCTGGTGTACACAAGTAAATCGATCAATCAAAGTGTGTACAACCACCGAACCACAACTAGCGCTGATCATTGGATCCTAAGGGTGGGGAAGGTTGCCTACTATCATGATCCATACTACAGTGGGAGGGATTTTCCCATTCACATGAATGTGTGGATATAGGAATCAAGGGATTTTTCTTTTGTTCAACCTGCTCGTTGAATGAAAAAAAAAATGTATAATGCATAGGCTGCCTAAGGGGGCCTTTTTCCCCCATTTAGTCTAAATATCTTGTTTAGATTAAAAGCCCCGTACACACGGGCAGAATGTCGGGAGACGTTTGCCAGTACAAAGAATACTGACTGACAGTCTACCTTCATGTTGGAAAACCAGCAGCTAACCGATTCCTGATCATTACTCTCAGCCAATGGCATCCTCCTGTCGGAACACAACTGCTTAGCATGGGAGGTCGCAGGACTAACCTCGGATGGAATGAAATGTACAACTTTTCAGCACACAAATTTACACATGAGGCTGAACAGTAAAAATATTTCACTCGATGCTGCTGGGATGGAGAAGCTACCAGTCTAGACCAAGCAGAGCCAGTCTTACAAAAAAGTAGTGCACTGCCCCTTTTAAATATCAAATATTATTAAATTCATAAGCAAAATATATGAAAAATAGTTTGAAGTCCTACCGTGTGGCTTATGTAATGGCAGTGCTTGACTCTTGCATCTCTCTCCCTCTGGCTTCCGGTCAAAAGCCATGCCCTGTCAGTGTGCTTTCAGCTCACAACCTCAGAGCAGTATACAGTTGTGCTCAAATGTTTACATATCCTGGCAGAATTTATGATTTCTTGGCCATTTCTTTTGAGAATATGACTGATAAAACAAAAACTTTTCTTTCACTCATGGTTAGTGTTTTGCTGAAGCCATTTATTATGAATCGGCTGTGTTTACTCTTTTAAAATCATAATCATAACAGAAGCTACCCAAATGACTTATCAAAAGTTTACATACCCCAGTTCTTAATACCGTGTATTGCCCCCTTTTAACATCAATGACAGCTTGAATTTTTTTTGTGGTATTTGTGGATGAGGCTCTTTATCTTCTCAGATGGTAAAGCTGCCCATTTCTCTTGGCAAAAAGCCTCCAGTTCCTGTAAATTCTTGGGCTGTCTTGCATGAACTGCATGTTTGAGATCTCCCCAGAGTGGCTCAATAATATTGAGGTCAGGAGACTGAGATGGCCACTCCAGAACCTTCACTTTTTTATGCTGTAGCCAATGACAAATGGACTTGTCCTTGTGTTTTGGATCATTGTCATGTTGGAATATCCAAGTACGTCCCATGCGCAGCTTCCTGGCTGATAAATGCAAATGTTCGTCCAGTATATTTTGATAACATACTGCATTCATCTTGCTATCAATTTTGACCAAATTTCCTGTGCTTTTTGTAGCTTGCACATCCCAAAAACATCAGTGATTCACCTCCAGGTTTCACAGTAGGAATGGTGTACCTTTCATCATAGGCCTTGTTGACTCCTCTCCAAATGTAGTGTTTATGGTTGTGGCCAAAAAGCTACATTTTGGTCTCATCACTCCAAATGACTTTGTGCCAGAAGGTTTGAGGCTCATCTCTGGCGTATTGTAAGCGGGGATACTTTGTTGCATTTGCGTAGTAATGGCTTTCTTCTGGCGACTCGACCATGCAGCCCATCTTTCTTCAAGTGCCTCCTTATTGTGCATCTTAAAGGGGAGTTCCAGCCATTTGTATGTTTATTAAAAGTCAGCAGCAACAAAAAGTGTAGCTGCTGGCTTTTAATAAACAGACACTTACCTACTCCAGCGACGCGCCGGCCGGGGCTCCGCTCCTCTCCCCCCCTCCCCGACCGGCGTCTTCATTCTCAGTGTGGGCACCCGGCCGTGACAGCTTTCGGCTTCACGGCCGGGCACCCACTGCGCATGCGCGAGCGGCGCGGCCCGGCGCCGCGCCGTGTAATTGGCCAGGAGATCTCCTAGGACCTGTGACGTGTCCTAGGCGATCACCTACAGCAGCCCCTTCCTGAAGGCGATTAAGCTTAGTCGCCTACAGGAAGGAGGATTTGGGACAGGAAGTCCCACTCTTGCTTAAGCCCCCACTCCCCCCCCAAAAAAATTACATGCCAAATGTGGCATGTAAGGGGGAGAGGAGTGGGTTAAGAGGAAGTTCCAAATTTGGGTGGAACTCCTCTTTAAAGTGGTTGTAAACTCTTAGGCCTCATACACACGATAGAACCGTTTTCATCAGTCCAAACCGATCGTGTGTAGGCCCCATAGGTTATTTAACCTTAGGTTAAAAAAATTAGAACTTGCTTTAAAATTTAACCTATGGACTGATAACCGATAGGTCAAAACCGATCGTTAGTATGCAAAAGCATTGGTTAAAAACCAGCGCATGCTCAGAATCAAGTCGACGCATGCTTGGAAGCATTGAACTTCGTTTTTTTAGCACGTCGTTGTGTTTTACGTCACCGCATTCTGACACGATCGTTTTTTTAACTGATGGTGTGTATGCACGACAGACCATCAGTCAGCTTCATAGGTTAACCTAGGACAATGGTCCTTCAGACCGTTGTTCTCTGGCTATCCTATTGTGTGTACGAGGCCTTACAGACCACTTTAACCTACAGGTAAGCCTAGATTAAGGCTTACCTGTAGGTCCAAGAAATATCTCCTTAACTGCTTGCCGACCAGCTGCCGCAGTTCGGCTCTGCTGGGCGAGATCACGTAGATCTACGCAGGGGAGGGCTGATAGCCTTAGACCTGGGGGGCAAGTCCAGTCAAGTGGCCCATAGAGCGTGGAAAAGTGATGGATCGAGGAAAACAGTCTGAGATTTTTCATGATCACAAGAGTCCGCACAGAGCCTCCCCTTACATCAAAGTCCGCACAGAGGCCCCCCTTACATCAGAGTCCGCACAGAGGCCCCCCTTACATCAGAGTCCGCACAGTGGCCCCCCTTACATCAGAGTCCGCACAGTGGCCCCCCTTACATCAGAGTCCGCACAGTGGCCCCCTTACATCAGAGTCTGCACAGTGGCCCCCCTTACATCAGAGTCCGCACAGTGGCCCCCCTTACATCAGAGTCCGCACAATGGCCCCCCTTACATCAGAGTCCGCACAGTGGCCCCCCTTACATCAGAGTCCGCACAGTGGCCCCCTTACATCAGAGTCCGCACAGAGGCCCCCCTTACATCAGAGTCTGCACAGTGGCCCCCCTTACATCAGAGTCCGCACAGTGGCCCCCCTTACATCAGAGTCCACATAGAGGCCCCCTTTACATCAGAGTCTGCACAGAGGCCCCCCTTACATCAGAGTCCGCACAGAGGCCCCCCTTACATCAGAGTCTGCACAGAGGCCCCCCTTACATCAGAGTCTGCACAGTGGCCCCCCTTACATCAGAGTCTGCACAGTGGCCCCCCTTACATCAGAGTCCGCACAGAGGCCCCCCTTACATCAGAGTCCACCAGTGGGAGGTGAGCAGCGGCCGTGAACTGTGTTAACAGAGCGCCAGCAGGCGTATTCCTGCTCTGCAAAAACAGCATTTGGTAGTGGCGGCCGGTGGCTGTGCATAATGTCACAAGCCCGAGGGGAGATTTCCACCCTGCCCCCCCTGCCAGCCCTCCCCTGGATCTACGTCATCTCTCCCAGCAGTCATACAATGTATGAACAGCGATCAGTCATTTCCCCTATTGAGTCCACCCCCCCTACCGTTAGAACACACCCAGGGGACATACTTAACCCCTTCCCCGTCCCCTAGTGTTAACCCCTTCCCTGCCAGTGGCACTGATCGCTATAAAAATGGCAATGGTCCCAAAAATTTGTCCAAAGTGTCCGCCATGGTGCAGTACCGGAAAAAAAAAAAAAAACGCTGATCGCCGACATTACTAGTAAAAAAAAAATATTAATAAAAATGCCATAAACTACCCCCTATTTTGTAAACGCTATAACTTTTGCACAAACCAATAAACGCTTATTGCGTTGTTTTTTTTTACGAAAAATATGTAGAAGAATACGTATCTGCCTAAACGGAGGAAAAAAATAGTTTTTTAATATATTTTTGGAGAATATTTATTATGGTAAAAAGTAAAAAATATATATTTATTTTTTTCAAAATTGTCGCTCTATTTTTGTTTATAGCGCAAAAAATAAAAACCGCAGAGGTGATCAAATACCACCAAAAGAAAGCTCTATTTGTGGGAAAAAAAAGGACGCCAATTTTGTTTGGGAGCCACGTCGCACGACCGCGCAATTGTCAGTTAAAGCGACGCAATGCCGAATCGCAAAAAGGGGCCTGGTCCTTTACCTGCATTTTGGTCCGGGGCTTAAGTGGTTAAAAAGTGTAATTTTGGCTGGAACTCCACTTTAAGGGTGATTGATGGGACACATACAAGGTTTTTAGAAATGCCAGCTGCTGTGGCAGAGTTTTTGGACACCAGATAATTGCAGTTTGAAATTCCCTGTTTGCTGTTTTTTTATATATATATATATATATATATAGATATATTTATATATATATTTATAATATTATAGATAGGAGTAGATCCTGATAATAACAAAAATACTGATATAGATTAGCATATAATAAGAGCACCCTATATTGATAGTGTATATGAATAATGTATAATGGGGATTACTATTTAATTTTATGGGGTTTCTTTTTGCGGACACACATGATTATGATCTATAGATTCTGATAATGACAATAATGTTATGAGGGTTTCCCCCATTTTTTTCCCTTCTTTTTTTTCCTTCCTTTTTATTTTTTTTGACACATTCATGATTGTAGATCTACAGATCCTGATAATAAGAACACTATATAATGATAAAAAATTATACTGGGTTTTTTCCCTTTTTTTTTTTTTTTTTATTTCTCCTTTTGCACACATATAATTATAGATCGATGTATCCTGATAATTACAAAAACACTATACAATTACATCATTTTATGGGGGTTTTTCCTCGCCAACTCCCCTTTTTTTTTCTTGTTTTTTTTTTACACATTCATGATTGTAGATCTACAGATCCTGATAATAAGAACACTGTCTCTCACCTTTGGTTAAATTGTTCTGTCACTCCGTTTTTCCACCTAAGGAGGATTGAGCTAAAGCTGTTATGTCCTACTCCACCGATTTTTGAAACTGGTTTATCTCAGGGTTGCTGGAATTGACTGGATAGAAGTCTGATCTAATTTTATATTTAACCGATTTAACCTCTGATTCCTTCTGCATTGAATTGAATTGTAACTATGCTGTCTGCCCTCATAAAGCACTGCACAAACTGTTGTTGCCATATAAATACTGTAAAATAATAATTATAAAAATATAAAATAAAAATTGTGTTTACGCTGCTGAAATACCAACCCAACCCAAGTGTCATAGATAATTATGACATGAATATACACTCATGATTAAATAATAATTCATCACAGTGATTCTATATAAATTAAATTCATCCAAGTAATGTGTTAAAAACAATTTAAAAATAATTTATAAATCTAAAAGCATAAGTAAAAATACAACAGTACATCTGGTGTAAAATCATGAAAACTTCCAACCAACAGTAATAAACAATTATTATTTATACTCTCGTATTGGTGGATTGTTCTGTATTTTGGCCACAAGGCCAAAATACAGAACAATCCACCAATAAGAGAGTATAAAGTTCCTGAAAGTCTAAATAATAGTGCTTAGAAAAGTGTCTCCACTTGTAATATTTCTTCAACCTCATAAACTTTGTGTTCCTCCACCAGTCTACTTACTCGCTCACCTTGCTTATGGACAATTGTGGAATACAGGTGAACAACACTTGAAAAGTAACAATACAGTATATAATGCAATGATCCTCCAGATTCAGTCATCAGCCCATATCCACTCAATGCTTAAGACCTCATTCACACCTGAGCGTTTTGTAGCTTGAAGCCTGAAGCTACAAAATGCTGGAGGGGAAAAAAATCTATTATTCTCTGTGGAGATGGTTCAATTCTCCACTCCAAAATGCCTGAAGCCAGAAGCTCCAAAACGCCTGAAGCTCAAACAAGTTCTGGACTTTTTTTTTTTAGGCAGATTTGGGCGTTTTTCTGCTTTTAACATTGGTGAACCCTTGACCTGTCCAAAATCGCGGCAAAACGCGGTAAAAAAATATCGCCAAAATCGTGGTAAATTTGCGTGACTTTCTGCCTGAAAACGCTATGCTCAGGTGTGAATGGGGCCTAAGGCTGCATTCACACCTGAGTGTAGCGTTTGAGCGTTTTTTCCAGCGTTTTGACGCTCGTATTCACACATATTTGCGCGTTTGCATACAGCGTTGTCCGACGTTTTTGAACTTCGTTGTTTTTTATTTTAGCCAATAGGAAAAATGATCATCTCTTTCATCATTTGTTGCTATGTTTGTAAAATGTTTTTTTCTTCTTCCTGGGTAATTATTCATGTTAAGACCTGCAGTGGTTATGGTACTGCGGCCTTCTTTCCGTCCCTCAATCGCCGAGCACAAGTGATTATCGCTACCATAGGAGGTATAGGGATAGTGGAGATGAATGCAGTTTCCAGGATGATTCTTCCCAATGGTTAGAATATTCCCCCAAACATAAGCCAAGACTTCATGAAGGGTGTACCAGGCATAGAACATCTTTATTGAGAAGGCCGGCTCTTATATACACCAAAAAGAATACTTGCAGTAATCAGATGGACAATGACACACTCCACACACAACAGCATACAATGGGTACTAACGAGCCTCCAATACAAATTTATCATCAATAGAAATTCACACAATACAGTGTCTTGAGAGCCAGACTAAGGTTCATTTACATGACAGTAGCAGACGACATTACCACAGCAAGCTTTTAGAGTACACCCACCCTTCTCTCCAGGCAGAGAGCTTGCAATTTTCCCAAAAGTTTGAACACCCCTTTCCACACAAGGTATCCCTACAATTACATCCCTGATAGCCCCAATCTGGGGGACTAACATATCCAAATTTCACCCAGATCGGTCCATGGGTTCTTAAAAGAAAACCGAACCTATGAGAAAATACTGAATAAAGTCTATTTTCTTCACAATTCTATTTCACAGAACAGATTAAAGCGACAAAACGCCCGTAGAAAGGCTTGTTGTCGCACTAGACGATTAAATCAAGCGTTTCCATTAGCTTCTATGGGAATACAAACGTTCAAAAATGCCCAAATCCGCCCAATTCGAGCGACAAAAAAGGGTCCAGAACTTGTTTGAGCTTGAGGGCCCATTCACACCTGAGCATTTTGTAGCCTGAAGCTATAAAACGCTAGATGGGAAAAAATCCATTATTCTCAATGGAGATGGTTCTCATCTCCACTCCAAAACGCCTGGACTCGCGCGAATTGGGCTGATTTGGGCGTTTTTGACCGTTTGTATTCCCATAGAAACTAATGGAAACGCTTGATTCAAGCATCTAGCGCGACAACGAGCGTTTCTACAAACATTTTGTCCCTTTAATCTGTTCTGTGAAATAGAATATTCACCAGGAAGATGATAAAAAAAATCTACAAACATGGCAACAAATGATGAGAGATGATCATTTTTCCTATTGGCTAAAATAAAAAAACAACGAAGTTCAAAAACGTCGGACAACGCTGTATGCAAACTTGCAAATACGTGCGAATACGCGCGACAAAAGACGCTCAAAAACGCTACGCTCAGGTGTGAATGCGGCCTCAGGCATTCGGCTTCAGGCATTTTGGAGTGGAGATGTGAACCATCTCCATTGAGAATAATGGATTTTTTCCCCTCTAGCATTTTGGAGCTTCATGCTTCAGGCTACAAAAGGCTCAGATGTGAATGCACCCTTAGGGTAGCTAGAGACAGCAGCATCTCCTGATGGCATATAGAAGAGACATCTGCAAATAGTGTAGTATTTTGTGTTTATTAAGAAACTATAAGAATCGCTAAAAAGCTACTCACATACAGAATAAATTAAAAAGCATTGGATAGTGTCTCAATCGGCAAACACACAAGTCCCGGCTGCTCACAGCATCGACACCCGCTACACATCTGATGTCACTTGGCTCCACCTCCACGTGTTATGCCACCACCCACATGGCTTTGTCAGAAAATAATAATAATCTGTAATATTATTATTATACATGATTTATAAAGCGCGAACAGTTTGCGCAGCGCTTTACAACATCGTGGAAGACAGTACAATTACAATACTATCCAATACAGGAGGCGTTAGAGCTTACAATCAAGAAGAATAGAGGAAAATGGACACCAGAGGGTGCTAGTGTAGCAAGTTTGGGTTTATTATTAAAAACAATGAAAAATGTCTTCACATTTAGTAAGATGAAAGAAGACATTTCTTAGAACCAAGGGAAGTCATCTCAGGGGCCCAGGCTAAGCCGCATCAATCCAGGAAGGTGTAGAGAGAAGCCAACTGCAGCATATAGAGCTATAACAACACCAAAGCCAGTATCAGAATATTTCGGGATGCTTTTTTTCATCATACTTATATTCAGTGCATTACTCACAGTTTTTAGTAATAAACACTTTGGCCCAGATTCACAGAGTGTGGGCGCACATTACAACGCCGTAGCGCAAACACCGTACGCCACGCCAACGTAGCGCGGAGAGGCAAGCATTGCATTCAGCAAGCTATTGCTCCCAATGCTGCGTCAGCGTGGCATAGGTTTCGAGGGCGCACGGCAGCGTAGGTGGAAGTGGGCGTGACCCCATGCAAATGATGGGGCGAGGGCCAGACAGGTACGAACTGCGCATGCGCCGTGACGTAGACGCATGCACAGCACCCCTCTGCGCCTGCTCACAACCACACCGGCATAACCGCCTAAGATACACCGGCCCACCGCGTGCGAAAAGAACATTAGTAAACCCAGCCAGACGCACGTGCAGCGCAAAAGTACGCCAGCTTGTGTTCCCTGGTGCAGACGTGCTTTTGTAATCTGAGCCAACATGTCAGAGAGGGACATAGAAAAAGAGAAGAGGAAGAAGAACTTCTCTGTGGATGAGAGGGCGATCCTGACCTCGGCCTTTGCAAAATATGACACCTACCTCCATGGCGCACAGAGCGGGAGGACCAGCAAGGCCAGGAAGTTGGAGATCCTTCAGAAGGTGACTCTGGAGCTAAACACCCTGGGCCATGAAACCAGGACCTGGAAGGAGGTCCAGAAAAAAATAAACGACATGCGTCGGCATGTCAGAGAGAAGCTGGTCAAGATGAAAAAGAACCTCAGGGCCACAGGAGGCGGATCAGCTATGACTGTAAAGCTGACAGCTGAAATGGAGGTTATAGCCAGCTGCCTGGAGCAGGAGCAGGTGGAGGGCCTGGAGGGATTTGACTCCAGCGAACAGGACTTGAGGAGAGGTAAGTGTGTTTCATCCCCCATCCGGTGAGGAGCATGTGAGGGGGTGCAAGGGAACATGTGACAAGTGTGTGGGTCCACCAACATGTGAATGCTGTGTGTCATTCACAGATGTGCTGGAGGGAGCTGGGCCATCTTCTGCCTCTGGACGACCCACGCCATCCAAGGAACATCTTCCTTAGTCTGACCCCCTGGGAAGCCACGAAGCAACGGTGGAGGGGAGTGCCCACACATGTGCTCTTGAGGTCGTTGTGGAGGAGCAGGTGGACATACAACAGGAGGAATGCCTGTACCTCGATGAGGATACCATCTGTGCCGGACCCTCCGACATGATGGACCTCCTAACGACCTCGACACCCATCAGGGGAACCCCCCGAGGGCTACCCCGGGCAGAGGAACGCCTTTAAGGGCTACCCCGGCCAGAGGAATGCATTCAAGGGCTACCCTCGCCAGAGGAACCCCCCCGAGGGCCACCCCTGTCCAGACGGACACAACCGTCTACATCTCCCAGGAAGTCTCTGAGCAAGACCAGGGGTGTAGCCGGATCCATCCAAGAAGGACTGGAGAGGGAACAGACATGCCAGACACGCCACATGGCAGACATTGCCAGCGACCTCCACCGTGTGGCTGACAGCCTGGCCTCCTTTGTCGGGTCCTCTACGAAGACACAGGCTGAGTGCACAGTGATTTTGCAGGGCACCGCAGCCACAATGCAGCAGTGCCTCAACCAGCAGGCTGAACATACCATGGCCATCTCTGACTGCATGTATGAGGTGAATGCCAATTGTGCAGCCATGGCCACATGCCTCTGTGACCAGTCACAGACCCTGGATGCCATGCATCAACACATGGTAGCAGGGGGTCCTTCAACATCTGGGGACCAGGGATCGGACGTGCAGGCGACCCAGGAATGTCACACCACGGCTATTGGGAAGCTGCAGGCAACAGCAGAAAATATCGTGGTGGAGGTTAGGAGCCTGGGCGTGATAGTGCAGGCCAACACTGCCGCCATCCAGTACGAGGGTCGCCAGAACAAGCGCCTAAAGCGCCAGCACAATGCCAGGCAGAGGCAGTTGCAGGCTGAGACAAATGGCGTGCTGACCCGCATTGCCATTGCCTTGGAGGGAATGCAGGCAACATCTGCAACCAGCTCCAGGAGCGTCAGCCCAGGTGATGATCCGCCACGTGATGCCCCACCACCCCCACCTGAGTCGTCGCCACGACAACTGCGGAGCAGAACCCTGGGCACGAGGCCTGGACCGCGAGTCATTGCGTCCGTGTGACTGGTGTGTGTATGTGTGTGTGGCCAATGTGTCCAGACAGGTACAAGGACATTTCTGCCAGCAAGGCGTGTCAACTAGCAGGGGTCACCTTGGATCGTCAGGGAGAGGTTATCCCCACGACCGTGTGAATGTGGTATGAATGTACAGCAACATCATTGGGGCCTTGGCGTGGCGTTGCTGCATCCAAGTCCCGCGCGGTGAAACCAATGTGAGGTGGATGTGGTGTGTGAGCTAGGAACCACAGTGGTGTGCATGCGTGCATTGTCTGTGTGCCATGATGAATGTGTGTGTTTAACGTGCAAAGATGCGTTCCACGAGGCAACTCCTGACTGCTGTTCCTTCAGCAGACGGGGTAGCCTCGGGCAGGGGAGGACTGTCTGGTTCGGGGGTCAGGTCATCACATATGTCAACATGCAGCGATGATCTGGCACGCAAAGTTTGGGGAATACAACAGGGCCCCCCCGGACTTATCCAGGCATCGGAAACGGGACTTCAGGATGCCAAATGTGAGCTCCACCACTGCACGGTGCATATGTGTGCAGCATTGTATCCTCTCTCGCCTCTGGTTTGGGGATTCCGGTATGGAATCAGGAGATGGGGCCCAAGTGCATATGCTGAGTCACCTGGAAGGGAAAAGACAGGAGGATGTTAGTCGTGCATGTGCCCCTCGTGATGTCTGCATCATGGGGTCGGACAGTCATGCCTGACTCCCATGTCACTCACCAACCAGCCTGCTGTCTCTATACACGTTCTGTTCAAATTCCATTGGGATGGTGCTTTGACGGTATATGTAGATGTCGTGGCTGGCCCCTGGGTGTTTGGCACAGACGTGCCATATGAGGCATCGGCTATCACCTGTACATTGATGGAATGCCACTGCTTACAATTGCGGTATATGTGCTCTGTGGCACGGGGGGCCGTAATGCCACATGTGTTCAATCAATGGCCGCGACGGTGCGTGGCAATCCGGCTATTCTGTAGAAATCCTGCATTGCCTTCTGCCGCAGGTGCTCATGGGTCGGTTTGATGATATGGTGGGACATGCATGTGAGGATTGCGGGGACAACCTGGTGCACGCATCTGCTCATGGTGGATTGTGACATCCCAGACACGACTCCACTTGTACGTTGGAAAGATCCACTGGCGAGGAAATGGAGTGTTGCCAGTACCTTGACCAGTGGCTGCACTGCATGTGAGCGTCCCATCTGGCTGGTGATTTCATCATGCAGGGCTATGGCTAATTCCAGGATGGCATCAGGGCTGAATCTGAAGATGCGATACACCTCCGATTCCCCCATGCCAAAGATGTTCATGCACGTTCGGTATATCCTCTCCTGTGCCCTCCTCCGTGCCTGTTGACGCAGTAGTGCTATGACCATGGCTGCCCCTGGCATGTTGGCATACGTATGTGTTGTCCTGCAAGTGTGGTTGCTCAGCTCGTCCGTAACGGTGCTGCTGCAGCTGCTCTCCAGCTGACCTGTGCATGTCTGTTGCCGGGTTGCACCTCATTTATGGGGAATAACTTTACGCCGGACGTACAACTTACGCGCACCTCGCATAGCATGCGCCGGGCGCACGCATCTTCGTGAATCGCCGTATTTCCCTCATTTGCATGTTTGAATGGCTAATCAATGGGAGCAGCACCGTGCGTCCAGCCCAAATGTGCGCCCACGCTACGCTGGCGTGTGCAAGCTACGTCGGCGGGGTGTAGCCTGTTTTTAGGCGCATATTGGTTTGTGGGTCTGGCGCACACATACGCCGGCGCACATTTGCACTTACGTCGGCGTAACGTGATTTACATCGGCGTAACTGCTTTGTGAATCTGGGCCTAACTTGCTACACTTATAAGCACCCTCCTGTGTCCATTTTAGTTCATTCTGTTGGCCTGTATTCCTCATGCTCTTCTAATTTAAGCTGTACAGGCAAAATATTTGTAATCTAGCCCTACTTATCCAAACTCACTCCTCGAATTCAAACTTTGGGCAACAGTGTGTTCTCTACTGAAATATGAAGGTTTCTATCATTTTGAATCAAATTTGAAACAAATATAATTTGCTAGAGCTTAATAAGTTTAAGGGGGCGTGGTATGGTGCCGGACCTGAATGGCTGCCTGACTCCCGAGCTCCCGTCCACAGGAGATCTTACAATTGGCACAGCTGAGCCATGCGCCGCCGAAAAATGGGGAAAGCTTCCAGGGATACCTCCCCAACCAGGTCCCGCTCCCCAGAGGATCCGGAACACAAATCGGCCGCAATATACTGGACATTTTTCGGACCCAGGCACGCAAAACCCCAGGTTCAAATCAGGCCTACTCGAGTGCCGCACGATCCTCCAGCCTCAGCCCCTCAGGTAGGAGACACACACACGCAGATTCTGTAACATGTGCCCCGCAACCCCTGTGCATGCAGGACCTCCGATCTGTGGCAGAAGACATTAAAGCCACACTCTCCTCAGCCATCACAGATCTCAGGAGAGACGTCCAGGCAATGGCAGTACGGTTAGAGGACTTGGAAGAAACAACAACCCTCCATGACACTGCCATCCAGCAACTACAGGCCTCTTCCCACTCCCAAAATACACAACTCAGAGATATCCAAAGACACATGGAAGATTTAGACAACCGGGCCGTCGCCACAATATTCGGGTAAGAGGCATTCCTGAATCCATAGAGAACTCGCAAATTACAAAAGCCACTACCAAAAATTCTGCAGAAACATGTGACCCAGATACTAATTTTAGGAAATTTGGTCATCTCATGGAGAAAAAAGTCAGTGTGTGGTGGGATCTGACTACTCATGAACAATATGTCAAAGAAGGAATAGTACCTAGAAGGCTTAGATGGGATGTTCCCATCAATGATGGGCTATTGGATAAAGACTCCATTGAAGAATGGTTTAAATTTTTCAATGAGAAAGGTCTGGAAGTTTTGCAGTTTCTAATTAAAAGAAAACAACGTAAAATTACACATATTACAAAATTAATAGCAGAATGCAAAACTTCCCTAGAAGGATACAAAGATACTCCTTCATTTACTACACTAACCAATCAACTTAATAAAGTCTTGGAACAGAAGGATGCTGAAATTAAACAACGCAAAAAGAGGAAATATATGAGGGACACGAATGATTACCGATCCCATCAGATATTTAAGTGGCAGCTTAATCTCAAAGATGGGAAAATGGGGTCAGTGTCTTCCTCTCCTGATAGAGAGGTACGGGTCATATCCCCTCCAAGGGAATTTAGATATAGAACACCTGAACGACCGAGACATGGGGGTGATGAATATGCAAGATCACAACGAGAATTTGCTAACGATCCACCCAGACCTTTTAGGGAGGAACCAAATGGCCCTAGAACACCGAAACCCTGGTGGAGGAATAACAATAAAAATAATCAAAAACCTCGTACCAAGTCCCCTAAGAAACCTGGCTGGAAAAATAAAACCAATCAGAAACCATCAAACCCACCACAAAATCAGCCTATTAATCAGGGGAATTATACATATGGATACCATCAGGACCCTAATTATTATAATCAGGATCGAAGGGATCCAAGAGATCATTACCCTCCGCAGTACTATCAATATCAAGGAGGACAGTATCAAGCCTATCCATCGGGCGGTCCTTCTCATCGGGATTATTACCAACAAGATTCCAGAAGAAGTCCGATACCTACTCACAATTACTATGAGCCGTTGGCAAATTATAGAGAGGAACAGGATAGTCGCTTTTTTTTAGATCAACGCAGGAACGAGAGGACACCTCCTCGGTACGAACAAGGAGCCCATTCCAGAAGCCCAAACGAAAGAGGGGATGTAGAGGGGGACACAAGGCCAAAACGAAGGAAGGTTCAATAGGTCAAGGAATATACAACATTAGCGGGGTTGAACTAACGCAAACAGAGATCATGACTCTTGATAAAGGTCTCAAGTTCGCCCCCAAAAGAAACCTCAGTAAATTTGATGCTTATGTGGACATTAAAAAATTCACAAGGAGGTTAAATATTAAAAAATACATGCTAAATCAACCTATAAAAACTGAACCTGATGGAAGTAATTTGTTGGGAAGAGTGACACACAGTAAATTAAGAAATAAATCTCTATTTAATCCCCAAGTAAAGAATAACCAGCATATAGAGGTTTTTAACAAAATGGTCCTGAGAGATTTGGATAAATTGAAAATCAAAAAAATGCCGGATCCGAAAGCTATCCATAAGGGGATTAAAGAGCTTGAAGAGAATAAACAAATTATTATTAGGCCGGCAGATAAGGGGGGGGGGCCATTGTGGTATTATCAAGGAAATACTATTATGAAGAACTGGAGAATCAGCTCAGTGACGTTAACACATATATCAAGCTTAGGGGAAACCCTACAAGGGAATATAAGGAAGAACTTTGGGAACTTATCTACCGAGGAAGAGAAAGGGGTATTCTCAATAAAAAAGAAGAAAAATTCCTTATTCCAGAAATCTGTAGGGTCCCGATCATATACACGATACCAAAGATCCACAAGGATCCTATTAGACCACCGGGTAGACCCATCATAAATGGGATACAATCTATAAATTCCCGACTGGGAGAGTATGTGGATAAGTTTATCCAGCCTTTAGTTCCTTTAACCACTTGCTTACTGGGCACATATACCCCCCTCCTGCCCAGGTGAAATTTCAGCTTTCGGCACTGCATCGCTTTAACTAACAATTGCGCGGTCGTGCGACGTGGCTCCCAAACAAAATTGACGTCCTTTTTTCCCCACAAGTAGAGCTTTCTTTTGGTGGTATTTGATCGCCTGTGCGGTTTTTATTTTTTGCGCTATAAACAAAAAAGTGAGACAATTTTGAAAAAAATACAATATTTTTTACTTCTTGCTATAATAAATATCCCAATTTAAAAAAAAAAAAACATTTTTTTTTCTCAGTTTAGGCCGATACGTATTCTTCTACATATTTTTGGTAAAAAAAAAAAAAAAATCGCAATAAGCGACTGGTTTGCGCAAAAGTTATAGCGCTTACAAAATAGGGGACAGAATTATTTTTTTTTAATTTTTTTTTTTACTAGAAATGGCGGCGATCTGCGATTTTTAATGGGACTGCGACGTTATGGCGGACACATCGGACACTTTTGACACATTTTTGGCGCCATTCACATTTATACTGCGATCAGTGCTATAAATATGCACTAATTACAGTATAAATGTGACTGGCATTGAAGGGGTTAACACTAGGGGGTGAGGAAGGGGTTAAATGTATCCCTGCTTAGTGTTCTAACTGTAGGTGGAGGGGGGGGGTGACTGGGGGGGTGACCAATCTGTGTCTCTATGTACAAGAGACACAGATCCGTCTCCTCTCCAGAGACAGCACCGCTGTCTCTGTGTAAAACGGCAATGAGAGATGATCTCATATGTTTACATATGAGATCCTCTCTCATTGGCCGCACAGATCGCCTCGCGAACGGCCACTCTGATTGGCCGTTCGCGGCGATCTGTAATTGGCTGTGTCCGAGGGACACGGCCAACACAGATTTTCCCCGCAGCGCGCGGGGACCGCCCTAAGGGGCGGACGTCAATTGACGGCAGTTTGGAGATTGGGATCTGCACTGTAGCCGTCAATTGACGGCAGGCGGATCCCAAGTGGTTAACAAGGGCTTATTTAAGAGACACGAAGCACCTTATTCAAATTCTTGATAATATAGTGATAAATATACTAGAGAAGTATTTGTTGGCCACAGCTGACGTGGCATCTCTTTACACTATAATTAATCATGAAGAAGCAATTGGGGCGACCAAATGGGCATTAAATAAGTATGGTTCTTTAATTTCGAAACAGAAACGGTTTGTTTTGAGGTGTTTGGCCTACGGCCTTCAGCATAACTATTTCTGGTATAAGTCTGATTTTTACCGACAATTAAACGGAATAGGGATGGGCGCAAAATACGCGCCAAGTGTCGCAAATGTATATATGTCGGAATGGGAGGAAACGGCTATCTATGCAAATATGCCGCATCACCTAGTTTTGTACAGAAGGTACATTGATGATTGTATCATCATTTGGAAAGGCGATGAGTCCTCCCTTACACAATTCCTGGATAAATTGAACGAGAACCAGAAGAATATCAAACTTTCGTATGTAATCAGTGACAAATCGATCCAATTTCTGGATTTGGAAATTAATTTGGAACTTCAAAAAATAACTACTAAAACATGCTTCAAACCGGTAGAAAGAAACAGCTATATACCCACAGATAGCTGTCACCATGATCCCTGGTTGATCAACATCCCCAAAGGGCAAATGATAAGAATCCGGAGAAATTGCTCTGATGCGAATGTCTTTATAGAACAAGCCAATATGCTGGGTAAGAGATTTGTGAACAAGGGGTATGATGAAGATTTTATACAAACCCAAATCACAAAAGTATATGACACCCCTAGGGAATCCTTGATACAAGACAAGATCAAAAATAATGGAGTTGGAATGGAGCTACCTATTATCTTAAATTTATAGTGTCCAGCACAAAAAGTTGGAAAAGATATTTAAAACGCATTGGCCGATACTACAAGCCGATAGGCAGTTACAAGGGATTCTGCCAAGTATCCCAAAGATAGTATACAGGAGAGCCCCGACTTTAAGGGACCTAATAGCAAAAAATGTTCCTGACCCCCCAACAAAACAAAATCAATTAACCTTCTATCAGGCAAAGGGATTTTTTCCGTGTAAACGGTGTTACGCTTGCAAAAATACGAACCTTAATGGCCAAAAGTGTTCTAAGTTTGTGTCTAATGTAACCCAAAAAGAATACGAGATCAAGGATCTCATTACATGTCGCACAGAGGGCGTGGTTTATGTGTTGCAGTGTTCTTGTCTACTGCAATACATAGGACGCACTAAAAGACCAATGTGGAAACGCATAAGAGAACACGTTCAAAACATTGAAAAGGGGTATCCCGACCACAATGTTTCGCGTCATTTCGCATTGTGTCATAATCAAGACCCCAAGGATTTAAAGTTTTGGGCTATTGAGAAGTATAACCCTCACTGGAGAGGTAGCCACAAAGTCCGTGAACTTAGTAAAAGTGAATCGAGGTGGATATATGAAATGGGTTCCTTAGTGCCCAACGGGCTTAACGTAGAATTTGATTTGAATTGTTTTATTTCGGACTTTTAATTTGAGGGGAGTTTTCAAATCATATTCTAAAGATCAATTGATGGGTCTAGCCTTTTTATTCTTGATTGTATATTTTCCTTATTACATCTTGAATGGGATATATATGATTTATATATTTTTTGTTTTTTTAGGTACATATATTCATGCCTATATCGTGAGCACGCAGAATATGTATATATATATACAATCATATGAATTGTTTTTTTATACAATATTGATATATTATGTATACCAATATATTTTAAATTATTTGCCCAAGCAGTGGTGTGTATTTAATTTATACACTACACAATGTTTTTTATTGTTATTATATAGCAATTTTTTTTGACTCACCCCTTCAAGATGTATTAATCTGTGAAAGATGCATGTTATGTGAATGAAGTACCTCTAAATCACATGAAGAGGGCGATGTTAAATATAAAGTAGTAATTACAATGCTAATAGTTTTTTCTCGGGTTTTAAAAGAAATGTTTTGTTAAATATGGTTTTTAAAAATATGCTTTTTAATATGTTTGCCCATGTGATAAAATCAAAACCGGGTATACAGCTAATATGGTGTAATTGTAATATATACCTTTTTAAACCTCTTATATTAAATTACGTTTTTGTACATGATTGTATATGTAACGGGCATGTTAAAGGTGTTTTTTGCACAGTGCCTGAGTTGTTTGCCAGCAATGATGTTGATGTCAGCTCCCTTCTTGGTTTCACTTCCTGTGAAATTGACACGCAGCGGCTCTGTCAAATAGCGCAGCCGTTCTCACAGTCACATGGAGACCCATGACTAAGCCACGTGACGAGTGGCGTAACGCATGGGGGAGGAGCCTATGTGACGGGAATACATCCTTGTGAGGAGACCATCGCACTGAGCGGCAGCTGTTAACTCTGAGCCTGTGTATATCGGCGGATGTGTGAGTTGTTACACCGTCGGTGTAGTATCTTGTCCACCCCTCTGGCCCTAACAGTATTGTGCTATGAGGCTTGTCCTCTCTTTTCTTTTTCTTTTACATATTCCGATCGGAGTGCTTCTGACTGAATCCCTTGAGAAGGTCGTTGTCTAATGAAAAGCAGTGTGAAGGAGATATCAGCTGAGTGGCTTAAGTGCTGCATATGGGATTAGTTTGTTAACCCATTATGAACTCACTGTGTTTTATCATTAGACTGAGTATTCATTCATGAGTGTTGTTGTTTTCTATTATTTATTTTTTATCTTCATATTATTCACTGGATTTGAATGTTATCACTCACTATATTGTATTAATCAGCACTAGTTGATATTAGCGCTATCTCTACTTATTATACAAAAGCCACTATCGCCATCTTTAATGATCTTCTTGGCAGACCCCCTGAAACGCCCATTGACTTTGAGCACTTGCATAGAGCCTTAAAACCCAGAAGCAGAGATACTGATCCCCCCAGGGATGTGATTTGTTGTCTTGTAAACTTTAAACTAAAAGAGGAAATTCTCCACAGGGCTAGAGACCGTCGCTCCCTACTCTATCAAGGAGCAGACATAAAATTGTTCCAAGACCTCTCACCTATTACCCTTCAAAATAGAAGAGACCTACGCCCTCTTCTTGACCTCCTGCGCACCAAAGGAATTCAATATCGGTGGAAATTTCCCTTCTGCCTCTCTGCTTACTTTCAGGGCCGCACAGCAAACTTACACCTGCCGGAAGACCTACCCACTTTCTGTGAAACACTGAATCTCCCCCGCATTGATGTCCCAGATTGGTATAACACCTTTCGCCCGCCACGCATGAGAAGATCAACTTCCACTGATGCTATTCCAGTCTGTGATGACTTCCACTTAGGACACCGCAGACACACCCCACCAAGGGAATCCAACATTTCAGACCCCCGGAATGTCGTGCTCAACGGCCTCCCCGGCTCACAGAAAAGCCCGCCATGAAAGATGCGACTAAGCAATTTCATCCATACCCTCCTACACATCTTGATGCTGACCGTACTACATCAAGACAGGAGCCTTTCTACGGCGCCCATCTATAACACTCAAGATGTCAAGCCACATCGAAGATAACTTTTCTTTTCTTTCCCCAGTTACTGCCAGTCCTAGATGTTCCTGGCTATTCTTATCACTCCCTAGAAATCTGATCCATAACAAGTGGACGTAACCCCCATCAAATTTGTAAGTCTTTTGTTCCCCTTGGGAAACATCCCGTTTTTTGATTGACCCTCCCAAAAGAACTAGCGGTTTTATAGGTAAAAGGCTTTTTTTTTTAAGGGTAACCACATGCCCTCCATTAAAACCGCCTAAGACTGAACCCACAGATAGAGTGTCTTTTATAGATAAGTATATCTCCTCAAAGGTCATGCTCTATTTCCAAATACCTTCCTGCATCCCTCCCTAATCTCTTCCTCCACCCCCCTCCTTATCCCCCTCCCCAATCCCCCAACCCTTCCCCATCCCATCCTACCCTCCCTCCAATTCGATTTATTCCTGAAGGCATTCCACACATGGACCTCCTTGAATATTGTTCACAGAACTACCCTGAACTGAGGTCCAATAAATGTAATTACTCTTATCTCAAGTGCTTCTCATAACACTGCCTCTAGGGAGTGATGTTGCACAGACGACAAATCTCTTCATACAGAGGAATAAGGGTCTAAATTACCTATTTCGCCTCCACACTATCCAAATGCAGGAGAATCTGTCGCTATAGATAAGCGCTCCTTAATTAACCAAAAGTTTCAGACTTTTTCATATAGCTCCCTTGGCATGGCGCCTGTGCGGCCTCGCCCCACTTCCAAATGCTTTATTTAAAAAATATTGTTTAAAAGTTAGACTGTATCAGAGGGCAGGATCTCTCTAATCGATTGGAAGGCCCCCAAATCAATCACATTCAACCAATCGGTTGTTTATATGTACCTAACCAATTCCATTACAAGGAGCTACAGGACTGTCCCTCCTTGTAACTTTTGGAACAATAACCGCATTAGGGTTTGTGACGATCCCATTCCAACCTAAGTTGGACTGGAATAGGCAGCATGACTGACCACACACTAGACGCTGCTAGACCACACACACGCAAGAAGAGCTGCTTTCTGATACAGACTCAATTAAAATCATATAAGTATTCACGTTGAAAATTATAAACATTGTTGAATTGCCTCAAAGTTGGAGGCCTCCCCCTATCTTCATTCAATTGGAGACATAATGTAAGATAAAGGGGACCCCGTGTTACTGTTCTGGTTTCTATAATAATATTATGTGTTATGTTTTATACTCTTGAACTGTTAATGCCTGTTTAATACACTTGCTAAATGACCTTAGAAAATTGCCTCATGCCTGACTCCCTGGAGTTTAAACCTACAACTATTCTATCTAGTACTAACAAATACTGGCTACCCCACACAATCTGTAGCACGAATCTCTTGTGGACGAGAGATACAGAATCTCGGCCGTTCCATACCGGCACCCTTCACCTCCCCACAAGATGGAAACGCACTTGTTCTTGTCAAACCTTCCCGGATACATTTTTATCTTAGGGAAAGTTACATATAACCTCCATGTGACGGTATTAGAATGATATCCCCGTCAAAGTCTTCCCTTCTCCCCATAAAGAAAATCACTCCAATATTCCACGAGGAGGGATATTCCTGGAGTCACCCAATAAGCCACACATGGGTCACGCTTACTGCTGGAACAAGACAGCTTTAATGGTATAACACAGAGCTTATATGTAATTTACAAACTGTTACAATGACAAATCTCCGCCCCACCTCACACAGTGGGGGGTCTTCAATACAGATCCTTGGAAACAATGATATCTCCTTGAACTAATCAGTCTCTAGACCCTCTGGCACCGAACCTGCCAGACACATTTCTTTAGATACTGACGATACAATACACATCTTAAGGGTAAACACAATAGATCAATTAACTAAGAAGGGACATTAGAATTTTAGCAGTTAAAGAGTCATTCTACAATTAACCCTTTGTATGCCTCACTGTAGGATTATCATGGATGTTCAAGCAGAATACCAAAAGTCACCTTTTACACCTAACCCACACACAATATTACTTAGCAGGGAGAATTTAAACTGAAGCATCCTTCACAATGGCCCCCCTTTTTCTCCCTGCTCCGGCAACCCGGTTGGACCTTCCCTGGTCCAGTAGGGTTGACGGGTTCAGAGCTTTTAGTCCGAGGTTAACTCCGTTTGGCGTGACTGACCTCCCTTGGCAACTGCTTCAGACTCAGGTATGCCACCGGGTCGTCAGATCACACGCCGGTCAGTCCCCAAGTCTTTGTGCGATCTGCAGAGTCACCAGAAGTCAGTGTGAAGACGGCGAATGGGTCTGTGCGCCGCCGTCTAGGTGTCCCGCTATGGGAGGGGGAAGGTTATGGCTCTGAAGTGGCAATCACAGGAGATTCATAAAAAGAAAAAGTTATATTTGTTGAAATGCTGTAGCACTGGTGCTCAGAGTTCGGGGGGGGGATCAGTGCCCCATAGGGTCAGCCACCCCCTGCTCCCTCCGCAGCCGCCGGTTCTCCTCTTTGAGCTTCTCCAGCTCCATCTCCAGTTCATGGAGCCCGGGGGGGTCAGCCTGCTGTGACCTCAGGTGGTTGTTCTCCTCCTCCATGTGGCTTATGCACTCCTCCAGCTCCATGTACTCACAGATCAGCTCCTGCTTGCTCATGTCCTGCAGGCTTTCCACGTGGTCCTTCATCATCAGGAACTGGGTGGTGGTGTAAGGGGCCACCGGTGGGCCCTTGGCGAACATCTCGGCCCGCATCTGGGACGCCCGCTGCGACTCCCTCTCCTCCAGTCACTTCTTCTCCTCCCAGGTCAGCTTGTTATACGGCTTCCAGGACCTCTTCTTCTTGGAGGGTGGCCGGCGGTGCCTCTTTCTGCCCAGCTCCCTCCAGGGCCCCTCCGGCTCATGGCTGTCGCCCATGACCAGCTGACAATGGTGTTCCCTGTTGTCCGTAATAACAGATTGTACCATGAGGGCTTCGTAAGGGGTGCCCAATGGTTCTTCCGGACCCAGCTCCTGGGCATCCCAAGCCGAGTCTACACAATGGGCTGCTGCTGGTGGGCGGTACCCAGGTTGAGACCAATTTGACCTGGTGTTGTCATTCATGGGGCAATTCTGCTTGAAGTGACCCAGCTGTTTGCACCGGAAGCAGCGTTGTTCGTTGTCCTCCTGGCGTGGATAGCGAGGGCTAGATGTCACCGGTCTGTTAGGAGGTTGGTATCTAGCGGCTGGTGGGTGTGAGGGCACTGTTGGTCGTGGAGGTTGTACCTGTGGTGTGACCTGGTTCGTCTTGCGAGTATCCGCATATTCATCCGCCAACTTAGCGGCCTCTGGTAGAGTCATGGGCCTGCGATCTCTCACCCAGTCTTTGATGTCCGTCTGGATGTGATTGTAAAATTGCTCCAGGAGCATTAGTTGCAAAATGTCTTCTGCGGTGGTGGCCTGGCTGCTGTTAACCCAGTTAGAGGCCGACAGGGATAACTGGCATGCCCATTCCGCGTAAGAGTCTTTTGTGGTTTTGCGCGAGTCCCTGAACTTCTGTCGGTAGGACTCTGGGGTTACTGCATAACGAGCCAGGAGCACTTCTTTAACCCTGGCGTAGCTATGGATATCCTGATCTGGCACGGTCCGGAAAGCATCAGAAGCTTTGCCTGACAGTTTGCCTGACAATATTGAAACCCACTCTCCTCTAGCTATTCGGTGCAGGTTACATTATCGCTCAAAATCTGCCAGGTAGTTATCAATTTCACAGTCCTTTTCATCAAAAGCTTTAAAAGCGCTAAACGGAATCTTCCTTGTGTCTGCTGTGCTGTACTCACTGTTTGGAGAATGTGCGGCTGCTTGTCGGACTGCTGCCAGTTTTAACTGTAGTTCTGTGTCTCTTATTTGTTTAGCCTCCTGTAGTTCTGCGTCTCTTATTTGTTTAGCCTCCTCCGCTAACAGGTCCATCACTTTCAGCACCACATCCGCCGTTGGGTTCGGACCGAACCATGCTAGCTTCTCTCTCATTAGCTTGTTGGCTGGTGATTCCTCTTCCTGAATCACTGGTGTCTCCATCTCTTGTACTGCTGGCGTTGCTGCAACCAAGTTCTCCTGGTCTAGCTCCATTAATTCTGCTATGATGACCCGCTTGGTTTTGTTGCTAGCAATCCTTCCACGACTTCCAGTAGTTCTTCCAGTGTCTGCTTGGAATCCGGGTGTAAAGGAGAGTAGAAGGGAAAATCCCGCTGCTGCCAACCAATTGTGATGGTATTAGAATGATATCCCCGTCAAAGTCTTCCCTTCTCCCCATAAAGAAAATCACCCCAATATTCCACGAGGAGGGATATTCCTGGAGTCACCCAATAAGCCACACATGGGTCACGCTTACTGCTGGAACAAGACAGCTTTAATGGTATAACACAGAGCTTATATGTAATTTACAAACTGTTACAATGACAAATCTCCGCCCCCCCTCACACAGTGGGGGGTCTTCAATACAGATCCTTGGAAACAATGATATCTCCTTGAACTAATCAGTCTCTAGACCCTCTGGCACCGAACCTGCCAGACACATTTCTTTAGATACTGACGATACAATACACATCTTAAGGGTAAACACAATAGATCAATTAACTAAGAAGGGACATTAGAATTTTAGCAGTTAAAGAGTCATTCTACAATTAACCCTTTGTATGCCTCACTGTAGGATTATCATGGATGTTCAAGCAGAATACCAAAAGTCACCTTTTACACCTAACCCACACACAATATTACTTAGCAGGGAGAATTTAAACTGAAGCATCCTTCACACTCCCTAACTCCGGTTTATTGCCCATCCCGTTTTCTTCTGTTGTGGAAATTTCAAGATGTATTTATTATGTATTGTCATAATGGCACCCATGGTTGGTTCTCCCTCAGCCCGCTCTAGAAAGCTGACTGGGGCAGACAGACTTGTGGAGATACACTTCCTGATTTGGAGAAGGGTGTTTGTGGAGGGGGGTGTCGGCTGGCGAAAGGGCCCCTGTGTGATGCACAGATATTCGCCTTCTCGGTGCATCCGCTCTGCAAACGCTTTGTCAATTTAGCTGGTGTGCGCTTCTGTCATCTCTCAGTACCTGATCAACACTGTTTTGTGATGTGCGCCTACACCTGCAGATAAGCTCCTCATCAGGAACTGTATCCTATTGTTATTATATTGCTGTATTGTTATTGATTATTGCTGTATTGTTATTGATTATTGCTGTATTGTATTGTTGTTGTATTGTTGTTGTATTGCTGTATGGAATCCCTGTTGGAGGGGTTTCCATACATGGGCATCTGCTGGGTGAAGCTGACACCCTGTGAGCTCACTTCCTATGGAGGTGGTCACATGTTGTGACCTCACTTCCTACTGAGTCTTTTAATTAAACTGCCTGCAACCGTCTAAGCATTGTTCCAATCACATGTCTGTGATTGGTTCTTTTGAATGTATACACCATGTCTGATTGGCTGTTTTGTAAAGCCACCACCTTCTTTTGTTACTCAAATTGACATAAATAAAGAGAAAAGGAGCTTGAGGTCAGAAGAGATGATGACTGAGAGCTGAATGGAATGAGAACATGCTGGTGTGAGGTCTCTTGCTTGTATGAATGGCAGAGAATGATGGTGAGTGAATCTATTTAGCTTAATTATGGATTATTTCATTAAGATGGATTCTGTGCTTAATAGCACAGGGCAAAATGGCGGTATGCTCTGCATACAGCCCAGCTTTTTGCCACGACACTTCTAACTCCTAGTTCATTTACCCACCCTCCTTATCCCACTCTGACCCCCCTTTTTTTTTCTTTCTCTCTCTCCTTTTTCTTTCTCTCCCTTCCGCTCCCCCCTCTCCTTCCTCTCCTTTCACTCTCTCCTCTACCTCGCAGTCTCCGCCTCCAACACATCTCTGCTAGAACAAAACTACCCCAGAACCTGCTTTTCTTTAGATCCTCCAGTTCACACACATGAGAAGACAACAGCCTAACATCTTGCGATCTCCCAAAAATCCTAGGACCGAACAATAACTCACTATGTCACACACACGCTCTACAAAAAAAAACCTCCACGCTTAAAGTAGTTTTACAGAACACAAAAGGGCCTCAACATCCCGGAAAAACGTAGCCAACTTACAAGAAACGCACTTTCGCACAAACAAAATCCCCAAGCTTATCAACCATCTGTTCCCAACAGTATACCATGCCACCAACTCGCTTTCAAAATCCAAAGGGGTCCCAACTCTATTTTCCAAAAATCTTGACTGGCAACCCATAGATTCACTTATAGACACGGAGGGTAGATATATCTTTCTAACAGGCCGACTCCAGGGGCGACCCTGGCCAATATATACAGCCCCAATACTGCGCAAGTAAGCTTCTGTAGATCCATCTCAAGACTGCTCTCAGACTTTCATTCCAGACTGACCATCCTAGGAGGAGATTTCAATGTAGCCCTATTCCCAATTTTGGATACCTCCACTGGTGCAGCTTCCTTACTATACAAAGCCATCCGACAAATTAAGCTACAGATCCAAGATCTTCTTTTACATGATACATGGCGTACCCTTTACCTTTTTTTCTGCCCCACATATTAAATACTCTAGAATCGATTATCTGTTCCTATCCCAGAAAGATATCCCCTTAATTTTCACTGCCACCATTGAACCAATGCTGCTATCAGACCACCACCCAATTACAATGACCCTGACATTCCCAGACAGACACACTTCCAAAAGCATCTGAGGGCCTTGATTCGGCTCTACTTCGTAAGAGGTCATCGAACACATCCGCAAATGCATACACACATTTTTTCTAGAGAACGACACACCTCACACAGCCCCACTTACCCAATGGGAGGCCCACAAATGTGTGGTTAGGGGAAACTCATTGCCCTTAGGCATCTCGTCGAAAGGCCCAACAACAAACAATTACAGACCTACTTGACAAGATTATAATCCTTGAACTCGCCCACAAACAATCTCAAGCACAGCAAATCTATCATGAGCTTACCCAAAACAGGAAACTTTTACGTGAAGAGTCAAACCGTAAAACACAACACAAATTTGTCCTACACCAAAAGCTCTTCTATGAATTTGGCAACAAATGCGGAAAATATTTAGCTAAAGCTCTCCAGACCAAGAAAGCACAGGCTAATATTCACACCATCAAAGACCCTCTAGGAAAGTCCCATATCACTCTGACAGACATAGCAGCCAAATTTGAGACTTACTACTCCAACTTATATAATCTCCCCAAACATACATCAAACCATATTAGCTCTGAAGCTTGTCACACCTCAAACCAGTCTTTCCTCGACAAATATTGCCCCAAACCCATAGACAGAGAAGATGCCCTTCAGTTAGAAAACCCAATTTCGGAAGAGGAACTCAAATCGGCAATCAAACAGCTTAAAGGATCACTAAAGGAAAAACATTTTTTTGCTGAAATGATTGTTTACGGGGTATGGTATAGAGACATAATAGTTAACTGATTCCTTTTAAAAAAGATTAAAAATGGATACAAATCAATCAAATAATGTGCCTCTTCGATGCAAAAACGAAACTGAAACTAGTTTAGTCTTTGCATGTTATATTATGCCTCTGTGCTGGACAGTGCCATAGAGAGTCATGGCTAGGAAAACAAACTAAACTCTCCCATGACTTTTTTCATAAGGAGCCAGACAACCAGGAAGTGTCCAGAACAGAGTAGTATTACAGCAACATCAGAGCAAAAACGAGCAATGAGGACATGAAACCAGGACTGCAGTAAGGTAAAGGAAGCTATTTAGCTAAAAAAAATTCCTTTAGTGACCCTTTAAGAATGGTAAAAGCCATGGCCCTGATGGGCTTACAGCTATCTACTATAAAGCCTTTACAGACACTTTAGCCCCGCATATTATTATGACTTTTAACTCCTTAACATCGCCCACTCTCTCCTTTCATAGATTGATGGAAGCCCACTAGTGTTGCTCACGAATATTCGCATTGCGAATATTCGTTACGAATATGGCATATTATTCGAATATTCGTGAATAACTCGAATTTCGCGGCCAATATTCACTATTCCGAATATTCGTATTTTTTCAAATTTATTTTTTAAACAGATCACATCCTATCGACGTCTAAAAGCATTGCTGGTATGATTAGAGACCCTGGGCCGAGTAGCTAAGCTGAGGCGATCCTCTTATGTTGCCGAATATTCGCAATCGCGAATATTCTATTTCCGAATATTCGCGAATACTTTCTCCGCCCTTCTTTTGCATCAGAGCCAATCAGAGTTGTCAAAATCTCGCAATCAATTTCGCATTCGCATTAGCGAAATTTCGATAAAATATCACCAATATTCTATTTCCGAATATTCGCGAATACTTTCTCCGCCCTTCTTTTGCATCAGAGCCAATCAGAGTTCTCCTACCACAGTTGTCAAAATTTCGCAATCAATTTCGCATTAGCGAAATTTCGCAATTTTTTTTTTTTTTATAAAATATCACGAATATTCGATTTTAGCGAATATTTCACGAATATTCGGCTATATATTCGTGATATATCGCGAAATCGAATATGGCGTATTCCGCTCAACACTAAAGCCCACATCACAGTGATCCCAAAAGGAGAAGGACCCTACATCAGTTAGTAATTACAGGCCGATATCCTTATTGAATGTCGATATAAAGCTGTATGCCAAGATTTTAGCTTCCCTTCTTGTGCCCTTCCTGCCATCCCTGATAGGGATTGACCAAGTTGGCTTTATCCCTGGAAGATAAGCCAGGGATAATACAATCAAAGTCCTGAATATACATCATTGGATTACAACACACAAACAGGAGGGATTCTTTCTGTCGTCGGATGCAGAGATGGCGTTCAACAGGCTGGCATGGGATTACCTGGGAGCAGTCCTAAGACATATTGGTCTCCAGGATCGGATGTTCAATGCCATTATGTCCCTTTATACGGCTCCAACTGCCAGAGTTTGTGTAAACGGCCACCTGTCGAACGCCTTCTCCATTAGTAACGGGACAAGACAGGGATGCCCACTCTCCCCAATCCTATTCGTCCTAACCCTTGAACCCTTCCACCAATGTCTCAGATCCAACGACAGTGTCAAAGGCTTTCTCATCGCCGATCGCACTTATAAGATGTCTGCCTTCGCCGATGACATATTACTATTCCTGAAGGAACCTCACATATCAATCCCAAATCTTCTAAAATAATTTAATCTCTTTCATAATATTTCCAATTTCAAGATTAATTTTACAAAACCCAAGGCCCTGAACATCTCCCTCTCACAGGAAACAGTAACACAATGTCAAAACAACTTCCCCTTACAATGGAAACATGATCAGATTAAATATCTTGGGGTATACCTAACGGCAAACCTTTCAGACATATTTTGCAAAAATTATCAACCCATACTCAAAACCATCACGAACGACCTAAGTAAATGGAACAAACCCCATTTTCTTGGTTTGGAAGGGCAGCAATTCTAAAGATGAACATACCCTGCATTCTATTTATCTTGCAAACCTTACCCATTAAACTCCCCCCAACCTTCTTTCAATCGTACAAACTACTGTGTACTAGGTTTCTATGGAGACAGAAACGACCTAGGGTAAATAAAATATGAGAGGCACGTTGCTGAGGAGTGTAAAAAAAAAAACCTAGGTCAGAACATATTGGACCCATAAAAGATGATCAGCTATTCTAGGGCAAAGGCAACTGTGACAAATAAATTCTACTAAATTTTTACAAATGAAATGAACAGTAATGCCCCTGTATTGAATGTACCCTTGTGGCTGACAGAAACCAGTGTTGGAAAAATAAACAACGAATAAACTTAATGTGATTAAATCATCAGGATCAGATGGCTCACGCTAAGAGTCCATAAAGAACTTAGCCATGTCATATCAAGACCATTGGGCCAGATTCACGCCTGGGACTCTGCTGCTGCCATGTGCCACCTTTTATTGATGCCCTTTGTCTTCATCAGAACTGTAAGTGTTTTTAACCGTTAATAAATTTCACCAGTATTACGGTATTACACTATGAGACTTCGTTTTCTTTTATGTGCTTTGGATACGGTTTGACCTCTTGGGAGTCACTATCAAGACGTTGCCACCCCCCTTCGCTCTAATTTAAAGTGATGTGTTCAAGCCATCGTTTTCTTAGTGTATCCGGATCCGATTGATGTGGTTCCACCAACTCACATAACAGCCTATATTGACCCTCTAGGCGTATGCTTAACAGGGTTCAATATCTCTGGTAAGCCTCCCCTCCTGGTGGTGGTCATTTCTTCACATTCATTCATTCATTCCACCGTGGTGTTTTTAATTGTCCGTCACAGGAGACCATTCACAGACGGTGCTTCTTTCCAGCGACTCACTGCTTTTGGATTTATCATATATGGACTTTTTATTTTTGTTCACACAGTTATATGATTCAGTTCACTATAATATTTCTAATAGTATCACTTTCTAGCGCCACTTTTATTGTTTTCGTATATTTTATCACTTTCTTGTTTCACTAGATTGTTTGTGGCAGCTTTTTACACAGATAGCGCAGATTTATGCTTGTTTTTTCGTATTCTTTCCAGACCAACCTTTTAACATTTTATGAGGTGAGCTGTTATTTGAATACAGAAAAATGTGTATATCCAGGGAGCTCCTAGCATTTGAATCCTGACAGATAAGGTCTGTGTTGGAGAGGGTAGCAAATCTTCACACACTTTAGACAGCACTCAGGGAGACAAGCAATCTCTAATGGAAACAGAAAAACAAACAAGGCGCCTCTAAGTGCAGAAGTATAAAACGTTTAATATCCCCTAAGGCCCATTTCACATGTGCGGACCATATGTCCGCTTTTTCATCCATCCGTTTGCGGATGAAAAAGGGACATACATTGGTCCCTATGTGATTGCGGGTGTCAGCTGATAAACATCGGCTGACACCCGTAATCACCCGCCTTCGCAAACATCCGATTTTGCGGATGGAAGAAAACCCTATTTTTTCTTCCGTCTGCGGATCGGATCAGATGAACACGGACACACGGTCCGTGTTCATCCGATTCCCCATTGGGGAGAGTGGAGAAAGGATAGGGCGGTCCCTGCACAGTGTGCGGGGACCGCCCTGTCAGCCACCGGCTCAGCAGGGATATACGGAGCGATCCCCGCTGAGCTTACGGACACACGGAGGCGGATCATTACTGATCCGCCGCGTGTGAAAGGGCCCTAAGAGCCGGTTCACACTGGGGCGACTTGCGATCCGACTTCATGTCGCCTCAAGTCGTCCCAAGTCGTGCTGTAGAGAAAAACAATGGAAGTGAATGGGAGCGGTGTTAATACACACGACTCAAGGCGATCCGACTTCAGAAAAGGTTCCTGTACTACTTCAATCCGACTTGTAGGCGATTTGTACCCATTGATTTCAATGGAAGTCGCCTCAGAAGTCGGATCACTGTCTTAACTGAAGCTACTTTCCAGGAAGATAACACATTTCTCAGGCAAACCCCTCCCTCTCCCAGAGCTGATTGTTGTTTTATTGGCCACTGGAATGTCTCCTGTCCTGGAGACGTCTTCAAGTCGTGTTGTAAATCTCCCCAGATCGCCCTGTGGTTCATGCTCAAGTCGTGTTGGAGTTGCTTCTGAAAGTCGTGCTGGAAGTCGTGTCGCCCCAGTGTGAACCGACTCTTAAGGGGTTAAAAACACTTACAAGATAGTGGATGAAACAGGCATGTAGCAGCTAAGTGCGTCCAGGAGATGTTCCAGTGGCAGGGCAGTCCCAGTCTGTGATGGTAAAGCTTCCAGGAAAGTCCACGAAATAACAGCCGACTTGTGCTGTGAATGTTCAGAGGACACAATAACGCTGGAGCCTGGGGATGATGATCAGAGGAAGGCAGACAGAAACCAGCATGGAACACAAACAGGAAGTCGACAGGAAGTGTGTCATGACTGTCATGACTGACTTCTTCAGTCAGTTACGATGGTTCCATAAGAACTAGACTTCTTATAGTCTATGTGTTGTAATGGGGGCGGGACTTGTGGACAGCAATCAAATAGAAAGCAACTCTGGCCCGGATTCAGAAAGGAGTTACGTCGGCGTATCTCCAGATACGCCGTCGCAGCTCCGAATGCGGGCTGTCGCATCTCGGCGCCTGATTCATAGAATCAGATACCCCTCAATGTTGCCTAGATACGAGCAGCGTAAGTCTCCTACGCCGTCGTATCTTAGGGTGCAATTATTATGCTGACCGCTAGGGGAGCTTCCGCTTCGAATATGCAAATTAGGCAGATACGCCGATTCAGAAACGTACGTCCGCCCGGCGCATTTTTTTACGTAGTTTACGTAAGGCTTTTTCAGGCGTAAAGTTAACCCTGCTATATGAGGCGTACGCAATGTTAAGTATGGACGTCGGGCCAGCGTCGAATTTTCCGCCGATTACGACGTTTGCGTAAGTCGTTCGCGAATAGGGCTGTGCATAAGTTACGTTCACGTCAAAAGCATTGACTATTTGCGGCGTAATTTGGAGCATGCGCACTGGGATACATTCACGGACGGCGCATGCGCCGTTCGTTAAAAACGTCATTTACGTGGGGTCACACTGAATTTACATAAAACACGCCCACATCTTCCAATTTTGAATAAGGCGGGCTTACGCCGGCCCTTATACGCTACGCCACCATAACTTCGGGCGCATATTCTTTCTGAATACCATACTCGCCTCACAAAGTTACGGTGGCGTAGCGTATAGGAGATACGCTACACCCGCCTAAAGATACACATTTGTATCTGAATCCGGGCCACAGTTTTTTAGCAGCAGAATGCTGCCAAATGACTATACACTGTTTACACACACAGATAAAGATAAAAAATAATAAAAATAACAATAGAACAAAAAAAAAAAGGAAAGAAGGAGGACCATAACTGGACAGCATAATAGGACAGAATCTGCATACTACTTTTTGCGCAGTCTGCATACTCATTTTTTGTTGGGGAAAAAAATGATGTATGGCATTATTATTAAACAGACAAATAATCAATTGTTGACGATATTAAAATCTATATAAATTACAGTAAAAAAAGGGGAATTATAATTAGGGGGAATAAAGATAAGCGTACACATATGTATGCATACATAAAAAAAACGCATGAAAAACGCATAGTACACCAGACATAGAGGAAGTTAAAAACAGGGGAATGTTTATCAAGGGGAATAAGAATATGCATACACATATGTATGCATACATAAAAAACGCATAGTACACCAGACAGAGGAGGATGAACATTATAGAGGATTGCTTTATACAATGGCACTAATTTCAAAATCCTCATTTAACCCTCTAGGGGCCAAAACACTTAAAGAAAAAATCCAAAACATTTCCCTATGACAAAGCTTGCGAAAGCGCTCAGCTGATGGTAAGTCTCTAGGCATCGCCTCAATCACCCAAACCGAAAGACCTTCAGTAGATTTTTGGTGATGATCAAGGTAGTGCCTAGGGACAAAGGGGTTTTCGGCACTGATACATGCCTGAGATACCTAAAAATGTAGGGATAGAATACCCTGGTGGTAAGGGTTTTTCTTTTAACTTACTTGGTGCCACTTTACCTTTTATGTTAGGGGCCTTTCTGTAGGCAAATTTTGGCTTTTTTTTTGAAGCAGGGACAAGGTGTTCATCCTGCAACAATAAGGGCCAATGTTTCCGCACGATGCCCTCCATCTGTCTGTGGCGGGAGTGAAATTGAGTAATAAACCGTATATCATTTTTATTGTTAATGTCGGCTTGGATCTTAGGACGTGATGGAATAGACGCATCTTTCAAAAAGGAATAGGCTGTTTTGACAATATCGGCTGGGAATTCTTTATCAAGGAATTTTTCTTCCAAGATCTTACTTTGAGTCTCATAATCGGTATCCCTAGTGCAGTTCTTTTTCAATCTACAATACTGGCTTTTAGGTATATTGTTAAGCCACTGAGGGTGATGGCAACTTTTATAATTGAGAAATGAATTACCCATCGTAGGCTTAGTAAATACAGAAAGGCCTGTGGACGTAGTAAAACTGCGTAAACTGTTGCCGGTATATAAATTGTGTATAATAATAATAATAATAATAATAACAATATCTAGATTTCACCAAGGCATTTGAGACAGTAGCCCATAAACTCTTAATTTACAAATGAAGGTGTTTTGGCACTGATGATATTTTAAGTACCTGGGTAGAAAACTGGTTGCAGAAGCGTGTCAAGAGGGTGGTGACTAATGGCATAATTTTTTAATGACAAGAAAAAAATTAAACCTTGGCACCTATGGATAACCAGAAATATTCAACTAAACACCAGCTGCAGTAAGAAAAAAATGCCAGAAAGAAATGTATAATATAAAAACAATTCGCTGTGCTTAGTGTTAGGTTAATATACACACATATATATCTGATACAGTCCCAGTAGGTGATGATATAATGTGCAGATGTGAACAGACTGGGTGCCCCACATGGATGTGCATTCACCCCTAGATGTCGACCACCTATCTCTGGTATAGTCACTCAAGCGTGTGGGGATACCCCTGTAGAAGTTTGTTGACTGACATCTCATGCAGAAAAAAAACTCATACAGATGGATGGAAATTACAAAGATCCTCATTGCGCAATGCCATTACAAACAACTTTATTTGGTAAAAAAACAATAGAAAAATTACTACATGGGCTGGGTGTAACAAGATGTCCGCTGCTGGCATACTGTGGCCGAGTGCAGGGTGTACCAAGATGAGCGTCGCAGATTTTCAAGCACTGACAGTGTAACAGCAACACGGAGCATCACTTCCTTTACCGAATGATGGCTCTGGTCGCCGATGGATCATGATGTGGCTGCAAGCTTACCCACCTGAGGACTCTCCGCTTCGCTCTCCGCCCGCTGACTCCACCCGCTTACTTCTCCCATCCCAGGTATCGGCAAAGGCATCAGGAGCATAAGTACTCTCGCAAATGCTCAGTATCAGTCCTGATACGGTTTAGGAGATATTCCCCTTGCAATGAGCCGCTGACTGCAGCGGCAAATGCGCACAAGGGATTCTCGGCTTAAGGCCCGGCAGACACTGCGATACCCGGAAGACATGCCGAGGCAACATGTCAGCTCCCTCGGCTTGGACCAGGTAAGTTACCGATTGCCTCGTTCTAAGGTAAGTATTTCATAATGAGCTAGTATGCGGCATACTAGCTCATTATGCCTTTTGCCTTACAGGTGACCAAAAAAATATAAAATTGTTAGGGGACTATACAACCGCTTTAAGTAGGCAGGACTGACGAGCCGGATCATCAACAGGTGAGTCACTGTGGACAGCTGAGCGGCCAGCTCAGAGAAGGAAGGGCTGAGCCCATCCCTGACAGACCCTGAAACTGAGCTGCAGCATAGTGGTCAAGACCATACAGCGGTTTAACAGGACAGGTTCCACTCAGAACAGGCCTTGCCATGGCCGACCAAAGAAGTTGAGTGCATGTGCTCAGCGGCATATCTGGATGTTGTCTTTGGGAAATAGATGTATGACTGCTGCCAGCATTGCTGCAGAGGTTGAATGGGTGGTGGATCAGCCTGTCAGTGCTCAGACCATACGAGGCACACTGCATCAAATTGGTCTGCATGGCTGTTGTCCCAGAAGGAAGACGCTTTTAAAGATAAAATAAAATTTAGACTGTGCTGCATAGAACCATGAGTGATATAGGGCAAAACTTAATGCATCTGGATAATACAAAATATATGATAATGTGCACATATTTTCACTTAAATCAATAATAAGCGTGAACCTAAAAATTAAGAAAGTGATGTGTAACAAACAAGTCCATATGAATTGAATTAGTCCCAAAAGGTTCAGAGAAATAAAAATAGAAGAGAGTGCAAACTCGTCCAAACAAGTGCTGAACAGATCCGAAGGAAATCGTGCCAACCAGCAAGACAGATGAGATGAGAATAGCCTTACCAGAATAAGTTGATCTCGGTAAGGAGATCGTATGTGCGTGTGGCCAGCAGCCCTGCTCAAGACTTCCTAGGATCCTTTATATATGTTTGCATTCAGTCCTTAGTGTAGTCAAACGTGTCTCCTCAATGCAGATGACCCAGAAAGGAAAATACGTCTTAACTGTTTATTGTAGTAAAAAAGGATGCACTCACATGCTGGTAGAATAAATAGTGCGTGTTTTAAAATTGCTGTAGCCGGCCGGCTATACTATCCGCCCGTCCTTCCGGATAGCAGAGAGGTGAACAATGGTGACGTCAGCACACCGCTCCTCCCTTTTAAAGATGATGCACAAAAAAGCCTGCAAACAGTTTGCTGAAGACAAGCAGACTAAGGACATGGGTTACTGAAACCATGTCCTGTGGTCTGATGAGACCAAAATAAACCTATTTGGTTCAGATGGTGTCAAGCGTGTGAGGCGACAACCAGGTGAGGAGTACAAAGACAAGTGTGTCTTGCCTACAGTCAAGCATGGTGGTGGGAGTGTCATAGTCTGGGACTGCATGAGTGCTGGGGCTGCATGAGTGCTGCCGGCACTGGAGAGCTACAGTTCATTGAGGGAACCACGAATGCCAACATGTACTGTGACATACTGAAGCATAGCACGATGCCCTCCCTTCGGAGACTCCGCCACAGTCCAAGGTGGAGGAGTGCAAGGTCTCTTACATCCACCAGCTCCATGATGTCATCATGGAGCAATGGAAGAGGACTCCAGTGGCAACCTGTGAAGCAAATTTACACTGTTATACAAGCTGTACACTCATTGTAGCAAAGTGTTCTTTTTTCAGTGTTGTCACATGAAAAGGTAATAAAATATTTATAAAAATGTGAGGGATGTACTGACTTTTGTGAGATACTGTATATGGCAAAACAATAGTTTAATATTAAAAATATAAAGTAATATGCTTGGGTGCTAAAAATATGAATGCAAATTACTTGTTATCTTTTGAATATGGTTTGGAGTATTCAGTATCAAAGTACTGTACAGCGATTTTGTAGCGATTTGCATTTTATGTTTTTTTTTGGGCAATTTGCTGTTGGGCAAATAAAAAAATACAAAACTAAAATTGTGGCAAAATCGTTGCAAAATCAAGGATAACAAAAGTGTGTCTCTTCTTAATTAAAAACAATACCTATCCAACAATTTTACTTTGTTAGCATAAAGTTCCACTTTAACTAACAATTGTTCTTTCAAGCAGCACTGTACTCAAATAAAATATATACCATTTTTTCCATACAAATAGATATTTATTTTTTATGGTATTAAAAACTGTTTTACTGTTTACTCTTTACTGTTGGCATGACACCTTTTCTTCCCAGGACAAGGTTTTTTCTGGATGCCCCAAACCATCTGAAAGGGGATTCATCAGAGAAAATGACTTTACCCCAGTCCTCAGCAGTTCAATTGCTGTACCCTTTACAGAATATCAGTCTGTTCCTGAAGTTTTTCCTGGAGAGAAGTGGCTTCTTTGCTGCCCTTCTTGACACCAAGCCATCCTCCAAAAAAGATTCTATTCACTGTGCGTGCCAATGTCCTCACACCTGCCTGCTGCCATTTCTGAGCAAGCTCTGCACTGGTGATGCTCTGGTCCCACAGCTGAATCAACTGTAGAAGATGGACCTGGCACTTGCTGGACTTTCTTGGGCACCTTGAAGCCTTCTTGTCAAATGCAGAGGGAATTTTTATGGGATCAAAGTGTTTATTGCCCCCCCCCCCCCCCAAAAAAAAAAAGATACTGTTCTTTTAAAGCATTATATACAGCACAACGCTTGTGCTATGTAATTAGGCCCCCTTTATCACCTGAAATACCTGGCTGATCCTGACAGTTTCTGCCTTCCCCTGTGTACTTTGACCACAATATATCAGGGCTGCTGAGCCCTGACACCATTGTCAGTGTACGTGCCTCTGTCAGCCGCAGCCCTGCTCTGTGTCCTCTACTCCATCCTCTCCCCCTTCCCCTCTCTGACTGTCAGCTCCGCGTCCGCGCTGCCACCCCCTGTCCTGCTGCTCAAATTAGAGTTAACGTTACATTATCCTCCTTTTTTTTATGTATCTAATGTCTCCCTGTGACTGTGCTTTATTAAAAATGCAGCTATATACCTTGTTTACTAAGCGCAGATGGGCGATCACGTGACATGCTGCCTCTCTCTTCTTTTACATGACAGCTGCAGTGGGCGAGCCTCCTCCTCCCCTCTTGAATGACATCAGCGGGGGGGATCCTCGGCCCCGCCCGCTGCATCTGTCAGGCAGAGAGAAGAGAGAGGCGTCATGTCACGTGAGCGCTGATCTGCGATCAGTAAACATGGTATGTCGCTGCATTTTTAATAAAGCAAAGTCACAGGGGTACATTATATAAATCAACAAAGAGGATAATGTAAAGTTAACCCTTAAGTTCATTTTCATGGCAAAGAGGGACTTTGCAATTAAATTGCAATTCATCTGATCACTTTTCATAACATTCTAGAGTATATGCAAATTGCCATTCAAAAAACTGAGGCAGCAGACTTTGTGAAAATTAATATTTGCGTCATTCCCAAAACCTTTGGCAGTCGCTGTACAACAGCCGCCTGACAAGTCGCGTCCCATTCTAGTCAATAGAACTGTTCTAATAGGAGCGACGCAAGTCACTCCGACTTGGAAAAAGGTTCTTGTACGACTTTGGGGGCGACTTGCATTGACTTCTATACAGAAGTCATTTTGCAAGTCGCCTTCAGGACGCCTTGCCGAGTCACCCCCGAAGTCGTGCCACCCCAGTGTGAACCGGCTCTTAGAGCCGGTTCACACTGGGGCGGCACGACTTCGGGGGCGACTCGGCAAGGCGTCCTGAAGACAACTTCAGAGGCGACTTGCAAAATGACTTCTATATAGAAGTCAATGCAAGTCGCCCCGAGTCGCCCCCGAAGTCGTACAAGAACCTTTTTCTAAGTCGGAGCGACTTGCGTCGCTCCTATTAGAACGGTTCTATTGACTAGAATGGGACGCGACTTGTCAGGCGGCTGAGTCGCCTGACAAGTCGCCCCAGTGTGAACCGGCTCTAAAGGTGTCGTTATTGTACAGCTGTGGCCAAAAGTTTTGGGAATGACACAAATATTAATTTTCACAAAGTCTGTGCCTCACACATATGTGAACTGCAACTAAGGCAAAGTGCCTTGTCCATGCACTGGGACTGCGTTGGTCAATGGGGCTGGTGCAGTGTTGCCAACCTCCCGCACCATTTTTTACTGACAAAACATTAAAAAATGTACTGGTGGAGCACATTTTTTACCGTCAACCTGAAAAATGACATTAAAATCTATGAAAATGATAAAACAGTATAAGCACAATACGGAAACATCTACAATACGCATAGCAAGCAATTTGGGTAGTTTACACTTACAAAAGTCAACACAGCATGACAAATGATGAGCCCCTGAGATTCACTGATTTTTACAAACTGTCTGTAAATTTACTGACGGTTGGCAACCCTGGGCTGGTGTGAATGACCTCTTTGGAAATATAAAAAGCACTGCTATATAAGCTCTATGGAAAGCACTTGAAATAGATGGAACAGGGCACTCGCTATGGATAAAGGTCACCTAGGAGAGATGACCTCGCACAGTGACATTGGAGACAATCACAGCCATGTATACACTAAACACCAAGTCAGGGCCATCAGCTGACGCTCACGTAGTGTACGTAAATTCCATGCGTCACATGGCCAAGTCCGCCCTTCCTCTGTAGCAGCCAATGAGGACATCGGGCTTTTAGCGGCTCTACATACGAGAGCCAATGATGTCGACGAAGAGGTGGTGGGGGTGTTGCCTCTACGTCACAGAAGGACAAATTCATTAGGTCTGGAGGACGTTCGGTCTCTGTTAGCCGGTGTGGGCCGAGTGAGCGCCATCTTCTAGGTGAGTGTGAGTAGGCCGCGGAGGCATGGCGGGAGTTGGGGACGGGCGGGTTGTGGTAATAGGTGGTGTAAGGAAGCGCTCATTGCCGGGACGTCCTTCACGTGTTTAGCGGTACCAGGACGAGGCGTGTCACCAGCAGGCGAGGCCTGTGTGCCTGGCGGAGGCGCTTATTAGAGCGCGTTGTCCTTGGGAGGAGGAGCGGGGTTGGTGTGTGCACAGGGTGACACAGGAGACTGGCCATAGAAGGGAGAGCTGAGTGCTCCTTATCGGCTCACATTGCCAGCACTGCACCAGGATCTAGAGAACACCGGCTACATAGGACACTGCAGTGCTCAGCCGCCTGGGCAGTGACCTCCAACCTGGACCGATCTGATCCTGTAATGTACTGCATATTAGTCCATTCAAGTTTGATCTGTACCAGGATTGCCACAAGATCAGATAGCGCCCATTCACCTTCATAATTAGGAGGTTCAAGTATAACCAAGGGCAAACTTGGTTTTTATCTTGTAGAGGAAATCGATCATCTGTCAGGTCTCTGTTGCTGTCTGTATCCCCAGTAGGCCCCCTTCATGTGGGCTGTCCGATCTGACCTGTCGGTTTTTCAGGAGGACCTGATCGGACACTCCATTCACCTCTGTGGAGCAGTGGATGTCTGCTGACACCCGCTGCTATCCGATCTCCACCGCCAGAACCAGACGAATGGAGGGCCTATTTTTCCATCCGTCTGGTAGATGGGATCGGATGAAAACGAAAAAGTGGTCTGTTTTTTCATCAGATTTCTCCATAGAGAGCGGCACTCTGTCCATCACCTCTCTGCACAGTGAGCGGAGACATATCTGTCATCCCCCTGATCAGCAGAGTAACCCCCCCCCTGCAGAACAGAGGTGTCCCTGTGAAGGTCAATTTAGGGAGGTTGACCTTTATTTATCCTGTTTACCTTTGTTACCTGGAGTGAAAGACAATGACAAAAGCTGAGTTGTCACCAGAACAGGAATAAAGGGGAAATCTTGCAGTGGGGACACTAGTTCTGGTGACAGGCATATCCTCTCACTTCCTGTTGTGGCTATGGGATAGGTAGTGAAGAAGCTTGTGCCCCCCTCACCTCCCCACTTCCTAATGGGACCCTGATCCCAAAAAATAAACGGGTCTAAGGCAGCCTTTTTTGTTTTCAAATATTTTATTGAAGTTTTAAGAATTAAATATAAAACAGTAAGTATACATAAATTATATAAATCCTATAATAAGTAGACTACACAAAATGCTCCACAAAGGGAGAATTCAAATGTTGCATAGGTACATGTCATGTCCAATAAAGGACAAAAAGAGGGGAAGGGGTGGAAAAGGGAAGGGAAAGAGAAAAAAGAGAGGGAATACATACATATAACAACGGATAATAACCTCATCAAGATCACATAAGGAGTGTTAGGAGAGAATGAAATATACAAATTTCACGGTGATGCATTGAAGGCAGCCTTTTTTAACCAATTTCTAAAAATTGTATACAAGCCAGCAGGTGGCTCAAGCCTGCCTTTTAGGTACACCAAGCCACAGGTTTGTTATGCACTGTTACAATCTCTTGTTACAATCTCCAGTATCTTAACAACCATTGACATTGTTGGTTGATGTGGACATCAGGTGCTTGTACAGCATCCTTGTTTGTCCCTCTCCTGCCCTTCTCTGTAAGCATTGGGGTCACATTGGCTGAGTGAGGAACAAACTGAGGGCGAAGAGAATACTAGTCAGTACCAGTGTGCAAAGCTGTATTTTATTTGAAAGAATAAATTGCCTCTAACGGTGTCTTGCAAATGTCAAACTATTCCCTTAGTTTGTTGCACTTTTAGTATTGGGTTCCTTCGAGATTGCGCATAATTTTAAAGGGCAGCTTGCCTGGAAAAAAGTTTGAATGACAGTTAAAAAAAAAGACTTTCAGCATTTTTAAACATTCCTTCTTTTCTATCTGAAATTTGAAGGAAAATGTTTTGCCTGTAGGTTTCTTTAGTGCCAAGACTGGTTGTGGAAAGTTGTAGTTTGTTTCCTGACTGATTTAACTTTATTTAGCATTTAAAGCTAGCCGTAAATTTTTCAATGGCAGGAGCTATTTTTATCGCACAAACGGCCTCCTGATATCTGAACACCAGATTATAGCTGCATACATAAAGTAATGTAACGTGCTTCAGAAATTCTGTAGCAATTGCAAATCCACCCAGAAAACAGGGAAACTGCTTTAGACCTTAGTTCTTTGTGTTGCAACGCACTAAGATACGTTAATGACTTCAATACAGAGTATGCGCAACTCGAACCTTTAAATTTGTGCAGTATGAGCTCACATTTTTAACTTATTTTACATAATTCATTGCCTTGTGTAGTGTCACATTCCGCTCCCCATCACAGATTGCTCCGGAAGTGACGTTCCACAGTCAGTCGGATTTACAAATACTGTATTTAAACATACAAGCTCCGTTTTGTGTTAAAAATAACAGTAATATCTAAAACTCTGGTGGGTGTAACAAGATGTCCGCTTGCCCCCTTCACACTATCATTACTGTGCAATGGTCTGGGGTATAGCAAGATAGCGGCGACGAAATGTCACTTCTGGAGCAATCTGTGATGGGGAGCCGAATGGGACACTATACCGGCACTCCTGGTCTCCTGAGAAGCTATTACCCAGCATACCCACCTGGAGCGGTAACTCCCTTTTCCAAAATGAAAAGGAACCCTTTGTGAACAATTGGAATTAAGAAATATATTTTGTTAAATTTATTTAGTGAAAGTTCCTGATGAGGCAGCACAGTGGCTTATGCCTTGTACACATGAGAATCTTGAAAGAATGATTGTCCTCTGGCATGCCATTCATTAATGGCACCAAAACGCACTTTGCAGCAGCTGCTGAGGCGCAATGCATTGTGACACATTGGGGGCGGGAAGGTGTAGATTTGTTGAGGTGCATTGGCTGCTCATTCATAATGCAACACAGTGAGGTTGATTTACTAAAGGCAAATCTACTTTGCAATACAAGTCACTTGTAAGTGCAGTGGCTGTAGATCTGAGGGGAAGCTCTGCTGATTTTATCATCCAATCATGTGCAAGCAACAATGCTGTGTTTTTTTTTTTTTCCTTGCATGTCCCTCTCAGATCTACAGCGACTGCACTTGTAGTGCAAAGTGCATTTCCCTTTAGTAAATAAAGCCCCGTGTTATAATACACTGTAACAATTTCTAGAATTTAGTTACTTGACAATACACTTTTTAAATTCTTATGAAAATGATAAAATTGGTATGCTAATGCTGGTTTTTCATGTTGGCCATTTTACTGTACCTGGAAAATACAAGTGCAGATCTAAATTTATCCTGCCTAAACTGGTTATACACAAGTCTTTTCTCATCCTCGATGAATATTGTTTAAGGACAAAACAGGTGACGGATGAGACACAGATTGATATGAAAAAGAATACAAGTTTTGAAGGAAGACGTTTTTTACATGTGGACTTTTGAGCCTTTAATTTTGCAGCCAATCCAAAGCCTGTAGTTTGTCCTTCACCTTTGTAGAGTGCTCACTTGTTTTCTGTCAAACCCACAGCTGCCGAAATGTACTCCACCGTTGCACAGCTAGCCCGGGCAAATCCATTCAATGCACCACATTTCCAGGTGGGCCAGGAATGTGCGACTTTAAGGAAGAATAACACTCCAGAGATTCAACCGGTCCGACGCCTTGCTGCTGCAGCTGCTGTTGCTGATGGTGAGTTTTAGCAATCGGTTGGATTAGGGTGAAGTGTGCGATGCATAGCTGCCCTTATTGATGGTAGCATTTAATGTTGGTAGATGTTGCCTTCTGCTATCTGCACATGAATATGTCTTTTTGGACACCAGTCCTACAAGGTCACCTAGTACTTATTTTAATTTTTTTATGTAGAATGAAAATTTGCTAAAACTGCATAATTTTTTCTATTGTCTTGAGTGAAGCTCCCCCACCCCTGCAAAAAATAAAAGCCAGCAGCTACACATACTGGAGCTGCTGACTTTTAATAGGACACTTTCCTGTCCTAGAGTCCATCGCTGCTGCCATTGCCAGTAAGGGAACCCAGTAGTGAAACGCTAAAGCTTTACGCTGGGTCCCTACTGCTCATGCACGAGGCACTGCTGCAATATCCTACTGGCCCAGCAGGGGAGGAGGAGGGAGCCGAGCTGCTACTCTAATGCGTTGTGTCTCGGTCTCTCAGAAGTGGGGACAAATGAGCAGAAATTCCACTTTTGGATGGCACTCCGATTTAATCTTTATGTGTTGTCTAGATCAGTGTTTTTCAACTCCAGTCCTCAAGGCACACCAACAGGTCATGTTTTCAGGCTTTCCATTATTTTGCACAGGTGATTTGATCAGTTTCATCCGAGGGAAATCCTGAAAACATGACCTGTTGGAGCGCCTTGAGGACTGGAGTTGAAACACTGGTCTAGATAACTAGGGTAGTATTTTGTGCTTTTGCTTGACCTTGGTGTTCTTAGAAGTAAATATAAAACCTAAAGCTTGACTGAATGGCTTTCCATGCCGCCATCTTAGGAACTGCAGTATGTGCCACCAGTCTTCCAGTTATGTAGGACCTGGCAGAGACCGGTGTTGCATATAGGGACACTTTGTACATCAGTGGTCGTCAACCCTGTCCTTGGGGCCCACTAACAGGCCAGGTTTGCAAGATAACTGAAATACATGACAGGTGATATAATTTGCTGCTCAGTGATTGCAGTATTCTAGTCTGCATCTCCCCAAGGTAATACATAAAACCTGGCCTGTTAGTGGGCCCTGAGGTCCGGGTTGATGACCACTGCTGTACATGTTCCAACTGCAAGAGAGCATTTCTTGTCTAAGGGACAGCAAGTGGAACTGAATGGAAATCTTCCTAAAGGGACATAAAAGGCAAACATACATGTTGTGCAACTTTTCTAGCATCCAGAATCTTTATAGATATCTGAATATTCATATCATGGCTAGGAATATCTTTTTACTATTTGATTCATGCTGAAGTCCCTAAAATGCCAACCAGTATTTTAAAGCAGAACTCCATGAAATGTTTTTTTCTCTCCCATGCAGTGGACTGTGCCCACACTGCATGAGTTAACTGTTTATTTTGTAGAGCGGTGAACCGAAAGTCTATACTTACCCAATCATTCGATCCTCTAGAAAATACGCTCCCCCACATCCAGCGGTGGACTGTCCTGCCTACCTCACATCCAGAGCCAGTCTATGGGCGTGAGGACATCCAACAGTCCATACACGACAGCTAGCATGGGGAGGGGTCAGGAACCAGTCTTGTGCATGGAGGATTGGCAGATTGTGGATAAGTATATCTCCACTCTTTCACCCCTTTGACGAAGGCAAGCAGTTAACCCATGCAGTGGGGGCACAAACATTTTCTTAGAATTCTTTAAGTCTTAAATGTAGACAGAAGTAGTAATGTTTTGATTACCATTTTAATATCCAGCTTTATCCAGTATGATATCTCGTTAATGGTTTGGCTCAGAATACAATGGGCAGAAAAATACTGCTTTTGTGAATTATGTATTTGCATCCATATCTTAACATTTAAGTGGCAGTGATTGAAAAGTTTATCATGGTTGTCGGTCATTAGGAAAAGTTCTGTATCCACACAATGTGTCATAAGTAGGGTACCTTCAGTAGGAGTGCTGACAATAAGGGGATGTATTCATTATTAAAGTGGTTGTAAACCCAACCACACAACTTGCACCTACAGGTAAGCCTAGATTAAAGGAACACTAAAGGTTCGTTTTTTATTAGATCAATTGATTGCTGTAATCTAGAGCATTTAAATATCACTTACCTCGTTTTTCCTTTTGACCTCCAAAATACAGTAATCCAGGTTTGAAAATGCCATTTCCTGTCACTCCTCTTCTTGCTTTCCACCAGCATCTGAGCCATTTTGCATGGTGGAAAGCAGAATGTGCCCACCCCCTCCCTATGACTACAGCCCTGTGTGAAGATGCTCTCTTATCCCTCACAGGCATGGAGGCTAAGCCTAATGGGAACTGTAGTTCCCATTAGGCCGTGATGTAGCAAGAATGAATGCGTACCGCAAACCAGGAAGTCAGTGAGAATAACGATTCAGTGCTGGAGGTGAATAAAACGTCTCCATTTCAACAGGTATCAAACTAGTTATAATGCAAAACATTACTTTTTACTTTATCCGCTACGGTCAGACTTTAATTTAAGAGGAAAATATTCTTGTCTTTACAACCCCTTAAGGCTTACCTGTAGGTGCAAGAAATATCTCCTTAACCTACACAGTTAAGGAGATATTTGCTGAAAACACTGCACCGATGTCTACGGCGCATGCGCACTGAGTGTTCCAGCATTATCCCGCCATTATCGATGATTATGCTGGAAACTTGCATGTGCAGGAGTGACGTCATTACCGCTCCGGACAGTCACAGCACGGGAGCGGCGATACAAGGAAGAAGCTCCGAGGAGACATGGTGGCGGAGGGGGACGAAGAGCACTTTTGGTTGCTTTGGTCTCGGGTAAGTGCAACATAAAGAGCTAGTATGCTATGCATACTGGCTCATTATGCTTTTTTTTTTTTTTTTTTTGGGCTTGGTTCCAGGGTTTACTTCCTCAAGTTCCTTTCCACTTTTAGTTTATAATTTCTAACAGACATTGACTTTAAAATGTTATTTGTAATTTCTTTACAGATGAAATGTGCATTTTTTTTTTTTTTTTTTTTAAAGGAAAAGTGCCCACCCCCCTAGACTTCCCTGGGCTTGGGACCCAGCCCCATGGAAGTCTCAGTGGCTATAATGTGCAGGCATGACAACAAGGGTAAAAATCGGGTTGTACTCCAAAAAAATGCAATTCCCTAATTCACACATTTAGGTGGATGGGGGAATCCTTCCCACTGAGGTATTGTATTTTGACAGCGACGAGCCTTCCTCACTGTCGGAATACAATTAGTGTGTTGCCGGCTATAGCTGATGGCACTGATCGCTTGGGGGTGGGTCTCTGACAGGGTGGTACACGATGGATCAATATGCATACAACCAGCTAGTTCATAAATTCAGCTGGTTGCTGTTGAACCGGCCCAATTTCAATTCATGTATGGCCAGCTTAAGTGTTCCTTTGTAAAGAGCGGGGGTGGTTGGGTCAGGGGAAGGAGGCAACAGACAAGTGAACTGTAGCAGAATATAAACTGTAAAGCATGTTAAATGCAACTGTTTCACTTATAGAGTCTGAGTAACACATTGTGTCACTTTTAATTAAACAGAGGAATATAGCTGTGCTTATGGATCTGCAAAATTCTTTGCTCTTTGTGGCTTTGGTGGAATCATAAGCTGTGGTACAACACATACTGCAGTGGTCCCATTAGATCTGGTTAAATGCAGAATTCAGGTTTGTTTCTACATGCACGTTATGAAGTTTGTAGTGTAAACTAACTAGTGTTGACTAAATTAACTTTGTTTTCGTACTAAAAATATATTCCTCACGCATGCGTGTTTTTTTTAAAGCATGGTTTTCTGGTTTGTTCATTTAGGCGACTACAGTTGCGAATATGGCTCAACAAAATTTTATGCTTTTTGTGGCTTTGGTGGCATCCTCAGTTGTGGTATAACTCACACAGCAGTTGTACCTTTGGATTTGGTGAAATGTCGTATTCAGGTGGGTATGCTAACAATGTTTTCAGAAGCACAATTTACTAAGCATGCTAAACATGACAAGCTTTGTTTATATGCATTATACATGTTGCATTTATTTCCAGTTTGCATGCATGCTGTTTATTATATTATGTTTAGGCCCCTTTCACACTGGAGGGGGGTGCGGTGGCAGTATAGCGCCGCTATACCATCGGAATTGCTGCGCTATTTGCCCGCTAGCGGTGCAGTTTTAACCCCTGCTGGCAGCCGAAAATGGGTTAATACCACTCGCAATGGACCTCTGCAGAGGCGCATTGCTGGCGGTATAGCTGCGGTTTCCCATTGCTTTCAATGGGAATGAGAGTTGGAGCCGTGAACATGCCGCTCCTCTCACCGCTCCAAAGATGCTGCTAGCTGGACTTTTGGAGCAGTCCTGCTAGCGCACCGCTCCAGTGTGAAAGTCCTCGGATTTTACACTGGAGAAACGGCATCCGCTGTTTAGGGTTGGTTTGCGGGCGCTATTTTTAGCGCAATGGCGCCTGCAAACCACCCAGTGTGAAAGGGGCCTTAATGAAGGGTACAGAGGGGGCAATTTGTTGCAACTGGACCAACTATACATGGCAACCAATTGACCTATATTTGTAGCTAGAAAACGATCCAGATTCCCTTTTTGGCTCTTGTTTTGATAAATTTCCCTGTGTAAGCTGACATTTGGAGTTGGGAAATTGATATGTGGGTTTCAAGATGAGGCTCAAAGTGGGGGTCTAGCAGAAAATGTTTTTCCAATTCTAGCAGCATACAGTGCATCCGGAAAATATTCACAGCGCTTCACTTTTTCCACATTTCATTGCTGGCCTTATTCTGGAATGGATTAAATGTTGTTCTACAAACCATACTCTACAATGACAACATGAAAAAGTTTGTTTTGAAGTCTTTGAAAATGTATTAAAGATCTGGAAAAACAAATCCCATGTAGTAGATAAGTATTCACAGCCTTTGCCATGACACTCAAAATTGAGCTCAGGTGCGTCCTGTTTCCACTGATCATCCTTTTTGAGATGTTTTTTACAACTTGATTGTAAAAAAGCGTCCGTCTATGGTAAATTCAGTTAATTGGACATGATTTGGAAAGGCACACACCTGTCCCCCAGCCAATACCATGCAACAGTGAAGCAAGGTTGGTGGCAGTATCATGCTGTGGGAAAGTTTTTTTTTTTTTTTTTTTTTTTTTTTTTTTTTTTTTTTTTTTTTCTGTGGCAGGAACGAGGAGATTAGTCGGGATGGAGGGAAAGATGAATGCCGCAATGTACGGAGACATTCTTTATGAAAACCTGCTCTGGAGCGAAAGGGGGGGTTCTCTTCCATTACTTAACTCGGAAGTCCTCTTTATAACTCCTTGTACACGGCTAACATTACAGCAAATTTTTTATATATATATATATATATATATATATATATATATATATATATATATATTCTCTCTACACTTAAAAGTATTCAAAACTTCAAGATCAATAATAAAAAAAATTAACTGGCACTTTTTAGGATGCCAGTAATCCGCAAGTGATATCATGACATTGTTTCCGGGTTACTAGATCTGAGACCCAAACAAAGCCGATCTGCTTTGTTCAGGTCTTCGGCCCAGCCGGCGGATGTGTTGGCTGGTTGCTCAGGCCTCTCAGTTGGACGGGAGACCCAGGTGGAGGGGGGTGGGGATTTCCCGCTGCTTGTAATTTGATTTCTGGAAAAATAAAATCTTTAAAGCTCAGTCAATATGTATTCTGCTACATATTTTTGGGTTAAAAATAATAATAATTTGAGCACCATAGTATGTAGACACTATAATTTATAACAATTTTCTCTCCTAGGTGGATCCCCAAAAGTACAAGAGCATTTTCAGTGGGTTTTCTGTAACTCTTAAGGAAGATGGTGTCCGTGGACTTGCCAAGGGATGGGCCCCAACATTTATTGGGTACTCCATGCAAGGATTATGTAAATTTGGATTCTATGAAGTCTTCAAGGTCTTGTATTCTAACCTTTTAGGAGAGGTAAGTGTGTTTTGTAAGTTTTCTGATCTTTAAAATGTGTATGAAATTTACTTGGCCTCGTTTTTAAAGTGTTTGTTAAAAAAAAAAAAAAAAGTACTTGCCTCCCTATGTGCAATTGTTTTTTGCACAGGACAGCCTGGATCTTCCTCTTCTCGGGGTCCCTCTTTGCTGCTCCTGGCCCCTCCCTTCTGTCTAGTGCCACTACTGCAAACACCCCCACCCCCTGCTGTCTTCTGGGAAACACACTGGTCCCAGGAGACAATGAGGATGGGCCACGCCGCTTGCGCATGCGCAGTAGGGAACCGGGCAGTGAAGCCGCAACGTTTCACTTCCTGGTTCCCTCACCTAAGGTAAGTGTCCATTTATTAAAAGTTGGCAGCTGCAGAATTTGTAACTGCTGGCTTTTAAAAAAATTTGGGTGGGCCTCTGCTTTAACTATCCATAATGTCTTCATCAGTTTAGGCCAATATGTATCGTTCTACATACCTTTTTTTTTTTTTTTTTTTTTTTTTTTTTTTTAAATTGCAATAAGCATATTTTGATTGGTTTGCACAGAAGTTAGTGTCTACAAAATGTTTTTTTTTGCTAGTGATGGCGGTTCTCAACGTCTATTTTTTGGGACCTGTCACTTTTTTTTTATACAGCGATTGGTGCAATAAGAATGCACTGATTACTGTATAAAGCCTTGTACACACGATCCAATTGTTGGCAAACCGGGCGTCTAACGGTACACAATTGTCGCGCAACAAACACAATATTGGTGACGTACTACGAGGAATTTCAGCTCTTGAGTGCCACCCTTTGGGCACTTCTGCTAATTTCGTGTTTGAGCGTTGATTCAGAGCATGTGTGTTTGTACTTTTTTGACTTGTGTTATGGATTTGTTTACTGACCATCAGAAAATCTGACAACCAACCGTTGTCTGCTGAAAATTTTACTAGCATGTCATCCAACATTTGGTCGAAAGTTGGACAACAATTGTCAAATGGAGTGTACTAATGATCAGTTTTTAGGACCGCAGTCCAACAGACAATCCACTGCTAACAATTGGATTGAGTGTACAAGGCTTTACTGTGGGGGGAGGGGACTGACTCAGAATGGGGATCTGTTTACATTGACAGTCCCCGTCCCCCCCCCCTTCTGTCTGGCTTTGCAGAGCCAGCCACGCGCATCGGCTACCCTGCCGTGCTGCTGGTGCGTGCCTGCTATAGCTGTAAAACGGGACGACGTATGGTGATTTGCGGGAACGAGCCGACCTGCCGCAGTATGATGGTGGTTAATTTAATTTGTGTTTATTTGAAGAAAAAAAAAAATTAACAGTTGCACAAATATTGTGCGGAAATAAATGTAAGAGCCACCATTTTGTTCTCCAGGGCCTTTGTTTTAATAAACTTTGGGGGGTTCGAAGTTGTTTTTGGGGGGCTAAGAGCAAAATGTTTTGGTTGGAAACTGTGTGTGTGTATATATTTGACTTTCGGGCTCGGTTCACACTGCTGCGCTGCGATATGTTGCACATTTTTTATTTATTTTTTTGTGTGTGAATTTACTGCAAATTTCAGGAGTTGGACACAGCTGTGATTGGCTAGATCAACAATGTCTCATGTTAAAAAAAAAAGTGTTAACGTCCTGTGTACTTTATGTTTTTTTGTTTGTTTTTGGAGTAGTGTGGAATTTGCACATATCTGAACCAACAATGCGATTCCAGAACGATTTACATTGATGTCTATGGAGACTAAATTTTGCAACGCTGTAAACTCACACAAGACCCTTTTTATTGAATCGCAACACATGGATGTGAACAACCGTCATTGAAAACAATGACTTTTTGGATGTGCACTTTTTTCCATCGCATTCATTATCGCCTTGCACCAGTGTGAACCGGCCTTCAGGGAACAATACATAATGCAGCTTTTCCTAAATACTTTGTATACAAACCCTGAGGGTTTTTATTTTTTCTACATCTTAGGAAAATACCTATTTGTGGCGCACATCTCTGTACCTGGCTGCATCTGCTAGTGCTGAGTTCTTTGCAGATATTGCACTGGCTCCAATGGAAGCTGCAAAAGTCCGTATTCAAACACAGCCAGGATATGCAAATACTTTGCGACAAGCGGCACCCAAGATGTTTGCTGAAGAAGGAATCTGGGCGTAGGTTTTTCTGCTTTTCATTGTTTTTAAAATGAATTGATGAATCTCTTAAACTGTTCTAAATGTTTTTTGCTTTTTGGCTTCCTAAATGAAACATGCTCCCTTAGATCCACCTTTGTGGGTGTTCTAACTTGTTCTGAGTTCAGCTGGATTGATCTAGCAGTTCCAGTTCAGTGTCACCCAGCAACTTTTTTGGTTGTACAGTCAAAGGTGCTTGAGTCATTGGCATGTAAGAATAATATACCTGCATGTTGGCTATTGATGTTCTGTTGACAGTGGTTGCAACATTTAATGCTGTGCTGCTTTTCACCAATAGGACTTGGCTAATATGCGGACAGTTAATTGGAGCATAAAGAGACACTATGCATTGTCTTCTCAAGCTGTACTTTAGGCATAAGTTAAATGTGCTGTATTTGTAGGTTCTACAAAGGAGTTGCTCCTCTCTGGATGAGGCAAATTCCCTACACCATGATGAAGTTTGCTTGCTTTGAACGTACAGTTGAAGCACTGTACAAGCACGTTGTACCCAAGCCACGAAGTGAATGTTCAAAGTCCGAACAGTTGGTTGTGACATTTGTTGCTGGCTATATTGGTAAGTGCACCAGGTTTGCTATGTTACTACTTCACCACCACTGCATGAAATTTTACTCCGTTTAGATGACTCCAGGTGGTTCAGAAAGTTCATGAATTTAAGGTGCTGTGTACCTGCTACATAAAAAGAATTGGACAAAAAGCGGTTGTAACGGAACGTCCCACACTCCGATTAAGTGCTTCCGTCATTTACCGCTTATCAGTCTGGATATAGATATCAGATATTCCAGCTGCCCTTAACACCCAACGAGACTTGTTTGAGTGTTTAATAGAACCAAGAATGCAACCTTATATACAGTTTAAAGAGGTGGTAACCAGAACATAAATTAACATGAGCTAATTAACTAATAATTTACCCAGACGAGGTGACTCAGAGATATGACCTTTCAAGGTAGATGTCCCGTCTCCTCTCACCTGCTATACAATACACATAAGTGTAAACACAGGACATCTTCACACAATAGCAGGCTCAATTAGCACAGAACAGAGAGATGGCTGGAGGCGAGGACATTAGCATCCAACAGTATGAAGGAGTCTCTCTTACAATTAACCCCTTGAGTTCAGAATCAACCAGTAAATAGTTCTTTAATATATTGTGGATGATAATTGTATAATAATCCCATCTCAGGTAGTCCAAGATATCATTTCTAAGTCATCCTGTGCCCCTAGTGGACATAGGATGATTCTAGACATAAGAGGGTCCGAGTCTGTCACAGCTGTTGACCAGTTTCACCTACACAACCTAGGTGCAGTCCAGGATTGTGGTCTAAGATTTTAAAACCCCCCCCTTTTTTTTTTTTTTTTTGCCAACATAATGAACTTTGGAAAAGGGCAAAGTTCTTCTGTTCATCATAAAAGTATTAAACTTTCTTCTGAATGAATCTTATTTTAAACAAGTCCAGCCTGACCTCGTTTGAATGGGCTTCTATGGAGCACTCCTGTGACACGTTTTCAGAAGAGAGTGGTCTGCAGTCCACTCTGCTGATGTCACCAAGATCAGTCCAGGCATCCCGTTTTCCCAACTATGGGAGTCTAGTTCCACCAGGTGCCTGAAATGATAGCCACCTCAGACTCTCAGCTCAGCGCTCCAGTGAGCATGGAGAAGCAGAGCTGCTGATTGACTGGCAGCAGCTCTCTGCCTGGAGCAGTGAGAACCGAGCCATTGGCTATGTTTGATTGCTCGGTTCTCAGTGAAGTGGCCCCGGGGGGCAAAAAAAGATTCCCATACTTTGTGTGTGTGTGTGTTTTTTGTTCTTGACTTTCAAAATGAAACATGCTCCCTTAGATCCACCTTTGTGGGTGTTTTAACTTGTTCTGAGTTCAGCTGGATCGATCTAGCAGTTCCAGTTCAGTGTCACCCAGCAACTTTTTTGGTTGTACAGTCAAAGGTGCTTGAGTCATTGGCATGTAAGAATAATATACCTTCATGTTGGTCATTATGTTCTGTTGGCAGTGGTTTCAGTACCATGTCTCACCAACAGGACTTGGCTAGTATGAGGACAGGTCGTCTTGGACCATAAAGACTGTATACTCCCATGCTGTTCCACATATTCAATAAAGTTTAAAAAGCAGAAGTAGCTGCAGTTTGTTGTAGCAATAAAGGTTTGTTAGTTGTGCTTTGACAATTGATGTGTTTTACTATAAAGACTGAATAACGTCTCTTTTATAGCTGGTGTGTTCTGTGCCATCGTCTCCCATCCTGCTGATTCAGTGGTGTCTGTGTTGAACAAAGAAAAGGGAAGTACTGCAACGGCAGTCCTTAAAAAACTTGGACCAAAAGGTGCGTTTAAAAAAAAATAAAGTTGTGTATATACTTTGTTTTTCCACTTAATACATTTTACTTTTTTATACATTCGACTCAAATATATTTTTTTTATTTGTCTATGCACAGGAGTCTGGAAGGGGCTAACGGCCCGTATCATCATGATTGGTACCTTGACTGCTCTGCAGTGGTTCATCTATGACTCTGTGAAGGTCTACTTTAGACTTCCTCGTCCTCCTCCCCCTGAGATGCCAGAGTCTCTGAAGAAGAAGCTTAGCTTGACTGAGTAAACGCATGGACTTGAATAGTGAAAGTTCCAATGACACTTTAAACTGAGAATTTTTTATAAATGCAATTGCGTAGGACTTGCCATTTTCTCAGATGTAATTATTGGTTGTATTCACTCTGCTTGGTACCCCACAACTGTAACTTGGTTTTACCACTGTACCTGTCTCTAAATAAACAGAAGACCCAGGCGGATGAAATATTGAGAATTTTGTCACACTTTGCGTTTTTGAAGTAAAGAGAAAATATTGGAAAAGTGAAGGTTTAGAGAATAATGAAATCTTGACTACTGAAATATTGGTGCAAAACTGATTGGATATTTGGGACAGTTTTGGTGGATTGTTCTATAGAGTGCAAGATTAGGGGTTGTCATCCTTATCCTGGCTTCAATGTTTAATGATTCACTGACCTAAAACAAATGTGGGGGCGAAGAACTCCCCATGTGCATGTCCCAGGTCACTCTTATTTAAACAAAGCTGACCTCTGTGAAGCCTTGTAGCTTTAACATTTTTGAAAGTGGCCAATATTGCTATTGCATGTTACTTTTAGTGATCACTTTAAATTTCTGCATGTGTAAATTTCTACTAGAGTTAAAGTTTTTGGTAGATTTTTCTATACAGTGACAAAGTATGTGAACCCATCAGAATTGGTTTTCTGCTGTAATTTGCCATAAATTGGGATTTGAGCCTCATCTAAGTCACAAAAATGGACAACACAATGAGAGCTGAAATGGCTGAGTTTTAGGTCAAAACTTTTTTTTTTTTTTAATTACCATGGTACAAACATACATGAGAGACTTTCCATAATATATCTTACAATCAATGAGGACCATATAAGAAATGGATCAAAGCAGTGCAATGGAAAGAGATATACAAAAAGATGAAATGGCTTCGTTTTGAACGGTGTATGGCTGTCCTAGTTAAACCCTATAGGTTAATTACCGTATTTATTGGTGTATAACACGCACCCTAACTTTAAGAGGAAAGTTTTCAGGAAAAAAGGCACACGGCCCCCTGCATACAACGCGCAGGCACAGTTTACCCTCTTTTCAGGGTAAAATGAGTTGTATGCCAATAAATACAGTACTTTAAAAAAAGCTACTGTATATACTTGAGAATTAGCTGGCCCAAATATAAGCCGAGGCACCTAATTTTACCACAAAAAACTGGGAACGTATTGACTCAAGTAAAAGCCTAGTATGAGAATCCAGCAGCTACTGTAAGCGGAAAGATAGACAATGACCATTTGTGCGCCTCACTGTGCCCGTGTCGGTGTACCTGATATTCGTGACAGGCTGCGGCCGTCCATTATTTAAAAGTCGCGGCCTGGTCCTGTTCCGTGATGGGCGTTTCCCAGCAGACACTGTTCCGCCTATCACAGAATGGGATCAGGAGGAGGCCTTGACTTTTAAATAATGGATGCCCACAGCCTGCCACAAATATCAGGTACACTGACTCGAATATAAGTCGAGGGGGGGGGGGGTATTTTCAGCTTTAAAAAAAGGGTTGACAAACCCTGCTTATACTCGAGAGTGTATGTGTATTGCACACCTGGAGTCCACTTAATGCAACTAATTTGCAGGTATAGGTTAGAGCCACTTTGCTAAGACACTCAAACATTTTAAGATTGCTGCTCATAAGCATCAGTTGATGTGAACCACGCCTTGCAAAAAAAGCTCTGAAAACTATGATCAAGTGTAGTTGATCTGCATATAGAAAAAGATAAAAAATCTATCTCAAAGTGTTTAGGTATCCATCAGTTGACAGAAATGTGAGATTTACTGAAATGGGAAAGGTGTAAAATCTGGTGCCACTTTGTATAGAAACCAATCGGCTTCCAGTTTTTATTGCAATGGCTTACTTGAACAAGCTGAAGTTTTAGAAGCTGATTGGCTACCATGCACAGATGCACCAGGTTTTGCACTCTGGCTTTAGTATATCAACCCCATTGTCTATCAATAGAGCCTGTTTAGTACTGTGGCTTCTCCTTCCTAGAAGTGTGCTCCCAGCCAAAATGACTCCCAAGACACACCTGCAGAATCCTTAAAGTGGAGGTTCACCCGAACAGTTAATTTTTAAGATTAGATTGATGCTCATGTAGTCAAGGGGAATCGGGTAGGTTTTTTTTTTTTTTTTTTAAATCGAAGCAGTACTTACCGTTTTAGAGAGCGATCTTCTCTGCTGCTTCCGGGTATGGGCTGCAAGACTGGGCTTTCCTATTTGACAGGCTTCTGACGGTCGCATACATCGCGTCACGATTTTCCAAGAGTAGCCGAACGTCGGTGCGCAGGCACCGTATAGAGCCGCACCGACGTTTGGCTTCTTTTGGCTACTCGTGACGCGATGTATGCGACCGTCGGAAGCCTGTCAAATAGGAACGCCCAGTCCCGAAGACCATACCCGGAAGCGGCGGAGAAAATCGCTCTCTAAAACGGTAAGTACTGCTCGGATTTAAAAAAAACTACCCGATTCCCCTTGACAAAATGAGCATCAATCTAATGTTAAAAATTATTTTTCAGGTGAACTCCCGCTTTAATGAGGTGAAAAACTCAAGTGGAAAGCTAAAGACTTAAAGACATCACTGTAACTGTCAAACATCCCTGTTCGGTAATCTAGTAGGTATTTTGAGCAGACAAGGTGTCATGGCAGAACACACCAGAGGAAGCTGTTGCTCTCCAAAAGGTAAAGACATTGCTGCGTGTCTGAAGTTTGACAAAGAACACCTTGGTAAAGCGTAAGGCTACTGGGAATGTTTTGTGGACGAAGGAAACCAGTTGAATTGTTCAGAAAGAAAACGCTGCACTATGTAAGGCAGTGTTTCTCCAATTCCAGTCCTCAAGGCGCCCCAACAGGTCATGTTTTCAGGATTTCCCTCAGATAAAATGGCTGTGGTAATTACTAAGGCAGTGAAATGGATCAAATCACCTGTGCAAAATAATGGTAAGCCTGAAAACATGACCTGTTTAGGTGCCTTGAGGACTGTAGTTGAGAAACATTGATGTAAGGCACCGCTTAACATCACCCCAGTGGGGAAGTATGATGGAGGGGACATTATGATTTGAACTTTATTATGTTGACCACTTGCCATCATCAAAGGAAAATGAATTCCCAAGTTAACCAAAATATCCTACAGGATCATGTCAGAGTGGCTGTCAGCCTTCTCAAGTTTTAGAAGTCTGGTGATGCAGGAGGACGATGACCCTAAGTATTAAAGTAAATCGACCACAGACAGGCTTAAAGCGGTGGTTCACCCATAAAAACGACTTCCCCCCCTATTACACTGCCCCCCCGCATTACAATACGAATATGCCATTAATTTTTTTTTGCCTGCTGTACATACCTGGGTACAGCTATTCACCCGTGTCCTCCGGGTTGCGAGTCCCGCGGGAGTGGGCGTTCCTACCATGGCGGTGATTGACGTTTTGACTAAAAAGCGAGCTCCCCCCGTCGCGTAAGCAGCGTCACGATTGGCGGAAGGAGCCGAACGGCGAGTCGGCGCTATACTGCGCATCGCAGTTCGGCTCCTTTCGCCAGTCGTGACGGGTGAATAGCTGTACCCAGGTATGTACAGCAGGCAAAAAAAAATTAATGGCATATTCGTATTGTAATGCGGGGGGGCAGTGTAATAGGGGGAAGTCGTTTTTATGGGTGAACCACCGCTTTAACAAAAAATGCGCCTTTTTGGAGTGGCCCAGTCAGAGCCCATGGAGCTGCTGTGGAATGACCTGGAGATGTGATCATACATCCTACAAATGTGTCTGAGCTGAAGCAGTTTTGTAAAGTTGAATGGTCAAAATCCATCTGAACATTGTGCAGGTCTGATCCAGAGCTACTGAAAGCACTTGAAGTCTGCTGCCAAAGGAGGGTTTGACCAGTCATTAACTCAATGGGTTAACTTGCTTTTTCCTCCAGCTCTTTGAATGTTTAATGTATGTGTTCAATAAAGACATGACAATTGTTTGTCAGCTTAGATCCCATACACACTATACAACTTTTGTCTGATTTACCGAAAAGCATGTAGTGCAAGGGCCTGCCTGATTGCATACACATTTAAACTCTTAAGTTTGACCTCCATAATATAGTTTTGGAAAATCTACAGAAAATTGTTAGTTTATCCAGCTTTAGGCACATTGGGGTTGATTTACTAAAGGCAAATCCACTTTGCACTACAAGTGCACTTGGAAGTGCAGTCGCTGTAGATCTGAGGGGAAGCTCTGCTGATTTCTATCATGTACAAACAAAAAAGCTGTTTTTATTTTCCTTGAATGTCCCCCTCGGATCTACAGAGACTGCACTTGTGCAAAGTGGATTTGCCTTTAGTAAATAAACACCATTGTGCTTGTCAATTGTGACTTAGATGAAAATCTGATCACGATTTTAGTCTAGGTTCACACTGACAGCAGCAAATTTAAAGGGATGTACAGGTATGCCCATTTGCCTGCTCGTGCCATGTTGTCAATGTACATCTGCGTGCGGCGGTCGGCAAGTGGTTAAAGGATAATTTAACCTGTCTGACCATATCGTTTAATTAGGCAATTTAGTTAAGCCCTGCATGAGGGCGCTATTGAGCCGCCTTTTGCAGTTCATTGAGTCTTCTTGCTCTCCAGGAAGTCTAGGTTTACATCTATGAGGGCTGCACTTGATGCGCTTTTCAGGCGTGTTTTCTTTTCTTTTTTTCTTTTTTTAAACCCTAGTTTTTGCATGCAATTTTAATGCATTTTACGTTTTACATATTTTTTTTCTCTCTTTAACCACTTAAACCCCGGACCATTTTGCTGGCCAAAGACCAGGCCACTTTTTGCGATTCCTCACTGTCGCCTTTTTTTTTTCTTTTTAAATGGAGCTTTCTTCTGGTAGTATTTGATCACCTCTGCGGTTTTTATTTTTTGCTCTATAAACAAAAATAGAGCGACAATTTTGAAAAAATTCAATATTTTCTATTTTACTTTTTGCTATAATAAATATCCCCTAAAAATATCTAAACATTTTTTTTTTCTCTTCCGTTCATGGACGGACACAGCAGCAATTGATCTTAGGGTATTATATCCTTCCTTCCAGGAGAGACTAGGCATAAAAAACAGCACTTCAAGTGTTAAAACACTTTCCTCAGTACAGCTTCTCCCAGGGGGCGTGGTCCTCCGGGTATAACCCACTCTCTGACTCGGCAGCTCCAGTTTTTTTTTCTGCCTAGCCTCAGGAGTAGGCATGGCCTTCTGGAGTCCACGTACTCTAGAATTTTTTATTTATTTTTTTCGCTTTTTTTTTGTTCTTGTTCCTGCATTTTTGTTCCTGATATCTTCTATCAACTGCTGACTGGGTGACAGGCTGGGTCTTGACCCTTGTAGTCCCCCCTCATGCTCGGCCATCGAGTGTGTGCCAGCCCTCAGCTCTGGATCGTCCACGGCATGCCCTGTTGCTCCAGGGGTGGCCGGGGAACTACATGTTCCAGGGCACACATAAGACCGGTCTTTATGGCTTTGTCACAATGTTTCTGGCTGACAGCCATGCCGTTGAGCGGACGTTGATTCTGTCCGGGATGCCTCCAGCCGGTGGTTGCAGGATGGGTAAGTAGCGGCCCCTTGCCCTGGCAAGGTGGTATGGCTGGTTCTTTCCTTGGGCAGGTCGAATGAGGGTCCGCTCTGCTTTCCTCTCTCCCTTCCTCTCCCTCTTTCCCCATGCTGGGTGGCAGCTGTAAGGGGGGGGGGGGGCCCTCCTGGGGTTCTGTCACTACCGGGGACCGTGTACTGTAAGGTGCTGTTTTTGTTGGGGGAGTTGCTGTATCTGCTGTGTCACTGTGTTTTTAAACACGTGTATGGCCACCATTTTGCCGCGGACGCGGTGTGTATAGGTCGGCGGCCATTTTCTTGTGGCCCGAATGCTGTTTTTTCTGCATACGGCAGCCATCTTGGAAAAGTCTTGGCCTCTAGTGCCTATAATAGCGCAGCAAAAGCCCGCGAATAGCTTCCTGAGGGGCATCGCAGCGCTTCAGCTAACACTACAACCGGGGGTGGTGAGTTCCCTGGGGGTCCCCTGCCCCTCTGTTTTGCAACGGGGAGGGTGACCGGTGTGTGTCTGCCTTGCAATACTAAGGAGGCATAAGCGGTGGGTCCACAAGGAGTTTGAACAGAGGCTCCTACCCCAACCATGCCCGAGTTAACCCTTAGTGCCCCTGCGGTCTCTGTAGAGCCCATACGGCAGTCCCTTAGGCATTTTATCGCCAGGATTGAAGCGCAAATGGCCAGAAGCGGGGTAAAAACCCCCTCCCTGCGCCTGCTTCTGGGGATGGCTCTGACACGGAACCGGACCCTGCTGCTGGCTCTGGTTCCATCTTGTCAGATGTTGCAGGCTTAGCCCACACGGTCAGTGAGGATGACTCTGCTTCAGGGTCAGCGCTTGATAAGGCGTTTTGTTGGAGCTTTTATCACTACGGTGCGGGATACTCATAAACTTGAGGACGGCGGAGTCGTCCCTTTTGGGTTTCGCAAGCCTCCCCGCACCGCAAAAAGTGTTTCCTTGTGTTCAATATCTGGACAAAATAATGTACAAGGAATGGGATCGGCCGCAGAAAGTTTTTGCTGTACCAAAATACTTTGCGGTCCGTTATCCTTTTGAGGAAGTCTTTAAAAAAAAAAAAAGTCCTCTTGTCAGCGGACCCCCCTGTGTCCAGACTGAACAAGTCTGCCACATTACCTGTGGAAGGGGCTCCCGCCTTAATGGACCCCGCAGCTAGGAGAGCTGCGGCTGTGGCTCGCTCCATGTTCACAGTAGTGGGGTCGGCAGTGAGACCGGTTTTGGCTGGAGCTCTAGTGTCACAGACAAATACCGAGCGGGCAAAGTCCCTGCTGCAGGATCTGGAGGCGCATAATGCTCCTGAGCTCTGTGTGGCCCTGGCTGACCAGTTGGTGCAGGGCCTGCAGTTTGTCTGTGAATTGGCTCTGGATATGCTCCCCTTGCTCTCCAGGGCCTCCGCCTACGCAGTGGTACTATGCCATCTTGTGGGGGGTCCCTCCAATCCTGGACCTCAAGGCCCTTAACTCTTTTGTCAAAATGCAAGATTCAGGATGGAATTGTTCGCTCGGTAGTGGCGGCTCTCCATCAGGGGGACTTTATGGCATCCTTGGGTACTCAGGACGCGTACCTGTATATTCCCATACGCGCAAAACACCAGCGGTTCCTGCGTTTGAAGAGGACCATTTTCAGTTTGTGGCCCTCCCCTTCGGCCTGGCTTCGGCACCACGCGTTTTCACAATCATGCTCGCTCCGATTCTGGCCCTGCGGAATCGCTATTGTTGGAGACCTGGACGACTTTCTCCTAAGAGCTTCTTTAAGCTCAGACTTAGGAGAGGATGGGTTCATCACCTGCCAGCCCCTCCAAAAGATTCGGGTGGCTACTGAATGTCCAGGAGTCAATGTTGGTACCATCCTAACGACTGGAATACCTGGGGTTGGTCCTGGATTCCTCAGAAGCGAGTTTTTTCTCCCGACGGAAGAACTCCAGACACTGCAATCTGCGGTGCATCGGTTTGCGACCCAGCAGTGGTCGTCGCTTCGCCTTTGCAAGAGAATTCTGGGTCCCATGGTAGCCTCTTTCGAAGCGGTTCCGTATGCCCAATTCCACACCCGAGTGTTACAGAAAGAGATTCTGTCACGTTGGGACAAGCTCTCTTCGTCTCTGGATTACCACATTTGGGTGAAGTTGGCTGGTCAGGTCCTCCCTAGTGTGGTGGCTGACATCTCCGGTACTTCGGACCGGGAAATTATTTTTGCCGTGCTATCGGACAGTGGTCACGACAGATGCCAGCCTCTCCGGCTGGGGGCGTTCTGGAGTGTCCAGTCAGCCCAGGGCGCTGGACTCAGGTGGAGTCCCGCCTGCCAGTCAATGTCCTGGAGCTCCGGGCTATCAGGCTGCGTCTCCCCAAGTGGTTTCTGGATCTGCAGGACCGTTCGGTCAGGATCCAGTCCGACAACACCACAGCCGTGGCGTATGTCTACAATCAAGGGGGCACGCGGAGCTCGGCCGCGGTGGTGGAGGTTGCACACATCCTTCGGTGAGCCACAAGGTAAGCCCCGGCTCTGTCGGCCGTGTACATTCTGGGGGTGCAGAGTTGGCAAGCCGACTACCTAGGTCGCCAAACACTGGACCAGGGAGAATGGTCGTTGCACCCGGAAGTGTTTTCGCGGCGTGGACCTTCGGGCATCCCGTCTCAATCGCAAGGTGTCACGTTTCGTGGCCAGGTCAAGAGACCCTTGGGCGGACGCGTTGGTGGCACCGTGGGGTCACTTTCGCCTAAATCTACGCTTTCCCTCCTCTGAAGCTTCTCCCTCACCTGTTGTGGAGAGTGGAAGCGGAGGAGATGCCAACAATCCTAGTCGCTCTGGATTGGCCGCGCCTTCCTTGGTACGCGGACCTGGTGCGTCTGGTGGCGGACGTCCCTTGGATTCTACCCCTCAGAGTAGATGTCCGATTTTTCCTCACCCTGCTTTACAGTCGCTGGCTTTAACGGCATGGCTGTGGGAGCCAGGAGCTGGAGGTTCGAGGTCCGTCGGACTCGGTGATCTCTACCATGCTACTTGCACGGAAGTTTACTTCACGTAGGATTCGCCATCGTACGTGAAAGGCCTACATCTCTTCGTGTGCAGAGATGAAAGGACACCCCCGCACATACGTGCTGTCCCAGATGCTGCTGTTCCTACAGCGGGGAGTGGGTCAAGCTCTCGCCTTAAGTACGGTTATGGGTCAGATTCCGGCCTTGGCTGTTTATTTTCAGCGTCAGTTGGCGACGCACTCCCTGGTGCGTACGTTTGTACAGGGGGTCAGGCTTGTGACCTTCCTGTGTGTCCTCCACTGCCTCCATGGGACTTGAATTCGGTCCTCTAGGTCAGTGTTTCTCAACTCCAGTCCTCGGGGCGCACCAACAGGTCATGTTTTCAGGATTTCCCTCAGATCAAACTGCTGTGGTAATTACTAAGGCAGTGAAACTGATCAAATCACCTGTGCACAATAATGGAAAGCCTGAAAACAAGACCTGTTGGTGCGCCCCGAGGACTGGAGTTGAGAAACCCTGCTCTAGGTGCTTCAAAAGGGCTCCGTTTGAGGACATTCGGGAGATTCCTCTTTCTCTCTGTCTCTGTCCCCCTGCTGAGTCAGAGAGTGGGTTATACCCGGGGGGCCACGTCCCCTGGGAGGAGCTGTACTGAAAAGAGAAATGGATTTTACGGTGAGTACAAAAATCCTATTTTTTTTCCCCCAGTTTAGGCCGATACGTATTCTACATATTTTTGGTAAAAAAAAATTGCAATAAGCGTATATTTGGTTTGCGCAAAAGTTATAGCGTCTACAAAATAGGTGATAGAAATGTCGCATTTTATTATATATATTTTTTTTATTAGTAATGGGGGCGATCTGCGATTTTTATCGTGACTGTGACATTATGTTAGACACTTTTGACACATTTTTGGGACCATTGTAATTTTTACAGCGATATTTGCTATACAAATGCACTGATTACTGTGAAAATGACACTGGCAGTGAGGGGGTTAATCACTAGGTGGCGCTGAATGGGTTAAGTGTGCCCTAGGGAGTGCTTCTAACTGTAGGGGGGATGGGCTGTGTGTGACAGGACAGTAATCACAGCTTCCGATTACAGGAAGCTGCGAACACTGTCCTGTCACTAGGACGACTGGGGAAATGCTTGTTTACATCAGCATTTCCCCGTTCTTCCTCAGTGACATGATCGCGGGTATACCCGTGGACATTGAGTCCACGGTCGGAGTCACGGCGGGCGGTGACATACACAATGCTGCTATCTTAAAGGGGATGTATATATACGTCCTTTTGCCTGCCCGTGCCATGCTGCAGATGTATGTCTGCGGGCAGCAATCAGTTAAACACACACTAAGTAGTTGGTTGCCAAGGAACAGGCCCCTCCAAATCCATACCAGACCCAAAGGGCCTGGTATGGTACTGGGGGGTGTATAAAATATATCTCTCGCGCTACTGTGAGTATATAAAAATTAATATGAAATAATTAAACACGACTAAAGCTGCTAAACCTCAAAACGTTCACCGAACATAAAATAGAAGTGTATAAATAAATGATTAGCGCTAAAGTTCAAACATACAAGTGCTGGCACCTTGTGCCATATAATAAAAAAAATGCTAATAAGCAATCTAATAGAGATGTGTAAACTCAAATATAAATAAATAATTATTAATATAAATAAGTAAATATGAGTGACATGAAATACAATAATCCTGTTATCCACAGTGATCAAAAGCATATATGTGCAAAAATGCAGAATACACCACCTCTAAATTAAAGTGCAAAAATGTGAACTGTTGCTGAAGGCAACTAGTCTATAATAAAGTGCTGTCCGTGATGGTTAACTATGATTGTCCATGCTGGTAATGGTTCAATAGTGCAAACAATAGATCAGTAATGGAATTATTCCCATAGATGAGAGGTTCTCAGACCTCCTGGCCGTTCAAATTGTAGATCCTTCCCTGGTTAAGTTGTGAGTTGTATTATTGAACCATATGGGACCTCCTCCACCTGTCTCCTAAAACTCTCACCTCCCAGCTCTTTAAGTAAGGCACATAGGGCAAGCGATAATCTCCTAGTGTCCAAACGACTGGTAGCCTGTATATCCCGTATATTGCATTCCATGCTTCGGGTGTGTATATAGAGTGATGTCAAAAGTAGAAATGAAAAACATCAAATCTATATGGATTCCCTAGAAAATTCCATATAGGATGTATCTATTTAAAATGTTAAAAATATATATTAATTTCAGTATCTTTCATGATTTTTAACATTTTAAATAGATACATCCTATATGGAATTTTCTAGGGAATCCATATAGATTTGATGTTTTTAATTTCTACTTTTGACATCACTCTATATACACACCCGAAGCACGGAATGCAATACGGGATATTGAGGATGAGAAACAAAGATGTTTTCCTCTGTTTTTGTTATCCAGTTAAAGCCAGTCAGTCCGCTGTGTAGATAATTTGAACTAATGACATGAGTAACATTTGGGTCTTTCTTCTCTTTTTTGATGTTTGCTGACGATGTTTTAAATGCAGTTTTATTAACCTTCATTGCATACAATGAAAGACGTTTTTGAACTGACAGAGCTTCAACAAAATGGAGTCGTTACATTAACCATAAGCCTGTGGAAAAATGGCGACTTCCATAGGTCTTGTTTACAATAGCCAACAAAATGGCGGATCGTAGACTTCCGGTTTAGCGATATAAAGGAATTGCCTCAATAGCCAATCAGGTTCCCCTGAAGAAGTCACGAGGTTAGTGACGTAACGCCGTAGGGAAATCGAGGCCGACAGCGCGGACCAGGAGCAGCGGAGGTTCATAGTAAGACAGTGCTTACACACTGTAACATACCCTGCTGACTTTTTCTTTTTCTTTCTCGTACATCACGGGACACAGAGCAGCATATTCATTACTATGTGGGTTATATGGAGTACCTTCAGGTGATGGACACTGGCAATCTCAAACAGGAAGTGCCCCTCCCTATATAACCCCCTCCCATAGGAGGAGTACCTCAGTTTTTTCGCCAGTGTCTTAGGTGTTGGTCATGGAATAGCTTGTCTCCTACATCCTTGGGATCAAGGCAGGCTAACCGGATCTGTCCAAGGTGCCTCAGAGCCAAAGTGGACAGTACCCGGGCCCCAAACCGTGGGGTTTTGCCCATAATGCTTCTCTTTTTAGAGAGCTGGACCCTGGGCCCAGGACTTAGAACCTCTGCGGTACCTAAGGTAACCTGTTTGCCAGGGTGCTATATGGGCCCAGGACAGTGGGTTCCTTTTTAGGACCCCAGGGCCTGAAGGTCTAGTACGCCACCCACGGAGATGGGGGAAGATTGGACCGCTTGCTATGCAAAGTCCTGCGGCATGGAGCAGGTAAGAAAGGGGGGGCCCGCGGAACTTGGTTCGTCGGCAGGCTCTCTAGGGAGATCTTTGGGGGATGTGCCTGAGTATGCTCTTGCATTGGCAGTTTTGGGCCACTATGTCTATCAAAGAGACAGGATGGTCTATGTATGGGCTCCCATGTGTGATCTTCCTAAAGATATGTGTTGCATTGTAAATTGTCTGCTGGGCGCTGGGTTGGGAAAGGAGCTGTGTATTGGCTATGCTTTCCCAGGACTGGGGGGTCAGTGACTCACCTGAGGCCTTACCTGTCTGGGTGCCGTGCGGTGTCGTCCTCCAGCATCAGTAAACGCTTCCGGCGTGGCCCCCATCCTCCGCAACACGGGCGCGCGCCCTGTAATATAGGCGCAGGGTGATGATGCGCGCTGTTGTGGAGAAAGGGGGGCGGGACATCTAGTCTCATAAAAGGAAGGGGCAGCCCTTCCTCTATGCTGTGTAGCTCAGTTGCTTGCTGAGCTTGAAGGAGGAGGACCCAGAGCGGCTGCAGAGCGGCTGAGGGCACCCAGTGGCGCAAGGAAGTATTGCAGTTCTGGTGAACAGAACTAGCTGTGTGGTTACTAGCCTAAAAAATTCCTTATACAGCAGATGGATACTTGCAATTTTTTGAGGGAAGACAGCATGTTTTCATAAAAAAAAAAAAAGGTTATTGAAAAAAAAAAAATATATATATATATAGGAAACATGCTGGTCTTCCCGTTTTGGTTTTTGGACGTTAGTTGTTAATACCGTTCCCTAAACCGTACTATTTCTTTCTCCTAGCTACAACCATCAAAGCTTGTAAGCAGGGGTACCTCGGTATTGTACCATGGCTTCCAAAGGTTCAGGATCAGGGGGTACAAAAGAAAGGGGCTCCCCCTCAGATTCTGACGGTTCAGATCGGCCTATGCCGGTACTTTCCCCACAGGTTATTACACCATTGGGCACCTTGGTTAAGCCATTAGGGAGATCTGGTGCTGAGGCTACATCAGATCCACCCAACCCTGTGTTTATCACAGAGAGTATGCTAGCCGCCTCCTTGGAGGTGCTAGAGAAAAGATTGGCGGCTATGATAGCCAAATCTACACCGGGTAAAAAGCGGACTAGGTCTCCGTCGCCTGAGTGTGGACCCTCAGATGCTGAGGTTCTCTCCCCGGGGGGATTTGAGTTGCAGGAAGATCATTTGGACCGGGACCAAATTGGTTCAGAGGTTGAGGGTTCGGCTAATGAAGAGCCTTGCTCGGCCTCCCAAGCAGAAAGCTTCTGGGTTCATTCTCTGACAGACATGGTCCACTTGGCGTTTAATTTGCCTTTGCCGGAACCTCAGGGTCCGGCCGTATCATCTTTAGGCTCTTTGAAAACGCCTCGCAGTAGCGCTGTTTTTCCAGTCCATCCTCTTTTAGAGGAAGTAATCTTCCAGGATTGGGCACGACCAGACAGAATCTTTTTACCACCTAAAAGATTTTCAGTCGTCTATCCTATGGAAGAAAAATTTGCCAAAAAGTGGACTCTCCCAGTGGTGGATGCCGCCATCTCCTGTGTAAATAAGTCCTTGACTTGCCCGGTAGAAAACATACAGGTGTTTAAAGAACCGGTTGATAAGCGTTTGGAGACGCTTTTAAAAGCATCCTTTACTACGGCGGGTGCAGTAATACAGCCAGCGGTGGCTGCTATTGGAGTTTGTCAGGCACTAACAGACCAGACAAGACAAATGCTTAAGGTTATTCCGGCCCAACAGGCGGAAGAATTATCTGATATTCCTAGAGCCATGTGCTTCGCGGTGGATGCTATAAAGGATTCCATCCAGCAAGCGTCTTGTCTGTCACTATTTTTAGTACATATGAGAAGGCTCTTATGGTTAAAGAACTGGGAGGCTGAGCCCCCATGCAAAAAGCTCCTGGCAGGGTTTCCCTTCCATGGAGAACGACTCTTCGGAGAAGATCTGGATAAATACATTCAGACTATTTCAAGTGGCAAAAGTACACTTCTACCAGTAAAAAAGAAGGTCCGGGGACCTGCGTTCAAACGGCAGCTTCCCCCTGCTCAGGGGCCCGCCAATTCCAGGCAGTATCGACGGCCTCTTGCGAGATCATACTTTAACAATAAGCCACCAGGACAAGCCTTTGGAGGCAAGAAGCAGTGGTATCGTAAGCCAGCAAAGACAGCCCCTAAGTCTGCCTCATGAAGGGACGCCCCCACCCACGAAGGTGGGGGGAAGGCTGCGTCTTTTTTCGGAAATTTGGGAGACCGACATTCCCGACAAGTGGGTCCGGTCTTCCGTGGCCACAGGCTACAAATTAGAATTTCTAAGAATCCCTCCACCTCATTATCAGGAGTCGAGAGTGCCAGTCGAGCCGACAAAGAAGGCCGCCTTAATGGCGGCATTAAATCATTCGCTTTACCAAGGCGTGATAGTAGAGGTACCAGCCAAGGAACAGGGGCTAGGGTTCTACTCCAATCTGTTCATCATCCCAAAGCCCAACGGCGATGTCAGGCCAATCTTGGACTTAAAGGGAATAAATGCGTACTTAAAAGTACGCTCGTTCCGGATGGAATCCGTGCGATCGGCAGCCGCCGCACTTCAGAAAAACGACTTTCTGGCATCCATAGACATAAAGGATGCTTACCTTCATGTGCCAATTTTTCAGCCACATCAAAGGTTTCTACGCTTCACAGTGGCTCGGCGTCATTTTCAATTTGTGGCACTCCCTTTCGGGTTGGCTACAGCTCCTCGAGTATTCACCAAGGTCCTAGCTCCAATTCTAGCCAACCTAAGAATCCAGGGGATCATTGTCCTAGCATACCTGGACGACCTTCTAATCATAGATCATTCGTCTCCTGGCCTGGAAAGAGCAGTGGCTCTCACGGTTCGATACCTAGAAAGGTTCGGTTGGGTCCTAAACCGAGAAAAATCAGCTTTCCAACCCACAAAGAGGTTGGAATATCTCGGCATGTCATTAGACACGGAACAACAAAGGGTGTTCCTGCCTCGAATAAAGGTCGAGGCTATCAAAGAATTGATACATCTGGTTCTAAGCAAGAGAGAACCAACGATTCGCCTATGCATGCGATTACTAGGCAAGCTAGTGGCCACCTTCGAAGCGGTGCCATACGCTCAAAGCCACACTCGTGTCCTGCAGGCAGCCATTCTGTCAGCATGGAGCAAAAGGCCACAGGCCTTGGAATTTCCGTTGCCACTCTCATCAAGAGTCCGGCAGAGTCTGTGTTGGTGGTTAGACCCTCAGAATCTACTGAAGGGAAAATCTTTCAGCCCCGTGACATGGAAGATAGTGACCACAGATGCCAGCCTGAAGGGCTGGGGAGCGATCTTGGATGGGTGCACTCGCCAAGGTACTTGGGCACAGGAGGAGAGTCAATTGCCCATCAATATCTTGGAGCTCAGAGCTGCTCGGCTAGCCCTCAAGGCTTGGACCTCCAAATTACAAGGGTTCCCGGTGAGAGTACAGTCAGACAATGCCACGGCTGTGGCATATATAAATCACCAAGGGGGAACCAAGAGTCAAGCAGCTCAGAGAGAAGTGAGCTTAATTTTCCTATGGGCAGAGAATCATGTGCCCTGCATATCGGCAATATTCATTCCCGGGGTGGACAACCTGCAGGCGGACTTCTTGAGTCGTCAGACTCTGTCGCCAGGGGAATGGTCTCTGCATCCGCAAATATTTCAGATAATTTGCCAGAGGTGGGGAATGCCGGACGTGGATGTCATGGCATCAAGGCTCAACAAGAAGCTAGACAGGTTCATGTCCCGGACTCGGGACCCTATGGCCTGCGGGACCGATGCGTTAGTTTGCCCTTGGCATCAGTTCAATCTTCTATATGCCTTCCCCCCGCTTCAGTTACTACCCCGCCTGTTGCGCAGGATCAGGGTGGAGCACAAGCCAGTCATTCTGATAGCTCCAGCATGGCCCAGAAGGGCGTGGTACTCACTAATCCTAAAGATGTCAGTGGGAGAACCTTGGACGCTTCCTCTACGGCCAGACCTACTCTCGCAAGGCCCGATCCTCCACCCTGCATTACGGCGTCTAAATTTGACGGCCTGGCGGCTGAATCCCTGATTCTTAGGGGTAGAGGTCTATCTAGACAAGTAATCTCTACCCTGATTAAGGCTAGAAAGCCAGTCTCCAGAGTAATTTATTACAGGGTTTGGAGGGCCTATGTAGGCTGGTGCGAGTCCAAGAAATGGCTTTCCCGCAAATATACCATTGATAGAGTATTAAGTTTTCTCCAGCTAGGAGTGGATAAAGGCCTGGCATTGAGCACAATCAAGGGACAGATTTCAGCTTTGTCAGTGTGGTTTCAGAGGCCGCTGGCCACCCACTCGCTGGTTAAGACCTTCATTCAGGGGGTCTTGCGTATTAAACCTCCGGTTAAGTCACCACTTTGTCCGTGGGACTTGAATCTTGTTCTGTCAACTCTACAGAAACAACCTTTTGAGCCGTTGGCTGAAGTTCCTTTGGTTTTACTAACAAGGAAGTTGGTATTTCTGGTCGCCATAGTTTCCGCCAGAAGAGTGTCAGAGTTGGCAGCCTTATCTTGTAAGGAGCCATATCTTATTCTGCATAAGGACAGGGTGGTTCTCCGTCCTCATCCTTCCTTTTTACCAAAGGTTATATCCAGTTTTCACCTGAACCAGGATTTGGTATTACCATCCTTCTTTCCTAAACCTACTTCCAGAAAGGAAGGGTTGCTGCATACCTTGGATATTGTCAGGGCCATGAAGGCCTATCTTAAAGCTACAGAGAAGATTCGGAAAACAGATGTGTTATTCATTTTGCCAGATGGGCCCAAGAAGGGGCAGGCAGCTGCAAAATCCACCATTTCGAGATGGATTAAACAGTTAATTATTCAGGCCTACGGCTTGAAGGGGTTGCCTCCTCCGTTATCATTAAAGGCTCATTCTACTAGGGCCATGGGCGCCTCCTGGGCAGCACACCATCAGATCTCTATGGCTCAAGTTTGCAAGGCGGCAACCTGGTCTTCAGTCCACACGTTTACAAAATGTTACCAGGTGGACGTAAGAAGGAATACAGATACAGCCTTTGGGCAGGCAGTGCTGCGGGCTGCGATTTAAGACCCTCAGAATCGGGGGCACCCTTGAGTTAAAATTTAAGTTTAAATTTAATTTTCTCAACTAAGTTGGATTTATTATTATTTGAGAGTATCTCTGAATTAAATCCTTGTGTCTTGGGAAGATTTCTCCCTCCCCTCAGTAAAGCATTGCTTTAGGACATCCCACATAGTAATGAATATGCTGCTCTGTGTCCCGTGATGTACGAGAAAGAAAAAGGGATTTTTAATACAGCTTACCTGTAAAATCCTTTTCTTGGAGTACATCACGGGACACAGAGCTCCCACCCCTCTTGTGGGGACCATTTTGGGAGGCATAATGCTTGCTACAAAACTGAGGTACTCCTCCTATGGGAGGGGGTTATATAGGGAGGGGCACTTCCTGTTTGAGATTGCCAGTGTCCATCACCTGAAGGTACTCCATATAACCCACATAGTAATGAATATGCTGCTCTGTGTCCCGTGATGTACTCCAAGAAAAGGATTTTACAGGTAAGCTGTATTAAAAATCCCTTTATTTGATGTAAGAGTCCATTTTTACTGCAATATTAAAACTTTTTTACTGAAATACTACACTATAGTGGCTTTTTCTCCTCCCACTGGGCTCGGGTTGGATCTATCCCCCTGCTGCCCCCCTCCCTCTATTTTAGTCACCTTGTAGGACACCGGACCACGGGATACAGGCTACAAGTCGTTTGGACACTAGGAGATTATCGCTTGCCCTATGTGCCTTACTTAAAGAGCTGGGAGGTGAGAGTTTTGGGAGACAGGTGGAGGAGGTCCCATATGGTTCAATAATACAACTCACAACTTAACCAGGGAAGGATCTACAATTTGAACGGCCAGGAGGTCTGAGAACCTCTCATCTATGGGAATAATTCCATTACTGATCTATTGTTTGCACTATTGAACCATTACCAGCATGGACATTCATAGTTAACCATCACGGACAGCACTTTATTATAGACTAGTTGCCTTCAGCAACAGTTCACATTTTTGCACTTAAATTTAGAGGTGGTGTATTCAGCATTTTTGCACATATATGCTTTTGATCACTGTGGATAACAGGATTTTTGTATTTCATGTCACTCATATTTACTTATTTATATTACTAATTATTTATTTATATTTGAGTTTACACATCTGTATTAGATTGCTTATTAGCATTTTCTTATTATATGGCACAAGGTGCCAGCACCATGCACTTGTATGTTTGAACTTTAGCGCTAATCATTTATTTATACACATGGTACTGGGGGGATCTGGCACTGCATTATGTTAACTGACAATTGCGCGACCCTGTACCCAAATAAAATCAATGTCCTTTTTTTTTTTTAAACCCCTTTGCTTTAAAAAAATTTAATGTTTGGGAGTTCAAATAAATTTTCTAGCAAAAAAATAAAATTTCCATGTAAACAAAAATGTCAGAAAAGGCTTGGTCTTCAAGTGGTTAGAAGAGTGGGTGATGTGTGGCATAAGCTTCTAATGTTGGGCATAAAATGCCAGGATCGTTCAAACAACCCCCCTAGATGACCCCTTTTTGGAAAGTAGACACCCTAAGCTAGTCGCTAAGAGGCATGGTGAGCAGACCGCGCAATTACCAGTTAAAGTAGTAAAACTGTCAGGTCACCTGAGGCCAGGTGACAGATGCACACTGCTGGGGTTAGGAGTGCACCGCTAAGGTTGTGGACCCTTCGTCTGATTGATGGAGCTTTGGGTGGTTCAGAAAAGCAGCTCCACCTGAACACTGACACGGTCCAAACAGGGAGCTAGAGCGTAAGAGTCCCTAGGGAGCGGTATCTAAGCCAGTAGATTTTCACCAGAGCCTCTGATGGTGAGGATGGATTTGGCTGCAGCTGACTCCAGGTCACGGTCCCAGGGTTGGGGTTAGGGTTAGGGTTAGATGGGTTAGGGTTAGGGTGTTAGGGTTTCCCATTAAAGAATATGACTAGGACTCAGGAATTGGAACAGGGACCTCCCCCAAAGGTCAAAGGTCAGAAGGCGGGTTCCCAGAGGTCAAAGGTCACAGGGCATGGCTGACCCACCCCCACCAAAGTGTACCGCCTACCCCAACTAAGTCGGGGAATGAACAAGTCGGGGAAAGGATGTTAACTTGGCTGGGCTACCATGGTTGTAGAACATCATTGTTAAATACATTTGGGATTGTATAGGTGATCCAAGGCTTCCATATTTTCTCAAATCTGGTGATCGTATCTGTGTCGATTGCCATCATTTTGGCGTGAATCATTGCGTTATTCAGTCTGTTGACTACTTCATTTAGTGGTAGATTAGGGGATTTCCATGCCTTCGCAAGCGTTTGTTTCGCAGCTGTAAGAAGCTGTATAATTAATTTAAATTGCGTGAGTGACAAATTGTCAGGTTTTAAATTTAATAGTGCAGTTTTAGGATCTAAAGAAATTTTCTTTTCTGAGAGTATGTTGATTATATGGAAAATTTCTGACCAAAATGACTGTGCTATTGGACACGACCACCAAATGTGAAAGTATGTCCCTGTTGATGAACAACCCCTGAAACAATGTTCCGGGTAATTTTGTACATATTTCGCAATCCTGGCAGGTACTAAATACCATCTTGTGATTACTTTATAGTTTGTTTCAATTGCTAATACATTCAGGGATGCTGACTTGGTGCAATTCCAGATTTGTTTCCACTCCGAAGCCTCTAGTTCTAGATCTTTTTCCCATTTACTCACATAAGATAATTTCCCTGTGATAGAGCTGGTCAGTAACTGGGAGTAGATCATTGAAATTATTCCCCTAGCATGAGGATAATTTTTACAGAAATATTCGAAAATGGATAAGGGTAACGGCGTAGGTGAAGAATCTAGTGATGGCTTAAAAAAAAAATTATTTGCAGATATCTAAATATTTCGGCTTGCGGTATGTCATAATTTTCACAGATTGTGGGAAAGGACTTGAAAGAAGAAGTGTCCGTTAGTTTATACAGGCATGTACAATCTTTCATCACCCATTCTTTAAAAGTGTTGGGATAAATCCATGCTGGGTAGAACGCAGGATTTCTATAGAACGAGAGTAGGGGGATATGAGGGGATTGTAGGAGATATTTGACCTTCATTCTGTCCCATAGGGAGAGAGAGTGCTTAGTGATAGGATTCTGTATGTGTTTACGTGCTTTGGGAGAGATCCATAAAACATTTGAAATTGAAACAGGGTCGCACTCTACCGCTTCAATTGATACCCAGAGAGGAGGTTCGCATTTGGCGTGATATTTCACTAGGTTTGCTAGTTGTGCTGCTCTATAGTAACTCGTAAAGTTGGGTAATCCCAATCCCCCATTAACTTTAGAAAGGTGAAGGATTTGAGGTTTTATTATCGGTCTAGTGAGTCCCCAAACAAAGGTAGAAACTCTTTTTTGCACAATTCTTAGGAAGTATGTTGGAATAGGGACGGGTAACACTCTGAAGAGGTATAGGAGTTTAGGTAATATTATCATTTTAACCGCGCTAATTCTTCCGAACCATGACAGTGGTAAATGGACCCAGGATTTTAGGAGATTTGATATCTGTTTCAAAATATTGGGGTAATTGGACGAGTACAGTTCTGACGGCGTTGCTGTAAGGCGTTTTCTTAAATAGGGGATGTTCTTGTCTGACCAATTGCAGGGAAAACCAGATTTGGCTGCGCTTAGCTCTATATCAGAGATAATGCAAGACATTTTTTGGGATTGATAGCTAGCCCAGAGAAAGAAGCAAATTGGTTTAGTATTAACGTTAAGTTGGGTCCGGAAACCTGGAGAGACGCGAGAAAAAGGAGAATGTCATCAGCAAACATGCATAATTTATGATTATGGCCACCTACTTCTATCCCTAAAATCGTTGGATCTGACCTAATCTTTTGTGCGAGAGGTTCTATGAGGAGAGCAAATACTAACAGAAAAAGAAAAAGTGCTAGAATAAAATCAGGATCAAATGCACTTTTTATCATGGCCACAAGATGGAAGCAACAGTCCTGCCATTTCACTTGCACATTGGAAGTGTAGATACAGGTCTGGAAGATTATCACCTTCACAAAAGGACTCCTTCAGAGAAAAAGCTGTATGATTTAAAAAATAAAACGTTTTGAGTAGATGAGCTATTCTCAACCACAGAGAAACCCCCTAAAATCATGTTTAGGTCCCAAGAATCCCTTGCTAAAACATGATTATATTTACAGGCTAAAATATGTCCCCTTACATTGGAGGTCACTGGAAACGTTTTGCGTTACATTGGTGGTCAATAGAAAAGTGTCATTGTAATAAGACAGTGGAAAAGTGCACTCCTTTATTGGTGGTCAGCGTACAAGTGTCTCCTTATATAGGAGGTTAGTGGAGACGTGTACTTATCTGAGAAACAAAAGAAGCAGCTCAATTGGTTCAACACCACTGGCTCTTCTGAGTGATGCCAGCTCTGGTACTATAAAGGGATCGTCAGGTGAGTACAAAATTTACTATGGCACTGCCAAACAACCACTGGAGAATCCTAGGGTTCCATGGGTCTCTTTTTGATAAAAAAAAAAAGGCTAGACTAGGCAGTCCAATTATAACCATAGAAATGTCTTTGTGGGAGAACTATATTCAAGATCTGTACTTAGATATCATGAATTATTCTTTACAAATGTCATCAATGAAATGCCAAGAAACAGAATCCAGAGAATAGTATGATTTTACTATCTATGGAGCAAATTTGTAGTGACAAAGAAAAATTCTGTTTAATACAGCACTGATAAATTCTCAGTGATGGTAAGAAGTTATTTTCTAAAAAGTGTATTAAATTACTAAGGGCCAGATTCACAGAAGAGATACGACGGCGTATCTCCTGATACGCCGGCGTATCTCTGTGATCCGCCCGTCCTAACTATGCGGCTGATTCATAGAATCAGTTACGCATAGATAGCCCTAAGATCCGACAGGTGTAATTGACTTACACCGTCGGATCTTAGAATGCAATTCTAGGCCAGCCGCTAGGTGGCGATTCCATTGTGGTCGGCGTAGAATATGCAAATGACTAGTTACGGCGATCCACGAAGATCCGCGCGTTCGTCGCAATCTTGTACGTCGTCGCTAGTCGGTTTTTCCCGTCGCAAAGTTACACCTGCTTTAACATGGCTTATCTTTAGAACAGCCATGTTAAAGTATGGCCGTCGTTCCCGCGTCGAATTTCAAATTTTTTATTTTTTTGCGTAAGACGTCTGGGAATACGAAACGCCGTAACGCACGTCGCCGTTCAAAAAAAAATTCAGGGCGCAAAGCACGTCAGGAAATTTTAACACGGAGCATGTGCAGAACGTTCGGCGCGGGAACGCGCCTAATTTAAATGGTGCCCGCCCCATTTGAATTAGGCGGGCTTGCGCCGAGCGCATTTACGTTACACCGCCGCAAGTTTACAGGTATGAGCTTTGTGAATCAGGCACTTACGCTGTAAACCTGCGGCGGTGTAACGTAAATGGGATACGTTACGCTGCCGCTGAGTAACGTAAATGTCTCTGAAACTAGCCCTATGCCCCTTTCTGTAATGCTCGGATTTTCCGACAACAAATGTTCCGACCGTGTGTAGGCCCCATCGAACATTTGTTGTCTAAATTTTAGGTCCCAGTTCTTAAATTTTCCAACAACAAAATCCGTTCTTGGAAATTCCGATCGTGTGTGGACAATTCCGACGCACAAAATTCCACGCATGCTCTGAATCAAGTATGAGACGGAAGCGCTCGGTCTGGTAAAACTAGCGTTCGTAATGGAGATAACACATTCGTCACGCTGTAACGGACTGAAAAGCATGAGGCTGAAAAGCGCGAATTGTCTCTCACCAAACTTCTACTAACATGACTTCCTTTTTCTAGTGCCGTTGTACGTCACCGCGTTCTTGATGTTCGGAATTTCCAACAACATTTGTGTGACTGTGTGTATGCAAGACAAGTTTGAGCCAACATCATTGGAAATTTATCCACGGTTTTGTTGTTGGAATGTCCGGTGATCTGTATGCATAACAGTGCAGAAAAAGGAGGTTTCATGACATAACTATAGTAACAAGTAAGGTAAAAGATACTTGAACCCCCTAGGTCATGTAAGTAATGTCATGCAGTCTATCCATATCTTTCCCTCTTCATTTACAAGTTGTGGACTCACAGATTGTGCAGTACAGAATTTAGCAGCATTTCTGTTTCCATTAGGCCCGGTACACACAAGCAAACATGTACGATGAAACCGGTCCGTCGGACCGTTTTCACAGTACATGCCTGCCAGAGGGCTTCTGTACGATGGTTGTACTAACCATCGTACAGAAGTCCGCGCGTAAACAATACGCGGGGCGTGTCCGCGGCGTCGCCGCGACGATGACGCGGCGACGTGGGCGGGCCTGCCATTTAAAGGCTTCCGCGCATGCGTCTAAGTCATTTGACGCATGCGAGGGACGGCGGGCGCTCGGACATGTACGGTAGGTCTGTACTGACGACCGTACATGTCCGAGCGGGCAGGATTCCAGCGGACGGTTTTAAAACACGTCCAGGAATATTTGTCTGCTACACACGACCGAACATGTATGTTGAAACTGGCCCGCGGACCAGTTTCAGCATACATGTTTGGTCGTGTGTACGGGGCCTTATGGTTTTCCTTACCTTTTTCCACTGTCTGATCCTAAGGGCCTGTTCACACCATGTGGATTGGAAGCAGGAACTGTGCTGGGCAGTCTTGCCAATGCAAGACAAGGCAAAAAAACTTTGTTACATATCATGCCAGTTTATGGCAAGCAGTACTTTTTTTCAGTGCAGCATTGTACATTAAAAATTCACCGCATTATGCCCAATAAAACTTAAGTAAACCAAAGTAAATAAAAATAAGTAAACCATAAGATGCGCCAGGATTAACGGCACTACTCCTCCAAGTGTCAGTGAGTTCAGGTTGTTTGCTGCTGTGAAGACAACAAGAACAAACATTTTATTTCATAATTGTACATTAAAGGACACAGAATTGTATTTAACAATTGGGTTATATGTTGCTTTGGGTGATTGTCAGAATCTGGCAGAAAAAGCTGTAAGGACAGCGCCAATAAAACCTTATTACTCTCAGCAAACCTCAGTTTTTTTGCTGGAGTCTTTAGGTGTACCGATAACTTCTCTCTCCGCTCTGAAATAAACACATTTTCTTTTTTTTTATCTCACCCATCCTAAAGGAAACAATCTCTCCTTATTGATACAGTACTGTCTTGCCCTAGGGCTGCCTGTGTTGACCCATCCAAATGTCATTAGCCTTGGGTACTTAAAAATGCCTCAGCCAGCCAGCCAAAACATGCCCTGTACACTCACTCATGGAGACTGTCTTGAATGAATGATGACTCCGTCTCAAATGCTTTTAATACATTTTTTGAGGAGGGGTGGGGGGCTAGAGGGCAAGACAAAAGCCCTCAGCTAGAAGAAAGTCTTCAGCTTCTGTGGCAAAGAAGGGCTCTTTCATTTCACTTGGGCATCCGGGCCCAAGCCCAACTCACAGATCTGGACAGCTAAGCCTGTCAAGTCTGTAAACAAGCCTTCTTTGCAACGAGCGGGCGCCCCCTTCTGGGTTCAAGATATTTTTAAGCATGTATCATCTGGATTGGGAATGTTTGTCATTTTACACATGATCCATTATAGTGTGCTGGCTGCAGACATGGATACCCTTACATTATTGTTCTACTGGATCTACGATTTGTAGTCAGCTATCTATGACTGTTTGATTCACAAACGCGTGGTTTGTTCTTTACAGAGGATTCTATTTGATCAAATGTCATATTTAATCCATCACACTCAAGGTGGTTTGCCTAGATAACTGCATTTTTGAAAAAATAACATCTAATTTCCTCGTGACACTAGGAATGTATTATCTGTACTGACAGACATATGTGGCTGCATGACTTTAAGTCCTGTGAGCTACTGTATGTGCACGTCAATAAACTGTTCATCCTTATGGGATAATCAACATGATACACAGAATTTCATGCATTCATCTTTTTTTCAAGCTTTTTTGGCCTTTTTCTTTTACCTGATAATCTTGCAAATAAAGAAGGGGGACCATGATGCTTGCAAAGAGTAGGAAGGTCTGACTGTGGGTATTTTAAAGTGGTAGTAACGTTTTTTCTTTTACTTTTACCTACAGGTAAGCCTATAATAAGGCTTACCTGTAGGTAAAAAAAATCTCCTGAACCTTGACGGTTTAGGAGATATTCCCCTCGCAATGAGCCGCTGAATGCAGTGGCGCATGCGCACAGGGGATTTTCCACTTAAGGCTCGGCAGCCAACGGACCTTGCCGGAAAGAAGTCTCCCGAGTGACGACATAGTGGCTCCAACCACTCACAGTGCTGGAGCCGCGATACCCGGAAGACACGCCATGGCGAAATGTCAGCTGCCTCGGCGTGGACCGGGAGGGACACCGACGCCTCGTTCTAAGGTAAGTATTTCATAATGAGCTAGTATGCGGTGCATACTAGCTCATTATGCCTTTTCCCTTACAGATGTAAAGGAAAAAAAAGTCAACGGGTTTACTACCGCTTTAAATAAGAAGCTGTGTAGTGCTGGGCAGTGAGGTTCTTCCCAGAGAAGGGGATATGTAAGTATAGGTCCCGACTTGCTGATGGAGGAAGGTATTGGGATCTATTGGAGGTAACATGTGCTTACTCTATAGGTAACAAAGGTTATAAGATTTGGGTAAACAAAACAAACGTTTATTTTTGCCTCAAACATTTAAGGCCTCGTACACACGGACGGACTGTCCGCTGAAATCGGACCGTTTTCAACGACCGTTTTCAACGGCCATGTCTGCCCGGAGATTTCTGTCTGATGGTTGTACACACCATCAGACAGAAATCCGCGCGTACACGATACGCGGTGACGTGGCCGCGCTGTCGCCGCGACGATTACGCGGCGACGTGCGCGGCCCTGGAAGGTCAATGCTTCCACGCATTCATCGAATCACTTCGACGCATGCGAGGGATGGCGGCCGAGCAGACATGTACGGTGAGTCTGTACAGACGACCGAACATGTCCGACGGACAGGCTTCCAGCGGACATGTTTCTTAGCATGCTAAGAAACATTTGTCCGCTGGAAAACGGTCGGCTGGACAAATGTCCGCTGGAAACCTGTCCGGTCGGCCGTACACACGACCGAACATGTCTGCTGAAACTGGTCCGCGGACCAGTTTCAGCAGACATGTTCGGTCGTGTGTACGGGGCCTAAGAGGTAATAAAGGCAAGGATTAGCATATTACAATTTTCTGATGTCTACAGTCATTTGAACATTTTTGACTAGACGGTGTTATGTCACTTACAGCATGTTTATATTAGAAGCACAGAAAGGCAGTTTCTTGGCTCCCATACATATCAAATGATGTGATTATGAAAAAATATGAACCAGTTCTATATCCAAAAAAGCCATCATGTAGATATACAAACAAGAGGGATGTCATGTTTGATTCTGGTAACTCAATATTGTTTCCAGCTGAGATCTGTTACAGAACATAATTTTTTTTGGTATAGTCTTTTGACAAATTTCCTAATGCTACAGTATGCTACAAAATGATCTTGGTGGAAATTAAAAGTGTATTTTTAAAGTAACCTTTATATTCTAGAGTGTCCTTTATTATTCACTTTATTAGTAAACATTTTATAATCATCACAGCTATAGTTTCCAATATAGTTCAGTGTTTACCACAATAGGTGGTCAATGACAGAGACATATTAAGACCAAATGGGGTTATTAGCAAGCTAGTAGCTTTGAACGGAATGTCCTGTCATCTTCCTGTCTCTGAACTACTGGCACTGTGGAGGTTAAAAGCTCCCATTCTACTGTGAAGCTTCTGTAAAAAAATTCCCTGAACTCGGGTTCCATTCTCCTTTCTTTGCTTTCACTGCCTGTAACAGAATCTGTGAGTTGGAAATAGACTTCTGTGACTTGTCAGGTTCTACCCCATTTATCAGGTTACAGACAGTGAAAGCAATAAAAGAACATTTCTCAATGGAGGGGGCAGGTCCTCATTGGGAACAGAAGACCCCAAACTATATATATATATTTTTTTCATATTTTTATTTTGGACATGTGACGAGACATAGCTAAAAATATAACATAACCATGAATAACAAAGAGAACAGGGAGAAAGCAAAAATAAACAAGGGAGTCATGCCACCAGAAATGGTATGCACATCATAATTAATCTAAAAGATATGCAAAACCAATATCTCTCTAGTGATCAATAAAAAATGAATATGTGTGTAAAAATATAAAGTTAACTCATTATAACCATAATGAACAATGTGCATCAAATAAATGGTGAAATAATAGTCTGTGACAGGAAGTCAGGTAAATCTGTGGATGTTGTCACAGACGGGACCTACATTTCTGCCTTGTTTAGACAATACACTAATTGTTATTAGGCGTCAGCTGCAAAATGTAGCCAGGAAGGCTAAAGGCCGTTGGAAGATTCCAGCTGTTCAGAATGAGGCAATTAAGGCCTCTATAAGTAATCCAGGGGATTACCACTGATTAGCTGCAGGCTGAGGCTTTCTGAGTGAGAGAGAGCAGTAGCTGAATGTCTTCTGAGGAGGTGAGGAGGAAATTGATTTTTCTGTGTGATAAAAATCAAAAGACTATTGCTTAACGACCAGCACTGTCTGCCCAGCGCTAGGTTGAGTCAGACTCCATAGATAGGTTCCTGTGTGGAAGGTAGATGCCCAGAGTGGCTAGGGTTTATTTTATGTTTGATTTTGTTTATGCTGTTTGGATGCTTGCAATTGTTTTCCAGCAAGATGGAAAAATAAACCAAAAACTTTGTTTTCAACCGTCTTCGACTGCCAGTCTGTATAAATTCAGTGTGTGGTGAACCCATCCAAGGGGTCACACACCCCGCTACCGAGCTAACCCCTTACATATGGTGGAGTGCCGCGGGCAGTTAAAGTAAACCCAAAATGGACGAGATACTGAAACAGCTGGCTTTAGCAAATGCAAATCAACAACAGACGAATGCAGGTTTGCAGCGGAGCCTTGCAGCTCAACAACAGAGCCTTGCAGCTCAACAACAGGCTCACCAAGAGAGCATGGCAACTCAACAACAGGTTTACCAAGAGAGCATGGCAGCTCAACAACAGGTTTACCAAGAGAGTCTTGCAGCTCACGAGAGAGCATTGCAGGCTTGGAACAGAGACACCAGCAGCAAATGGAGGCAATTCACCAGGAAGTAAAAAATATGCTTGAGCTGGGGGTGATAGAAGAGTCAAATAGTGATTGGTCAAGTCCCATTGTCTTAGTGCCCAAACCAGATGGAAGTTGGCGGTTTTGTAATGACTTTCGCCGCCTTAACCAAATCACTAAGTTTGACACCTATCCCATGCCCCGCATAGATGAACTGATTGATCGCCTAGGCACTGCCCGATACATGACAACATTAGACCTGACCAAGGGTTATTGGCAAATACCTCTCTCGGAGTCGGCCAGGGAAAAAACAGCATTTGTAACTCCAGACGGATCTTTCCAATATCGGAGGATGCCTTTTGGGTTACAAAATGCTCCCGCCACATTCCAACGCACCATGGATAAGACCCTTCAGCCTCATCGAGCCAATGCTGCTGCATACCTCGATGACGTTGTCATCCACAGTGAGGATTGGGAATCACACTTGCCAAAAGTTCAGGCTGTGTTGGATTCCATCTGGAAAGCCAGGTTTACAGCCAATCCAAAAAAATGTACCCTTGGGCTAGAAGAGGTGAAGTATCTGGGGTATACCAATGGAAGAGGTCTTATCAAGCCCCAAATAAATAAAGTTGAGGCTATTCAGGATTGGCCACGTCCCACCAACAAGAAACAGGTTCGTGCATTTTTGGGGATCGCGGGCTACTATCGCCGCTTTATCCCCCATTTTGCCTCACAGGCTGTTCCCCTGACCAATTTGACCAAAGGGAAGGAGTCTGTAATGACCAAATGGACTCCCGAAGCAGAAACAGCTTTTCAGGCTTTAAAACAGGCCTTATGTAGTCAGCCAGTTTTAAATTCGCCTGATTTTTCACGGGACTTCGTGGTTTAGACAGATGCGTCAAATGTGGGCTTAGGAGCTGTACTGTCTCAGATTATCAAGGGGGAGGAACACCCTGTTATGTACCTCAGCTGAAAGTTGAAGGCCCATGAAGAAAATTATGCCACCATTGAGAAAGAATGTTTGGCGGTGAAATGGGCTTTGGATTCTCTCCGGTACTACCTCGTGGGTAGACAGTTTGAACTGGTGACGGATCATGCCCCATTGAAGTGGATGGCACAGAACAAAGAGACCAATAGGAGAATAAATAGGTGGTTCCTGGCCCTCCAGGAATTTCGTTTTGTGGTAATGCATCGCCCCGGTGCTAAAATGGGGAATGCAGATGGGTTGTCCCGAGTGCATGCCTGCATGGCAACCTGTGTCCCAACCCTAGGGTTGAAACAAGAGGGGGGGGGGTATGTGACAGGAAGTCAGGTAAATCTGTGGGTGTGTCACAGACGGGACCTACATTTCTGCCTTGTTTAGACAATACACTAATTGTTATTAGGCGTCGGCTGCAAAATGTAGCCAGGAAGGCTAAAGGCCGTTGGAAGACTCCAGCTGTTCAGAATGAGGCAATTAAGGCCTCTATAAGTAATCCAGGGGATTACCACTGATTAGCTGCAGGCTGAGGCTTTCTGAGTGAGAGAGAGCAGTAGCTGAATGTCTTCTGAGGAGGTGAGGAGGAAATTTATTTTTCTGTGTGATAAAAATCAAAAGACTATTGTTTTGTGCTGTACGACCAGCACTGTCTGCCCAGCGCTAGGCTGAGTCAGACTCCATAGATAGGTTCCTGTGTGGAAGGTAGACGCCCAGAGTGGCTAGGGTTTATTTTATGTTTGATTTTGTTTATGCTGTTTGGATGCTTGCAATTGTTTTCCAGCAAGATGGAAAAAAAAAAAACTTTGTTTTAAACCGTCTTCGACTGCCAGTCTGTATAAATTCAGTGTGTGGTGAACCCATCCAAGGGATCACACACCCCGCTACCGAGCTTACCCCTTACAAGTCCCATAACATAACACTTATGCATAACAAAGAAGAAAACTTCAAAGCGAATTATATAAAAGTCCAAATGTGAAAGCATAAAAAAGTTGAAAGTCCATGTGTGAGAATCCCAAACCAACCTTACAGAAAATTGTGCCAGTTCCCTTACCAAACAGTAATCATCTCCAAATGATAGGAGATCAACAGCACAGAAATCATCCAGTTGGGGACCATCTGTCAGGATACCACTAGCTCAAATGTTTCTATGGTCCTTCAATGGTTATCCAAAGCCAGCACCTCAAAGTAAAAAGGCAAAGTACACCACAACAATCAACAGCAGGTGTACAACATCATATGCCATTGGCCTTATCATACTCGCATTTCGACATCTTTAGGGGATAAAAAAATGTAAAGTCTCCTCAGTGGAAACACATGTATGCTGATGGATAGTTAAAGGGCAGATGACTGGGGGGAGCCCAACCCTCCTTAAAGGAGCAGGAGCATACATGGGCTTCCACTGAGGAGACTTTAAATTTTAGGCCCCGTACACACGACCAAACATGTATGCTGAAACTGGTCCGCGGACCAGTTTCAGCATACATGTTCGGTCGTGTGTAGGCGCGAGCGGGCCGAATTCCAGCAAACATTTGCCCGCCGGGCCTTTTCCCAGCAGACAAATATTCCTGGACGTGTTTTAAAACCGTCCGCTGGAATCCTGCCCGCTCGGACATGTACGGTCGTCAGTACAGACCTACCGTACATGTCCGAGCGCCCGCCGTCCCTCGCATGCGTCGAATGACTTTGACGCATGCGTGGAAGCCTTTAAATGGCAGGCCCGCCCATGTCGCCGCGTCATCGTCGCGGCGACGACGCGGACACGCCCCGCGTATTGTTTACGCGCGGACTTCTGTACGATGTTTAGTACAGCCATCGTACAGAAGCCCTCTGGCAGACATGTACGGTGAAAACGGTCCGACGGACCGGTTTCATCGTACATGTTCGCTCGTTAGTACCCGGCCTTGAGTTAGGACTGCAGTACACAGGGAGCCTTGACGGGGCCTTCAGATTACGCATGTATTTGCAAATGCGTGCAACTAAACCCCTGTTTTTAATGCACTGTTAGACAGGTGAATTTGGTTGGTTGCTGATTGGTTGGTAAGTTGAGCTTGGTTATTCTGTGTTTGTTGACAAGTACAATGATAGAATATGTTATATTCTTTATATCTTCTGAAGTGTTAAAAATCTTATGTCATAATTACTCATTGTTTGCTTGACTGACACATGAATTGTTTATCTTTATCCTAACAGCTTTTGCGTGGTGATGATTAATAATTAAATTACAATTTGGAAAAACAAGATACACAAGTAACTGAAGAATTATTACAGTACAGATCAATGTGCTTGGACCCAGAAATCTAATTATAGATTATATCACTAGGAATGCATGCTAAAAAACTTTATCAAATAACTTGGAGAAGTTCCTTTTTTCCTCCTATAAGTTGACATCTCTTAAGGGGCCAAGTCATCTATTAAATCTGAGAAATGTTAATGTTTGTGCAAATTCCAAAAAGGACATTAAGCATAGTAATTTATTGCAGATCTTAAGGCTCAAATGGTCACACTGAGTTGTTTAGGTTGACGTGTTATGATCAGCATACTTGACAAATTCCATCATTCACTATTGTTATTGACTGCCAACAAAATAGTTTTGTTCTTTACAAGTGAGTTCAGGTTCCAGCCTGAAAGGGACATTCTCAGTCTATGCCTAATGCCCCATACAGACGATCGGAATTTCCAATGGCAAAAGTCAGATGGACTTTTTCCATTGGAAATTCCGACCGTGTGTATGCTCCATCGGAGTAATTCCATCGGAAATTCCGATGAATTCCATCTGAGTTTACATAGAGAACATGTTCTCTTTTCCTCCGATGGAATTCCGTCGGAATTCCGATGTGAATTTGGTCGGACAAAGGTCCAATCGTGTATACGGGGAATTAATCCACCTAAAAATTTTAACAATTCTTCTAAAGTAGGGGTGCCTGATTTTATAAGGTAACCACTTCCGGTCAGATCTCCATGGCGACCTGATCAGAAGTTCAGCCCCCGCAGCCTTCTGAGACACATCACAGGTCCCAAAAGACTCCGGGACCATTCTGAAAGTACAGCATGGCTCGTGCATGCACAGTAGGAAACCATCTATGAAGCCAAAAGCCTTAACTGCAGGTTTCCCTTGCTTAAAGGGCTTGTAAAGGAAAAAAATGTTTTCCCTAAATAGCTTCCTTTACCTTAGTGCAGTCCTCCTTCCCTTACCTCATCCTTCGATTTTGCTTTTAAATGTCCTTATTTCTTCTGAGAAATGCTCACTTCCTGTTCTTTTGTCTGTAACTACACACCGTAATGCGAGTCTTTCTTCCTGGTGTGGAGAAAGCCTTTTAAGGGGCGAGCAGGAGTGTCAGGACGCCCACTAACACACAGCTCCTTTCTCTATCTGCAAAGTAGAGAGTGTCCTGACTTGCCTGCTCCCCCCCCTCAAGGGGCTTTCTCCACACCAGGAAGAAAGCCTTGCATTACTGTGTGTAGTTACAGACAGAAGAACAGGAAGTGAGCATTTATCAGAAGAAATAAGGACATTTAAAAGCAAAATCGAAGGATGAGGTAAGTGAAGGAGGACTGCACTAGGGTAAAGGAAGCTATTTAGGGAAAACATTTTTTTCCCTTAACAACTCCTTTAAGATGCTGGTGAATGGACCCAAAGCCGATTGAAGAATCAGCTCGGATGAGCTCATCGCTGGATCCCTGGACAGGTAAGTGTCCTTTTATTAAAAGTCAGCAGCTACAGTATTTGTAACTATTTGGGGGAGACTGAAGCTCCCCTTTAAGTTATCTCATACAGGGCAAAGGCATTGGGTAGAAGTTGGTGACTTTAGTGGGATGGCAGCATTTCTGCATGTGGTCTTAAACATCCAAGAGGTATCTCCATGGGGTAAACCCAGAAACATTGCCAGACCAATGGAGCACAAAGCTGCATGTTGCAGTCATTTCATGTACAGTTCATATCCCACATTGATATCTTACATTAAGATACATACGGGACTACTAAAAGTTTAAAGCTGAACTCCAACCTCAATCAGCTCAATGTGCTTGGACCCAGAAATCTATATATATAAAACTCAACGTGTGTGTGTGTAAGTATGTATGTATGTATGTATGTATGTTCCAGCATCACGTCCAAACGGCTAAAGATATTAACATGAAACTTGGCACACATGTTACTTATATGTCAGCAACAAACATAGGATAGGTGGTTTAACCCTTACCCACCCCCATTTGCAATGGTCGGGGTTTTTCTTTAAAGTCCCATTCAACTCTATGGGAAATACATGTTACTTCATAACTTCCAAACGGCTGTACATATTTCGATAACACTTGGTCACATGTTACTTATATGTCCACTTAAACTATAGGATAGTTAATTTATCCCTTAACTACCCCCATTTGTGAGGGTCGGGGTTTTTGTTTAAAGTCCCATGCAAATCAATGGGAAATGTATGTTCCCACATAACTTCTGTACGCCTGGAGCTATTTCAATAATACCTGGTACACATATTGTCCAAACGGCTAAAGATATTAACATGAAACTTGGCACACATGTTACTTATATGTCAGCAACAAACATAGGATAGGTGGTTTAACCCTTACCCACCCCCATTTGCAATGGTCGGGGTTTTTCTTTAAAGTCCCATTCAACTCTATGGGAAATACATGTTACTTCATAACTTCCAAACGGCTGTAGATATTTCGATAACACTTGGTCACATGTTACTTATATGTCCACTTAAACTATAGGATAGTTAATTTATCCCTTAACTACCCCCATTTGTGAGGGTCGGGGTTTTTGTTTAAAGTCCCATGCAAATCAATGGGAAATGTATGTTCCCACATAACTTCTGTACGCCTGGAGATATTTCAATAATACCTGGTACACATATTACTTATATGCCAAATAAAAATATATGACAGTTAAATTAACCCTTACCTACACCCTTATATAAAAGATGGGTATATTTATATTACTATGATTTTCCTCCCCAAAAGGTTAAGATAGGAAGACCGGGCAACGCCGGGTATTCAGATAGTCTAATTATAAATGATATCACTAGGAATGCATGCTAAAAAACTTTATCAAATAACTTGGAGAAGTTCCTTTTTTCCTCCTATAAGTTGACATCTCTTAAGGGGCCAAGTCATCTATTAAATCTGAGAAATGTTAATGTTTGTGCAAATTCCAAAAAGGACATTAAGCATAGTAATTTATTGCAGATCTTAAGGCTCAAATGGTCACACTGAGTTGTTTAGGTTGACGTGTTATGATCAGCATACTTGACAAATTCCATCATTCACTATTGTTATTGACTGCCAACAAAATAGTTTTGTTCTTTACAAGTGAGTTCAGGTTCCAGCCTGAAAGGGACATTCTCAGTCTATGCCTAATGCCCCATACAGACGATCGGAATTTCCAATGGAAAAAGTCAGACGGACTTTTTCCATTGGAAATTCCGACCGTGTGTATGCCCCATCGGAGTAATTCCATCGGAAATTCCGATGAATTCCATCTGAGTTCACATAGAGAACATGTTCTCTTTTCCTCCGATGGAATTCCGTCGGAATTCCGATGTGAATTTGGTCGGACAAAGGTCCAATCGTGTATACGGGGAATTAATCCACCTAAAAATTTTAACAATTCTTCTAAAGTAGGGGTGCCTGATTTTATAAGGTAACCACTTCCGGTCAGATCTCCATGGCGACCTGATCAGAAGTTCGGCCCCCGCAGCCTTCTGAGACACATCACAGGTCCCAAAAGACTCCGGGCCCATTCTGAAAGTACAGCATGGCTCGTGCATGCACAGTAGGAAACCATCTATGAAGCCACAAGCCTTAACTGCAGGTTTCCCTTGCTTAAAGGGCTTGTAAAGGAAAAAAATGTTTTCCCTAAATAGCTTCCTTTACCTTAGTGCAGTCCTCCTTCCCTTACCTCATCCTTCGATTTTGCTTTTAAATGTCCTTATTTCTTCTGAGAAATGCTCACTTCCTGTTCTTTTGTCTGTAACTACACACCATAATGCGAGGCTTTCTTCCTGGTGTGGAGAAAGCCTTTTGAGGGGGCGAGCAGGAGTGTCAGGACACCCACTAACACACAGCTCCTTTCTCTATCTGCAAAGTAGAGAGTGTCCTGACTTGCCTGCTTGCCCCCCTCAAGGGGCTTTCTCCACACCAGGAAGAAAGCCTTGCATTACTGTGTGTAGTTACAGACAGAAGAACAGGAAGTGAGGATTTCTCAGAAGAAATAAGGACATTTAAAAGCAAAATCAAAGGATGAGGTAAGTGGAGGAGGACTGCACTAGGGTAAAGGAAGCTATTTAGGGAAACATTTTTTTTTCCTTTACAACTCCTTTAAGATGCTGGTGAATAGACCAAAAGCCGATTGAAGAATCAGCTCGGATGAGCTCATCGCTGTATCCCTGGACAGGTAAGTGTCCTTTTATTAAAAGTCAGCAGCTACAGTATTTGTAGCCACTGACTTTTAACTATTTGGGGGAGACTGAAGCTCCCCTTTAAGTTATCTCATACAGGGCAAAGGCATTGGGTAGAAGTTGGTGACTTCAGTAGGATGGCAGCATTTCTGCATGTGGTCTTAAACATCCAAGAGGTATCTCCATGGGGTAAACCCAGAAACATTGCCAGACCAATGGAGCACAAAGCTGCATGTTGCAGTCATTTCATGTACAGTTCATATCCCACATTGATATCTTACATTAAGATACATATGGGACTACTATAAGTTTAAAGCTGAACTCCAACCTCAATCAGCTCAATGTGCTTGGACCCAGAAATCTAATTATAAATGATATCACTAGGAATGCATGCTAAAAAAACGTTATCAAATAACTTGGAGAAGTTCCCTTTTTCCTCCTATCAGTTCATGTCTCTTAAGGGGCCAACTCATCTATTAAATCTGAGCAATGTTAATGTTTGTCCAAATTCCAAAAAGAACATTAAGCATAGTAATTTAATGCAGATATTTAGCCTCAAATGGTCACACTGAGTTGTTTTGGTTGATGTGTTATGATCAGCATACTTGACAAATTCCATCATTCACTATTGTTATTGACTGCCAACAAAATAGTTTTGCTCTTTACAAGTGAGTTCAGGTTCCAGCCTGAAAGGGACATTCTCAGTCTATGCCTAAATCCACCTACATTTTTTAACAATTCTTTTAAAGTATCTTGGAGGCTTCCATCATTGCCTTGCTAAAGATACTAGGAATGCTTAATACTAACAGTATCTATGCACTGGACTCTATCTAGTAATTAAAGCAGGACTTTACCCAAAAGGGGGAGTTCTGCTTGTTTGCATAGTCCCCCCTCCCCTGCCACATTTGGCACTTTTCGGGGGGAGCGGGTACCTGTTTTTGACAGGTACCCGCTCCCACTTCCGGTCTGATCACCGTGGCGAACTGACAATAAGTTTGGCCCCGGCAACCTTCTGGGACACATCACAAGACCCAAAAGACTGCAAGCCTATTTAGAAAGCACAGCACGGCTTGCACATGCGCAGGGCCGTTTGAAGGAATTTGGGGGCCCCAAGCAAAATGGACATAGAGACCCCCCCCCCTGCATGCACACAAAGCCTACAGGAACCGGTGGGCGGCCTCCTCCTGGTGGCTCCGGACTGTGAGGGAGGGAGGAGGAGGGGAGAGGGAGGAGGAGGGGAGAGGGAGCCAGGCAGGACACGAGCGGCGCATGGATACAGACCGACGGTAGCGGTGATCTTACCGAAGGCCGGGACAGACTCGTGTGTGGTGCGCCCAGGGGTGTATTTATGTTTTGTGCAGCCCTAGGCCTGGTGAAACTCGGGCACCCCTTCCTTTTTAAGACTCGTCCTGTCATTTTCATGGGATGAGTGCAGAGGGTGGGATGAGTACAGGGTGGGATGAGCACAGGGTGGGATGGGCACAGGGTGGGATGGGCACAGGGTGGGACAGGCTGGGATAAGCACAGGGTGGGATGAGGACAGGGTGGGATGGGGACAGGGTGGGATGGGGTTAGGGTGGGATAAGCACAGGATGGGATAAGCACAGGGTGGGATGAGTACAGGGTGGGATGGGGACAGGGTGGGATGGGGACAGGGTGGGATGAGCACAGGGTGGGATGGGGACAGGGTGGGATGGGGACAGGGTGGGATGAGCACAGGGTGGGATGGGGACAGGGTGGGATAAGGACAGGGTGGGATGGGGACAGGGTGGGATAAGCACAGGGTGGGATAAGCACAGGGTTGGATGAGGACAGGGTGGGATGAGGACAGGGTGGGATGGGGACAGGGTGGGATGGGGACAGGGTGGGATGAGCACAGGGTGGAATAAGCACAGGGTGGGATGAGGACAGGGTGGGATAAGCACAGGGTGGGATGAGGACAGGGTGGGATGAGGACAGGGAGGGATGGGGACAGGTTGGGATAAGCACAGGGTTGGATGAGGACAGGGTGGGATGGGGACAGGGTGGGATGAGGACAGGGTGGGATGAGGACAGGGTGGGATGAGGACAGGGTGGGATAAGGACAGGGTGGGATAAGCACAGGGTGGGATAAGCACAGGGTGGGATAAGCACAGGGTGGGATGAGGACAGGGTGGGATGAGGACAGGGTGGGATGAGGACAGGGTGGGATGAGCACAGGGTGGGATAAGCACAGGGTGGGATGAGGAAAGAGTGGGATAAGCACAGGGTGGGATGAGGACAGGGTGGGATGGGGACAGGGTGGGATGGGGACAGGGTGGGATAAGTGCAGGGTGGGATGGGGATAGGGTGGGATGAGGACAGGGTGGGATGGGGACAGGGTGGGATGGGGACAGGGTGGGATAAGCGCAGGGTGGGATGGGGACAGGGTGGGATAAGCACAGGGTGGGATGGGGACAGGGTGGGATGGGGACAGGGTGGGATGGGGACAGGGTGGGATGAGGACAGGGTGGGATGAGGACAGGGTGGGATAAGCACAGGGTGGGATGGGGACAGGGTGGGATGGGGACAGGGTGGGATAAGCGCAGGGTGGGATGGGGACAGGGTGGGATAAGCGCAGGGTGGGATGGGGACAGGGTGGGATAAGCGCAGGGTGGGATGGGGACAGGATGGGATAAGCACAGGGTGGGATAAGCACAGGGGGACAGAGCATCTTTTAATTTGGGGGGAGAGGGTGGTATGGGGATATGTGCTGGGGAGTGATTTGAGAGGGAAGATGATATGTGCTAGTGGGGGGGGGGGGAATCGGGCCCCCCCCCACCACTCACACTAGCACATATCATCTTCCCTCTCAAATCACTCCCCAGCACATATCCCCATACCACCCTCTCCCCCCACATCACTTCACTCGTTCACCTCTTATCTGCTCCCTCCCTTACCTCCTGTTTACTGTGTGCACTGTGCAGCACGGCTCTCTCACTCGTGTCTCTCCTCGGCTCCTCCTCCTGGCTGTGTACACATTGAGCCATGAGGGGGGGAGGAGCCGAAGTGTGACTGTATTGCAGTCAGTGGAGAGAGAGGGACGGCTGCACTGTCCCGGGTGACGCGCCACCTTGGGGGCCCCCCCCCGCGAGCCCCCCTCCTCCCGCACAGCTGAATCCTGGAGTTCAGTGAAACTGCACGCTTCGGCACTGAACTCCAGGATTCAGCTGTGCGGCTCTCCGTGCGGGAGGAGGGGGGCTCGCGGGGAGCCTGTGAATATAGCAGCAGGCAGACAGACGAGCCAGCTTGGGGGCCCCTTACTAGCTCGGGGCCCCAAGCAATTGCTTGCCTTGCCTGTCCTGTTGCGACGGGCCTGCACATGCGCAGTTGGAAGCCGCAAGGCTTCACTGTCGGTTTACCTTGCTTAACATGCCGTCACATGGACCCCAAGCCGATTGAAAAATCAGCTCGGGTGAGGTAATAGCTGGATCCCTGGACAGGTAAGTGTCCTTTTATTAAAAGTCAGCAGCTACAGTATTTGTATCCGCTAACTTTGAATTTTTTTGGGGGGAGACTGAAGCTCCCCTTTAAGTTATCTCATACAGGGCAAAGGTCTTGGGTAGAAATTGGTGACTTCCGTGGGATCGCAGCATTTCTAAACCTCCAAAAGGTATCTCCATGGAGTAAACACAGAAACATCGCCAGACCAATGGCATTTTATGTACAATTCATATCCCACTTTTATATTTTACATTAAGATACACATCGGACTACTATAAGTTTAAAGCTGAATTCTAACTTTCTTTTCAGTCTTGCACAGTTGTACATGCTCCTTTCCTTTACTGAAATGGCTTACTGTGATTTTACTGCACACCGTGGGCTTCTCATAATGTGCATTAGAAGCTGTAGCAAGTCAGATAGAATCTCATTTTCCGGCTGAAGGACATCCAGCATTTTCCTCCCCAGCCTGACTGTTTCTGGCCCACCCATTTAATTCATTGGATTTCAGTTCTTTCAATCATGGAGGCTCAGCATCACATTTGGGCTTGCGTCCACTCCAGACTGGCACACACACATCAAGACATTTTGATGTTTGCATACCCCCCCCCCCCCTCAAATTAGTGCTGAAGGCTGTTGAGAGGAGAACTGAGGCAGCATGCTGTGATGTTTTCAGGTAGCTATTTTTCAGTGTCCATCAGTGCCACCTCTCAGTGCCCATCTATGCCCAGTGCCCACCTATCAGTGCCAATCTGTGCCACCCATAAGTACCCATCAGTGCCACCCATAAGTGCCGCCCATGAGTGCCCATCAGTGCTGCCTATAAAAAAAGCCCAGTGCCACCTATGAGTGCCCATCAGTGCTGCCTATGAGTGCCCATCAGTGCCGCATACCAGCATTGCCTATCACTTCCCATCAGTGCCGCCTATCAGTGCCCATAAGTGCCGCCTCATCAGTGCCCATCAGTGCCACCTCATCGGTGCCCATTAGTGCCACCATATCAGTGCCCGTAATTAAAGAAGAAAACGTGATTAAAAAGTGTATATGTCTGCGCTGTGAATTAAACTAGTGTTATAAGTGAGCAAAAGGAAGGGGAGGGGGGAGGGGTGAAGTAGTGTGAACTTGTGAAGTGAAAAACTATGCAGACAGAAAATGGAAGGGACCTATGTGACAATCTATAAGTACAGTCCTAACTGGACCGTATTAAAAATCCATGGTGAAAATGCTTCGGTGAAAAAACCATATAAGTGATGAAGATAAAAATATATGAAATATATATGATATGCAAAAAGTCCCGGATTAGTCCAAGTAAATACAAAACAGTTCCAGGTGAAATTAATGGAGTAAGTGGATGGTTGAAAGTGAAAACAAAATCCAAATGCACATGGGTGGAAAATGTGCAGTTTGATCAAATCCACAACAGCATGCAGCCCACACCATAAGTGATCTTGTCAGCTTACCTCCCAGCTGTCACTTAAAGCCAAAGATAATTACCAATACTCCAAATTCCTGTTAGCTGACAAGATCACTTATGGTGTGGGCTGCATGCTGTTGTGGATTTGATCAAACTGCACATTTTCCACCCACGTGCATTTGGATTTTGTTTTCACTTTCAACCATCCACTTACTCCATTAATTTCACCTGGAACTGTTTTGTATTTACTTGGACTAATCCGGGACTTTTTGCATATCATATATATTTCATATATTTTTATCTTCATCACTTATATGTTTTTTTCACCGAAGCATTTTCACCATGGATTTTTAATACGGTCCAGTTAGGACTGTACTTATAGATTGTCACATAGGTCCCTTCCATTTTCTGTCTGCATAGTTTTTCACTTCCCAAGTTCACACTACTTCACCCCTCCCCTTCCTTTTGCTCACTTATAACACTAGTTTAATTCACAGCGCAGACATATACACTTTTTAATCACTATTCACTGTCTGTATTGGACAGATTTTTTCTTTGTTTGCTGCAGTGCCCACACCCATTCCCTGGCCCCCCATCACCTCCCTCCTTTTCCCATTTATCCTACACAGCGCAGGAGTATCACCTAGTTCTAAAGAAGAAAACGTACTTATTTACAAAAAAATTGCACAAAAAATAAAAACTGCAGAGGTGATCAAATACCACCAAAAGAAAGCTCTATTTGTGGGAACAAAATTGTAAAAAAATTGTTTGGGTACAGTGTAGCATGACCGCGCAATTGTCATTTAAAGTGCAACTGCGCTGAAAGCTGAAATTGGCTTGGGCAGGAAGGTGCGTAAGTGCCCGGTATGGAAGTGGCTAAACAGGTAACCTGTAAAGGCGCTTAAAGAGTTGATTATGGAAATGTTTTGTCACCATTCCATGAGCGTGCACAATTTTAAAGCATGATATGTTAGGTATCTATTTACTCGGCATAACATTAGGGATGAGCCGAACACCGCTCGGTTCAGTTCGCAGCAGAACAGTGGCGGTTCGTCCATAGAGGGCGCCGGAGCGCTGCCCCCTCTGGCTCTCGCACAGCCACTGAAATACATAGATTCATGCATTGCATGAATCTATGTATTTTCGCCGCTGCCGCCCACTATTCAGATGGCTGGATGGTGAGCGCCGGCCACCTGAATAACGGCAGCTGGTTGGCTGTGTGGAAGTGCCTATCAGAGCCAGCGGCTCTGATAGGCTTTCCGAGTACAGCCCTCAGGCTGTAGTCGGCTTCCGAATGCTCATCCTCGGGACGTCCCGGCAGGGCGTTCCTTGGATAAGACTGACAGGCGTCTCAGCCAATCAGGTTCACCAGTTCTGGTTACTTACCGGTAACCTGATTGGCTGAAGCATCATCGAGGGCGGGAGAAGACATCGAGGGACGTGGAAGGAGAATGGCTAACCCCCAGAAAGGTAAGTGCCGGGCGGGGGAGGGGCATTTTACAGGGCACAGTGGCGACAATAGCCACAGTGGCGATAATGGGCACAGTGGCGACAATGGGCACAGTGGCGACAATTAAAGGGCACAGTGGCATCAATGGGCACAGTGGCGACAATTAAAGCGCACAGTGGCATCAATTGGCACAGTGGTGACAATTAAAGGGCACAGTGGTGACAATTAAAGGGCACAGTGGCGACAATTGGCACAGTGGCGACAATTGATGGGCATGGCACAGTGACTGCGTTTGACGGCATGGCACAGTGGTGACAATTGATGGCACAGTGGCTGCGTTTGATGGCATGGCACAGTGGTGACAATTGATGGCACAGTGGCTGCATTTGATGGCATGGCACAGTGGTGACAAATGATGGCACAGTGGCTGCATTTGATTGGCACAGTGACTGCATTTGATGGGCACAGTGACAATAAAAGTGAAATATTCCTTTAAATTTCGTACCTGGGGAGTGTTTATAGTATGCCTGTAAAGAACATGTTTCCCGTGTTTATAACAGTCCCTGCACAAAATGACATTTCTTAAGGAAAGAAAAGTAATTTAAAACTACTTGCGGCTATAATGAATTGCCAGGTCCCGGCAATACAGATAAAAGTAATTGAAAAAAAAACAGCATGCCCCCCCCCCCCCCAGTCCAATACCATGCCCTTTGGGTTGGTATAATTATTAAGCAGAACCCCAAACCAAAATAAAAAAAAAAATGTGTGAGGGTCCCCCCAAATTCCATATCTGGCCCTTCAGGTCTGGTATGGATATTAAGGGGAACCCTGCGCCAATTAAAAAAAATGGCGTAGGGGCCCCCTCAAAATCCATACCAGACCTGATTTTAAGGGGAACCCCACGCCCCAAAAAAATGGCGTGGGGTTCCCCCCAAAAATCCATACCAGACCCTTATCCGAGCACGCCACCTGGCAGGCCGCAGGAAAAAAGGGGGGCGAGAGAGCGCCCCCTCCTGAACCGTACCAGGCCACATGCCCTCAACATGGGGAGGATGTCCTTATGTTGATGGGGACAGGGGTCTGCGGGCGGGGGACTTATCGGAATCTATTTAACAAAGGGGACCCCCAAATCATGCCCCCCATGTGAATTGGTAAGGAGTATGATGTACCCCTACCATTTCACAAAAAAAGTGTCAACAATGTTAAAAACCACAGTACACAGCTTGGGACAAGTCCTTTATTAAAAAATTCCAGCGATGTAATCCAGTCTCGATCTCCAGCAATGTAAATGGAAACCCGCATTGCATCAGAGGGGGGCGGGGTCACCCTTACATGTCACTGGGTAATCCCGGCCTTTCCCCGTTGCGCCAGAGGGGCGTGGTCACACATGCACTGACGGGTGGCCCCGCACCTCAGCTATATAAGAGCTGTCAGGCTGAAGCGCATCATTCGTCGGGTGCCTCCCGTGGAGGTAGGATCGTGTTGGTGTAGTATCCTCGCTGGAGATTGAGAGAATGGATTTACATCGCTGGAGATCGAGAATGGATTACATCGCTGGAACTTGTCCCAAGCTGTGTACTGTGGTTTTTAACATTTTAGACACTTTTTTTGTGAAATGGAATGGGTACAATGGGGGAGAAGGATCTGAGGGTCCCCTTTGTTTCCCGATTCCGATAAGCCCCCCCACCTGCAGACCCCCACAACCACCGGGCAAGGGTTGTGGGGATAAGGCCCTTGTCCCCATCAACATGGGGACATCCTCACCATGTTGAGGGCATGTGGCTAGGTACGGTTCAGGAGGGGGACTCTCTTGTCCCCCCTCTTTTCCTGCGGCCTGCCAGGTTGCATGCTCGGATAAGGGTCTGGTATGGATCTTTGGGGGGAACCCCGCGCCATTTTTTTTTACATTTTGGCGCAGGGTTTCCCTTAAAATCCATACCAGACCTGAAGGGCGAACAGCCAATGTTCAAGTCGAACTCATGTTCGACCTGAACATAAAGCTCATCCCTATATTTCATATTATACAAAAAATCTAAGTTTATATTGTGTATGGTTTTCTTATTTTTACTTTCAATAAAATATTTTTTTTTTAAAAATACGCGCAAATACCATGTGGCATAAAAAATTGCAACGATTGCCATTTTATTTTCTAGGGTCTCTGCTAAAAAAAAATATATGCAATGTTTGGGAGTTATAAGTAATTTTCTATCAAAAAATACTGATTTAAACGTGTAAACAAAAAGTGACAGAAAAGGATGTCAGTAGCATGTTGGTGGGGGGATTGGGGAGCAATGAAGGATGGGAAAAGATAAGCTTTTTTCCCCCTCTGTTTTTACCTGGTGATCTGCCAGTAACAGACCTCCTGTATTAGTGAGACACAACTCTGGATGAATGAGAATAGGAGGCACAGCAGACAGCAACATTGTCAGTCTGGAGGAGGGTAGTATTAAATGTATTAGCAGATAAAATTACACTCACGCATTGAACCCACACTCTAGTTCATACTTTATAAGCAGTTACAGCAAAAAAAAAAAATGTTCCTTTTGTGATAAAGGCTTTCCATAAATAAATGAACAATCATTTTAACTTGTTCCAGTTTTAAATGATTTCTCTCATTGTCTCATTCTTCGTAAACTGATACATTCTGCTGTAGAGCTTGTTCTTTTGAAAAACAACAGACATGCTAGCTGGTTATCCACAACACATACACACACACAGATTACACCCAGATACATTACACCCCCCATACACACAGATTACACCCAGATACAATACACCCCCCATATACACAGATTACACCCAGATACATTTCACCCCAATACACACACAATTAGTATATTGCAAGCTTTCGATGACATTAGAGAGAATTAAATGGATTACTAAGCCCAGAAAAGGCAGATGGAAGGCTCCAACAACTGCTGCACATGCCAAGCAGCTCAGATGAGGCTGGGGCCCCATGCAGTGGGTGGTCATAGGGGCCCTATCTAGAAGGGAGCGCTGGGCCTCTCACATATGTCTAGGCAGAGCACACACAGCCGGCAGTCTGAGCCGAGGATGAGGAGAGGCGATAAATCATTAATGATCTGGTCAGGCTGAGCTGTCTGCGGCATGTGAAAGGTAACAGGCAGCTGCGGGAGAGCTTTGTATTTCCAGCTACTGGCTGTGCTTCCTCTAGCTCAAGGGCCGCAAACACCATCACTCCTGACACACACTCCATGTTGTGTATGTGACTCCAGGCCCTGAGACATGCAGCGTGGCGCCCCCCATTGGTATGCACACTTGCCTATAGGTAGCACTAGCCCTTCCGGGGGGGGGGGGGGGGGGCACTTGACCCCCCTTGCCCCTACCTGCGGATGCCCATGCACAACAGCACTGTGATTTTAGTGGATATTATACCTGCCATAGCATACAGCTTTTTCTATTTATGTGGAGGGCAATTTCATAATGGCAATTTTAGAATGAAAAATCCCCCCGAACCATGACATAAAACTGTCCGGTGTTTCTAAAGACAGCATAGCTTCATCTATCTTCATCACTCAACGTGAAATATGCCACCAAAAATACATGCAATTGCTAAATTACAACGGCTATCATCTTTGTCTGCGGGGCATTTGAGGCAAGTACAGTGCCATGGAGGTATGGTGCGGGGATGTCATATCTCCAAAACATGTGAATCGAATCAAAACATTCCAAAAGAATCATTGCACTTCGCCTGTTTTCTTTTTCTCTACTTACACTTCTCTTTTGCCAGCTCTCCTTCATTCTGCACGTGTTTTTAATTAGGTTTCTTTTAAGTAACATTGTTACTTATCACTCTGTTTTTCTCTGTCAATTATGGGCTTTGCCTGTATGTAAGCCTACAGGAATTTTTCACTAATACTCCCCAGTTAGACTGGAATTGTGGAAAAAAAAAGATCTCTAAAGATTTTTTTTCCATTAAATATCTGGAAAATACCCTTTTACTACAATATTCTGTTTTGAAAAGCTGAGATTTTTTTTTCTAGAATTATATGTTTAAAATATGAAACTAAATATATTTTCAGTTTGTTGTTATCCAGAACGGGCAGATTTTTCTTCAGAGGCAATTAAAGATGCAGTATATACTATATAACCAACCTTAGTACAGTCACTGAGACTGTTGGTGTGTCCCCTTCCCTTCTACCCTGTATACCTGTCAATCAAAGTATTATTTACCAAAGGAATATACAGATATCTTCAAGTATATCATCATGCTCCTAAGCATATGACATGTTGGAGGGGGATGCAGTAAAACAGTGGAACCAGGGGCGGACTGACCATTCGAGCACTCGGCACTGCCCGAGGGCCCCATGCCACTAGGGGGCCCCATCAGGGTAGCCAGGCTCAGTAAAACCAGGGACAGTATGTAAAAATCTGTGTTTTTTTACATCTGTCCCTGATATGTCCGATACCTACATGCTTTTGATGTGAAAATCCCAAGATTTTAGCTGCACCACCTCTGCACTGCCTCCTGGCGTGGTCCCCATCTGTAAGCCCGGGGGCCCCATAATCTTCTATTGCCCGGTGGCCCCATGAGTTGTCAGTCCACCCCTGAGTGGGACCAAAAGTTGATGCTCCAATCCTGTTAGACACTGTCTATTTTTTTTATACAGTATATTTTGAAAGTATTCACAGCGTTTCACTTTTTACACATTTTGTTATATTACAGCCTTATTCTAAAATGGATTAAATTCATTATTTCCTCACAATTTTACCAACAATCCCCCATAATGATAACGTGAAAGAAGTCTGTTTGAAATCTTTGCAAATTTACATATCACATGTACATACCGGATTTATTGACGTATAAAACGCACCCAAATTTTAAGAGAGAAGTTTCAGGAAAAATTATTTTCACAGCCCCCTGCACATTCCACCACCCCCTGCACATTACGCAGCCCCCATGAACATTATGCAGCCCCCCTGAACATTATGCAGCCCCCTGCACATTACACATCCCCCTGCACATTACGTAGCCCCCTGCACATTACGTAGCCCTCCTAAACATTACACAGCCCCTGCACATTACGCAGCCCCCTGCACATTACGCAGCCCCCCTGCACATTACGCTGACCCCTTGCACATTACGCTGACCCCCTGCACATTACGCAGCCCCCTGCACATTACGCAGCCCCCTGCACATTACGCAGCCCCCCTGCACATTACGCAGCCCCCCTGCACATTACGCTGACCCCTTGCACATTACGCTGACCCCCTGCACATTACACAGCCCCCTGCACATTACACAGCCCCCCTCACAGTACCCAGCCTCTTTACATTACATAGCTCCCTCCCCCTGCACAGTACACAATCCCTTTACATTACAAAGCCCCCTCCTTCTGCATAATTCACAGCCCCTTTCATTGCACAGCCCCCCTTCACTCCCAGGAGACCCCCAGTCTCCTGGGACAACACTGGCAACATACTCTAATGTTAAGAAAAAAACACTGCCAGCCCCTTCTCATACACCCCTCCTCCTGTGTCACTCTAATTGTAAATCAAAGTCTCTAAATACCTCATTAGCTCTGTCCTTTCATGGACCACTCTCCTCCAATCTAAAGCTACACTCGGAGGGTGTAGGCTCGTAGGCTCGCTACAGCACCGCTAGTTCCGGCCACGGTGGAGACAGCTCAAAGCTAGGCTTGAGGCGCAGTTGGTAGACAGGCAAGGATTATCAACCTAGTGTTTTTTCAGTGCAACTGGAACATGGTTTCTGTTTCCATATGATGGCACCCCCAAGTGTTGGACCCTCCACTACCATCCTTTATGGTCCTTGGACTGTTAAAACAGATTTAAAGATCATGGACTATTGCCACCTTACAATTTGCTGTACAGATCACTATGCTTATACATTTTTTATGCCTATACAACACTGTGGCATATGTTGCTCTAGCTCCCTGTGCCTTAACTTGTATTATAATCAGAGATTTTTTTCTGCCAGAATGCTGTTCTGCCACTTATGGCAGCCCTCTCTGCTCCAACATGTCATGTAACACAATAACCGATAGAGGATGTTTTCTGCACAACTCACTACCTCTAACGGCTTCTCTGTGCTAGCTCATGTGAGTCCTGCCCTTGATCGGGTCGAGGGGTTAGTATGGAGGAAAGCTGGGGGTGGGAAATTAGGCAGAGAGGGAAGCTGAGGGGGGGGGGGGATTTTGCAGAGGGGAGAACTGGGAAAGTGTGTGGGAAGGGGGATTTAATTTATGCACATTTGTACAGAGGAGAGGTGGGAAAGGGGGAGATTTTTGCAGAGAGGAGAACTTGCAAAGGGGGAGATTTGTGCAGAGAGGAGAACTGGTAAAGGGGAATATTTGTGCAGAGAGGACAGTTGGGAAAGGGGGAGATTTGTGCAGAGAGGAGAGATGGGAAGGGGTGAGATTTGTACAGAGAGGAGAGGTGGGAAAGGGGGAGATTTGTGCAGAGAGGAGAGCTGGGAAAGGGGGAGATTTGTGCAGAGAGGATAACTGAGTGGGATTTCTACTTATTACCATAATTTGGTGCCGCTGTACTTCTCTACCCTGAGGAAAGCGTGGTTGGGGGTGGAGTAGGAGCAGGTTTGAGTGTGGTTGGGGGTGGGAAGTTAGCTGAGGAGGGAGAGTTCCTGCACCTTTTCTCTGAGAAAAAAAGCCCTGACTATAGTACTCAAGAGTGCTCATACTGGAGCGAAGGTTCATCTTCCAACAGGACAATGACCCTAAGCACACAGCCAAGATAACAAAGGAGTCTCTATGGGACAAGTCTGTGAGTGTCCTTAAAGTGGAGGTGCAGGCGCCGAATAGAGCCGAGCCGACCCGAGCTTCCTTCGGGAAGTCGTGACGCGATGTGTGCGCCGTCGTTTAGCATGTCAATCAATTGGCATGTCGATAGGAACGCCCACTACCGCGGGATTCCCTACCCGGAAGCGGCGGTCAAATTCTACGGCTAAACGCTATCTACGGAAAAGAAAAAAAAAAAAGGTCAGTGTCATTTTATATGCACAACTGGGCTGGATGCAGTGTTAGAATTTTTTTATAGGGTGAACCTCCACTTTAAGTGGTCCAGCCAGAGCCCAGACTTTAACCCGACTGAACATCTCTGGAGAGATCTTAAAATAGCTGTGCACTGGCACTCCTCATCCAACCTGATGGAGCTTGAGAGGTCCTGCAAAGACAAATGGGGAAAACTGACAAAAAATAGGTGTGCCAAGCTTGTAGCATCATACTCAGAAAGGCCTGAAGCTGTAATTGGTGCCAAAGTTGGGTCAAACAAAGTATAGAGCAAAGGCTGTGAATACTTATGTACATGTGATTTTTTTCATTTTTTTATTTTTAATAAATTTGCAAAGATTTCTAAAAAATGTCTTTCATGTTGTCATTATGGGGTATTGTTTGTAGAATTTTGGGGAAAATAATGAATGTCATTCATTTAAGGCTGTAACATAACAAAATGTGGAAAAAGTGAATACTTTCCAGATGCACTGTAGGTGTACTTAGAAATTAGAACTAAAGAGGCCATGATGATGATACAGAGGTAAGTATGGAGGTGGGGATACTAGAGTAAACAAGAAAAAATGTACTTTGTTTAAACATACACCTTTTATTTAAAGTGACCCTATCACTAATTTAGAAGAGTCACTGACACCTTGCTAATGAGGGGCAAATTGACAGGGTCTTGGCCAAGCCCACCCAGCTATATTCACCATGGCAGAGCTTCTTTGTCACTCCTTTGTTCTCTACAGTTAGTAACACAATACCTGGCTCTTACAGATATAGGAGAATCCTGTGATCTCCCCTTCTGTGATAATGCTCAAGTTTAAAAGCTGATCGCTAGACTCAAACACTATCACATGTAGAAGAGGGTGAGGTCACTGATCCCCACAATCACCAACACCATAGAGGGGCGTTCAAGGGGTTAAGTGTGTTCCCTGGAAGTGTTTCTAACTATATGGGGACTGGGCTGACTGGAGGAGGAGAAAGATCGCTGTTCCTAATCACTAGGAACAGCAGATCTCTCTCTAACTCCACTATCAGAAAAGGGATCTGTCTGTCTACATTAATAAATATAGAAAACAGTGCAGCGCTAATATTAGTGATAGAATACTTAAATACAATTGAGTAGAGACAGTGTATACAAAAAAAAATCCTTTGATATAGGAAAGAGTCCAGATGAATTACATTAATAGATCCGTGTTTTGTCGATCGTGGGTGGCCGGCGGACATCTGCTATTCCTAGTGTGACAGGGTGACTTAGCAGGAGCACAAGTGGAAAAACAGGGTCAGAGTGTTGTCAGCTTACAAAAGGTAGTATCAGAAGTAGGACCATCACTGCATGATCACCAGTAGTGATAAACTAAGGTTCAGGCCAAACCTATGGCTAGCTGTCATAGGATAGCAGTCCATCAACCCTATCAGCTGCGGCCTGGGAATTCCCCATCCTGCAACCACACATAAGGGCAGGAATTTACCCAATATGGCCACATGGCCATTTTTGATCAATGACCTGTGTCCATATAGGTCACTGATGTTGGCAGCATCAACACCTCTTTGCTAGGTGTGGCTGCAAGGTAGGGGATTCAAGGCTAGAACTAACTAAGCTTAAAAGTGCTCCAACCCCCCTTCTAGCTCCTATATTATGGGGTAGGGGTGTAGCGCTAAAATATGGTAGCCTAGTACAAAAAAACGGACCCTTATCGTCAGTGTATGGCATATACACATAAAAATAATAATAAGGTAATATCACGAATCTTCCTATTCATCAAATATTTCCTTCTATGCGATCAATTAATGGTCCTTCTTCCACTTAACCAACCAGATATAAGTGAAATCAATCACAGCAAAAAGCTCAGCTAGAGATATACCGATGTTTACATGTATGGGAGAATGAAAGAAAGCATCTCATTGCGCAAACACCCCAAAAGAAGGTAGTTTTATTGATTAAAAAGATGCAAGCACACTCACATGTAATCAAGGTAAAATCAAGCTTGAAAAAGAAAGCGACAAGCGCTTCCTACCAATAAGATGGCAAGAATACGGTAACGTCATCGCGTACGATGAGCATGAGCTTGTCACATTTGATGCCGAAGCCGCCATCTTGCTTCACCCTACCTATGCCGTGGAAGCTACCACGCATGCGTCAAAGTAATTTTGAGCATGCGCTGGTTTCCAAGGTGACCAGGTAAGTATACACACTCTCGGGTTTCTCGGCAGGAAAACTGCAGAGAATCTCACGACAAGAAAATAAAGAACGTGTTCTCTAGTTTTCTCGTCTAGATTCTGGGCAGTTTTCTTGTCGAGAATCCTGAAAGCCTCATACACACGCTCGGTATACTCGGCAAGAAAGCTCTGCCAGCAGTTTTCTTGCTGGTTCTTGCCGAGTAAACCGAGCGTGTGTACGAGGCTTAAGGGTCCGTTTTTTTTGGGTGCTGGTGACGGCTTACTTCACTTTCTCTCCTCGATGGACTTTGCTTGGATCTATTTTATAGCTTCATGAGTTTGGAGTGATTTCATATGAACTTTTTGTACTAGACTATCATATTTTAGCGCTACACCCCTACCCCAATATTTTCATTATTGTACCCAACAATACTGTGTTAGCTGCTATTCATTTGTTTTGTTTTATTATTATATATTTTGAGCGCAACAAATAATTTTTTTCTAGCTTCTATATTAACTACCCTGTAGACAGAAGATGTCTATACTTACCTATTCTCATGGGCACTCCAGTTGAGTCACATGATCGGCTCCCAGTAGCTGGCTTTAGGGGACAGCGAATGGAATTCCTGGTCAGTGACGTCACCCGTAGACTTATTATGGGGCATCCATTGTCAGCTGTCCCTCTATTCTTACCAGAAGCTGGCCATTGGGAGCCAAGCACGTGATCGGCTCCCAGTAGCCGGCTTTAGGGGACAGCGGATAGAATTTCTGGTCAGTTACGTCACCCATAGACTTACTATGGGGCATCCATTGTCAGCTGTCACTCTATTCTTACCAGAAGCTGGCCATTGGGAGCCAAGAACATGATCGACTCCCAGTAGCCGGCTTTAGGGGACAGCGGATGGAATTCCTGGTCAGTGACGTCACCCGTAGACTTACTATGGGGCATCCATTGTCAGCTGTCCCTCTATTCTTACCAGAAGCTGGCCATTGGGAGCCAAGAACATGATCGACTCCCAGTAGCCGGCTTTAGGGGACAGCGGATGGAATTTCTGGTCAGTGACGTCACCCATAGACTTACTATGGGGCATCCATTGTCAGCTGTCCCTCTATTCTTACCAGAAGCTGTCCATTGGGAGCCGAGCACGTGACCAGACCAGAGATACCCAGAGAATAAGTACGCATATGCATCTTCCTTTTACAGAGTAGTTAGTTCTAGCCTGAAGTTCCACTTTAAGTTTATATCTACCTTTAATTGCTTCATATTATTTCACAAAGTGTGAGCAAGATGTCAAGTTCTCAGTCCACATGCACAGCTTGCATAACGCAGTAAACAGCAGTGTATTTGTCATTTTAACTGTGGTACAAATTGTTAAATAAAACCTTTCATATAAACATTTTTATAACCTTTTACACAAAGTGCATTGGTATTAAATTTCCACTTATAATTAATGATTACCTAAAGAAATAGTACTTCCTTCATACCTTGAAACATTCATAACATGAAGTTAATTATGTAATAGTATGCCAGTGCACCAGAGCATGACATAGAGGAGAAGCAGCTGTCCCGGAATCAGCTGAGCAGTCAGCCTAGTTCCAGGGATGTTCTGTGCCTGCATACAACATGTCACAATATAATGTGTTATTATAATACAATATGCAGCTGCGGCAGGTCAAGGTTTGCCCTTTGCTTAGGGCGTCTTTAATCTGGAGTTCCATGGAAATCTGCCTTTCAACACATTGAAATATTGTACGAGCAAAGTGCCCCCTTTGCTAACTCAGAGGACCCTATTCAAATTTAGAACAGTTTAAGGGCAGGGCATTTGTGGATGGGTTACAGCTAGAGAGGCTTCATTGACTTTGTTCTTCAGGCACTTTGTTATAAATGTAAATGTTCAAACAAATGGTAAAGACCAGAGCTTCTTCCTTGATCCTTTTGACTTCTTTTTAAACTTCTCTATAATTCAATAAGACACCAATTAACCACTTAAGGACCGGACCAATATGCTGCTAAATGCCCAAAGGCGTTTTTACAATTCAGCACTGCGTCGCTTTAACAGACAATTGCGCGGTCGTGCGACGTGGTTCCCTAACAAAATTGCCGTCCTTTTTTCCCCACAAATAGAGCTTTCTTTTGGTGGTATTTGATCACCTCTGCGGTTTTTATTTTTTGCGCTATAAACAAAAATAGAGCGACAATTTTGAAAAAAATGCAATATTTTTTACTTTTTGCTGTAATAAATATCCCCCAAAAACATATATAAAAAAAAAAATTCCTCAGTTTGGTGGTATTTTATCACCTCTGCGGTTTTTATTTTTTGCTCTATAAACAAAAATAGAGCGACAATTTAAAAAAAAAAATGCAATATTTTTTACTTTTGCTGTAATAAATATCCCCCAAAACCTATATAATTTTTTTTTCCCTCAGTTTAGGCCGATACGTATTCTTCTACCTATTTTTGGTAAAAAATATCGCAATAAGCGTTTATCGATTGGTTTGCGCAAAATTTATAGTGTTTACAAAATAGGGGATAGTTTTATTATTATTATTTTTTTTGCTACTAATGGCGGCGATCATCGATTTTTTTCATGACTGCGACATTATGGCGGACACTTCGGACAATTTTGACACATTTTTGGGACCATTGTCATTTTCACAGCAAAAAATGCATTTAAATTGCATTGTTTATTGTGAAAATGACAGTTGCAGTTTGGGAGTTAACCACAGGGGGCGCTGTAGGAGTTAGGGTTCACCTAGTGTGTGTTTACAACTGTAGGGGGGTGTGGCTGTAGGTCTGACGTCATCGATCGAGTCTCCCTATAAAAGGGATCACTCGATCGATGCAGCCGCCACAGTGAAGCACTGGAAAGCCTTGTTTACACACGGCTCTCCCCGTTCTTCAGCTCCAGGGAGCGATCGCGACGGGGCGGCTATTAACGAATACCTGCGCCGTCGTCCCGGATCGCTCCCCGCGGGAATCCAAACGCCGCATGTAGCGGGGGGGGGTCCCGATCGGACCCCCGACCCGCGGAAAGGCGGGGACGTACCTGTACGCCCATATGCCTGTATGTGCCATTCTGTGGACGTACATATACATGTGGCGGTCGGCAAGTGGTTAAAAATTACAATATCGAAGAATAATAGAAAAGAAAAATTTATTTTTAAAAATGTGGCTTCACACTGTATAATTTAAGTGGTTGTAATCCTTTACATACTGTATACACAGTGAAGTGACTGGCCTCAGGTGATACACAGAGATGAAACAAATCATCCTACATATGTTGTACCTGTTTATCTGGAGACTTTTCTTCTTTACAACCATTCAAAGTGCAAAATGTATATAGCTTGCCCGAGCTTTCAGAAATCAAGAGGTGTGTAGTTATAGGGCCTTGAAAAAGTATTCATACCCCTTGACATTTTCCAAATTTTTTCATGTTACAACCAAAAACAAAAATGTATTTTATTGGTATTTTATGTGATAGACCAAAACAAAGTGGCACATAATTGTGAAGTGGAAGGATGAATAGTTTTCAAAATTTGACAAATACATATCTGAAAAGTGTGGTGTGCATTTGTATTTAGCCCCTCTGAGTCAATACTTTGTAGAACCACCTTTTGCTGCAATTACAGCTGCAAGTCTTTTTGGGCATGTCTCTACCAGCTTTGAACATCTAGAGAGTGACATTTTTTTTTTACAAAACAGCTCATGCTCTGTCAGATTGGATGGAGAGCATCTGTGAACAACAATTTTCAAGTCTTGCCACAGATTCTCAATTGGATTTAGGTCTGGACTTTGACTGGGCCATTTCACCACATGAATATGCTTTGATCTAAACCATTCCATTGTAGCTCTGGCTGTATGTTTAGGGTTGTTGTCCTGCTGAAAGGTGTTCCCAGTCTCAAGTCTTTTGCAGACTCTTAGGCCCTGTACACACGATCGGACAAAACTGATGAAAACGGACTGAAGTTCAGTTTCATCGGTCCAAACCGACCGTGTGTGGACCCCATCGGTCAGTTATCCTTCGGTCCAAAAATTTTGAACTTGCTTTAAAATTCAACCGATGGACGCCTAACCGATAGGTCAAACCAATTGTTAGTACGCAAAAGCATCGGTTCCAAACCCATGCATGCTCAGAATCAAGTTGACGCATGCTTGGAAGCATTGAACTTCATTTTTCTCTGTACGTCGTTGTGTTTTACCGCACCGCGTTGGACTCGATCGTTTTTTGAACTGATGGTGTGTAGGCACATCAGACCATCAGTCTGCTCCATCGGTTAACCGATGAAAACGGTCCTTCGGACCGTTCTCATCGGATGGACCGACCGTGTGTACGCGGCCTAACAGGTTTTCTTCTAAGATTGTCCTGTATTTGGCTCCATCCATCTTGCCATTAACTCTGACCAGCTTCCCTGTCCCTTCTGAAGAAAAGCATCCCGACAACATGATACTACCACCTCCATATTTCACGGTGGGGATGGTGTGTTCATGGTGATGTGCAGTGTTTGTTTTCTGACCCACATAGCATTTTGCTTTTTGGCAAAAAAGTACAATTTTGGTCTCATCTGACCAGAACACCTCCTTCGGCTGTAAACAGAACTTCTTATGGCTTTATTTTAACAATGGCTTTCTTCTTGCCACTCTTCCGTAAAGGTCAGATTTGTGGAATGCACGATTAATAGTTATCATGTGGACAGATTGTCACACCTAAGCTGTGGATCTCTGCAGCTCCTCCAGAGTTACCATGGGCCTCTTGGATGCTTCTCTGATTAATGCTCTCCTTGCCTGGCCTGTCAGTTTAGGTGGACAGCCATATCTTGGTAGGTTTGCAGTTGTTCCACACGCTTTCCAATTTCAGGTGATGGATTGAACAATGCTCTGTGAGATGGTCAAAGTTTAGGATATTTCTTTTATAGCCTAACTCTGCTTTAAAGTTCTCCACAACTTTATCCCTGGCCTTTCTGGTGGGTTCCTTGGCCTTCATGATGCTGTTTATTCACTAAGGTTCTCTAACCAACCTTAGAGGGCTTCACAGAACAGCTGTATTTATATTGTGATTAAATTAAACACATGTGGACTCTAATTAGGTGACTTCTGAAGGCAATTGGTTCCACTTGATTTTAGTTAGGGGTATAAGAGTAAAGGGTGCTAATTACAAATACACGCCACACTGTCAGGGCTGGGCTCTCAGCTCTTCCTTCTCTGTGCTCAGGTTGCTCAGCTGTCTCTTAGTTGCCAGTACTCATCATTCTACAGTGGCTCACCTGTTGATCATCTCCTGCTCATCAGTCAATCCCACCTGTTCCATGGTTCCTGACACACACTTTTCAAAAATGGACTTTTAAAAATTTTAAAAAACATTTATCATTTTCCTTTTACCTCACAATTATGTTCCACTTTGTGTTGGTCTATCACATAAAATCCTAATAAAATACATTTACATTTTTGGTTGAAATATGATAAAATGTGGACAATTTCAAGGGATATGAATACTTCTTTAAGGCACTGTTCACGTGCACAATAGCCAGCACAGGGATTTGTGTGTAAACACACAAAATCCTGTTTTATCAAGGGAGAGGAGACATATGGTTTGTTCCTACTAAGTAGGAACAATGATATGTCTCCTCCCCCAGTCATTCCTATCAGTATACAGTTATAACACATCTAGAAAACACACATTTAACCTCTTGATCGCCCCCTAGTGTTAACCCCTTCCCTACCAGTAACATTTACACAGCAATCAGTGCATATTTATAGAACTAATTGCTGTAATAAATGGCAATGGTCCCAAAAATGTGTCAAAAGTGTCCGATCAGACCATCGCAATGTCGCAGTACCGCTAAAAATCGCAAATCACTGCCATTACTAGTAAAAAAAAATATGAAAAAATGTCATAAAAATTTGATAAATATTTCCCATAACTTTTGGGCAAATCAATATACGCTTATTATGATTTTCTTTTTACCGAAAATATGTAGAAGAATATATATATTGGCCTAAACTGATGAAGAATTATTTTATTTTTTTATTTGGGGGATATTTCTTATAGCAAAAAGTAAAAAAAATATATTTTTTTCAAAATTGGCCCTATTTTTTTGTTTATAGCGCAAAAAATAAAAACCACAGAAGTGATCAAATACCACCAAAGAAAGCTAATTTTGTTTGGGTACAGCATTGCATGCATTGCATTGCAATTAAAGCAGTGCAGTGCCAAATTGTAAAAAGTGCTCTGGTCAGGAAGGGGGTAAAATCTTCTGGGGCTGAAGTGGTTAAGGAAATAAATATTGGAAAATGAATTACTGTTCAGTCACTCTTAGCTGTAGAGTATAATATAGGCATTCCAGACAGTAGCATGAGGCCTTTGGTTTAGTATTTGATCTAAGAAGATCAGACTGTTGGAATTCCAAATCATTGAACGTCTTTATTGCAAATTAGGCAAACAGCACATCCAAGTAACATTAAAGCATTATTCAACCCAAAAAACAAAAATGTAATATATTGCAGGTTACCAATTATTTTACATGTGGTGGCTAAATAAGTCTTCATTTAATTTTTTTTCCCTTCTGTTTTCACCTGATCATCTGGCAATCACCAATCCCTGCTTTAGGTTTCCTTCACTCTAGAGTCTAAACGCGCTTCAAAATCCATTCATTTAAATAGCCAGAATAAATTAAATATCTGGCCAAAGAAATTAATAATTGTCTAAATGCGCCTAAACTCATTTGGAAAAAAAATCAGCTTTAAGCCTGGTACACATAGAAACATTTTTTTTTTCCGTTCAACCCAGTGGGCTGAATAAAAAAAAATTGACAAATTGCTGTACCAACACAAGTAATGTTGGTGCACTGATCTCTGAAACTGTGCCTTTGTGTTATGACTGCCCCCCCTGCCAAAACACACTAATCAGCAATTTCAGCCATTGTAGGGTTGCCACCTCATCCCTTTAAAACCAAACACATATGAATTACACAGGTTCTGAGGCTAATTTAATGCAGATAAGACACCAAGTGAGTTTAATTACCACATTAATCAGCCACCGAGATCCTGTGTAATTATTATGTGTTTTTTTAAAGGGATGAGGTGGCAACCCTAAGCCATTGTCTGCAAGCGCTGATGAGATTCTGGTTTTCCATTATGTCTCTTTGACAAAAGCCATCATTAGACTGGTTTCTGTTAGAAAGACAACTGTACACACTGACTGAATGTTGGCTGATTCCGGTTGAACTGCCCAATACCAGCCGATATTCGGCCGGTGTGTACCCATCCTCAGGCATGTTTTTAATGCTGCTTTCTCCTGCCAGGAGAAAGGCATTTTACAAGAGTTGCAGTGTGCATGAGGCCTAAACTCCTTACACGTAACTACAATGCAGGCCATTTTAGGTGCTTAGTACGAGGGTTCTATCTTGGGACCAATTCTATTTAATTTATTCATAAATAATATAGAGGATGGGATAAATAGCACAACACATAATTAAGCAGGACAATAACTTCACATCGGGATATAGAAATCTTACAGAAAGACATGAACAAAATAATAAAGTGGGCAATTACATGGCAAAAGAGGTTTAAGGTGAGAAATATAAAGTAATGCACTTGGGGGAAAAAACATAAATGCAAACTACTCGCTAGGGGAGAACCACTGGGGGAATCAAAGAAAGATCCAGGGGTCCTAGTAGATGATAGATTGAGTAATAACATGCAATGTCAAGCTGCAGCTACCAAAGCCAGCAGACTATTAGCATGCATAAAAAAGGGATATACTCCAGAGATAAAACAATGATCCTACCACTTTATAAAACATTGGTTAGACCACATCTGCAGCATTCTGTCCAGTTCTGGTCACCAGTCCTCAGAAGGGATATGCTGGAACTGGAGAGAGTCCAAAGAAGGGCGACACAATTAATAAGGGGACTGAAGGACCTCAATTACGAGGAAAGACTGCAAATACTACATTTATTCTCGCTAGAGAAAGACGTTTAAGAGGGGACATGATAGCGATTTACATTGAAACTAAGGGCCTAATCCACAAAAGGGATACGCCGGCGTATCTACTGATACGCCGTCGTATCCCTGTTTCTATCTATGGAACTGATCCACAGAATCAGTTTCACATAGATAGGCAGAAGATCCGACATGTGCAAAGGACTTACACTGTCAGATCTTAGGATGCAGTACCGCAGCCGCCGCTGGGGGCATTTCTCGTCGAAATGCCGCTTCGGGTATGCAAATTAGCACTTACGGAGATCCACGAAGCTTTTAAGCTCCGTTGTTTCTCCGTAAGTATTAGTTTGCCGTCGCAATATTAGGGCTGCTTTTACAAGGCCTAAACTGTTTACACCTTGTAAAAGTAGACCCTTCTATCCCGCGTCGCTGTAATTTTTTTTTTCCCGCCGCAACTCGTTTTTTTTTTTACGCCCGTCGCGATTTTCAAAACCCGGCGCAACGTAAAACCGCGCAAAGCACGTCGGGAAAATGACGTCGGGAGCATGCGCAGTACGTCCGGCGCGGGAGCGCGCCTAATTTAAATGGGACTCGCCCCATTAAATTAGGAACGCCTTGCGCCGGACGGATTTAAGTTACACCGCTCAAAATTTCTAGGTAAGTGCTTTGTGGATCGGGCACTTAGGTAGAGATTTTGCGGCGGTGTAACTTAAATGGCAAAAGTTACGTTGCGCCGGGTTTTTGTGGATTAGGCCCTAAATTTCTACCGGGTGGTTATGGATTCCCTCTCTTTAGTCCATATACGTATTAACTTGTCTATTCCTATAGTAAGCTAGTCTATTAAAACTCTGATAATGTTACTGTTGATAGTACAATGATACAAGGTTAGCTATGAAAATAAATGCACTGCTTAGTAAAACAACGTCTTATTTATTTCCCAAGAAAATAGGAAATGCTAACATAAAAACACTAAAGGAAAATATTACAACGCATATAAGAAAAGACCATCAATGATACTTAACGTAAGACAGTCCTCTCGATATTGGGGGTTATTTACTAAAGGCAAATCCACTTTGCACTACAAGTGCAAACTACAAGTGCAAAGCACACTTGAAATTGCACTGAAAGAGCACCTGGAAGTGCAGTCGCTGTAGAACTGAGGGGGACATGCAAGGAAAATAAAAAACAGCATTTTAGCTTGCACATGATTGGATGATAAAATCAGCAGAGCTTCTCCTCATTTCAGATTTACCCCTCAGATTTACAGCGACTGCACTTCGTTCAGTGCAATTTCAAGTGCAATTTGTACTTGTAGTTTGCACTTGTAGTGCAAAGTGGATTTGCCTTGTTGTAAATAACCCCCATTGTCTCGTCAGCTGGGCTCAAAATGAGAGGGCCATAAGGCACAAGAACCATCAGGCAAAAGAGCCAAGAGAGCAAAACGGGGCGATTTCCCTTCTGTTTGCACTTTTAAACTGCATTTAGACCCCCTCATACACCACACCCCACTAGCCTCCTGTCCAATGGGATATTGCCAAGAGGCAGTCCTTTAAATATATATAACATTTCTATCCGCTGTATTAGTCTCTAGGGACATTTGTCCATGGATCATCGCTATGTGACCTGGGTCATCCTCAGTGATAAGAAGCCCTTTGATCTTCTGTAATCATCTTGGAAGCCGTTCCCTTTGAAGCTTGTCGAGCAGATGTGGTAATCATGCAATACAATCTTTATCACAACAGTTGGTCTCTTTTGTTCCTATACTCCCTCTGCCAGGGGGCATGGCTCTTCTTTCAGATGAAGGTTCTGATGGGCAACCTGTTACATTCCAGATTTCATATTCAAACACATCTTGTATTATGAAAAAAAAACATGTTGCCTTCCAACAGAGGACAATGGGCCACACATTGAGTTTGGAAGAGAAGTGGTTTAATCTAAAACCTCAAAGGGGTTTTTTCCATGTCAGGGCAATAAGGATATGAAAGGATATGAAACTCTCTTCCACAATTGGTAGTGGCTGCAGGGAGTATTGCTAGTTTAAAGAAACTCTTAAGCCTCATACACACAATTGGATTTTCCGACAACAAATGTGTGATGGCGGTGTTTTGTCGGAAAATCTGACCGTTTGCTCCATCGGACAATTGTTGTCGGAATCTCCAACAACAAATGTGGGATAGCATGCTCTCAAATTTTCCGACAATAAATGTGTGCCGTCGAATTATCTGATTGTGTGTACACAAGTCCGTTGGAATAAAAACCAAAGTACAAATACGTATGCTCCCAACCAATGCTATCCATAGCATAACAAGTTGCCCAAAGGGTGGTACTAAAGAGCTGAAAAAAGACGTAGTTTCATGTATGTTGGCTGAAAAAGTTCTGCCGTCTGTATGCATACCAAGTTCATGGCAAACGCCCTTTGCACAAAATTCCTTAAAGAAAATGACATACAGGGATATGGGAAATATAGACACTGACATATGTGCACCTACACAGGTTGAACTGGATGAACTATCGTCTTTATTCAACCTTACCTACTATGATACTATGCGGTTGGTTTACTAAAACTGGAGAGTGCAAAATCTGGTGCAGCTGTGCATGGTAGCCAATCAGCTTCTGACTTCAGCTTGTTCAATTAAGCTTTGTAAAAGAAACCTGGATGCTGATTGGTTTATGTGCAGAGCTGCACCAGATTTTGCACTCAACCCCTATGATACAACTGAAATTCTGATTTTGGCAACTGGTCTACTTTTGACACTAATTGAGTTCACACCCTTTATAATGTGATGTTGATTTTACCAAACAATAAACAGTTAAAAGCTGTAGTACCGTATTTTGGATACAGTCTCCTGCCATGTGGCGGTTTAGTCACATGCATTATTTTGCCAGCAGAAATGTGCAGAGAAGACATTTTTTTCATCCGCTTGTTTTACTCAGTTCAACTATAGCACAAAAATCTATTAGCCTTGTACCATTCTTCTTTTTTTTTTTTTTTTGTCAAGCCACAAAGGCCTACAATTTTACATTTCCTTTATGAAGATGGCTGAGTTCATATAAAGCTTTACATATAAATGAACTTTTTTTTATCCATTTATACTCATTTTGGAAATGAAAAACTCTGGAGCCTTTCACAATTAATAATGCGTTCCGGATATCAAGGGAAATGTAAAAGCAATTTGTAAAGTAAACTACTTGTTGGCACAGCTGCTGGTAATGAGATTTCCAAATTCGTCTTCACTTTACCTGGACCATTGTGAGCAGTGGATGCCAAGTCAAACACAACTCGGTGTTCATTGTCCAATCAATCAAACAAACCCGTGGACTTGACTTTATTATTGCTCGTTTGAGCGAAGCACGTTTCTTCAGAAATTTGGAACATTTGAACTTCTTTTTTAAGGTGTTTATTGCCAAGTAAGGCATGAAAATATTTGATAAAATATTAAAATAATATATATGATTGAAGTGATTGTGATCATTAGCAGAAGTAATATGGGTGGAGAAATATATCTGTCTTTTATTTTTGGATGAACAAAATTTCATCCAGCGAATATGCCAATTTACATCACCGGCTGTTTTTTATACATATTTTAATGCTTGAGGGCCAAGTATATAGCACTCATTTGGGGTCACACTTTTCAAAATGAAATCAGCTTATTATAATGTTTTACTTCTGTAACCCCTCCATGACCCAGTTCCGAGTCGGAATCCTATAAACATGTCCCTAAAAGGAATAATCTGTTCATGACAATTATTATACAGACAAAGGAAATCTGCCTAGTTTTTCAACATATAGGGTCATTAGGACCCCTGATTTGACTTTTATTAAACCAACTTTTAAGATTTCTACAAAAGTATGGCTTTAAGGGGCAATGCATTCATGACCACACTCTTTATTCCGACAAAGTAAATCAGGTTAATTATTCAACAGATAGGGTCATTAAGGCTTTAAACTGGATTTATTATAAATTTTAACAAGCCATTTTCTGAAGTCCCTATGGCAACAGGGGCTTAAATGGAAAAATGTAACCTGGGTATATCAGTTGCTTGAAAAGTTAACTTCAACATATTTTATTTTAGGATCATTACGTGGCAAGAGGTGAAACGCCACATATGGATTATTTTTATGGCTATATAGAGATATAAACCATTAGTTTAGGAGGCATATATTAGTGCACAGGTCACAGTTCAGTTGTTCTCCAGGACAAGAGAGGAGTAAGATGTACAGCACCTATTCTCAATCTCTTGCATTGAGCTTTTATTAGCCAGGATTAAAGACCCGGTCATATATGAGTGATGATTTCCATTCATAGTCACTCTGCTACTGGTATTATACTCTTATTATTACTATTTTCTAAAAAGAAAAAAAGTAGACCTAAATGCATTTTGAAGGTATAATGTTTACTGCTTTACATGCAGAGTTCACATTGAACCAATACAATGGGGCTTATTTTTTAAAGACATATAGGCTGTTCACTTTGCAAGCAAAGATGCATTTTGCTAGGGAATTTGACACAGAAATTAGTGAATGTGACAAAGTTTCACTTTGCAAAGACTGTCCAATCACGTTCAAGAAAAATATAAAAATAAAAACAGCATTTTTGCTGGATCATGCTTGGATATTAGAAGTCTGCTTCACCTCATTCATGCTAATTCCCTTGCACAGTGCAACTTCCCTTGAAAAATGAACAGCCTAATTGTCTTTAGCAAATCAACCTCATTGAGTTAATCAAACAAGTACCTGTTAAAATAGGATGATAGTTTTGTGTTACCTGGCAGGCAAAAACAAAGTAAAAAACAAAGTACAAAAACTGGAAAAAGCATGCTTTTGTGTTGTTCACCTTACCTTGCTGCTCTAAGGCGGCCATAAACGGTTTGAATTTTCAACAGTTCAGCAGGAACTGCCCGAGATTTGAACCATTAATGTTCAGGCTGAATGTACTAAGTTGATTGATCGATCAACTTGGGTACAACCAGCCTGTCGGGTTCTCTTGTGATTATCGCCAGCGCCTGCTATAGCTGCTCGTAATAATCACTGTCTTCTCCCAGAGGGTACAGCTTCCCGCGGCCGGGAGAAGGCAATGGCCCAGCAGAAGGGAATCCTGCATGAAGACTGTCTGTGTTAAAGGGGGAATGGAGGTTGCAGGAAATAAATTTGTTCCACGTATGGCCAGCCTACACACAAATCCATGTCTGCATTATATATTATTCATTTATTTGAGGTATTTATATAGTGACAATCATTTACACAGTACTCTACATACTGTGCATTTACATCAGTCCCTGGCATCAAGAAGCTTACAATCTAAGGCCCCTATACCATATGTATACATACCAGTGGCAGCAGACAACTACCCCCTCCCCCGAGTGGCACATCCAGCACTTACCTTATTGTGGCCCGTGGCAGGCAGCGCATAGCGGCTCGGCTCTGAGTCCTGTCCTCCATGGTGGCTTCCAGCTCCTTCCCTCCTCCCCTCCTCCTCATAGGAGTTCATTAGCATCACCTGTCCTTTTGGCCAATTGCGTGACCGGTGTCAAAGCCCGCTTCCTGATTGGCCGGCAGGAGGATCAGTGTTACAACAGCGAATATTTATTCGCTGTTGTAACACACCTGGGCGGGATCAGAGCGCACTCTCTGCTACCCGAGCCCACCCTATATTAAAGCCTATATTTCAAAAAAGCGACCCCTACATATTGGAATCCATGGTCCAGTGTCCTGAAAGGAGCCAGATGCATAGATAGGGGAGGCGGCGGATGAAGTGGGGGTGGCGCCTGTGCACCCTTAATGGACGGGCCGCCCCTAATACATATGCGCACAGATATACAAGTGTGCATTTAGGACCAGTTCACACTAAACGTGCAAAGTTTGACAGGCCATTCATAGGAATGCACAAAAAGTAGTGCTAGCACTACTTTTGCAATTTGCGCTGCACCAAATTGTATGTTAGTGAGGTACCATGTGATCTAGTGGCTGCAAAAGCACTGCGTTTACAAGATAAGTTTGCAGTGTCATTAAGAGTTAAGAATAAGTTGCTAAATGTTGTACCTTCATTAAATGTAATCATATTGCTACACTTAGAGGCTCCTCTCTTCTTTTTTATACTCAGTTGTGACATGACGCTACTTTTATCAAGACATCCCTTGTATATCAAGGCAACATTTATTAAAACATTTTGCCTGTCTTGCAAAATGCTCTTAAACCAAGTTACTCTCAAACCAAGGTTTTACTGTGCTATAAATATTACTATTATTAGTAAATATAAGCCATATATTGTTTTAACAGGTTTTTATTCAAGGCACCAATAGATTTTTTTGTATTGGGTTGGCTCCCTGCTGAAATTATTATCGGCAGCCCATATATCAGTTTGACACTTGTACTCAATCTCTCTAAATATTTATTATTATTATTATACAGGATTTAGATAGCGCAAACAGTTTGCACAGTGCTTTACAACATCAGGGAAGGCAGTACATTTACAATACAATTCAATACAGGAGGGATCAGAGGGCCCTGCTTGTTAGAGATTACAATCTAGAAGGGAGGTATTTCTCTCTTTCCCTCTAGAGAATTCTATTAGAGAAGATCTCATCAGTTCATTGTAACCCAAAGGCTCTGCAAATGCTTCCCCAGAGGGCTGAATGGATTATGCCTGCTGCAGATTTTTGTTGCTTTGGAATACTAAGTAGTGCTTATGATTTGATTATTGCAGACCTCAACCTCAACCTCAAACCAAATTGTGTGTTGCCAGAACTTCCCCTTCTCAATTCCTGTTGACGATTTTTAATCCCTATGCTGCCAGCATTAGTAAATAGATAGGAAAGTATATCATATTTACTTGTTTTAAACTTTTAAAAAAAAATATTTCTTCAGTTATTTCTTGGTTTCCAGGCCTAGGCAAATGATGCCAAAAAAAACAGAAGTCTTCAGGAGAGGAGGAGTTTTTTTTTTCCAGCTAAGCACACCCTCCTGCCTGCATGCCTCACCTAAGGGCAGATAAATTCCAGGAAGTAAATGCTACTAAATAACTTGCCCTTACTTAAGATGGCCACGGCTAAAAATGCTAGGGGGAGTCTTTTAAAGTGAGTTCTCAGCAAAATAAAGCATGGAGAGATGGATGGATGGGTGAATTTGCTTTAAATATGAAAAATGAAGTGAATAGCATTTTTGGTTTGTTGTGATCAGATGGAGTCTAGTTCCGCTTTAATTTTGCGCTATCCAACTACCCTATGGCAGGATAAAGTGCACAATTCCAAGCAGAGAAATGCTGGATTATTTATAGACAATTTCAATTCACTTACAAAATGTGTCCTGTGTATTGGGGCAAAGAATGTCCTAAAGCCCAACCCCTGAAAAAATGTACCCCCCCCTGCACTCAGGCTGTGCCCACACAGTAAGGGTTAACTGCTTGTTTAGGTCTAGAGGAGACTAAAAACACTTACCTGGCCCTCCACTCCCCTGGCAGACAGCGCTCCCACATGTTCCAGCAGTGGACTGGCCCTTAGCATCCCCACATCCAGTGCAGGGCTGTGGACCCTGCAACGGTCTTGATGACGTCAGTTCCTTAGACCAGTGTTTCTCAACTCCAGTCCTCGAGGCGCCTCAACAGGTCATGTTTTCAGGATTTCCCTCAGATGAAATGGCTGGGGTAATTACCAAGGCAGTGAAACTGATCAAATCACCTGTGCAAAATAATGGAAAGCCTGAAAACATGACCTGTTGGGGCGCCTTGAGGACTGGAGTTGAGAAACACTGCCTTAGACTGTTAGTGCAAGGAGCTGCGGGAATGGTCTAGTGCAGGGGTAGGCAACCTCGGCCCTCCAGCCGTGGTTAAACTACAAGTCCCATGAGACATTGCAAGAACCTGTCAATGAGGCAGAGGCTTGATGGGATTTGTAGTTTCTCCACAGCTGGAGTGCCGAGGTTGCCTACCCCTGGTTTAGCGGAACAAAGAAGCAGAGGATCAGGTAAGTAAAGGTAAGTAAATCTGCTTTTCCATAATCCTAAGACCTAGACAAGCAGCTAAGCCCCCTCTGCAAGGGAGAAGAGACAGAATTTTTTTTTCCCCAAATAGCTTCCTTTACCTTAGTGCAGTCCTCCTTCACTTACCTCATCTGTCCATTTTGCTTTTAAATGTCCTTATTTCATCTGAGAAATCCTCACTTCCTGTTCTTCAGTCTGTAACTCAACACCGTAATGTGAGGCTTTCTCCCTGGTGTGGAAAAAGGCTCTTGAGGGGGAAGGGGGCGAGCAGGCAAGTCAGGAAACGCTCTACTTTGCAGATAGAGAAAGAAGCTGTGTGTTAGTGTGAGTCCTGACACTCCTGCTCGCCCCCTCCCCCCTCAGGAGGCTTTCTCCACACCAGGAAGAAAGCCTTGCATTACGGTGTGTAGTTACAGACAGAAGAACAGGAAGTGAGGATTTCTCAGAAGAAATAAGGACATTTAAAAGCAAAATGGAAGGATGAGGTAAGTGAAGGAGGACTGCACTAAGGTAAAGGAAGCTATTTAGGGAAATTTTTTTTCCTTTACAACCCCTTTAACTTTACTGCAAGGGGGGACTTTTTAGTTTCCTGGCTTTTATCTTTAAGGTGAAATCCCCTTTTTATTAACACCTCTCACAAAAATGTGATGCCTTGTGGTCATCAAAGACCCTTCTCTGTGACAAAAACAGCATGCTGATGCTTTCTGAGTTTCTGAGTCTGAGCCCGCAGTGTACTGAACCTTTGTTGCTATACATCTGGTGGCTGCGTGTTCAATATTTAACTTGCTTATATTTTCAAGTCATGTACATTTCAGAAAATCCAGTTCCTTACCTAGACAAAAAGAAAACGATTACCCCCAGATGGGACTTTAAAGGCCAGACTCCAGTAAGGATGTATAAATTAATTTATTAGATGTTTACACCAAAATGGGTTGACACTTGTTTACAGAATGATTCTGGATGTTAGATTACAAAAATCTTCTGGAACAGTCAAAGAAAATAATAAAAATAAAAACATGTAGAGAATAGTGATAAAGTGACACCTGGGACACACGTCCTGTGTGTGGAACCCAGGAAAAACAAAAAATAATAAAAATTAAACCTCGTGACAACACAATACAAATAGATTAAAAAACACTCTGTAGAGAGCAGTGGAGAAATGCCCGACGCGTTTCTGGTCTATTGATGGAGCAACAGACCTTCATCAGGGGCCACAGGAGTGTATGGTTACAAGCTTTTTTTCTCTCTAAAAATAGAACACACATCATTATATTATGTCATATCATCAGGTGTATATAAAAATCCATTTTCTACAATTGTTGTTGAGATGCCTCTATTGTAATATATATGATCAACATACCGTTTGTAGTAGACAGAAGTTTGAAAAATGACCCTCAAGTTTTGGGCTTTGGATGTCCCCAGAGCCGACTTATGGGGTCCTATGGGTAAAGAGAAAAAGGGGGAGGGATGGCTCCGACTGATCTCAGACACACGGTGTCCTGTTAGAATTGAAAGACACAAAAGACAGAAAAAAGAGAAAAGAAAGAAATAAAAGAAAAAAGAAAAAGCATAATAACTGATCTAATGCATAAATGCCTTGTCATACTGCTCGTATTCATAGTAGAGATAGAGAGATCATATTTACCCAAGTATGGGACTTATTGGGGGCAAGAGTGCAGCAGGTCAGTGGATTCACTGAGTCCAATGCGGACGATCCTCTTATCGTTGCTCGGGGGAATCCCAAGCTAAATGTATGGAGGGGAACCTGATGCCAAATGCCTGGAGAGCAGACATATGAGAATTAAGGATAAGGTATGCATTATAGAGGAGAGGTGCATGCTGGAGTGAAGTCAGGTTAGTTACAAAAAATGTATGGATGTAAGGTGTGAATGGCACTCACCGTGGTTTGAGGTATGTAATGATACCAGCGTTACTCCCTTCAGCTCACAGGGTGCTGGGGGAACTGGTCATGAAATGGCTCTATTTATGAGGTGGACAGGACCTGGGAGGGCCGTGTTAATCGGCACCTCCCAGAGACATTGATCAGATGGAATGGCCATCTGCTGTGTGCACTTTGCTAGGGGGGCGGGACAGATTAGTGGGCGAGATAGTACGCCCCTGAATGGGGAGGAATGCCCTCTACTCGGCATTATTGTATCTCTATGGTGATGACGCTGGCGTCACGGGCCACGTGACCCTGCGCCTCGCGTCACACCATAGACAGCGGGGAATCCCTCTAGCGAGCCAGGCCGCGTCACCATGGTGATGACGCTGATGCCAAGGCCACGTGACCCGGCGAGCCGCGTCACACCGCGTGAAGCAGGGAAGCCCTCTGACGAGCATGGCCACATCCCCCTGTTGGTGACGACAGCGCCGGAGGTCACATGACCCGGCGTGTCGCACCATATTGCACACAGCGGGGAAATCAGTGCTGATAGCATTACCCCGGTTCCTCGCATGGACAAACTGTCCATTAGTGTTGCGATGAGCCAAGTGCCAAATGGCGGGGAGGGTAAATGCAGGTACCTCATTAGGAGTAGAGAGTTAGGTGTGGGTAGCCAGGGGTGAGGATGGAATCATGCACAGCGGTGCCAGCGAAGTAGAAATAACCTAAAAAGATAAGATGAAAGGAAATGAAAATAAACATAAAACTGAGATGAAAATAAAATAGAATAAGTTGGGAAATAGAAATGAAGAAAAGGAGAAAGAGAGAAAAATGTTGAAAGTAATGATAGAGATAAAAGTAGATGAAAATATGTATAGAAAAAGAGAAGTAAATGAAAGAATAATAGAAATATGTTGGAGGTGAGTATAACCCAATGGAATAAAGAAAGAATATAATATAAAGTATATGTAAAACAGAGAGAAACAACAGGGGAAGAGAGGAGATCGAGATGCAGAGTGAGCAGGAGGAGCCACAACACCCAAATCTTGGCCAAAATTCGAGATTAACAATAACGGTCTTTTGATCATAGAATTTTTTTAAAAAAATTATAAAAAATATACAAGAGAATATTAAAAAGATTACATTTTTTGGGTCTATCATAGATAGACCAACTGAACAATGGGCATAATGATGGATCAATACAGGGAGTGTCCTGATGGATAAATATATATAAAATATTTTTGTCCAAATTTATATTGATGTAGACAAATAGCACAGCATTAATTTGATTAAAGGCAGTAATCAGACAGTTAGTACATCATGATTAAATGGTCTATGCAAAAATAGAATAGAATAGTGGGAGGAGAGGAGGGAAGCGGGACAATTGACGTTTTGTATCCTATAGGTTCGGGTAGAGATAGAGAGGTTGATATATTGGTTAGCCCTCCCCCTCCCAGACACCCGATTTGTATCCCTCAAGGAAAGGTCTGTAGCTGATGTTGTTGTTCAAACCCGGGGGAGAGGTGGCATTCAAGGCCACTATCCAGCGGGTTTCTCGCTGCAGCAGTAATTTGTCCCAATCCCCGCCTCTCGGGTTCGGGTGAATTCTATCGAGTGCCAAAAAGGTGATTTTAGGAAAAAGCCCCTGGTGCACATCTCTTGTATGTCTTCCGAGAGGGAGGTCAGGATTGGCAGTTTTCATACTATGCACATGCCTGCTTATTCTTTTTTTCCATTCCAATTTCGTTTTTCCCACATAGAAACAACCGCATGAACAAGTTCCTTACCTAAATTGTGGTTAATGTTTAGTCATTTGTTGACTGTGAGCTCATAGACTTTGGCACATAAGGTTTGTCTGGTAGCAGATGTTTCTCAGAACTCTTGCAGGTTAATTTTCATTGTTTTGTTAATATTGTCCATCTGTCTCAGTCACTGTAAACTTCTTCTCCTTTTACCTTCAGTCTTTCCACTGTCCCTGATTTGAAAGAAATGGTCCCTCATTTGGAACAAAGTCCCTATTTCCCCCCAATTTGTCCTTCATTTTGGTCTGATCTATATATTTGTAAATGAAATGCACTACTTATCTATCAAAAAGTTTCCCAGTGCTAAACCGTTCATCCAATTTCTAAATTGCTGCATTTGTAAATTCCAAAACACAATAAAAAGGAATAGTAGTGGTAAAAAAAAATTGTAGTTTTAACCAATAATTTTTTTGTACAATTCTGCTTTAAGGGTGTGTGTTCTATGCCTACATACTTTTGCTAATACGTGTTCCTCATTTCCGTCTCAAAAAGTTGGGAGGTATGGTTTTTGTTAGTCCTTCTAGTTCACATATGTCAAACACAAGGCCCACAGGCCGAATCTGGCCCTCCAGGCCATCTGATGTGGCCCTCGCACCTCTCCTGCAGCTGTAGGAGAGCTCCAGCTCTCCTTTGGTCCTCCTCCAGATCCTGCACTTTCTGCTTCCCAGAAATGCCCCCAGCAGCAACACAAGATAAGGGGGGGACATTGTGATGTACGGGAGGGTGGGTGGCTTTTGACTGCTGATGGTGGGGGTGCTCTTGACATCTGGTGTACGGAGGGGCGGGGTGCCCTGGACATCTAGTCTTACAGATACAACTGGTCCTTTGTGGACAATCATAATGATGATGTTGCCCGCAATGAAATTGAGTTTGACACCCCTGTTCTAGTTCATAGTTATTTAGGTATGAACTTTTTCTGACATTATATGAAGCATAGTAATACTTTTGATACAGCTTTCATAGTCCCACTTTTATAAATTCAAATTTTCAATATTTGGTTGCTTATTGATGTTCTGCATATCTTATAAAGGGCCAGTGCTTTGCCATGTAAAAACATGAATATTTATGAATACCTGTAAATGTATTACTACGATAAAGTGATAGAACAGGCTGATTGCAAATATGTCTGTGTGTTATATATAATCTTTATGTTGCGGCATGCTATTTGCTTACATTCCCTTTATCCTTTGAGGTTTATCTGCAGGTCTTCAGTACTGTATTGTAAGTGAAATTCCATGAATATTCTATGTGGCCACAAGGTGGCAGTGACATTGTACTGTTTCCTTCTTGGTTATTTTTAGCTTGACTATTTTTATATTACTATTTAAAAAAATGTTCCAAAGATGTAAGTAGAGCGCTTTGATTTTTCTTGACATATTTTGAAAAGCATTTTTAAATGCATGGATTTAATACCTGGATCGGCAGTGCAGACTGTGATCCAGCAAATGAGGCTTAAGAATTTTTTATACTATTAATATCAATAAAACTGTTTACTCTATGACCAGAAATGAGAAAAACACATGTGGATGCAAATTTGCAAGATATGCTAAAATATAGCTTGTAAAATATTCTGCATGAGGAACAATACTTTTGGCTCAATTCTATTTTTGGCCCTTTTAACTGAACTAATAGAACAATCTACAGCATAATGATATACTGTATACTGTACATGCAGTCTATTTTTTATTATGTTATCAGGTTATATGAAATGTGCAATGTATATTATACAACTTATCCTGTAACTAGTTCTGCAAGAATTCTGATTGCATTATCTGGACAACCCACTAGAGGGATGAACCTGAATTTTTCTGTATGTAAGATGCCATCATAAGACCAAACTACACCTACCTCCCCCTGAACCATACAAGGCCACATGCCCTCAACATCGGGGGGGGGGGGGGGTGAGTGCATGTTGATGGGGTTAAGAGCCTCTTCCCCACAACCCTGGCCAGTGGTTTTGGGGGGGCTTATCAGAATTCAGAAGCCCCCTTTAACAAAGGGGCCCCCAGATCCCACCCTCCTATGTGAATTAGTATGGGGTACTACCCATTCACCAAAAAAAGTAGTGTAATGTGACAATAGACAGTTTTTGACAAGTCCTTTTTTAAAAACGTCTTCTCCCTCCCCCGCTTCTTTCCTCCAGTCTTCTTCTTTCTTCTGTCCGCTGTTCTTTTTCCTCCACTGCTGCTCCCGCTGCCGACCTGCTGAAAATAAAAAAAAGATTGTCCTCTGACACTGCGCCCGCCGATCTGTCCCTTCAATGTCGCACATTTCATATATAACTGTGGGGCAAAGTCATTAGATGGCGTCATCCGTGACATCACACACCCATCATGCCCCGGGCAGTGACGTCACAAGGGGACGGGGTCTCTGAATGATATCATCCGCCCCATTGCAGCGTCGGAGGAGGTTCGTTATTTTTATTTTCAGTGAGTCGGCGGCAGGAGCGGTGGCTCCGAAGAAGAACACCGGAGAAAGAAGAAGTAGATGGAGGAATAGTGGGGGGAGAAGAAGACCAAGGGAAAAAGAAGAAGACCAGAGGAAGAAGCGGGGGAAGAAGAAGACATTTTTAATACAGAACTTGTCAAAAACTGTCTATTGTCTTTTGTCGCATAACACTTCTTTTTTGGGTAGGGGTACAGAATACTTGTTAAAGGGGGCTTCTGGATTCTGATAAGCCCCCCGCCCGCAGACTCCAACAACCACTGGCCAGGGTTGTGGTGAAGAGGCCCTTGTCCCCATCAACATGCGGACAAGGTGCTTTGGGGTTGGGGCAGTGCCGATTCCAGCATTGTTCAGGTTTTTGGGCAAATGGCGGACATGCCGGCTGGTCGCTCAGGCTTCCCAGTGGGACGGGAGAGCCCAGGCGAGCCACAGAATGAGGAGGGAGGGGGAAGATGTCCTCCTCCTCCTCTGCTTGTAATAACAGCCAAGTGGCTGATTAGCCGCATCGGTTGTTATAACAAGAAAGACAACTGTCAGCTCTAAAAAACTATACTGGGTGATGTGTGCAGCTGCAGGCATCATCCCAGGACAACAGATTCCTGCTGTCTCACTTTTGAGACAGTGAAGGGGACTGAGGACAGGGATTCTCCAGTCCATTTCTCTACAGCCTCAGCTACACTGGACATTGATTGAATGGAAAATAATACTCTGTGCTGAGTAGCTTCCTGTTCATTCACAAACGGACGCATAGTAAACATAGTTTACTATGCTTTAGCTATGAATGGACACAGGAGAGATTGGTACTGGTCATTCACTGTGTTCATTCCGGAAAGTAAGGGGCCAATAAATGACATATTTACCAGCCCCTTCCTCTGCTCCCTATCATTAAACATCCCCTGCAGCAGCTGGTGGGAGAGGAGAGTAGGGAAGCTGTCAGGGCTGTGTGGGAGGTGGGGTACATGGGGTCCTGCAGCAGGGGGAATCGGCCGCCTCAAATTACAGTGTGCCTAGGCACACACCCCATGTGCACGCCTATGCTCAGTGCTATTCATGATTCCTTTTTTTTAAAACAAACTTTATTGAAATGCCACGCAGATATTTCATAAGGTTTAATTGGCCATGGTGTGCGGGAGTGTATAGCCTAATAATGTTGTACCATTCGTACAAAGTCTTTCATATCAATGTTTGCTATCCTGGAGATATCTTTTGTGGAGTATTTGTAACCCTATTATACTGAGTTGTGAAACTACTGTATATTGGATTATCCTGGTGCATTTTTCCAACATGGGTGCCTTTTATTTCTTTTAAGCAAGTTACATCAGTAATGCGTTTACTTTACAATATATCCTTAGCCACAATCATTATGAAATTCCATTCTCATTTTTGTTAAAACAAACCATGTAATTTCTAAATACACTCATGTTGCAAGTTCTTTAGAATTATGTACATTTTAGGGGTTTATAATTTTAAAATTGTTTTTTCTTTATTTCTATTTCACATCATGTGCCCCGAAAGCTGCTTTGTTATTTGACATAAGAGAAAGCTAGTACTTAAAATTGTTCTGGTGGGTGTGGTGCAGCTGAGGATAAGGTCCTCTCTTCTTATGAGGAACATTCCCAACATATGTTTTACTGTAACAGCCCTTTTGCAGCTCGGTATACAAATATGTCCCTAGGGAAAGAGAGTAAAGAAAGACGTTTATAGGAAAAGAGAAAATAAACTTAAACACAAGGCTGTGGTAACTTTGTCTCTGCAGACGTTTGATCTCCTGGAACCAGAGCTTCCAGTGAGCATTTAGATATGATCAACTGAATACATCTGTCAAAATCATTATAAAAACTGACTTAGCCAAAGAAATGACTGGCACCAATAGATACAACATTACACGTGCAGAAAGATCCAGATCAAATGGAATAATGTGTTTAGGATCCTATAGCATAAACCTGGTCTTTGAGCAGAAGAAGAAACGACAAGCTATAACCATATTCATTTCAATAGATCTGTTTATCCTGATACCAGGCTCTTCTTGGTGGTGCATGCCATTGGCACAGATGTTCCTGGTGCAGCATTAAATGAGCGCACAGCAGAATAGACGTTACTTATGGGTGTATTTATAAAACATTTGCAGAGATATTTGTCCTGTGAAATTACATGTACATTCCTTGGCCCGGATTCAGATACAATTGTGTATCTATCGGCGGGCGTAACGTATCTCAGATACGTTACGCCGCCGTAATTTAGGCCCCATTTCCGTATTCAGAAAGAACTTGCGCCCTAAGTTAAGGCGGCGTAGCGTATGTGGTCCGGCGTAAGCCCGCGGAATCCAAATTCTCCATGCAGTGGGCGTGTTGTATGGTAATGAAGGCTGACCCCACGTAAATGAAGTTTTTGGCTAACGACGCATGCGCCGTCCGTGAACATATCCCAGTGCGCATGCTCCAAATTAACCCGCAAAAAGCCAATGCGGGTTAATTACGCCCAGCCCTATTCGCGAACGACTTACGCAAACGACGTAATCGACGGAAAATTCGACGCTGGCCCGACGTCCATACTTAACATAGGATACCCCTCATATAGCAGGGGTAACTTTACGCTGGAAAAAGCCTAACGTAAACGACGTAAAAAAATGCGCCAGGCGGACGTACGTTTCTGAATCGGCGTATCTCCCTAATTTGCATATTCCTTGCGTAAATCTTGTGCCACCTAGCGGCCAGCGTAAATATGCAGCCTAAGATACGACGGTGTAAGAGACTTACGCCAGTCGGATCTTAGGGAAATCTATGCGTAACTGATTCTACGAATCAGTCGCATAGATACGACCCCGCACACTCAGAGTTACGACGGCGTATCCGAAGATACGCCGTCGTAACTCCTATCTGAATCCGGGCCCTTGTGTGTAAATGGGGACACAATCGAATGTTGTTAGACTATATTCTCGATAGGACAAATGTTATTTATTCATACCGAACAGTGATTAAAGTGGTTGTAAACCCATACATATATTAGTGATATTATCAGGTGATACACAGAGAATAAACAAATCCTCCTACATAAGTTGTACCTGTTTGTCTGCAGCTATCTCTTCTCTAAATATGTTTACCACTTAATAACCGAGCCTCTTTCTGAGGTTTGGTGTTTACAAGTTAAAAACATATTTTTTTTGCTAGAGAATTACTTAGAACCCCCAAACATTCTATATTTTTTTTTCTATAACACTCGTTGCAATACTTTTTGTCACATCATATTTGTGCAGCTGTCTTTTGGAAAAAAAATATACTTTTTTGAATTAAAAAATAAGACAGTAAAGTTATCCTTTTTTTTATATTGTGAAAGATGATGTTACGCCGAGTAAATTGATACCCAACATGTCACGCTTCAAAGTTGCGCCCGCTCGTGGAATGGCGACAAACTTTTATGCCGCGTACACACGATCATTTTCGGCATGAAAAAAAACGACGTTTTTAAAAACATAATTTAAAATAATGGTGTGTGGGCTTCACATCGTTTTTTGGCTTCTGAAAAACGACAAAAAAAAAATTCAAACATGCTGCATTTTTTAACGTCGTTTTAAAAAATGTTGTTTTTCGGGTTGTAAAAAATGATCGTGTGTGGGCTAAAACAAAGTTTTAAACCCGCGCATGCTCAGAAGCAAGTTATGAGATGGGAGCGCTTGTTCAGGTAAAACTACCGTTCATAATGGAGTAAGCACATTCATCACGCTGTAACAGACAGAAAAGCGCGAATCGTCTTTTGCTAACACGGAATCAGCTAAAGCAGCCCAAAGGCGAATAGAACTTCCCCTTTAGAGTGCCGTCGTACGTGTTGTACATCACAGCGCTTTTTCATAATTTTTTAAAAACGATGGTGTGTGGGCAACGTCGTTTTTAATGATGAAGTTGGAAAAACTTTGTTTTTTGGACATGCTGAAAAGCGTCAATTTTTTTTCATGCCGAAAAATGATCGTGTGTACGCGGCATTACCCTTTAAAATCTCCACAGGGGACGTTTAAAAAAATCTACAGGTTGCATGTTTTGAGTTACAGAGAAGGTCTAGGACTAGAATTATTGCTTTCACTCTAAAGATCGCGGCAATACCTAACATGTGTGGTTTGAACACCGTTTTCATATGCGAGCGCTGCTCACGTATGTGTTCACTTTTGCACGCAAGCTCGGCGGGACGGGGAACGGTTACATTTTTTTTCTTATTTATTTTACCTTTTAATTTTATCAAGGGATGTGGTGCTGATGACTCTCAGACATCCAGCAATTTTCTCTTTTCAAATATATGTAAAGTGCTGTGTAAATTGTTAGCACTGGCATGCCGCCTCCATTGCGGGTAAGGGTACCCGACAGTGTAGCCTTTGGGCTTCACGCCAGGAATCCTACTGCACATGCGTGAGGCCCACTCCTCTCTCCTAATGGCCCGGCGACAGGGGGGGAGGAGGAAGCCCCAGCCGTGACGTCAACATCTGCGGCTTAGGCTCCTGGAAGTGGGAAAGGGTACCTGTCAAAGACAGGTATCCTGTCCCCCCCAAAAGATGACAATTGTGGCACAGGAGGGGGTGAGGAATCAGATGAGCGAGAGTTCCACTTTTGGGTGGAACTCCGCTTTAACCCCTAGGCGCTGACAGTACGCAAATATGCGGCCTCCTGGTGGGTTGGCCTTGGCATAGAGCGGCCGCATATTTGCGTACCAATTAGCATACACGGCTGTACCAAAAAAATGCACCCTGGCGGCTAACAGAAAGCTTCTGATCGCTTCTTGTGATTGGGAGCTTTATGATTATGTGATCACTGTAACAGCAAATCATGGCGATCATAAACCCTACCCCGCCTCCTAGCATCTGAAACCTCTTAAAGGGGCGGGAGGGATGCCACAAAGTGGTTAAAAGAAAATTACGGTAATTTCATATATTTTTTTCATTTTATGAGTAATACCAGACACCTTTTGATGCCCCAAGTAGAGTAATAATGGGGTGCGTGCCGTAGCGAACAGTGGGTGTGGCCAAATTGCTCTTGCTGACATCATTGCCCTGCCCCCCCAGTGATGCCGAACCTGCCCCCCCAGAAAGCCAATCGCAGTGTGACTATTTTGGTTACTTGGGAAGCCACATCCCAGTCTAATTATTGTGTCCGGGTTTCAGTCTGCCTGAAACCCAGACAAATGATTCAAAACCCGGACTGTCCGGGTGAATCCCGAACAGGTGGCAACCCTACGGTGACTGTGTGTGCAATCCCTATCCATCTGTGGATCCATCCACCCTGTGGACTTCTCCTTGATATCCCTTACTACTATGGACTGTAAGGACTAATTCTTATTAATTCATTTTGGGTATATCTTGTTGTCTGTGTGATATATTGCTTGCATTAGATATAATAAAGTCAGTGTCATGATGATAGCCCTAGAGTCTGCACACTTTTAAAAACAAGTAAGCTATGACAACTTCTATTTTCACAAATTCTCCTAAAATTCAAGAATATTTCTATATGTTACAGGTAGGGAGACAAAATACAGTGTAAAGATGCAAAAAACAGTTGTGTGATGCTATGTAGTGTTGGTAGGACTAGCAGAAATATCTAGTGATGCAACATGTTATTCTCTCAACAGACTTGAGTTGCTCAGTGACTAACAATGTGATCGTCACTTAGGCCGCTTACTGGAGCTGTATCAGATAGCAAAGGGCAGTATCAGCTGTTTACTATTTTGCTTGTTTAACCACTTCAGCCCCGGAAGGATTTGCCCCCTTCCTTACCAGGCCATTTTTTGCGATACGGCTTTGCGTCGCTTTAACTGACAATTGCGCGGCCGTGCGATGTTGTACCCAAACAAAATTGACGTCTTTTTTTCCCATAAAGAGAGCTTTCTTTTGGTGGTATTTTATCACCTCTGGGGTTTTTATTTTTTGCGCTATAAATTAAAAAAAGAGCAACAATTTTGAAAAAATACAATAGCCTTTACCTTTTGCTGTAATACATATACAATATATATATATATATATATATATATATATATATATATATATATAAAAATGTCTAGGCCAATATGTATTCTTCTACATATTTTAGGTAAAACAAATTTACAATATTGATTGGTTTGCGCAAAAGTAATAGTGTCTACAAAATAGGGGATAGAATTAGGTCATTTTTTTTTACTAGTAATGGCGGCAATCTGCAATTTTTAGCGGGACTGCAAAATTGCGTTGAAAAGATCGGACACTTTTGACACTTTTTTGGGACCAATAACATTTATACAGCGATCAGAGCTAAAAATAGCCCCTATTAAGTGTTCCCTAGGGAGGTGTTTCTAACTGAGGGGGAAGTGTACTGACTGGAGGAGGAGAGAGATCACTGTTCCTGATCACTAGGAACAGCAGATCTCTCTCTATTTCCCTATCAGAAGGGGGATCTGTTTGTTTACTTACACAGATCCCTGTTCTGGCTCTCTGTGGAGTGATCAAGCATGGCCGGCAGATATCGCTGCCGCCGGCCGCGCGCCCCCTATCGTTCTTAAAGCTGCCGATGTACACATACGGCGATTTGCGCAGCCGTGCCAACCTGCCGCAGTATAAGAGGGCGGCTGGTCGGCAAGCGATTAAATAAACTTTTTAAATCAGTGTTTAAAGCTGAGGTTCACCCTGCACAACATTTAGACAAGCCTGTGAAATACTGGGAGAATATAGTCTCTTCAGATGAGACCACAATTGAACTTTTTGGATGCCATAATATGCACCATATTTGGAGGTCATAAGCCCCTTTCACACTGGGGCGGCGCTTTACCACTAATTTCACAGGCGCTATTTGGCCACTAGCGGGGCGGTTTTACCCCCTACTAGCGGCTGAAAAAGGGTTGAAAACCACTGCAAAGCACCTCTGCAGAGGCGCTTTGCCGGTGGTATAGCCGCTGTAACGAAACGTCCCACACTCCGATTGAGTGCTTCCGTCATATACCACTTCCTATCAGTCTGGATATAGATATCAGATATTCCAGCTTGCCCTCAACACACAACAAGACGAGACTTGTTTGTGTGCTAAACATGGAGCGTTTATTGGAACCAAGAATACAGTCTTATATACAGTTAGAGGAGGTAACCAGAAGATAAATTAACATGAGCTAATTAACTAATCATTTACCCAGACTAGGCGAGTAGACGTCACGTCTCCTCATTCACCTGCTATACAATACACATTATCATAAGTGTAAACACAGGACATCTTCACAAAATAGCAGGGTCAATTAGCACAGAGAATAGAGAGATGGCTGGAGGTAATGGCATTAGCATCTAGAAGTATGAATGAGTTACTCTTACAATTAACCCATTGAGTTCAGAATCTACAACCAGTAAATAGTTCTACAGATATCCTGGAATATTGTGGATTATAAATACAAAATAATCCCATCTCAGGTAGTCCAAGAAATCAATCTCAGGATTTTAGACATAAGATGGTTTGGGGATGTCCCCGGTGAGTTTGTCACATTTCTCCCCCATCAAAAGTCGACTAACAAGGTCCCAGACCACCACCTGCTCTGGACATACGTTAGTCAGACAAAGTGAACTCACATAGTCTGTCCGCATGACCTCCAATCTTGGCTGCAAGGAGTAGTTGACACCAGTAGGTGTGGGGCAGAGGTCATTGACTCTCTGTCCGGCTGCCAGCGCTTTAGCTGGGTGGTTTTTAACATTCCTGGGCTTGGTCTGCTGCTGGGCAGAGGGGCCGACCGCCCCAGCTTCCTGAAGCTGTAGAGACACTGTATGTGCTAGGCAAGGGCCAGCGGCGCTCTGCCCTTTTGCCAGCACTTCTGCTGGGGACTCCACATCATCTGCTCCAGCTAACCGTTGGGGAAGGAGGCTGGATTCCTCCACACCCAAAGTGGCTGCCATTGGGGAGGTGAGCTGGCTCCTTCCTTTTCCGTTCCCTCATCTGGCTGCCGAGACAACATGTCTGTGGTACTGTCTGCCAGATGCACGGATCTTTTCTGGGGAGGAAAGACCACGTTCTCCACCCTGGCCAACTGTTTGGGAGGGACGATGAACACCTCCTCTCCCTTCTCCCCCTGTATCTGCTGCTGAGAAGTGATGGCCACCTTCTCACCCTGAGCCTCTGGAACTGCCACAGGTGTGGGGCAGAGGTCTTGAACCCTCTGTCCAGTGACCAGTGCTTCAGCTGGAGAAGTTCCTGGCAACTCCACAGATACTGCCCTTGGTGCTGGGCAGAGCACAGTGAAGTTTGGCCCTGATACCAGCTCTTCTGCTGGAGGCCCCTCAGGTTGTTCTTCCTCAGCAGAAAAGTCTATTAAATCCCCTGTCTCTGCAACTGGTGTCTAGGGATAGAGGTTCACCATCTCCTGTCCATGGAACCCAGAAGATGCTATAGGTACTGGGCAGAGGTTAGCAGAGCTCTGCCCTGCGGCCAGCACTTCAGCTTTGGGAATGGCAATCTCCAGATTTTCCACTGACGATTCTCTGGCATACTGCTGGACAGGCACATTCCTACATCCAAGATCATCCCATGCAGAAACAGGATCATCAAGGTCAGTCAGCACTTGCTGCATCCGCCATAAGACCTCCGCGTGCATAGCTGCGGGGGCAGGTTGGCAAAGCACACTGTTACTCTGCCACATTGCCAACTCTTCAGCCAGGATTTCAGTGTTGTCCACTGGTATTTCCTGATAGTCCCAGGCAAAGGAAGCCCAGCCCTGGCGCTGAGCAGAGTCTAGCAGCCGTCTGTAGGCGATCTCCAGCTCCCATTCCTGAATGGCCAGAAACTTCCAGTGCCCAGTGCACTTCCGAGACATTCAGTAGCCCTTCTCTGAAATCCATGATTTCATCCAACCGCCACTCCAAATCACTCCCAAAGTTAGAGTCCCCTGTCAGCTTCACATACAACAGTCCTAGGCCGCCGTAGCTTAAGCCTTCCGTTGGGCTGTCATCCGCTATCCAGGGATATGCTTGGGATACATGCCACCGAAGGGCTCTGCAGGCTCTCATCCAGCCGCATCTCTGCCCAGACCAGCCTGCTTAATTCAGCTGTCTGTTTCTTGTGCGGTTTTTCTCCCAACAACAGCACCCGCAATCCATACTGCGACAAGTCCCTTTCCCGGTTGGAGGGGAGAACTTTTCCCTGGTGTCGCTGCTCACAGGCTAGCGCTTCCTTCCAGAGTTCGCAGTGTACAGAATCCGACCATCCCAGCAGGACCTGCTCTGATACTGGTCCTCTATGCTGTATCTGCTTCTCTTGCAAACTCCTTCTGAATTCCTCTTTCATGGTGGCTGGTATCTGTACCTCTCCTCACCTGCTATCCGAACCTTGGATCCAGGTGGAGGTTGGATGTCCCCGACTGCAGGAAGCGTCCCGCTGCTAGCCACCAAGGTAACGGAACGTCCCACACTCCGATTGAGTGCTTCCGTCATATACCGCTTCCTATCAGTCTGGATATAGATATGAGATATTCCAGCTTGCCCTCAACACACAACGAGACGAGACTTGTTTGTGTGCTAAACATGGAGTGTTTATTAGAACCAAGAATACAGTCTTATATACAGTTAGAGGAGGTAACCAGAAGATAAATTAACATGAGCTAATTAACTAATCATTTACCCAGATTAGGCGAGTACAGGGAGTGCAGAATTATTAGGCAAGTTGTATTTTTGAGGATTAATTTTATTATTGAACAACAACCATGTTCTCAATGAACCCAAAAAACTCATTAATATCAAAGCTGAATATTTTTGGAAGTAGTTTTTAGTTTGTTTTTAGTTTTAGCTATTTTAGGGGGATATCTGTGTGTGCAGGTGACTATTAGTGTGCATAATTATTAGGCAACTTAACAAAAAAAAAATATATACCCATTTCAATTATTTATTTTTACCAGTGAAACCAATATAACATCTCAACATTCACAAATATACATTTCTGACATTTAAAAACAAAACAAAAACAAATCAGTGACCAATATAGCCACCTTTCTTTGCAAGGACACTCAAAAGCCTGACATCCATGGATTCTGTCAGTGTTTTGATCTGTTCACCATCAACATTGCGTGCAGCAGCAACCACAGCCTCCCAGACACTGTTCAGAGAGGTGTACTGTTTTCCCTCCTTGTAAATCTCACATTTGATGATGGACCACAGGTTCTCAATGGGGTTCAGATCAGGTGAACAAGGAGGCCATGTCATTAGTTTTTCTTCTTTTATACCCTTTCTTGCCAGCCACGCTGTGGAGTACTTGGACGCGTGTGATGGAGCATTGTCCTGCATGAAAATCATGTTTTTCTTGAAGGATGCAGACTTCTTCCTGTACCACTGCTTGAAGAAGGTGTCTTCCAGAAACTGGCAGTAGGACTGGGAGTTGAGCTTGACTCCATCCTCAACCCGAAAAGGCCCCACAAGCTCATCTTTGATGATACCAGCCCAAACCAGTACTCCACCTCCACCTTGCTGGCGTCTGAGTCGGACTGGAGCTCTCTGCCCTTTACCAATCCAGCCACGGGCCCATCCATCTGGCCCATCAAGACTCACTCTCATTTCATCAGTCCATAAAACCTTAGAAAAATCAGTCTTGAGATATTTCTTGGCCCAGTCTTGACGTTTCATCTTGTGTGTCTTGTTCAGTGGTGGTCGTCTTTCAGCCTTTCTTACCTTGGCCATGTCTCTGAGTATTGCACACCTTGTGCTTTTGGGCACTCCTGTGATGTTGCAGCTCTGAAATATGGCCAAACTGGTGGCAAGTGGCATCTTGGCAGCTGCACGCTTGACTTTTCTCAGTTCATGGGCAGTTATTTTGCGCCTTGGTTTTTCCACACGCTTCTTGCGACCCTGTTGACTATTTTGAATGAAACGCTTGATTGTTCGATGATCACGCTTCAGAAGCTTTGCAATTTTAAGAGTGCTGCATCCCTCTGCAAGATATCTCACTATTTTTGACTTTTCTGAGCCTGTCAAGTCCTTCTTTTGACCCATTTTGCCAAAGGAAAGGAAGTTGCCTAATATTTATGCACACCTGATATAGGGTGTTGATGTCATTAGACCACACACCTTCTCATTACAGAGATGCACATCACCTAATATGCTTAATTGGTAGTAGGCTTTCGAGCCTATACAGCTTGGAGTAAGAGAACATGCATAAAGAGGATGATGTGGTCAAAATACTCATTTGCCTAATAATTCTGCACTCCCTGTAGACGTCACGTCTCCTCATTCACCTGCTATACAATACACATTATCATAAGTGTAAACACAAGGCATCTTCACACAATAGCAGGGTCAATTAGCACAGCGAATAGAGAGATGGCTGGAGGTAATGGCATTAGCATCTAGCAGTATGAATGAGTCACTCTAATTAACCTGTTGAGTTCAGAATCAACAACCAGTAAATAGTTCTACAGATATCCTGGAATATTGTGGATAATAAATACATAATAATCCCATCTCAGGTAGACCAAGATATCATTTCTCAGTCATCCTATGCCCCTATTGGACATAAAATGATTTTAGACATACGATGGTTCGGGGGTGTCCCGGGTGAGTCTGTCACAGCCGCGGTGTCCCATTGCTTTTTAATGGGCAGGAGCGGTGGAGGAGCGGTATACACACCGTTCCTTCACTGCTCCAAACATGCGGCTAGCAGGACTTTTTTTCCCCGTCCTGCTGGCGCACTGCTCCAGTGTGAAAGCCCTCTGGCTTTCACACTGGAGAAACAGCAGCCGCTGTTTCAGGTCGGGTTTGCAGGCGCTATTTTTAGCGCAATAGCGCCTACAAACCGCCCAAGTGTAAAGGAGGTCATATGGCCCCTCCTATTTTCTATCTACACCTCCTCCCTGGGTCAGCTTATAGCCTCCCACGGCTTTCAATACCATCTCTATGCTGACGACACTCAAATCTATTTCTCTGCCCCTCAACTCGCCCCTTCATTCTCCTCACGCATCACTAATTTACTATCAGATATATCAGTTTGGATGTCACACCACTTCCTCAAACTCAACCTATCCAAAACCGAACTTATCATTTTTCCTCCCCCACGTGCCTCTTCCCCTGATCTCTCTGTCAAAATTGATAGCACAACCATAAGCCCATCCCCACATGCCAAGGTCCTAGGAGTAGTCCTGGACTCTGAACTCTCCTTCAAGCCCCACGTCCAATCACTGTCCAAATCTTGCCGTCTCAACCTCCGCAACATCTCCAAAATAGGCCCCCTTTCTAACCAATGACACAACAAAGCTCCTGATTCACTCCCTGGTCATCTCTCGCCTTGATTACTGCAACTCCCTTCTCATTGGCTTACCGCTGCACACTCTATCCCTTCTTCAGTCCATCATGAATGCTGCTGCCAGACTCATACACCTTACCAACCGCTCTGTCTCTGCTGCTCCTCTCTGTCAATCCCTCCACTGGCTTCCGCTCGCCCAACAAATTAAATTCAAAATACTAACTACTACCTACAAAGCCATCCACAACTCTGCCCCCAGCTACATTACTGACCTAGTCTCTAAATACCAACCTAATCGTTCTCTTCGTTCTTCTCAAGACCTCCTGCTCTCTAGCTCCCTCATCACCTCCTCTCATGCTCGTCTCCAGGACTTTTCCAGAGCCTCTCCAAGCCTATCTCCTTACCCCAATCTGTCCGTCTATCTCCTTCTCTATTAGCTTTTAGAGGATCCCTGAAAACCCTCCTCTTCAGAGAAGCCTATCCTACCCACACTTAACAACTGTATTGTAATTTTGTTCCATCTGATCACCCCCCACATCTACTACCCTTTGTTCCACTTGACCCTCCCTTCTAGATTGTAAGCTCTAATGAGCAGGGCCCTTTGATCCCTCCTGTATTGAATTGTATTGTAACTGTACTGTCTTCCCTGATGTTGTAAAGCGCTGCGCAAACAGTTGGCGCTATATAAATCCTGTATAATAATAATAATAATATGGCACTGCACATTAACCCAAAATCACCCCCCATACCAACAGTGAGGTTTGGAGGTGGGAACATCATGGTGTGGGTCTGTTTATCAGCATACGGTACTCACAAACTTTATATCATTGAAGGAAGGAAGAATGGAAAAATGTGCCAAGACATTCTTCATAAAAATCTGCTGCCATCTACCAGGATGATGAAGATGAAACAAGGATCAGCAAGATAATTGTGACGGTATCGGTATGATATCCCCGTCAACGTTCCCTTCTTCCCATAACGAAAATCACCCCAATACTCCACGAGGAGGGATATCCCTGGAGTCGCCCAGAAAGCCACACATGAGACCAGCTTACTGCTTGAACAACACAGACTTTAATGTTATAACACACAGCTTATATGTCATTTCCAAAACTGTTACAATGACAAATCTCCGCCCCCCTCACACTGGGGCTTCCATACAGATGACTAGGTAGACACGACGGGGCCGATGCTGAAAACACATTTTCTTTAGACAATGACATCAATGACGCTGAGCACTAGCTGTACTGAATACATCAACCAGACCGCTCGACCCCGCATATAGAGAGATAATTACCACAATGAAGCAATCAGAATAATTAACACAAGCCACTTAAACCCAGCTCTCCTTCACACAACACAATAGATCAATTAACCTTTAGAAATAGTGAGGGGACATTAGCACATCAATAACCTGGCTAGCAGGGAGCAGTAAACTGAGACATATAGGCAAATGTATCACAATGGCCCCCCTTTTGCTCCCTGCTCCGGCAAACCCGGTTGGACCTTCCCTGGTCCAGTAGGGTTGACGGGTTCAGAGCTATTAGTCAGAGGTTAACTCCGTTTGGCATGACTGACCTCCCTTGGCAACTGCTTCAGACTCAGGTATGTCACCGGGTCGTCAGATCACACGCCGGTCAGTCCCCAAGTCTTTGTGCGATCTGCAAAGTCACCAGAAGTCAGTGTGAAGACAGCGAATGGGCCTGTGCGCCGCCGTCTAGGTGTCCCGCTATGGGAGGGGGCAGGTTATGGCTCTGAAGTGACAATCCCAGGAGATTCATAAAAAGAAAAAGTTATATTTGTTGAAATGCTGTAGCACTGGTGCTCAGAGTCCGGGGGGGGGGGGGGGGGAAGGGGAATCAGAGCCCCATAAGGTCAGCCACCCCCTGCTCCCTCCGCAGCCGCCGGTTCTCCTCTTGGAGCTTCTCCAGCTCCATCTCCAGTTCATGCTGCTGTGACCTCAGGTGGTTGTTCTCCTCCTCCATGCGGCTTATGCACTCCTCCAGCTCTATGTACTCACGGATCAGCTCCTGCTTGCTCATGTCCTGCAGGCTCTCCACGTGGTCCTTCATCATCAGGAACTGGGTGGTGGTGTAAGGGGCCACCGGTGGGCCCTTGGCGAACATCTCGGCACGCATCTGGGACGCCCGCTGCGACTCCCTCTCCTCCAGTCGCTTCTTCTCCTCCCAGGTCAGCTTGTTATACGGCTTCCAGGACCTCTTCTTCTTGAAGGGTGGCCGGCGGTGCCTCTTTCTGCCCAGCTCCCTCCAGGGCCCCTCCGGCTCAGGGCTGTCGCCCATGACCAGCTGACAATGGTGTTCCCTGTTGTCCGTAATAACAGATTGTACCATGAGGGCTTCGTAAGGGGTGCCCAATGGTTCTTCCTGACCCAGCTCCTTTGGATCCCAAGCCGAGTCTACACAATGGGCTGCTGCTGGTGGGCGGTACCCAGGTTGAGACCAATTTGACCTGGTGTTGTCATTCATGGGGCAATTCTGCTTGAAGTGACCCAGCTGTTTGCACCGGAAGCAGCGTTGTTCGTTGCCCTCCTGGCGATGATAGCGAGGGCTAGATGTCACCGGTCTGTTAGGAGGTTGGTATCTAGCGGTTGGTGGGTGTGAGGGCACCGTTTGTGGTGGAGGTTGTTCCTGTGGTGTGACCTGGTTCGTCTTGCGAGTATCTGCATATTCATCCGCCAACTTTGCGGCCTCTGGTAGAGTCATGGGCCTGCGATCTCTCACCCAATCTTTGACGTCCGTCTGGATGTGATTGTAAAATTGCTCCAGGAGCATTAGTTGCAAAATGTCCTCTGCGGTGGTGGCCTGGCTGCTGTTAACCCAGTTAGAGGCCGACAGGGACAACTGGCATGCCCATTCCGCGTAAGAGTCTTTCGTGGTTTTGCGTGAGTCCCTGAACTTCTGTCGGTGGGACTCTGGGGTTACTGCATAACGAGCCAGGAGCACTTCTTTAACCCGGGCGTAGCTATGAATATCCTGATCTGGCACGGTCCGGAAAGCATCAGAAGCTTTGCCTGACAGTTTGCCTGACAATATTGCAACCCAGTCTCTTCTAGCTATTCGGTGCAGGTTACATTGTCGCTCAAAGTCTGCAAGGTAGTTATCAATCTCACAGTCCTTTTCATCAAAAGCTTTAAAAGCGCTAAACGGAATCTTCCTTGCGTCTGCTGTGCTGTACTCACTGTTTGGAGAAGGTGCGGCTGCTTGTTGGACTGCTGCCAGTTTTAACTGTAGTTCTGCGTCCCTTATTTGTTTATCCTTCTGTAGCTCTGCGTTTACTAACAGGTCCATCACTTTCAGTACCACATCTGGCGTTGGGTTCGGGCCGAACCACGCTAGCTTCTCTCTCATTAGCTTGTTGGCTGGCGATTCCTCCTCCTGAATCACTGGTGTCTCCATCTCTTGTACTGCTGGCGTTGCTGCAATCCCGTCCTCCTGGTCTAGCTCCATTGATTCTGCTATGATGACCCGCTTGGTTTTGTTGCTAGCAATCCTTCCACGAACTTCCAGTAGTTCTTCCAGTGTCTGCTTGGAATCCGGGTGTGAAGGGGAATAGAAGGGAAAAATCCCACTGCTACCAACCAATTGTGACGGTATCGGTATGATATCCCCGTCAACGTTCCCTTCTTCCCATAACGAAAATCACCCCAATATTCCACGAGGAGGGATATCCCTGGAGTCGCCCAGAAAGCCACACATGAGACCAGCTTACTGCTTGAACAACACAGACTTTAATGTTATAACACACAGCTTATATGTCATTTCCAAAACTGTTACAATGACAAATCTCCGCCCCCCTCACACTGGGGCTTCCATACAGATGACTAGGTAGACACGACGGGGCCGATGCTGAAAACACATTTTCTTTAGACAATGACATCAATGACGCTGAGCACTAGCTGTACTGAATACATCAACCAGACCGCTCGACCCCGCATATAGAGAGATAATTACCACAATGAAGCAATCAGAATAATTAACACAAGCCACTTAAACCCAGCTCTCCTTCACACAACACAATAGATCAATTAACCTTTAGAAATAGTGAGGGGACATTAGCACATCAATAACCTGGCTAGCAGGGAGCAGTAAACTGAGACATATAGGCAAATGTATCACAATAATGATCCCAAACACAAAGGCAAAGAAACTCTCAATTGGTTTCAAAGAAGGAAAATAAAGCTGCTAGAATGGCCCAGCCAATCACCTGACATGAATCCAGTAGAAAATCTATGGAAAGAACTAAAGATCAGAGTTCAAAGAAGAGGCCCACGAAACCTTCAAGATTTGAAGGCTATTTGTGTGGAAGAATGGGCCAAAATCGCACCTGAGCAATGCATGTGACTAGTTTCTCCATACAGGAGGCGTATTGAAGCTGTCATTACCAACAAAGGATTTTGTACCAAATATACATTTCAGTTAGCATGTTAAATAATTTTTCACTGTGTCATTCCATTTTTATTACACATATCTTAATTTCTGAACTTATTTATTTTGGTTTCTTTGTATGTATGGATTGCATGGGTTGTTACTGACATATGGTGAACATTTTAATGTCAATAGTACCTTTAGAGCCGGTTCACACTCCCGCGGCACGACTTTGGGGGCGACTCTGCAAGTCGTCCTGAGGATGACTTCAGAGGCGACCAGCAAAACGACTTCTGTATAGAAGTCAATGCAGGTCGCCCCGAGCAGCCCCCGAAGTCGTGCAGGAACCTTTTTCTAAGTCGGAGCGACTTGCGTCGCTCCTATTAGAACGGTTCCATTGCATTGAATGGGACACAACGCGTCAGGCGGCGGAGCCGCCTGACGAGTCGCCCCCAGTGTGAACGGGCTCTTAGAAATATATTTACCTAGAAAAATTGTGATGTGTGCAATACTTATTTTACCCGCTGTATGCACTATATTGCATATTTCCCTATTAAAATGGAACCTAAAGGAAAAAAAAATGAATAAAAAGACTGGATTTTTAATGCAGAAAAGACATTAATTTACTAAAAGTGGATAGGGCAAAACCATTTTTTTTTTTTTGTCAAAGCTTAACTAAACAAGCTGGATTTAGAAGCTGATTGGCTACCATACACAGCTGCACCAGATTTTGCACTCTCCAGTTTTTGTAAATCAACCCCACTATATACACGTGCAGCACATTGCATTGTACGAATTCAGCAATGCAGAGCTGACTGAAATCCTGCCTATTATTATCATAATTTTTTTTTTCACTTTTTGTACATAATGTCACAGTCAGTGTCCCTGATTACCACCACGCCTGTTATATGATGACACTGTACGGCACTAGTGTCAGTATGTAAAAAAAAAAAAAAATATTGAAAAACAAATTTCCTTGAATTTCTTCACTTCTAATTTCGTCACAAAAATTGTGACAAAAAAATGTAAACTTCAAAAAAACTTGACATCCCTCTTACTAAATACCTTGCACTGTCTAATTTCCAAAAAGGGGTCATTTGGGGGATCTTTGTACTGTCCTGGCGTTTTCAAGCCTCAAGAAATGAGATAGGTACATTAGAATTGATTGATTTTCATATATATGTATACCATTGTTTGTGGACCTTTCCTACATACTAAATAATATACACTGATTTGGGAAATGTTTGCCAAAGAAATGTAGCAGTGTACCCTAAATTTACGAAAGAAAGAATATTTATTTGCAAAATTTTATAACAGAGACGCTGAAAAACACGGTTTCCCCTTCAAAATTTGTGATATTTTTTTTGTTTATTTAGCAAAAAAATAAAAAAACACAGTGGTGATTAAATACCACCAAGAGAAAAAATTATAAAAATTGTCATATGGGTACAGTGTTGCACGACCGCTCAATTGTCATTTAAAGTGCAACAGCGCTGAAAGCTGGAAAATAGCCTGGGTAGTAGCTAGTAAAGGTGCTTGATATTGAAGATGACAGACTTTTCTTACAACAGGTATAGTGATTTCTGTTGTGTCTGTTTTAACATAGCTTCCTACTTTTATCTTTTATCGCTTTAACAAATAGAGCAATTTGTTTCAAACTGCAGAACTATGTGGCTAAAAGCCTGAAAGTCATTTCATCTTGCCTGCGTGACGCACATCTTCTTGCACTCTCACTTTCCACAACTTTATTTCTTTTAACATCTCAAAGATGTGAACAATGCAGGAGGATCTAATCCTGGAAGATTGCCAAATGAGGTAAAGATGGCGAAAACAAAGTCAGTTAAATGTAACTGTAGACAGTAGATGAGATCAGATTAGACTGTTTTAATAAAGCAATGATCTAATCCCCTTGCCCACAGTTGCCATCAGAATACACTACTAGATAGTTATACCCCACCAACTGATTATGAAGTAGATAGCATTCAGCTGTGATGTATATTTTCATTCATTTGCTACTGTTTCACCTGAGATAAACCAATGTCAGTGTTGTTTGGCAGCACTCCCCCTCTTTCCGCCTGAGTTGATATAAACATCCAGATGATTTAAGAGGAAAAAAAAAAAAACTTTCAGTGGTTGGACTATGGCTGCCGGCCCAACTGCCCTTTTATGTCCAGGAAGCATAGTCGGGCATGTAGAAATGAACAGTTAAGCCTCGTACACACGATCGGATATCTGATGGAATCTAATCTAGTCTTGCCTACACACCATCAGTCAAAAATCCGACCGTGCCAAAACGCTGTGGCGTAAAACACTACGACATGCTGAAAAAATTAAGTGCAATGCTTCCGAGCATGCGTCGACTTGATTCTGAGCATGCATGGATTTTTGACCGATGGACTTCCACACAGACGATCGTTTTTTTCAATCGATTTTTTATCCATAGGAAAAAATTAAAACATGTTGTATTTTTTTTTTTTTTTACAGATGGAAAACAAACCGATGGGGCCCACATACGATCGGTTTGTCCGATGAAAACAGTCCATTGGTCTGTTTTCATCGGACAAACCGATCGTGTGTACAGGGCTTCAGTCTGCAAAATATGCTAACTAATTAAAGCTAAGCTAAACCTGGGCCCCTCTCCTTTATTGAAATAGCTTAGTCTAATTTTACTGCATACTGTGAGCTGCTCGCATTGTGTGTTAGAAGCTGCAGCAGCAGTCTGCCTCATTTCCTGGCTTCTTCATGTAACCCTTTCCTGCAGCCTGACTGCCCCTGGCCTGCCCCTTTTATTCAGCTATTTCAATCATGGAGGTTCAACATCACGTGGCCTTTACCTAGGGCAGTTTGCCTGCAAATAAAGCTTGCTTTAGAGGGCCCATGCGTCTAGATTGACACATAGGCGCAGTGGCGTAACAACCGGGGGGCAGGGGGTGTGTCTGCCCCGGGCGCTGAGCTGAGGGGGGGCGGCGGCGACCGGCAGCTCTGCTGATATTACAGTGAGCGCCGAGTGAGCGGCTCCTCCACTGAGCGCACAGCCCCCCCCCGCCGGTACCTCCCAGCGGCCGGCACGGGCATGCCTGGAAGGATGCAGAGGATGCCCTGTTTGGCATAACAACGGCGCGCGCTGTGGAGGCTTCAAGATGGCGACGCGCTCTGCAGTCTGGCGGTGCCTACAGGGACTCCCGGTCTCCCGCTCAGTCAAGTAAGTGTCGTGTCGCTGGGACGTGATGCCGGGTGGAGGAGAATGGTTTAGCAGAGGCAGAGTGTGCGCTGGGGAAGACCTGGGACAGGCTGCTTGTCCCAGGTCTTTCCCAGCGCACACCCTGCCTCTGCTACAGGCTGAGGCTGGGACTCCACTCAGCTGGGGAGACTAGGGAGGGAGCAGCCGAAGCCGGAAAGTCTATGTGCCCACTGCCCATCATTTTACTTTAGGATGTAGTTTACCAATGCCTCATATAGTAAAATACTGGGCCTTGTAGTCCACCAGTGCCTCCTATAGTAAAATGCTGGGGCCCAGCATTTTACTATAGGAGGCTTTGGTGGACTACAAGGCCCAGCATTTTACTATAGGAGGCTTTGGTGGACTACAAGGCCCAGCATTTTACTTTAGGAGGCTTTGGTGGACTACAAGGCCCAGCATTTTAGTTTAGGAGGCTTTGGTGGACTACAAGGCCCAGCATTTTACTTTAGGAGGCATTGGTGGCCTATAAGGCCCAGCATTTTACTTTAGGAGGCTTTGGTGGACTACAAGGCCCAGCATTTTACTTTAGGAGGCTTTGGTGGACTATAAGGCCCAGCTGTAGGGAGAGAGGTGAGGTGAGTGAGGAAAGTTTTTGTGGAGCAAAAAAATCTTACAAGAAGCCGATTTGGATGAGAGAAGTCCTTTCTAATTTATATTGGGTCTGATACAAGCATTGGAGACCAACGGAACCATTGCTAGGAATCTGAGGAAACGTATACCTGGATATGACTATATGCTGTATTTTTTCCCTGATCTGGTGAGCGCATAATATATTAGAGGTGGTGGTGACACAAATAAGGGTGAAAAGTCACGAAATATTTGGCAAGAGCACAAGGCACCATCCTTTTGCATATTCTTTTGGAAGTTTTGAGATATTTTTGAAAGTCTGAAGCACTGAATTGATCCTGACTGGTGCATGCGCACATATATTGGACTTCATTTTTTGCGCATAGGTGCATTGCATTACCAATTGAGACTGCACAATAAGGGTTACGTTATACTATTAATTGTTTTGATAATATTTTTTTGATTGGGGTTTTCACTCTATTATCTATACATATTACGTATGCATGTGATTTGAGCAAGTCATTCACAGTTTTTATATTTTTTGGTGCATGCGCACATTTATTGGACTTTATTGTGCGCAAATGCGCATTGTATTACAGTTAGAGACTGCACATTGAGGGTCACGTATTATTATTAATAATTATACATTTATTATCATTTTTTATTGGTGTTTTGTTATACATATATACTTTATTATTTATACATATTTTTATGCATGTGATTTAAGTAAGTTGTTCACAGCATTTATGAATTTTTATATGGGGTCAGCGCAGTAGCATATGTTCACATATGCAAACACCTATAAACTTTATTTCACTGCACCCCCTGGAGGTGCATACAATAACTGCAGCAGACCTAGTGAATCACTAGATACATTTTGTTGCGCCGGTGTCACAACACAAACCATATACATCTGCAGCAGTGTTGCCATGTAATCTAGCTGCTTTATTTTACACTTTGCTTAAAGGGGAAGTAAACCCTACAAAAAAAAAACTGCAAGACAAAGGCATAATGAGCTAGTATGCATAGCATACTAGCTCATTATTTATTACATACCTCAGATCGAAGCCCCCGCAGCGGTCCACGTCTCCCCCTCCAGCCGCTGACATTTCTCCTGACGCTTTCTTCTGGGTATCGCGGCTCCGACGCTGTGATTGGCCGGAGCCACGATGATGTCATTCCTGCACACACAGACTGAAGCATCGGCACATGCAGGGGTTAGGGGATATCTCCTAAACCATGCAGGTTTAGGATAGGGTGACCAGACATCCCTGGTTTCCAGGGACAGTCCCCAGATTGAGGACACTGCCCCGGACCAAGTCTGTCCCCGGTTTTGATTGGATTTGAACGGGGGCTGGGACAATTTCAAAGACAGTCAGTGCAAAATAAAAAAAAATTAAAAATCTAAATTACACACTCCAGCTCCGCCGTTGCTTTAGGAGATATCCTGGATTCCTGGGTAGCTACAGGTATATTAAGGCTTACCTGTAGTTTACAACCACTTTAATGCCCTGATAAATGTGTGTCTTATAGGGGAAGAACTACCCCCTCTTATAGGGCAAAGTACAAATACAGGGCTCTTATTGTTGATCTTCTTTTAGGTTGCAGCTAGTCTTATTAAATCTAGAAATAGAACATGACTCCAGTATCATCCCCTGTAACTTTATCATTATCTCTTGATGTTATAGTGATCATGAAGTCACTAGCTATGTCAGGGCTAAAAATATCTGTAGCATGTTATTTCATTAAAGAGGCTGTCACACTTTAAAGGGGCTGAGATTGTTCTATATTTCTTATAGACATTTATATAGCGTCAACAATTTACACAGCACTTTACATACTGTACATTAACATCAGTCCCTGCCCTCAAAGAGCTTATAATCTAAGGTCCCTATCTCAATTTGGCTGCTGCTCACTATTGTAGCGCACCCCACTTAGGAGCCGCAAGTAGAATGGGATCCCGCACCCTGCACAGCCTCTTCAGGGACAACTCTTCCTATATACAGTTATATACATGCATTCTCTTTCTGCAGACTTTGCTGGGACACTTTTAGTAAATCTGGGGAAGCACTCAGCCATATCAAAGCAAGAGCTCTTTACAGGCAGGGACGCCAGGCCCCTTTGGTTATGTAGCAAAGTCCAGTGTCCAGCTTACATTTCTGTGGCTTCTGATCCCAGCACTACCTCCTCAGGCACTCCCAACCTGCCTGGCTGCAGCTGCCCTTTTTTATTAGCCCCCCTGGCTACTCCTCCCACAGTCCTCCCAGACTACACACACACACCAACCCACCTGGCTGACTTTTCTTGGAGAACTCCTGCTGTTCTCACACTTGCCCCCATTCCTCCAGGAAGGAAATTCTCTGTGTGTTGTAGAGAGTCCCTCCAGCACCCAAGCCCAAAGCCAGAGGTCACCGCCCAAAGACTCACAGCTTCCTCAGCACTCCTTCCCTATATTCCACCCAAATCCCCTGCTGGCAAGACCCAAAAGTATTCAAGAGATGTCCGCCCCCTGCCAGCCCACTTTGCTGGGTATTTGCTGGGGCCCTCATTAATACTCCAAGCAGCTCTTCCTAGACTCCACCCTCTACTTTTGGAAGCTTCTCCAAGGTTCCAGAGAGCAAGGGGAGTTACCAGAGGTACTGCTTGAGCCCAGGCCTGTCTCTCAGCCAGGCCAAATTTCCCTACACTAACAACTACATACACTAGCACTCATCTAGATGGTGCTACACTATATAACTAGGTAACACATAGTTAACAGTAATCCTTGTTTTGTGCCGTTTTAGTGAAATTTTAAGAAAGTAGCTGAACTCAGAAACTATTTAACACAGCAATGAAGCATGTTTATGAAATGTTCACTACTAGCAATTTCACTGGTGAATATTTTATAACAGATTCTTTACTGCTAGGACATTCCATGCACACTTACCAGTCATGTTTGCTGTATTTGTAAACTCATCATGTGAGAAGAAAGAGGGGTCCTGACAGCATAGGATCTCCACCCTTAAGACTGGTACACACAGGCAGAATATTGTCCGGTTCAACAGAAATGGACATACATTTGTATGGTAGCCTGTTCTACAACCAATGACTGTGAGCGCTGACCTGTGTGTTCTGGGGGGGGGGGGGGGGGATCCCTCTGTCAGAACACCATAGCTCAGTGGAGAGATCACTGTACTAACATTGTATTTTTAGTACAGAGACCTCATTGCAAGCTCCTACATTTTTTTTTTATTCTAAACAGAAAAAAAACGTATAGGTAGATTCAGTAAGAGTTAGGCCGGCTTATCAGTAGATAAGCCGACCTAACTCAGAATCTACGCCGACTTATGTTTAAGTGTATGCTCAAACAGAGTTACGCTTTAACATATCTAAGATACGACGGCTTGCGCCGTCCTATCTTAGGTTGCAATATTTCGGATGGCCGCTAGGTGGCGCTTCCATTGCGGTCGGCGTAGAATATGTAAATTAGTAGATACGCCGATTCACGAATGTACGCCCGGCCGCCGCAGTACATTTACGCCGTTTCCGTAAGCCATTATCAGGCCTATTATCTATTAGATGGAATAGCAATGTTAAAGAATGGCCGCCGTTCCCGCTTCGAGATTCGAAATTTTTACGTCGTTTGCGTAAGTCGTCCGCGAATAGCGATTTACGTAGTTTACGTCCACGTCAAAATCAATAGGCCTGTGCGGCGTACTTAGCCGCAATGCACTTTGGGAAATGCAGGCGCATGCGCAGTAAAAAAAAAACGTCAAAAACGTAAGGTCAAGCCTTATTAACATACAACACGCCCCCCTTACACACATTTGAATTCGGCGCCCTTACGCCCGCCAGCTTTAGGCTACGCTGTCGTAACATAGCAGGCAAGTACATTGTGAATCATGTACTTGCCTAGCTAACTTACGGCGGCGTAGCCTAAACACGCTAAGCTACGCCGCCGCAAGTTTAGGCAAATGTGTGTAAATCTACCGAACAGTGTGTACCTGGCATTACATAAGAAGCCTACTTTTACATAAGAGGTCTCAGACAGCAGTCCCCCTTTACACCCGGGTTCCCTCCTCTATGTCAGTGTTCTCCCATACATCAGAGTCCTCCCTACATCAGTGCCCCCTTACATCAGAGCGCATTGTGTGGGTTGCAGCGAATCCCCAAGCACATGTATAATTTTTACCACAGCCATGGCATATGTACAACCCTCTCTGGCCACTGTGATCAGTTAAGGGGGGTGGTGGTAAACCACCATTTTTACTACTCCCCCAGCTGCAAATGTAAACTGGGCTCAAGGGGTCCACTGATTTTTTTTTCTCAATTCCATTGGTCGGTGCAGACATCCTATAGTCATTGGTGGATGGATCTAAAAATAGCTGATGTCTATGGCATAATATGTACTTTACTTCTATTAAGTAAGATCTAGACATGGTGCTGTTTAACCCCCCTTCATGACAGGCCATTGTTTGCGATATGGCACTGCACTACTTTAACTGACAATTGTGTGATTGTGCAATGCTGTATCCAAATAAAATTGATGACTTTTTTTTCCGACAAATAGAGCTTTCTTTTGGTGGTATTTGATCACCTCCGTGGTTTTATTTTTTGCGCTATAAACAAAAAAAGACCGCCAATGTTGGAAAAAAAAACAAAAAACTATATTTTTTACTTTCTGCTAGAAAACACAACCAATAAAAAAAAAAAAAAACGTCTTCATCAGTTTAGGCCAGTATGTACTCGACTACTACATATTTTTTGGCAAAACATTCCCAATAAGCGTATATTGAAACACAAAACCTTATTATTCCCTTCTGACAGAATGGCAATTTGCATAGACAGACCGCCGTTCTGTCTATGTCGAGAACAATTGGCAAGTCCCGGCAGACATGGGGTCAGCCAGACGCGCTGATTGGCTCCCGCTATGTCCAATCACAGTGGGAGCTGGTGAGCAACCGCACACAAGGGTGCCCCAGACCAGGAAGAGGTGATCACGTACCTCTACATTATTTCTCCTGTAGGATCCACCGCCCAGCAATTTATATACGCAGGGTGGTCAGCAAGTGGTTAAAATCGGATCTTTATTGTTTTTTACTTTTACATAAAAAAAAATAAGTGAAAAAAAATTATATTTTCATGTGAAAAAAGGACTTGTGTATGGGTGTATAATGTCTTGCAGGCTAGACAACTAATGGGTCCAACATGACTGCACACCAGTGCACAAAGAAAGGTTCATAAAGACATGGGCGAGTGAGTTTGGGGTGTAGGAACTTGACTGGCCTGCACAGAGTCTTAAACTCAACCCGATAGAACACCTTTGGGATGAATTAGAGTGGAGACTGTGAGCCAGACCTTCTCGTCTAACATCAGTGCCTGACCTAACAAATGTGCTTCTGGAAGAATGGTCAAACATTCCCACAGACTCTCAGACAAACCTTGTGGACACAGCCTTCCCAGAAGAGTTGAAGCTGTTATAGCTGCAAAGGGTGGGCCAACTCAATATTGAACCCTACGGCCTAAGACTGGGATGCCATTAAAGTTAATATGCGTGTAAAAGCCGGTGTCCCAATACTTTTGGTAATACAGTGTATATACACATATATATACTTGTCATCACTGTTTTATTTAGTGCCACATAACTGCTTTCCAATCTTTTGGGGTTCAGAGAATTCTTGCTGTAAATACATTGGAATCCAGAGCCTACAATGCTTAGGATTGTCTGGATCACCCCACTGAGAATTAATTGCAACTTCTTCTGCGTGGGGACAGCTATTTTCCCCATAGCATTTAATCCCAGGTTGTCTGACCCACCATAAGGGAGCTCACCAACCACACATATGTTGGTACATTTTTGCATTGTATCCTCTCCTCATACATTGTATTGAACTACCTAAAACTACTACACCACAGGGATCTCTCCTGGGGCATTCTATTTTTTATTTTATTTTCTCTCCACTTCCTTGGACATGCCCCAGCCATATTCATAGCAGCAGCACTTTTTGCTAGTGCTAAAGCTTGCCTGCCCCTTCCCGTCTTAAATGCCTTTCTACTAGCCATTTGACAACTCATGATGTAGCACCCTGGGGTTTAGTCAGGGAGCTCCTCTCCAAATGACTTGTCAGGATTAGCAACTGTAGTTAATTACTAGGGATCCATTGGCTTCTCCCTAAGTTTTGCCTGGCTGTACCTTCCTCTTCTACCACCAGGTGGCCAGGCACTTGGAGGTATTAGATTGAGAAGGACAACTAAAGGTCAGGTTATGGCTATGTGGAGTATCTCAGCCAATGGGCAAGGATTTTGTTGAATCCCTTGGCCTTCTGGGAGAGCCTATATATTCGGGTGAGGTCAGGGGATCTAGGTTCCTGTGTGCCACCCGAACCGCTGTCTGGGTGGATGTGTGTTGTTTGCCCTGGGCTGCTAGACTGGAGATTGGGCCTCTTCCGGGGGCATCAGGCTGCCAGGCTGTGTGAGGGCCTATCCTGCAGTAAGAGGACAGTGCAGGGTTGGGACTTGCAGTCCAACCAGAAGTGACGGCTCTGCCGGCCGGAGAACCTGTCAGTGGTCGGAGGTAGAAGGGAAGTTGTCGCCACGAAGAGACCAATTGCCTTTACTAGGGATCACAGGGAGTAACTGAAGCAAGTACCAGAACAGTATTCTCAACGAACAGGCACGGTGAAGAATCAGGAAACGTCAGGTGTTGATCAAGTCAGGGACCCACCAGCAGAGGTGACGCTTGCAGAGCAACCTTGTGTGCCAAGCTGGGGACCGAGCCAGTCAGTAGGGGTGAAGCTTGAAGGTATTTCCGCCGTTTTTTGAAGCGCAGCTTGAATGCACCACAGCGTCTCCATACACATGGATTTTTAAGCTGCAAGCATTTACTGTTTTACATGACATACTTCACGATGGAAGCCCTTTCTTTTTGATTTTTTCCATTAACCATTAGACATGTGCATTCGTTTTTGTCCGAATGCATTTTCATCCGAATTTTCGTTATAGTTTTAACAAATGAAAATGAACATGCAGAATGCAGAATCCGAAATCCGAAAAATCCGACATAAAAAAATGCTTTATTTTAGTTTTCATTGCTACAACAATTCCATATAGATAGGATATTCAACATGACGCTGACAATAGCAATCTGTGACTATTGAACCTGTGGTCGAATGTGCCTAACCTTAACTCTATTAGTCCAAGATTATTCTACATAGAGAGGAAAGATTCGACATAGAGAGTAAAGATTCGACATTATAGAGACAGTGTTGGGGTAGACCATTCGACATGAACGACGAAGATTCGACGAAGCAGTGAAAAACATACAAACGTCGAATCTGTCATTGAAAGCTTATGGTGTCTGTCGAAAGTTCTAAGAAGATTCGACAAGCAGCTAAACTGTACGACGCCGCAATCATACATTTCCATAGGCTATAGAAGAATTCAAATGTTGGTTGACTAGTAATAATAATTTATAAGTATAATTATTACTAGTGTCATACAACATTAGAATTCTTCTATAGCTTGTAGGCAGAACATTCGACCGGAAATGTACAATTGCGGCGTTGTACAGTTTAGCTGCTCCATCAAATCTTTCGACAGACGCCATGAGCCTTCAATGACAGATTCGACCTTAATTAATTCCAATTTTCGGGCGAATGCATTTTTTAACGAAACAAAATAAATAAAAACTAATTTCGGGAGTAACTAAATACATTTATTTTTCGGACAAAATAAAAATTCCGAAACAAAATAGTTCAGTGTGCACATGTCTCCTCAAATCGTTTTTTGTCTGGGAACGTGCTCAAACGATCTGGATTCCTTTTTGGTGTGAGTGTCCTGGAGGTCGGTTAAACGTTGGGGTCATCATTGGGATTGTGTACAACTCCTGCTGGATATACCCATATGCGTTTTATGACTACCTGTAATAGGCAGCAACCACCTGCCAATTATCTATTTTTGTGACTTCATGTAGGAGACCCACCCTCTCTCTTTGCAAACAATCATTGGTTTCTCCTTGATGAGGAGGTAGGTAGTTCACTTCAGCCTTTTAAGATTTTTTTAACATTTTTGGCAGGTGTTCGTACATGTGCTTGTTTTCTCTTGAATGAGTTCCCCTCAATGTCTGGGCAGCCAAGATCTTGACATTTGGACCTGAAGTTGTTAATTTTGTATTTGAGTCTCTGCATCCATCCATAACATCTATTGAAAGATCTTGGTTCTTTGAGACAGAGATGTGTTTAGACCAAGACCTCTGCTTGGCTTATTTGACCACTCGATGAATAGGCAGTGTACTCATGAATAACCCCAGCCAATCTTCCAAGAATGTGTGGGAGTAAATGAGCTAAGATCTTTATTGCTGTCACAGACTTACTGAAGCTTTAAGTGCCAGACTAAAGTAGAATCTCTGTACTGTGAGAGAAATGGAGAACTGCAAATTCTGAGGGCCAACCCTTTAAGCGCTGGGCTAGGCTTTCTTTCATTGGTTCTGGTGAAACAGGCAAAGTATCAATGGAGGACACCAATAAGCAGGCATCATCAGAAGCCTGAAGAGAACCATCCTTAACACTCATCTACATCTGTTAATGTCAAAGTTACTGTAGGGGTGGCTGGATATGCACAACCTTAATAGTGTCCTTATCCTTGATGTCAGTGGTTAAGAGCAAGGAGAAAAAGTCATTACCAAGATCTATATTATTAAACTGAATACAGAAATCTGCAGTAACCCCAAATGTTTTATAAACTGATTAAAGTTCTCCAACTGGGGGGCGTGTTCAACTTCTGGTGTGTTAGGAAGCTTTTACTCGGTGCTATCATCCTTAACTATCCTGATTAGCCTCAGACTTGCCACTTTTGCCAGACACCTACCGGAACCGATTGGCGAACAAACTGGATACCCGATCATGGTGAAATATAGACCAAGTGTGGACCCTATGCCCGCAGAGAAACTGGCAAAAGTTGCACACAAGGCGACCCAAGATGGCGCCCGCTCGGGGACGGAGCGGCGCGCTCCCTCTGCTTCTGCAAGCTGCCTGTGGACCGAGGGGGAGACTGACTGGCTTGACCCATCTGATCCCTTGGCGATTCCCCTGCCCTCTTCCCAGTCGGATTTGGGGGAAAGTGGCTCCGGTACACAGGCGGGAGAGATGACGCTGCTGCAGATAATGGTCACCATTAAAAGCTGCCATGCTGCGCTGTCTACCCAGATACAAACCATCAGGGTGGACTTTGCTCTCCTTAAAGATGATGTGCACAAGGTGAGGCAAAGGTTCACACAGACGGAGCAACGCATAAGTGCGGCTCACCCAATAGTATTCTGTACCCGGCCAAGCTGCGAGTCATACATAAAGGCAAGCCACAATTCTTCCTGTCACCCAAGGAAGCAAACCACATACTTACCCCTAAATCTTCCTGCCCAGCTGGTGCAGGGAGCCTACCCCCCTTTAGGGAGACCTTGTTGTTTCATGTTTTGGGGAAAAGCCTGTGGAGTTGGGATCCTTGGTTCTGGATCTATGGACATCTGTTTTTTTTCTGTTGTTAGTTTGCTTTTTTCTGACATCTACTATGCACAAGGTTTATTGTTTGCTATTCCTTTTGTACACTGTTACTGCATGTTCCTTGTTCCTTTCACTAATACGAACTTTTGCCTTACTGTGCTCCTATGTGTGACCCTCCTCTGTGTTTTGCCTGCACATGCTATGCCCTCTGCCATTCCTGCAGCCGCTTAGTTATTCTTTAAACCACATTTTCTATTACTCCTCTCATGCAGACCCTTAATCTCATATCTTGGAATGTGAGGGGGATCAATTCTAAGATCAAAAGGGCCCTAGTTTATAAATATATCCAGAAGCGTAAACCGCATATCATATTCCTTCAGGAAACGCATCTGGTGGGCTCCAGGACACTGGCCCTTCATAATGCCACGTACACACGGTCGTTTTTTGTGATGAAATAAAACGACGTTTTAAAAAAACGTCATTTAAAATTATCGTGTGTGGGCAAAACAACGTTTTTTGTCTTCTGAAAAACGACCACATTTTTTTTTATACATGCTTCAATTTTTTATGTCGTTTTTCAAAATGTCGTTTTTTGTGTCATTTAAAATGATCGTGTGTGGGCTAAAACGACGTTTAAAACAACGTTTTTCAACCCGCGCATGCTCAGAAGCAAGTTATGACGTGAGCATGAATGGAACAGAGTGCCGTCATACGTGCTGAACGTAACCGCGCTTTGCTAGAGCATTTTGAAAAAACGATGGTGTGTAGGCAACGTCGTTTTTTAAAATGAAGTTTGAAAAGCGTCGTTTTTTTCATGAGAAAAAACAATGTTTTTTTACAAGACAAAAAACTACCGTTTGTACGTGGCATAAGGCCTTTGTGGGCAGAGCATTTCACTCCACGTTTTCGAATTATGCAAGGGGAGTATCTGTCCTAGTCTCCAAATCCCTACTATATCCTACCAAGACAGTTAAGTTAGATCCTTTTGGTAGGTTTGCAGCCTTGGTGCTTATTATTAATAATCAGCCTTATACGTTTGTGGTTTACATACCATCCCTATTTACAGTGGGCGTCTGGGAAATATGAATGCCAGAGGTGCTTCAGATTGCGGAGGGACCTATCATTTTGGCGGGGGATCTGAATGCAGTACTGTCGCTTGAAAATGATAGGTTTGGGATGTCTGCTAAAAGTGGTTCTCATTGGAGGCTTGTGTGCAGCAATATGATCTAGTAGAAGCATGGAGGTGGAAAAACCCTGACACCAAAGCGTATTCTTGCTTTTCCTCCACATTCAATACTTTTTCCAGATTAGACATGTGTTTTGTGTCCAGGGAATTGTTGCCGCGGGTGGTGGAGGTTCAGTACCTGCCGAGGGCTATCTCGGACCACGCCCCTCTGCGTCTCACCATTGACATGGATAGACCAAAAGGATATGTCTTGTGGAGGCTGAGCCCTCTGTGGCTCAAGGAGGATTGTTTAAAGAGGTCCATGGCGGCATCCATCAATACCTTTTGGAGGGGGCATAGAGGTGAAGTCCCGGTAGGAGTTACCTGGGACGCATTCAAATCCACGCTCAGAGGCACTATTTCAGGAGCGATTAAACAGTTACAGTCAGATAGAGAGTGGAAGGTTAGGGAATCTGAACAGATTGAAACGTAGATGGAGGTGGAATACATAAAAAAAACCTAACCCAGATAATCACAAAGCATGGAGGGAGGGGGTACGCCAATTGGACTTTATCAATCGCAAAGTATTTTTGAATTTGGGGACACGAACAGTAGATTTCTAGCATATCTGGCCCATTCACAACATGCACCATCCTCTATCTCTCGCATATATGACGCGCAGAGGCAAATTTGCATGTCACACTCTGACATAGCTAATGCTTTTGTGACCTTTTACTCTGACCTCTACTCCTGTAAGGCAGACTATGGGAAAAAGGCAGTGCAGGACTACCTAGCTCCAATACCCCTCTTGGAACTATCTGGGGAGGCTATGGGAGAATTGGAACTTCCAATCACAATGGAAGAAATTATATCGGCCATACGCTACCTGAACCAAAATAAGACTTCGGGAATGGATGGCCTTCCGGTAGAATGGTATGGTACATACACGAAAAGCTTGGCGCCTAAATTACTTGAGATGTATAATGATGCCTTTGACCGGGGTATACTTTTGGAATCTCTCAGGGAGGCACTCATAGTGTTGATACCTAAGCCGCTCAAGGACCATGATCCATGCGAATCGTACAGACCTATATCCCTAATTAATGTGGATACAAAAATCTTGGTGAAACTTTTCGCCAAAAGATTGAATACAGTGATTGCTTCTGTTATTCACCCGGATCAGATATGTTTTATACCTACGAGGTCGGCAGCCATAAAACTGTGTTGCCTCTTTACTATTGTGCAGTCAGAGGGTCCCAGCCCGGACACCCACTTGGTGATGTCCCTGGATACGCATAAATCGTTTGATTCGATTGAATAGTCATATCTAATAGCGGTCCTTGAGCGGCTGGGCTTTGGTTTATAGCGTGGGTGAAAATACTGTATGCCGAATCTAGTGATCGACTAAGAATTAATAATATTATCACAGACAAGTTTGAAATTGCTAGGGGCACTCAGCAGGGGTGCCCATTGTTGTCCCTGCTGTTTGCCCTGGCCATAGAGCTGCTGGCGGCTCTATTGATGGTGGATAAGGATATCAGGCACAAAAAATGCTGCTTTTAAGACCACGAGAAATACAAAGTTGTATTACAACATCACAATAAATCAAAAATTCACCACGCGTATTCTACATTTTTTACGAACGGCGCATGCCCCCCCTGCACCAAAGCACCCACCTCCCATGTTGAGGGAATGTGGCCTGGTATGGTGTAGGAGGGGGGGGGTGCTCGCCCCCCTTCCTGACCTGCCGGGCTGCGTGCTCGGATAAAGGAACCACCACGCCGGGTTTTTTTTCGGTGTGGGGGATTCCCCTTAAGATCCATACCAGACCGAAGGGCCTGGTATCATCCTGAGGGGGAACCTCAAGCAATTTTTTTTTTAATTTTCGGGGGGGTTCCCCTTCAAGATTCTCCGCACACGAGTCGCCCCCGCAAGTCGGATCATCTTGATCCGACTTCTAGTGCGACCTCTATTCAAATCAATGGTCTCCCATAGGGAACCATTGATTTTGAATAGAGAAAGAAAAACGTGGCTGAGAGCTAGCGTGGCAAAACGTGCATTGAATTCAATGCAAAACGCGAAAAAAATCGTGTTAAAAACACCTTTTTTCCTGGCGTCTGTACTAGCTTTACAGCCCGTTTTTTAAAACGTCAATGGGCATGAGGCCTATATATCATGACAACTTCACTCACAATATTGTAAGAGCTTTCCTAAAAAAACACTAAAGCCCTGTACACACGATCGGATATCTGATGCAATCTAATCCAATGTTTTTTTTTGTCGGATATCCGATGAAGCTGACTTTCATTAGTCTTGCCTACACACCATCAGTCAAAAAAAAATTCTATCGTTTTTTTATCCATAGGAAAAATTTAAAACATTTTCTATTTTTTTTCACCGATGGAAAACAAACCGATGGGGCCCACACACGATCGGTTTGTCCAATGAAAACAGTCCATCGGTCTGTTTCATTGGACAAACCAATCGTGTGTACAGGGCTTTAGAGATAGTGCTATGAAAACAGACAAGAGACAAAGAACACACATAACAATACAAACACAAATTCAAAAACAAAAAAAAGGCCGGACACCAACTACCATTCACAAAAGAGCTGTCATGCGATAATGATTGCATTAATTAAGAAAAAATATATATAAAAATCATTCAATAATATTATTAATTTCGACAGCTTCTTTGTGAATACCCCCCGAGGGACCTAGGTTACTTCCTATTCTCCCTAAAGCTGAAAACCTACTAAATGTTTACTAAATAACCTAAATTTGAAATAGCTGCTATATGGCATAGTGAGCATTGATCCGGTCCTGTTGAATAATTGATGGGAGCATTAAATTTCATGTCAGGCCACTGGTGCTATAAGTTGAAATTTAATTCGCAACCAAAATTATTTTTGAGCATTGCTCCTTTAAACAAACTCAGTCCCACTTGCATTCACTGCGAACAGAGCAAATCAGAAAAAAAGTGACATATCCTATTATAAACATTTGAAAAAAATGGCACAGTGATTGGAAGGTGGTATTAATAAGGTACCAAGAACATTCAGCTTGTGTTTCTGTATATTGTCCAATCCACAAATGAAATCCTCAGCAATATCCCAACAGTAGGAGGCAAAAATTCTAACGAGCGGAACGTTAATTTCTTGAAGGTAATTGCTGGGAACACAAATGTAGTCCGCTCTATCATCAGCAGGGAAATCAAGATTGACTGCTACATGGGTGTACACAGTAAAGAACCTCTGCACAGTTCTCACTAAGGATCAAGTCATTTCACATCGCAAACCTTGCGGCAGTCAGAATCAGCTTCAGGGAGAATTGCATCCATACATTACCATCCCATGAAGTCTGGATCATTGCTGAGCCAAGGTCCGGTTTTAAACATGCTTGTGATCCACAAGCTTTTAGTAGAGGTAGGTCATCCAGTATTAGGGATGAGCGCCGGCGTGTTCGCACAGTACACGTGCAGAGCTCGCCAGGAAGTCGGCACCGTGCTGTGCTAATCACAGGCAGTAAGACATTGTCCCGATGCGCGGCTGCAGAGATCTGGAAATGTCTCACTGCCAGTGATTAGCGCAGCGCAGTGCCGACCTCCTGGCGGGCTCTGCACGTGGAGTGTGCGAACACGCCGGAGCTCATCCCTATCCAGTATATAGCTGCTTGGCGCCAATTGCCGCTTTAAATGTATTACTGGGATTAATGCACAGGTGGGTGTTGGGAATTCTAACAGTTTTATAAGGAATTTGTTTTGTGGGCCAAAATGAGGGTAATTTAGTTCTAGGATTCTCTTTACTGCCTTTATACCACAATTATGTGGAATCGAGGTATATAAAGAGTCTACTTCCACACCCCAATCAACAGAACACTGTCCCCTATCTACAGATCTGCGATCTTCGACAATACATTACGTGTGTCTTGGACGTAGGATTTTAGGCCTATAACCATCTCCTTGAGGAGACAGTCCAAATACCCACCAATTCTTTCCAAAGGTCCCTGAACAGCCGAGACAATTGGTCTCCCTGGTGGCTTTTCGGGGCATTTATGCACCTTTGGAATAATATAAAAGGTGGGCACATTGAACTCCTCCACGAGCAGATACTCAAAAACAAAAAAAAGTCCGGACACCAACTACCATTCACAAAAGAGCTGTCATGCGATAATGATTGCATTAATTAAGAAAAAATATATATAAAAATCATTCAATAATATTATTAATTTCGACAGCTTCTTTGTGAATACCCCCCGAGGGACCTAGGTTACTTCCTATTCTAAAGCTGAAAACCTACTAAATGTTTACTAAATAACCTAAATTTTAAATAGCTGCTATATGGCATAGTGAGCATTGATCCGGTCCTGTTGAATAATTGATGGGAGCATTAAATTTCATGTCAGTCCACTGGTGCTATAAGTTGAAATTTAATTTGCAACCAAAATTCTTTTTGAGCATTGCTCCTTTAAACAAACTCAGTCCCACTTGCATTCACTGCGAACAGTGCAAATCAGAAAAAAAGTGACATCTGCGATCTTCGACAATACATGACGTGTGTCTTGGACGTAGGATTTTAGGCCTATAACCATCTCCTTGAGGAGAGAGTCCAAATACCCACCAATTCTTTCCAAAGGTCCCTGAACCGCCGAGACAATTGGTCACCCTGGTGGCTTTTCGGGGCATTTATGCACCTTTGGAATAATATAAAAGGTGGGCACATTGAACTCCTCCACAAGCAGATACTCAAATTCACGTAGACTCAGAAGGCCTACTAATTAATATTTACTAGACTTGCCTTTATAGGACCCGTTCCCCCCCTCTTTTTGTTAACGCCTAAGGCCTCGTACACACAACCGAGTTTCTCGGCAAAAAACAGCAAGAAACTTGCTGGGAGATATTTTTTTGCCGAGGAAACCAGGTGTGTGTACATTTTCGTCGAGGAAACTGTCGAGAAACTCGACGAGCCAAAAAGAGAGCAAGTTCTCTATTTCCTCGACGGGAGTCTCAAATTGGCTTGTCGAGTTCCTGGTCGGGCTGGTCTCGACGAGAAACACGAGCGTGTGTATGCTAAGAAACCCGCGCTTGCTCAGAATAAAGTATGAAACGAGTTTAGCCAGTGGAATCGAACTTCCCCTGCCGTTGTATGTTTTTCATGGCACTGCGTTTGAGAACGAGGAGATTTTGGCTTGACTGTGTGTTCGCAAAGCAAGCTTGTCAAGTTCCTTGACAAGCCTAACAAGGAACTCGACAAGGAAAACGATGTGTTTCGCCCGTCGAGTTCCTCGGTCGTGTGTACGAGGCCTGAATTGCATATGTGCATGAATCACATTTCTTCAACATACTAAGAACAAGTGATAAAACATGGCAAAAGGCAGCCATTTTGTGTAATGAAACCATTACGAGTGTAAGAATTTAGAGCATATTAGTGTAGCCACAGTGATGTTTTTCTTTCACAAGAGCTGATGCAAAAAGAACAACTCTCAAAGCAAACACACACAAAAGCAACAAGAGGTACATGCCTGTGACAAATAAATGTGGCCAGCGTCACTTCATATATTACATTAGTACATGAAGAAGAAGATACATCAACTGCACAAAGAAGTAAAAAGCAACCAGGGCCTCAATGAACATAACAGTTTCAATAATCAACAATAACATTTAGAACTATTGTGTAAGAAAAGAGATTACTACACAGCGTCTCCCTGCAGGGATGTAGTCCCAAGGGAGGGGGCAAGCACGATGACTAACCCCAAGCCAGAATGGCTCGGATGATTGGGGCAAGCCTACTGAGGAGGAACAGGAAGTGAGAAATTCAGACAAAGAAAAAGATTTTGAAGGGAAATCAAAGGAAAGGGTAAGTGAAACAACAATGCACTAGCTTAAAGGAACCTATTTAGAAAATAAAAAACAAACCTTTACAACCCCTTTAAAGCCTAAGTTTACCTTAAACAAAACAAATATCAAATCAGCACAAAGGATAATGCTTACCATCAGTGAGATGTGTTCCTTGTGCTGATTTTCCCTCTTTTTGACAAAACTTTCTTTCTCCAATGCCCCATCCCCTGCCATTATTTTAAAGTGTGGCAGGGGTTAATAGAACTAAGTATCTGTGACATGGATTGCTCTTCAGAGAGCATTGCACATGTTAATGAGGCTGTATGGTGATGAGACTGATGTGGAGGTGATTGGGGACACTGTGACTGGTTACACTGGTCTGATGAGATTGTACTGCTGTGGTTGTGATCATTATTATTATACAGGATTTATATAGCGCCTACAGTTTGTGCAGCGCGTTATTATAGACATTGGCTCGCAGGATTAACATACTGTAACATCAGAGCAACCTGGCATTGTACATGGTCATGGACACAGCAGTGTAATATCACCATTTGCTCTGGTCACAGTATGTAAAAAAAATAAATAATAAAAAAAAATAATATATACTATAGTCAGGGCTCAAAATTTCAAGTCCTGAGCTACTAGCCAGGCCTCAAGGCCACCAGTTGCCCCGCCCAACCCCTGCCATGTCCCGCCCCTAGACACGCCCTCATTAATCTCATGAAATTACACTTAAATGTTTTATGTAGAATTAAGTAATAAATATTAACAATTAACATTAATCCGTGCCCAAAAATGCAGCCTGCTCATGTCTACCAATGCAGCAAAATGTCCCCATTTTCCAGCCAGAGTCCCCCTCACCCACACACATGTGGCAGCCAGAGTCCCCCTCACCCACACACATGTTGCAGCCAGAGTCCCCCTCACCCACACACATGTTGCAGCCAGAGTCCCCCCCCCCCCATCCTACCTGTGCTGTATAGGAGAGGAGGAGCCGCCGCCGAATGGTTCAAACCACGGGGAACATTACAGCTTTCAATTCAATAGCTGTGTTCCCTGCAACGCATGTCTTATACAGCCCCTCCTCCTTGTCCGGGAAACTTTGATAGACAGATCACCCATCCAATCCTGGGATGGGTGATCTGCCTATCAGTTTCTCGGAGGGGAGGGGCTGTATAAAGCACGCGCTGCGGGGAACACAGCTATTGAATTGAAAGCTGTAATGTTCCCCGCAGTTTGAACGCCCCGGCGGCTCCTCCTCTTCTCTCCTCACTCGCCCCCCTGCTCCCAAGCAGCCAGCCAGACAATTTTGAGGGCTGCTATAGTGATATTGTACTGCTGTGACTATATATTCATCAAAGACATAGAATGTTATCAGTGCAGTAGCCAACTTCTTTCTGTCTGATCAATAGACAGAGCAGTGCAGTGCCTTCATAGTGACACTATACAGCTCAGGGGTAGCTGAGATTTTGTTTTACAATATGAGAGGAAGTGGCTCAAGGGCTGCATAAATGTGTGACCTCTGTGATTGGTCACAGCGATCACATTGTACAGGGCCAGTTTCATTGGCCCTGTACCCCTCCAGCCAAGCCATTTATTCACAATGGGCAGGCAGGAATGTGGTTAAGGGAGAGCCAAAACACTGAAAGATAGTTATTTCATTTTGTCAGCTGTTGATAAAATCAGTTATGCAAGACCCCTGGTATAAGCCAATGCAGCAGATATTTTTGCCTGCAGGGACCAGTACTCCATGCTCTCCACTTAGCTTCATATATCATAAAGTATTCTGAATCTGAATCCGAAGGAAGAGATTTACATTAGGTTATTGGGGCAGACATACATTATTCTCTATCCTGAAAACACATAACACGCCTGGAAGAGCCACGACAGACAATAAAGTCAGATGAGGTCAGTCTCCCAGTTTTTAAACCTATATAGGATCTGATCTCCTTGTGCAGGGCCATGTATCTATCCACCTCCTGTCATTTTATGCAAGCAGCCTGTAGTGGATGGGCCTGCTGTGTCCCTCTAACATTTCTGTTCTCTGCACAGGCTATGTACAGTACAGTTTTCATGTCACTGCTACTTTTATATGGTAATATCTGCGTTTGAAAAGATGTTTGATGTACACAGTTGAGGAATGGCTATTGAGGATTATATTGCCTGGAATTCAGCTTTAGGGCAAATTAAATTTAGATTTGAATATAGGAGGAATTATACACAAGGAATCAATATGTCACAGTTCTACCTCTCCCCTTAGAAAGGCTCAATAGAAAGCTTATGCCGCGTACACACGATCAGTTCATCCGATGAGAACGGACCGATGGACCGTTTTCATCGGTTAACCGATGAAGCTGACTGATGGTCCGTCGCGCCTACACACCATCGGTTAAAAAAACGATTGTGTCAGAACGCGGTAACGTAAAACACAACGACGTGCTGAAAAAAACAAGGTTCAATGCTTCCAAGCATGCGTCGACTTGATTCTGAGCATGCATGGATTTTTAACCGATGGTCGTGCCTACTAACGATCGTTTTTTTTCTATCGGTTAGGAATCCATCGGTTTAATATAAAACAAGTTGGCTTTTGTTTAACCGATGGTTAAATAACCGATGGCGCCCACACACGATCGGTTTTGACCGATGAAAACGGTCCATCAGACCATTCTCATCGGTTTAACCGATCGTGTGTACGCGGCATTACTGTAATTTTGAAACCAGCAGCTTTATTTGCTTGCATGTATGCAATATAAAAAAACTGAAGACGTGGCTCTCCCCCTATAATGTAGGGCTACACTTGGATCTGATCGTACTGTGCAGCGATATTTGAGAACACACCTAATAGAACTAGATGCTTGCCAAAGCAATTACAACATACTGAGAGCCATGATTAACAAGAAACTGCACCTTTCTGAACAGTCCATACCTTCAACGTACAGGGGAAACACAGGCAAAATAAGGGGTTCTCTATTAAAGTAACAGTTTTATATACCCTTATTATTTATTATTATTTTAAAGCTGAACTACTGACTGCAGATGTATATTCTTTAACCACTTAAGGTCCGGAAGATTTCCCCCCATAATGAGCAGGCCATTTTTTACGACACTGTACCCAAACAAAATTGATATCCTTTTTTTCCCACAAACAGAGCTTTCTTTTGGTGGTATTTGATCATTTCTGCGTTTTTTTTTGCGCTATAAACAAAAAATATATAAAAAAACGAATTTCTTCCTCAGTTTAGGCCGATATATATAACATTTGGCGTGGGGTCCCCCAAAATCCATACCAGACCCTTTTCCGAGCAGTCAGCCTGGCAGGCCAGGAAAGGGGGGAGGGGGAGCGAGCGAGCGAGCGAAAAAAAAAACTCTGCCTCAATGGGAGGCCTCCCAGTGACTGCTGTCTTTTGGCTGTGACAGCTGTTATATAGGCAAGGGCGGGGCCACCCGCTGACGTAACTGGATGACCCCTCTGACATTACATAACGTCACATTACGTCAGAAGGGGGTGGGGTCACTTGGTTATGTCACAGAGTGGCCCTCCGCCCTTGTCTATATACCAACTGTCACAGCGAAGAGACAGCAGTCGGCTGGAGGCCTCCAATTTTTTTTTGCTATTTTCAGGTCCATCTGGCGGCATGATTGAAGATGGATGGACATCGCGGAACACTTTTCTTTTTATTTAATAAAGGAATTGTCAAAAACTGCGGTTTTTACTTTTTTTGGTACCCCATATACATAGGGGGGACAGAATCTGGGGGCCTCCTTCTTAAAGGGGGCTTCCAGATTCCAATAAGCACCCCACCCGCAGACCCCCACAACCACAAGGGTTTTTGGGACGAGACCCTAAAGCACCCTCCCCATGTTGAGGGCAAGCAGCCTTGTATGGTTCAGGAGGGGGGGCACTTGCTTGCTCGGATGAGGGTCTGGCGTGGATTTTGGGGGGACCCCACGCCAATTTTTTAAACGTACACCTTAAAATCTATGCCAGACACAAAGGAATTGGTATGGATTTTGGGGGGGGACCCCACATTGTTTTTTTTATTTTGCCATGGAGTTTCCCTTTAACCACTTCAATGCACTATTATATACTCTGTACCGATTGCACTTTATATATATATATATATATATATATATATATATATACACATACATATATATATGCTATACTGCTTGCACACTGCTAACTAACATGCCTAATATAGCCCAAGTTCTTCTCTCCAAGTTATTATGACACTATACACAGCCGCCGTGTAAGCAGCCTTATACAGTGTAGAGGCATGGACTTAGCCCCCTGAGCCATGATTAGCCAAAGGGACTTTTATGTGTGGACTGTTGAGACTCTTTATGTAATTCAATATATATTATTATTTTGTATATATATTTTTTTATCTTCTTCCTCTTGAACATCTGAGCAAAGTCCTTTCACTAAGAATGACATAATCTGAACTCTTCGTGACACCAGACACAATGTCCCCTTTAAACTTGCTGACTCTAGTATAAGAGGGATGGCAACAGCACACAGTTTTTAGGATCTCTCCTACCAGTCTGTCCTTGGATAATTGATTGCCTCCTTCCAATATCTTCCAGACACTTTCACCCCGAGGTACCAGACTAGATCCCCAGATGGCAGCCCCTCAGTCAGCATCATCAATCTCTCAGAGAAGCAAGCCTCCAGCTAAGCCCAGATGAGACCTCAGAATTACCTAGAGGAGACCCTAGGCTACAATCTCCTGCTCAGGGAAAAAAAGACCCCTCTGTTCCCCATTCTCTGAGTATCTATACCCCCACTCTTCCTGCCCACTAGCTTCCAGAGCATTTCTGGACAAACAGGGGGAAGCAGTTAATCCTGCAGGGACTGAAGCAGAGAATAGACCAGAACAATCAAACACAGCTCCACTAAAAACATTTAGCTTAAACAGAATTGACCTAACCTAGCATCTATCTAGGAGGGTGCTACATTTAGAAAACAAAGGGTACCATAGCATCCTTTAATTCAAATGTAAACAATACAAATATACGCTGGGTCCTTACAAAGAAAAGGGAACACAATGTTATACACCAAGTTCTGGGGTAGGATAAAAGTCAGTGTGGGTGCATTGGTTGAATTTTAATAGAAAGAGTTTATGCTATGCCACTGTTTTCCACTTGTTATTCTTTGGAGATGTGGTAAAAATGTAGAAAGGGCACTGAATTTCTAGTTGACCGATAACATCTTATTAGGTCATTGAAATTGGTTTAAGAGAATGGAAAGAGTTGCTCCTGGGAGACTACTTGGCCCTTGTTACTGCCCAGCTCCAGCTGCTTCTACCAAATCCTGGTTAGCTAGTCTACCCCTTAAGCCCCGTACACACGATCGGAATTTCCGATGGAAAAAGTCTGACTGACCGTGTGTATGCCCCATCGGAGTAATTCCATCGGATTTTCAGAGGAATTCAATCAAAGTTTAGATAGAGAACATGTTGTCTTTTATTCCAATGGAATTCCGTTGGAATTTCAATGTGAGTTTGGCTGGGCAAAAGCCTGATCGTGTGTACGGGGCTTCAGTAGGAACTGATTCCCCTTTGTGACAATACATATAAAAATAATACTGTGCATGTGAAAAGATTATTCAGTGTGAAAAAAAGCAGCACCACATATGTGAGATGTTACCAGAAAAAACAAGAAGCAAAATAAAGGTGTGTTGCGCTACAGTGATTGATATTAAAAATACTTAAAAACATCTATAACGACAATCGTGTAGTCAAATTCAAATAAAACATAAAACACTGGATAGTGTAAAACCTCTTAAGGGTTGCATTTAATATAAAGTATTGCACTTACGGGTGTTCATAGTAAAAACAGCATTGCATGGTAAAAAAAAAAAGGCGTCCTCTACAGAACATCCAAACATGTAAAATGCAAGATAGCAGGAACATACAGCTCAGCCTGACCAGTTTCATAGACAAAAGGACTTCTTCTGGGATTTCTTCCCCTTTATGACGTGCCATATGAGGCATTGGGCATCGGCTATCACCTGTACGTTGATGGAATGCCAATGCTTACGATTGCAGTATATGTGCTCTGTGTCATGGGGGGGCCGTAGTGCCACATGTGTGCAATCAATGGCCCCCACGGTGCGTGGGAATCCGGCAATTCTGTAGAAATCTGTCATTGCCTTCTGCCGCAGATGCTCCTGGGTGGGTTTGATGATGTGGTGGGACATGCGTCTGAGGATTGCGGGGACAACCTGGTGCACGCATCTGCTCATGGTGGATTGTGACAAACCAGCCACAACTCCACTTGTTCTTTGAAAAGATCCACTGGCAAGGAAATGCAGTGTTGCCAGGACCTTGACCAGTGGCTGCACTGCATGTACGCGATGTGTCTTGCTGGTGATGTCATCCTGCAGGGGTGTGGCTAAATCCAGGATGGCTTCAGGGCTGAATCTGAAGATGTGGTACACCTCCAAATCACCCATGCCAAAGACGTCAATGCGCGTTGCGGAATATCCTCTCCCGTGCCCTCCTACGTGCCTGTCAACGCAGTAGTGCTATGACCACGGCTGCCCCTGGCATATTGGCATACAGATGTGTTGTCCTGCAAGTGTTGGTGCTCAGGTCGTCTGTAACGGTGCTGCTGTAGCTGCTCTCCATCTGACCTGTGCAAGCCCTGCTTTATGAGGGGGTAACTTTGCGCCTGAATTTCCAGTTACGCTCACCGGGCGTAGCCTGCGCCGGCCAAACGTACGTTTCTGAATCGGCATATCTCCCTCATTTGCATTTTTGAATACAAAATCCATGTGTGCGCCAGATCCGTCCAGCGTAAATATGCGCCTACGCTGCGCCGGCGTAGAAAAGTTACGCCGGTAGGAAGAAGCCTATTTTGAGGTGTATCTGGTTCTGTGGGTACGGCGCATAGATACGACGGTGCAAATTTACACTTACGCCGCGCATCTCGAGATACGCCGGCTCAAGTGCTATCTGAATCCGGGCCAGTGGGTCTAGTTTCTAGTTTCGTTTTCCAAACCATCACTGCTCTATGGCTCTGTATGCTCTGTAAGGCAGAGAGACAGGAAACAACATGCAAAAACGAAACTAGAAACTACAGGTACATTATATGATTGATTTGTATCTATTTTTAATTGTTTTTAAAAGGAATCAGTTAACTATTATGTCTCTATACCCTGTAAACAGTCATTTTAGCAAAAACATTTTTTTTATTTACAACCCCTTTAACTGTGGCGTTATTCCAGACACAATCATTCAACTGAGAGAAGGCCCCATTACACATTTGGCACCAACATCTGTCCCATGTGTACGTGAGTCTCAAGGGCACTTGTGTGGGAGTATGCACATGCTTATATGCATTAGCCAGTGCCCAATTCCTGCAAGGACGAAAGAGAACATGTACTAGCCTGTGTACAGAAGTCAGTTCAGAGGAATCATCTTGTCTATTGGCAGGCCTTTCCTTACAGAATGTTTATATTGACCATAACTATTATACAGGGCCGTCTTTACCACAGGGAAAATGGGGCAGCTGCCCAGGGCCCTGTCACTGTTGGGGGCCCAAAGCAACCCCCCCAGGGCCCCAGATGGCAACCCCCCTTTTTTATTTATTTTTTATTAAAAAAAATATATTTTTTTAATATATTTTTATTTTATTTTTTATTAAAGGGACAATTTTTTTTTTAGAGGTCTGGGGGTCCCCAGGGCCCCGGATGACAACCCCCCTTTTTTTAAAAAAAAAAATTTTTTTTTATATATTTCTTTATTTATTTTATTTATATATATATATATATATATATTATTATTATATATATATAATATATTATTATTAAAGGACCCAGAGGTCCCCAGGGCCCCGGATGGCAACCCCCCTTTTTTTTCTATAAAAAAAAAAAATTCATATTATTTTATTTCTTTTTTTTCTTTTTATTTCTTTTTTATATATATATATATATATATTTGTTTTTTTTATTAAAGGGCTCAGAGGTCCCCAGGGCCCCATGTGGCAAACACCCTTTTTTTTTTTTTATAAATGTTTATTTTTTTTATTTTTGTTTATATATTTTTTTATTTATGTTTTATTAAAGGGCCCATAGGTCCCCGGGGCCCTGGATGGCAACCCCCCCTTTTTTTTATAAATGTTTCTTTTTTTTATATATATATTTTTTATTATTTATTAAAGGGCCCAGAGGTCCCGGATGGCAACCCCCTTTTTTTGTAATTTATTTTTATTAAAAAAAATTATTAAAGGGCCCAGAGGTCCCCAGGGCCCCAGATGGCAACCCCCTTTTTAAAAAATATATATATATATTTTTTATATATATTTTTTATTTATTTTTTTCTTTTTATTAAAGGGCCCAGAGGTCCCCAGGGCCCCGGATGGCTACACCCCTTTTTTATATATATATATATATTTTTTTCTTTATTTCTTTCTTTATTTCTTTTTTGTAAAGGGCCCCCTGCTTCTAAATTCGCGGCAGCCCCCCCCCCCTGCTTCTCAATTTCAGCCGCCCGTTAAGCCCCTGTGCTGCCCACAAATCAGGCTGAAAATCATCAGCGGCACGCAGCCAGTGACAGTACTGCTTCCCTTCACAGTGTTTTAAAATGTACAGCACCCCTGGCTTCCCTTTAGACGTGCGCTTCTCCCTTCCTGCCACTGGGTGCTGCTTGTATAAAAAAAATGGATTAGAATGTGATTTTATAACATCTCTCTTCCCAAGGCTGACTTCTTCATGTCCTGCTCCTCAAGGTATGTCACTGTTTGCTAATCTATATTGTAAATAGAAGTTTTCTGTAGCGTGTGCCCAAAGTCTTTATAATATTTGGTGATTCACTGCAGGTCTGGTCAGTGTTTTAAAAAGTTCCTCTATTTTACACATGGCATAGCATGGGGTCACAGCACCGTCTGTCCATTCTGCTTTAGCACCATGGGACCCCATGCCATGCCATGTGTAAAATAGAGGAACTCTTTAAATCACAGACCAGACCTGCAGTCCAGGCTGAGTAAGGCCTCAGAGCACATGGCATTACTGTCTGTATTTAACTGCTTGATGGGCTTATTTTGGGCCTGGCTGGTTCACATGTATGTATTTTGGCGGAACACATTTGCGCAGGCACAGCAACCCTTTCATTTGAATGGGCCGCCATGCCTGCGTTTCCTGCAAAGAAAAGTGCATGCCTCATGTAATAGGCTGCGCAGACGGCACGCCTATGCCCATCAAGCACTGAAATACAGCACTGTCTGTCAATTCTGCTGTCTGCTGTGACTTATCTGCAGTTCCCGCACTGTCAAACTTGCTGCATTTTTAGACGTTTAGGTCACGCTTTTAAAAACACAGTGCGTTTGTGTGTGCAAGAACTGCAGGTAAGTAGCATGGTGCAAAAGCAGAATGGATTTCAAGGCAACTGTATTTTTAAAATGCTGAATGCACCTTTTTTCTGCAGGAAACAAAGGCATGGCAGCCCATTCAAATCAATGGGTTGCTGTACCTGCACAAATGAGGACCGCCAAAACATACATGTGAACCAGCCAGGCCCAAAATAAGCTGGAGGGGGGCCCCAAAAAAATGTTTGCCCAGGGCCCAAACCATATTAAAGACGACCCTGCTATTATATAAGGTGCTCTCGCTTTCTCAGCGCTAGCCTTCATTTGCAAAAACTGTTGTGGCTAATTTTCTCCTTTATCAGCCTTTCCCTTTATCTTACTATTGCATAGATGAGCATCACCACTGCTCCATAACCCGTAAATGTGCTCTGCTTTTTAATACTTTGTTAACTCATGCTTGCCTGTCAATGACAGTATAGTGAAGTCTTAAACAGTTTAATGGTTTGATTTCTACATGTTGCAAAGCTGAAACCATGGGAGAGTAGCAGTAATTTATATTAACACATTTTGCATACAAATTTAAAAGAAACTACAGCCTGCTCACATAATTTGTAAAAAAAACATCTTTGCCATTCTGAAGCTTCCACTTTGCATCATACTTTATATATATTGTGATTCCGTACTTGCCAAATTAACTTTTAACTGTGGGCAGCTGAAGCTGAAGTTGCTGCCTGTTCACTTTCTGGAAATACTCAGATACACAGAGGCACACCTCCAGCTCTGCAGCCATGCAGCTTTCATTGGCCCTCTTATGATGCATCCCCCCTTTGGCAAACTCTAATGAGAGTGAGAGAGAGAGAGCTGTGCATGATGTCATAAGCCTAGGCGTTTTACCAGACAAGAGAGAGGAAGTGGGCTGTATAAGGTACCGTATTTATCAGCGTATCCCATGCACTTTTTTCCCCTTAAAATAAGGGGAAAATCAGGGGTGCGCGATATACGCCGATACCCGCTTCCTGCGCTCAGTTTGAATGCCTGCGCCGACATATACCGAGTGCAGTACACTCGGCTACATTCGGCCAGGCTCGACTTCGCTCGTGCTCACGCATAAACATCACAGAGTGTGAGCACGAGCGAAGCCGAGCCTGGCCGAATGTAGCCGAGTGTACTGCACTCAGTATATGTCGGCGCAGGCATTCAAACTGAGTGCGGGAAGCGGCGATTCGACGGGGAGACAGCGCGGGAGAAGCCGGGAGGACACCACCGAAGCCGCAGACGGACGCCGGACTCGACGAGGCCGCCGATTGGACGCCGCGCAAGACACCAAAACTGTTAATACTTAAATGTTTTTTTTTACAGGAATTGCGGGTCCACATTAGGGGTGCACGCTATACGCCGGAGCACGCAATACCCCGATAAATACGGTATTTACTGCCAAAAAAAAAATGTTTTACTATCCAAAGTTAAAAGCAGAGCTCAAGTCCTGCGGGAACGCGTGGGAACGGAGTTCCTGCACGTTTTTCACAGCAGGAACGCAGTTCCCTTTGCAGGACTAGAGCAGCCAAGAGCAGCCGAGCCGCCCGAGCCAATCCTTCACTAAGCGGCGATGCCCAGCTCAAGTCACTGTCAGGGGCAGGCGAACCATAGTAATCCTTTATGTTACTGGCCGCTTAATGTATATGGATTCATCAGGTAGTGTGCGGGTATTCCGTCACTTCCTCGATGTCGCAATGTCTCCTGGGAGCTTTTGTCATTGTTGCCAGGAGACATTGTGTAGGTCTGCCGCGAGTTATCGCGGGATTTAGAAAGAACTTGCGGTTTATTTATTATGCATATGAGCGTATAATTTTTTATTTTTTTTGGTGGCGGAGTGGATCTTGGGTGGGAGTTCCCACACTTTTTTTCCCAGGACTTGACCCCTGGTTAAAAGGGCAGAATATGTAATAGATGGAAAGCTGAAAAAATTACCGAAGATCTGCTTTCGGCTTACTGAATTAACTGATCAAACAACAAGTATCAAATGGGAAAGTCTGCAAAGGAATGAAAAATACTGCTGCATTATGTCAAAGAAGATTGGAATATATTAATATAGAGCTAATAAATGATGGAGGAGTAGCATTGATGAAATTATAGGACAAGAGCCATTGTATCCTGTTCAGATACCCCCCTAGGTTTACAGCATATCAGGAGAGGCATGCATCATGAAAGGACAAGCCTTTCAAATTGAAATATCTTTGGTGCAGTTAAGTAAGGGTCTTAATATGTGGTCCCTGATAAAGGTTCTCCACTTCTACAGATAACAGTGGAATGCTTCTATATCTTCTGCCTATAGGGAAATATTTTTTAGAGTAATACAAACAATCAAATTAAAGCATTATCTAAAGCAAATTATTAGCTGGAGATGATTTAATTTAATTACTTTTTACTACCTAATTATATTTCAATTCATTCCAGTGTTTTTAAAAATGTATGGAATTTTGGAAGATTGCTTAATACGATTGCCCTTAATTCAAAACTATATTGGGGTCAAAGTCTGGCCATGCTACTAGGTAATGCAGCCAAGTAAGAAAACACAATTCTTGGTTTAAGGTTGACTTTAGATCAATCTCTTATATAGTTATCATTTGCAGAAGAACTGAGGATCTGGCACAACGTGGATCTGACAGAAGCATCTGGACCTTTATCCTACTGTCCTGGAGTACTACTTATTAGTTCTCCACCTTCCATCGTCTGCCACCTTTCTTGACCTTCTGAACCTTTTTGAAACTCTCTGAACTGCACTACAGTTTCCTTTATAACTGGTACTCCGAATTAAACTGTCTGAACATTCGTCCAGGGGCATTGTTAGGATTGTGAAAAACCTTGGGCACTTCAAGACATGCACCCAGAGCAGAAAGGCAGGTATGGCCACATTATGCTGAGAGTGGAAGGGGCTAAAAGGGACATAATTATAAAGAACCTGAGCCTACCACAGTCCTTGTACCTACAAAATATACATTAATTACTGTGTCACAAAGTGAGAATCTCAAAGACACATATAGACTAGACATGTGCAGTTCATATCATTCTAAATCGAAATTTTGACAACATTTTTGTTATTCAGAGATTTGGATGTATCCAAATCTACAATAGTACAATAGTAATGAACTTAAATTAATCCAAAATAATGAAACCAAATTTGGTCCGAAATAATGAATTAACAGAATTCGAATAAAATTTAAAAACAAAATAGAATTAAAAAACGAAATGTAAAAATATTGCTGACTATTTCTGATTTCCTTCAAAGACCGTATGTTACATAGTTACATAGTTAGTCTGGTTGAAAAAAGATACAAGTCCATCTAGTTCAACCATAAAATAAAAAACATCGTACAATCCCATATACCCAATTCTATACCCACAATTAACCACGTAAGACCCGGACCTTTAGGCAGCTAAAGGACCCGGCCAGGTTTTGCGATTCGGCACTGCATCACTTTAACAGACAATTGCACGGTCGTGCGACATGGCTCTCAAACAAAATTGGCGTCCTTTTTTTCCCACAAATAGAGCTTTCTTTTGGTGGTATTTGATCACCTCTGCGGTTTTTATTTTTTGCGCTATAAACAAAATTAGAGCGACAATTTTGAAAAAAATGCAATATTTTTTACTTTTTGCTATAATAAATATCCCCAAAAAATATATATATATATAAAAAAAAATGTTTCCTCAGTTTAGGCCAATACGTATTTTTCTACTTATTTTTGGTAAAAAAAAAATTGCAATAAGCATTTATTGATTGGTTTGCGCAAAGGTTATAGCATTTACAAAATAGGGGATAGTTTTATGCCATTTTTATTAATAATTTTTTTTTTTACTAGAAATGGCGGCGATCAGCGATTTTTTTCTGACACTTTTGACACATTTTTGGGACCATTGTCATTTTCACAGCAAAAAGTGCTATAAAAATCCACTGATACTGTGAAAATGACAATGGCAGTAAAGGGGTTAACCACTAGGGGCGCTAATGTGTTAAGTGTGCCCTAAGGGAGTGATTCTTACTGTAGGGGGGCGTGACTGTAGGTGTGATGTCACTGATCGTTGTTAATATAACAGGGAACAGACGATCAGTGACACTGCCACAGTGAAGAACGGGGAAGGTGTGTTTACAGAGGCCTAAATTTGGAAAAATCATACGGTCTGAGTCAACTAACTCTCAGACTACCCTCTAAATTTAAAGCAGCGCCGGCTGAAAAGTAGCAGGCTGCTACTAAAAACGAATAAACAAAACAAAACTAAACAAATTACAAAAATAATCTGAATTTAACAAATGCAACTAAATGAAACTGTTAACTTAACAAATGCATCCGAAATGAAACAATTTTTTTTTTGTTTTTGTTTTTGTTCTGCACATGTCTAATAAGAAATTCTTTCATAACATATGGTTTTCTGCACAAAGAATGGAGACTGACTGAGAATACCTTAAAAAAGATGTTAATTGAATTAGTCAGAGAATGCTTAGCAACCAGCAACTGCAGATACAAGGAACGCTTTGGTCAAGAGTAGATAATTACAATATTGCGCTCACAGAGCAGTGAACAGAAGTATGTCATGTACAGTCCAGTATATAGAGTGCAGTGATTGGGTAACTTACAGTACAATGTATAGAGTGCAGTCTATAAGTATTTTAACATACAATAATAAAGGGTACATACCATACAGCACAGCATAGAGAATGTGGCAGTCAGGAATATACTGTATATGTTATAATATATATAAGTAATGGTATGCAATGCAATGTGCAGAACTTAGAAATATATAACATAAAATTCCAGTGTACAGAGTACAGCACTCAAGAATATGTAATATACAGTCCCCAGTGTACAGAGTGCAGAAGTCATACATATGTAACAAATTACAGGTACATAACATCGGGGAGGAGAGTGAAGCACCGAGACATGTAGTCTCCCATGGGGTTGAGGCAAGGCAAGACCCCGGGTGCGGCAATTAGGGTGTATGAACACAATAGACCGGATGATTCTAAGAAGAAAAAATGTGTTTGAGTGTATAGTATAACAAAATAATAAATAAATGGGTCTGGTATAGTGTACAGATATACTGGTGATCAATCAGAATGGAAAGTGGACACCTATGTGAACCCGTGAATAGTGGAATAGAAAGTGCAGAGAAAACACCAAACCATAGCTAAAGCTAGAGAGTGCAAAATCTGGTGAAATTCTGCATAGAAACCAATCAACTTCCATTTTTTTTGCCAAAGCTGAACCATGCACAGCTGAACCAGATTCTGAGTGTTCCAGTTTTCTAAATCTCCCCCTATGTGCTGTACTATATGATGCACACTCCTGACTGCTACATTCCCATCATAGAGTGCAGAGGCCAGGAGTACTTAGAATTACTTAGGAGTACTCTTTCCTTTCAAGCTAAAATCCTCCTCCTTCCTTCCTTTCAAGCTAAATTCTTGCCCCTCCCACCAAGCAAAAATGTTTCCCAGTAAAAGCCTTCCTTCCCAGAAATCAGTCGATCAAGGGTTTAACTGTGTTCCCTTGTGTGTGTTCTAACTGTAGGGGGTGGGACTGACTAGAGGAGATGACATATCAATGTTCCTAGCTAGTAGGAACACACAATCTGTCTCTCCTCTCCTCACAGAACAGGGATGTGTGTGTTTACATACGCGTGCGTGTGCCTGTTATCCCCGCTTAAAGGACCGATGTACAGATACGACAGTTCACGGGAACGTGCCGACCTGCTGCAGTATTAGGACGGCAGCTGGTCGGCAAGCAGTAAATGCACTTCATTTATATAGTAGAATTTTTTTTTTACAAAATATACAAACTATGCTTACTGTGAGCCAATTAGACGCCCTCTTGCTTATGTATGGTAATACCATTACTACCAACCAGTCCCTATACTAAGTGGAGTGTGCCAGCTTATACTGTATATAACTTAGTATTTTTTACCATGGAGACACATTTCAATGAATTGGCCTCCCTCTTTTTTACTGTCTTTTTTATATATGAACCTAAGACGTTACTATATTTTAATACCATTGATTGTTATAGAATTATGTACTATTCCATTTTTGACTAATATACTAGGTGTGTTATGTCATTATTGTTTTTGCTATATTTTTAATGCGATTAAAAAACTGATTGTCAATTGTTGTTATGCAATGCTCTCATGCAATGTTTTTGGTTCTATCGGATTGGATACCTGCAATATTCTATTGTTCCGTGTTTTATCCTGGGATGCATGTTTCGTTCAAAGTCCCACCCTTGTCTTTTTCTGTTCATATAGTAGAAATTGTTAAACTGCGCCAATTGATTATTGGAAAACAAATGTGTAAATTGAATCACATTTCATATAAGTCAGTCCTCAATGGATGGTATATGCAATACTAACAACAATCACCCAATCATAAGTCCACACAAAAAGTCCACAAAAAATTCCACAAAAAATTGTTAATATCAAATGTTGCAGACTGAGGTCTTAAACCACTCTTATCCTTAATCCAGCACCGCAGTGACTTCACACAAGGTAAGTGCCCACCACCGCAATATATAACCGCTTACCAGATGGCAAGGACAAAAAGCATTGACTATGACCCAGCCACGGCCTTTGGCTTGCAATGTTGATGTAAAAGACACAGGAACAAGCTGGATGACTGGATACGTCCGGTATCACGTACAGTCAATACCGGGGTGTGCAGATGGACCCAAGGCAAGAGATATGGACCATAGCGTAATAACGTCAACGATAAATTTATTTAAAAAATATATTGCACTTACGTGTATATTAAAAAGGATCGCATGTATAGAAAGTTGCCAGATGGCAAATATGGAGCCCTTCCTCCACTAGAAAGACGTGGTGACGTCACTACGTGCCCTGCCAGACGCGTTTTGTCAAATCTGACATTTTCAATGGAAATCTTTCACATCAACATTGCAAGCCAAAGGCCGCGGCTGGGTCATAGCCAATGCTTTTTGTGCTTGCCATCTGGTAAGCGGTTATATATTGCGGTGATGGGCACTTACCTTGTGTGAAGTCACTGTGGTGCTGGATTAAGGATAAGAGTGGTTTAAGTCTGCAACATTTTATATTAACATTTTTTTGAGGATTTTTTTTGTGGACTTTTTATGTGGACTAATGATCAGGTGATTGTTGTCAGTATTGCGTATACCATCCATTGAGGACTGACTTATATGAAATGTCATTCAATTTACACATTTGTTTCTCAATAATCAATTGGCGCAGTTTAACAATTTATACTATTTTATCCAAGTGTGTATCCCACTATAAGCTGCCTGCCTTTCTATTTGTTTTTAATTTATCTGTCTGGCGCGTTTTTTTCCCTCTTCTTTACTTCATTTATATGCATTATCTCTTTTTGAGGCATTAGGTTCCTTTTAACCTGTTGGATACTGGGTGTATCCCCACATCCTCCCTCGTCCTGGTTGCATGCCTGCTCTAGCTTTGGGATCTTGAACACAGTCTTAATCTACGCGTGTTTATAACTTAAATTAATATATGTTATTTGATGTTTTTTTACATGTATACTTACTCATATGTTTTCTTCAGTAAACAATATTTATAATCTCCTGAAGAAACATCCTATTGTGAAACATGTCGAGCTTGCATCTAAAAATATGCTATTTTGCTCCCAGTCTGCCAAAGGATATCTCCAGTGGTTCTCATATTCACGAACCTTTTAGTGGTTAGAGTTGGTTTTACTAATTATGAGTATATGAGTCTGTATTCTTTTTATATGCTTTTAAAAAAAATTGAAAGCGTGTTATGAATAAAAATTGTTTTAATATATTGGTGCCTATACAGGCCATGATTTTTCCCAAACATATTCATTTCTGATCCAGGGCAAACTAGATCTCCTGCTCATGGCACTCCAGGAGAACCCAAAGGGCATCCTGCTTAGGAAACACTGGCATAGGCTAGTATTAGTAGTAGCGTTTTGGGGTCCATTCACTAAAGGATTCCACATGCGATATGAAGGTCACGTAACTCATTTTTTCAGAAATATCACTCAAGATAACAGGAAAGTCAAGTCATCAAAGTAAAATATTAAATGTCAGGTAAATACTGCACTTTTGTTAATGTGAGGTAAATACCACAAAAATGTTGATAAATCATTAGGACTCCATGCACACTAGCATTTGTTTAAGCTGCTAGAAGCTACAGTAAATAGTGTTATCCTATGTGTCTATGCACACTACTTTAAGCTTACAGGGCCTGATTCTCAAAAGAGATACGCAGACTTAACTGCTGTTCAGCCTGCGTATCCCTGTGCCTAACTTTGGAAACGATTCTCAAAAGGCTTTTTCCAAAGTTAGGCAGAAAATCTGACATGTGTAAGACACTTACACGGTCAGATTTTAGGATGCAGTACCGCATCCGCCACTGGGGGCATTTCTCATTGAAATGCAGCTTTGCGTATGCAAATGAGGACTTAAGCAGATTTTCAAAGCATTTCAGCACTGTGATTTCTGCGTAAGTTCCGAATTTGCCTGCGCAAAACTAGGGCTGGTTTTATAATGTGGAAAGTTAGTCACACATTGTAAAGGCCCGTTCCAGCGACGGCATTTGGTATGCATTCCTGAGGGAGAACTCCACGGCAATTTTTAAATTCAAAACCGGCATGGGTTCCCCCCCAGGAGCATACCAGGCCCTTAGGTCTGGTATGGGTTGTAAGGAGACCCCCCCACGCCGAAAAATTGACGTAGGGGGTCCCCCTACAATCCATACCAGACCCGTATCCAAAGCACGCTACCCGGCCGGTCAGGAATGGGAGTGGGGACGAGCGAGCGCCCCCCCCCCTCCTGAGCCGTGCCAGGCCGCATGCCCTCAACATGGGGGGGTTGGGTGCTCTGGGGCAGGGGGGCGCACTGCGGGCCCCCCCACCCCAGAGCACCCTGTCCCCATGTTGATGAGGACAGGACCTCTTCCCGACAACCCTTGCCATTGGTTGTCAGGGTCTGCGGGCGGGGGCTTATCGGAATCTGGGAGTCCCCTTTAATAAGGGGGCCCCCAGATACCGGCCCCCCACCCTAAGTGAATGGATATGGGGTACATCGTACCCCTATCCATTCACCTGGAGGCAAAAAGTAAAAGTTAGTAAACACACAACACAAGGCTTTTTAAAATAATTTATTATTCTGCTCCGGATGCCCCCCCTGTCTTCGTTATTAGCTCAATTACCAGGGGGGGCTTCTTCTTCCACTCTCCGGGGGTCTTCTCCGCTCTCCGGGGGGGGTTTCTTCTTCCGCTCTCCGGGGGGGGCTTCTCCGGACTCCGGGGGTATTCTTCCATCTTCTCCCCTCTTCCGCTCTTGACTCGGCGAACCCCGGTTCTTCTGCAGCTCTCCGGTGCCTTCTTCTTCAGCGCTGGCTGCCTGCTATGTTTGTGTGTTAGCTCAATTAGTAACAGGCAGCCGGCACGGTCTTCTGTGACGTCAGGGTCTTCTGTTCTTCTCTTCCCTTCTTCCGATGTTGCCTCGTCGCCTGTTGTCGCTGTAATGATGGAAGCGCGCCTTGCATCCCATTTATATAGGCATCATCGTCCCATCATGCTCCGGCAGGTACCCACGTGGTGGGTGCACGTGGGTAGGCACCCACCACGTGGGTACCTGCCGGAGCATGATGGGACGGTGATGCCTATATAAATGGGATGCAAGGCGCGCTTCCATCATTACAGCGACAACAGGCGACGAGGCAACATCGGAAGAAGGGAAGAGAAGAACAGAAGACCCTGACGTCACAGAAGACCGCGCCGGCTGCCTGTTACTAATTGAGCTAACACACAAACATAGCAGGCAGCCAGCGCTGAAGAAGAAGGCACCGGAGAGCTGCAGAAGAACCGGGGTTCGCCGAGTCAAGAGCGGAAGAGGGGAGAAGATGGAAGAATACCCCCGGAGTCCGGAGAAGCCCCCCCCGGAGAGCGGAAGAAGAAACCCCCCCCGGAGAGCGGAGAAGACCCCCGGAGAGTGGAAGAAGAAGCCCCCCCTGGTAATTGAGCTAATAACGAAGACAGGGGGGGCATCCGGAGCAGAATAATAAATTATTTTAAAAAGCCTTGTGTTGTGTGTTTACTAACTTTTACTTTTTGCCTCCAGGTGAATGGATAGGGGTACGATGTACCCCATATCCATTCACTTAGGGTGGGGGGCCAGTATCTGGGGGCCCCCTTATTAAAGGGGACTCCCAGATTCCGATAAGCCCCCGCCCGCAGACCCCGACAACCAATGGCAAGGGTTGTCGGGAAGAGGTCCTGTCCTCATCAACATGGGGACAGGGTGCTCTGGGGTGGGGGGGCCCGCAGTGCGCCCCCCTGCCCCAGAGCACCCAACCCCCCCATGTTGAGGGCATGCGGCCTGGCACGGCTCAGGAGGGGGGGCGCTCGCTCGTCCCCACTCCCTTCCTGACCGGCCGGGTAGCGTGCTTTGGATACGGGTCTGGTATGGATTGTAGGGGGACCCCCTACGTCAATTTTTCGGCGTGGGGGGGTCTCCTTACGACCCATACCAGACCTAAGGGCCTGGTATGCTCCTGGGGGGGGAACCCATGCCGTTTTTTTCTTTGAAAATTGGCATGGAGTTCTCCCTCTCAGGAATGCATGCTGAGCGACGCTGTCATTTTTTTTCTAATTATTTGTTTTCCCGGCGCGTCTTTTTTTTTCACCCGTCGCAACTTTAGTGTCCCGTCGAAATTCTCAAAGCCGCCCGGCGTTAATTACGTTCGTGCGCTGCACGTCGGAAAAATTACGTCACACGCATGCGCAGTACGGCCGGCGCGGGAGCGCGCCTCATTTAAATTTTAAACGCCCCCAGGAGAGGAGGACCGCCTTACAACGGCGGCACTTAAGTTACACGGCCTGAAATTTCTACCTAAGTGCTTTGACGATCGGGCACGGAGGGCCATATTCTCATACATTTCAGGCGGCGGAACGTATGTACTTTACGTTACGCCGCCGCAAGTTTAAGTGGCAAGTGCCGGATTCCCAAACCACTTACCTGTGAACTTGCGGCGGCATCGCGTAAAGTCCACCCGCGTAAGCCATCCTAATTCAAATGATCCAGGCAGGGGGCGTGGATCATTTAAATTAGGCGCGCTCCCGCGCCGATCGTAATGCGCATGCTCCGTCGGGTAAATTACCCGACTTGCATTGCGCTAAATGACGTCTCACGGATGTCATTTGTTTTGACTGTAACGTAAATGGCGTCCAGTGCCATTCACGGACGACTTACGTAAACGACGTTCAATTTTGAAATTTCGACGCGGGATCGACGGCCATACTTAACATTGAGTACGCCACCTAGGGGGCATCTTTATCTTTACGCCGCGTATCGCTTACGGAAACGACGTTAAAACACTACGGCGGGCAAGCGTACGTTCGAGAATCGGCGTGACTAGTCATTTGCATATTCTACGCTGACCGCCACCTAGCGGTCAGCGTAAATATTGCAGCCTAAGATACAACGGCGCAAGCTGTCGTATCTTAGGCATGTTTAAGTGTATCTCAGTTTGAGAATACACTTAAACATAGGAAACGGACTTACGTAGGCGTATCTGTTGATACGCCTACGTAACTTGTTTGAGAATATGGCCCTTAGGTAGAAATTTTAAGTCAGTGTAACTTAACTGCTGAAATTTAAGTTACGCAGACTTTTTGAGAATTTGGCCCCCAGTGTGTTTCTCAAAGCTTTCCCTGTCACTTTCAATAGCACACCAAATACGATTTTGCTGCGATTCATCAGGCGACAATCACACAAGCAGAATCGCAGGACGCATGTTGCCCTAAAGGGGAACAAGAGCTTCTTTTGGGTGACAGGTGTCCCGCAAATCTGTTTGCAAGATTTTACTGCGATTTTTGCCCGACAGGCCAAGATATAAACTGAGCCTTAAAGCGGACCTTCACATTTTAAACTTTCCATCTATTAAATCTCTGCCCTTGTAGTTTTAACTGGATAGTAAAAACATTTTATTTTTTTTGCCAGTAAATACCTTATACAGCCCACTTTCTGTTTCTTGTCTGATAAAAAGCCTAGGCTTATCATATTATGCACAGCTCTCTCTCTCTTGCTAGGAAGAGAGGGGGTGAGTCTTAAGAGGGCTTATGAGAGCTGCAGAGCTGGATGTGTGCAACTGTTTAAATCCAGGAAGTAAACAGGCAGCAGATTCAGCTGCCCACAGTTAAAATGGTTGCAGCCAGACTCAGTGCATGGAGATTTCTGCAGCATATTTGGCAAGTACAGAATCGGAGTATATATAAAATAATATGCAAAGTGGTTGGAGGGAAACTTCAGAATGGCAAAGATGTACTTATTTTAAATTATGTGAGCAGACTGCAGTTCCTCTTTGGACGCACATTCCTTGTTTATGACCTGGCTGTAGGCAGTCCTATTTTAGCAATGTACAAAATAACAATGAGGGGAACTTTGGACTGGCCAGTACATTAGAAGTATACAATGTATCAGTGTGGAAATGTTGTGTCCTGAGCTCAGGAATGAAAATATATTGTAACATTTCACCAGGGAAAGTGTTCTGTGAATGAAAGCATTCTAGATTGTTATCACAGCTTCATAATACTTCTCTGTGCTTTTATTTACTGAACTATCTTCTTCTGGTGCAGTGTTCGCAGGTAAAAAAAAAAAAAAAGCCACAAAAAATTACGCCAAACTGAAGTGATAAATATCATAAAACATATTAAATATTTGGTAAATAACAAATGTTTTTTTAGTGAATTTACTTCTTTTGAGATAAATGCCACATGAGTTATTTTAACTCAAAAATGTATGTAGTATTTATCTCTTAGGGATTTGGCACCTAGGCTCTGATTTGAGCGTAATTATAAGGTGAGGACGCTGTGTTGAGAGGTGAACACGATTAGGACATAGGCACAGTCTTCTCTGATGTAACCCCATAGGGGTTTATTTACTTAAAATGGAGAGTGCAAAATCTGGTGCAACTCTGCATAGAAACCAATCAGCTTCCAGGTTTTATTGCCAAAGCTGAACTGAGCAAGTTAAACTTAGAAGCTGATTGGCTACCATGCACAGCTGCACCAGACTCTAAGTGCACCAGTTTTTGTAATTCTCCCCCTATGTTGTGAGGTAAATACACAATAATGAAGTGGGCACACTACTCTCTGATGTAAGCATACTATATTATGGGGTTGGCACACTACATAGTGATGTGAGCACACTATTTTGTGAGGCAAATGCAGTAATGAAGTGGGCACACTACTCTCTGATGTAAGCATACTATATTGTGAGGTTTGCACACTGTGTAGTGATGTGAGCACACTATTTTGTGAGGCGAACACAGTAATGAAGTGGGCACACTACTCTCTGATGTAAGCATGCTATATTGTGAGGTTGGCACACTACGTAGTGATGTGAGCACACCATGTTGTGAGGCAAACACAATATTGAGGTGGGCACACTACTATCTGATGTAAGCATACTATATTGTGAGGTTGGCACACTGTGTAGTGATGTGAGCACACTATTTTGTGAGGCAAATACAGTAATGAAGTGGGCACACTACTCTCTGATGTAAGCATGCTATATTGTGAGGTTGGCACACTACATAGTTATGTGAGCACACTATGTTGTGAGGCAAACACAATAATGAGGTGGGCACACTACTGTCTGATGTAAGCATACTATATTGTGAGGTTGGCACACTGTGTAGTGATGTGAGCACACTATTTTGTGAGGCGAACACAGTAATGAAGTGGGCACACTACTCTCTGATGTAAGCAAACTATATTGTGAGGTTGGCACACTACCTAGTGATGTAAGTACACTATATTGTGAGGTTGGCACACTATGTTCTGAGGTAAGGACACTATGTTGTGAGGTGAACACAATAATGAGGTGGGCACACTACTCTCTGATGTAAGCATACTATATTGTGAAGTTGGCACACTGCGTAGTGATGTGAGCACACTATTTTGTGAGGCGAACACAGTAATGAAGTGGGCACACTACTCTCTGATGTAAGCAAACTATATTGTGAGGTTGGCACACTATGTTCTGAGGTAAGGACACTATGTTGTGAGGTGAACACAATGATGAGGTGGGCACACTACTCTCTGATGTAAGCAAACTATATTGTGAGGTTGGCACACTACCTAGTGATGTAAGTACATTATATTGTGAGGTTGGCACACTATGTTGTGAGGTGAACACAATAATGAGGTGGGCACACTACTCGCTGATGTAATGTAAGCAGGAGGTTGGCACACTATGTTGTGAGGTAAGGAGACTATGTTGCGAGGTGAACACAATAATGAGGTGGGCACATTATGCTGTGTTGTGAGATGGGCACACAGTGTTGTGGGGTGAGCACACAATAGGAGGCGGTGGGTGCAGTTGAGCAGGACTAGGTGGTACAGGATGTAGGCAGACAGGCAGTATTTCCCTGGCAGTAGCCTGTATCCTCGCCTTGTGCCCTGCCGCCTGACCCCGGCTCCCTTCTCCACTCTGCCTGGAATGTGAGGGAAGGAGGAGGAGGAGGAGGCTGCGCTCCACCCACATGGGCTTTTCCACACACCGCCGCTCACAACACGGGAATGAAAAGGGCCTCTCACATGAGCCTGCACACTCAGGGGATAAAGAAAGGAAAGCCAAGAATGATGGCATCAGGGAAGGTGAATCACCCTCCTGGAAGCAGACACCGCGCACCTCATGTTAGCACCTCAGCAGCGCTCCAGCGCCACATCTAGAGGAAGCTGAATGGAGACAGCTGCTGCCAGGCACAGGGCATCCCTCTCCAGCTCTGCTCATCCCTGACTCCTCGGATTGATAGCGGTGTGTGTGTGTGAGGAATGGACAGCCGGATGAGGAGTGATAGGTGACTGATATAGAGAAGAGGGAGCGGCGTGCTGGATCATGCTCCAAGCATTTGTTTAGTGTCGGACTGATAAGATCACATAGCTGAGCCTTGTGCACTATGGGGGTCTGCTGATGGGATCGTCGTCCATGGGCCAGATGAGTAGCTTCTGCCATCACAGCCAAGTGACACATTGAGCTCCTCGTCCTCCTGCTGAGGAGACATGGATGGAGATGGTGCGGAGAAGCTGGAGAACAATGCTGATGACAGCTGCCTCCATGGGGGGTCAGACAAGGGGGCTGCCGGCTTGGTGGAACAGATGAACCTTTCCTCCCCATCTCAGTCCCTCTCTGAGGAAGAATCAGGGACAAATAGTCCTCCTGAGCTGGGCCCCAAGCAGCATGGGGTGAAGAGGCATAACCACAAGCACAACCTGAAGCACAGGTATGAATTGATGGAGACCCTGGGCAAAGGCACCTATGGCAAAGTCAAGAGGGCCATCGAAAGGTTCTCCGGAAGAGTGGTAAGTTCTATCACCCCATCGCACCTCCATTGGATAGGACCACTTCCATAAATAATCTATACCCTACAACCCATTCCATCATCCATCACTAGTCCGAAGATACGCTCATAACTTATCAATCAGAAATTATCGATCACATCCAGAGGCGTTGCTAGGGGGGTGCGGGGGGTGCGGTCTGCACCGGGTTGCACACGCTAGAGGGGTGACACCATCCCATTTTTTTTTAGCTGACATGCCCAGCCTGCCCTGTGCAATCCCAGCCTGCCCTGTACCACCCCAGCCTGCTCTGTGCCATCCCAGCCTGCCCTGTACCACCCCAGCCTGCCCTGTATCACCCAGCCTGCCCTGTACCACCCCAGCCTGCCCTGTACCACCCCAAACAGCCCTATACCACCCCAGCCTGCCCTGTACCCCCACCCAAACAGCCCTGTACCACCCCAGCCTGCCCTGTACCACCCCAGCCTGCCCTGTACCACCCAGCCTGCCCTGTGCCACCACAGCCTGCCCTGTACCACCCCAAAATTTCCATGCCACCCCAACTTGCCCTGTGCCACCCTAACTTGCCCTGTACCACCCCAATCTACCCTATGCCACCATAACTTGCCCTATACCACCCTAACCTGCCCAATGCCACCCTAACTTGCCCTGTACCACCCCAACCTTTCCCATGCCATCCCAACTTGCCCTATTCCATCCTAACTTGCACTATACCACCCCAACCTGCCCTGTATCACCCTAACTTGCCCTATACCACCCCAACCTGCCCTATGCAACCCTAACTTGCCCTATACCACCCCAAACTACCCTATATCACCCCAACATGTCCTATACCACCTTAATCTGTCCTATACCACCCCACTACACCAACCTGCCACTATACCACTCTATACTAACCTAACCTGCCACTATACTGCCCTATACTATCATTTACAGGGGCTGGTTTAGGGTACGCCCGTGCCCGTGCGCTGCCTGCTTGGTGCTGGGTAGCCTAGACAGAGGGGGGGTGACACCATGTTTTACCGCACCGTGTGACACCAACCCTAGTGACGCCACTGATCACATCTCTGTTTTCACCATGCAATCTCATTACCTCATCATTTGAAATACAACCAAATTCATGACCTAAGCATCTCGTTGCTGCCGATTGATGCAGCACGACCGATAAATGTACACTCTGACTGATCAACTTTGTTTGGTCGAATCTAATCGATCTGATAATAAAATCAAAGCGCGTATGGCCGCCATAAAGGCCACATCGATGGGACTATTCACGTTATCATTCCATGCAATTAAAACAAATCAAATTGAATGAATTCTACATTTGATCAATGCAGTGATCGATTTTGATTCTGCTGGAATGATGAGGTAGAATTTAGCTGAAGGCTTCTGATCGATCAAAAAAACATCTGCTTGTGTGTCAGAGAACTGATGATAATTCACATTGATTATGTGATTGTTTTTAATGTATAGTTGACAATTATTACTAACAGATCTTATTTTTATTTGATCTTCTCGGCTGGTCTCAGAATGTGTTGTATTGTTTAATGTTTTAATGGTGACTTGCTTGTATTTAAATCATTGCTAAGTCGCTACATGTATGCTCACCAAGGTACCAAAAGACAAGGCTTCATTTACAGCAAAAGATGTTTATGGTCAGTCTGTGATTTCCCCAGGCACATCTTGTGGGAAGAACTGAAATCGGGGGTTTCCTGGCCTATCACTCTTCATCTAGTCAAATACAGGGCTGTCTGTTCATTACTTGTGCTATGGTCATATGGTGGTGAGATCTTCCAATTACAGGCTTAAAGTGATCCTAAAGTTTTTGTTTGAGTGCCCCCACAGCAAGCAGCTTGCTATTGGGGCACCCGAGCCACAGCTCCCTTTGTCCATTCAGACATGGAGCCACGGTCCGGCCCCATCCCCTTTTCTCCTCATTGGCTCACTGACCTTCTGCTTTTACAACCACTTTAAATGTATGTCTATATTTAGTAGAAATGTGCCCATGCAGCCTAGTTATCAGGGTACATATTTAAAGTGGTTGTAAACCCACAGAAAAACAAAAACAAAAAAAAAAACCTGCAAGACAAAGGCATAATGAAATACTCACAATAGATCGAAGCCCCCGCTGCGGTCCCGGCACACTGTTCTGCCCAGCGACATGTCTCCTGGGGTTATTTCCGTGATGACGTCGCACATGCGCGTGGGAGTTGCTGATAACGACACTTAAAGCGGTTGTATACCTAAATTTTCGACTTTGTATCAAAGCATCTTAATCTCCCCAATGCATTGCTCTGTGTCTTTTCTGTCCTACCTGCTTCCTTTCCTGTATATCGCGGATATGCAGAGTGATGACGTCGTTCCGCGCATGCGCCGTACGATCGTTCAAACCGGCAAGCCGAGACGCTGCCGGCCAAATCTCTGTTTATGTCGGGGCTGCGTCATTTCCTGCTGTTGACGTCAGCCCCGACATCACGCGATGGTTTGCGCTGACTTTTCCTCCCCCCCAGAGTTTCATGGATGGAAACGAAGAAGAGGCTTGAATATTGGCTGTAGTGCGCACACGCGGGATTACAGCAAGCGTAATCAACTGTGGGCGGAAGTTATGCCTGCAGCAGATGCGGAAGACCTAAACGAGAATGGCGCAGGCATACTATGAGAAGGAGACTGCAGAAAAGCCAAGATTTAAACGGTACAACTAAAAATTACATTTAAAACATAGCGATCGGTCGATGCAGCGGTACAGTGTCTTACTAAATATGTAAATAGTTCAGAGAGGAGATGAGGGTTTACAACCACTTTAAGCTGAAGCAACGGCACAAACAAGCTATTGCTTCAGTGCGCATGTGCCGATGACGTTGGCACATGCTGATAAAGGGGATATCTCCTAAAAAGTGCAGATTTAGGAGATATCTGGGGCAGCTACAGGTAAGCCTTATTATACGCTTACCTGTAGTGAAAAGTGTTTGTAAAGTGTTTACAACCCCTTTAAAGCTATCCATGCATCAAACTACTTGATTGTTTAATTTCCTGTCTTTGCTGCGGCTATTGTATTCTGACAGCTGGCACAATACTCGAACAGTGGCTGCATCTGATTACGTGCAGTTTGACCAACATTTTTCTGCCCAACTCCTTTGATTTTGCAGTCAAAGGGTGTTGGGTGGGAGAGGGCTGACAGAGCCACCCACAAGGAAAATTTTGGCGAGATCATCAGGAAACGGCTGAAATACCGTCAGTGTATGGCTAGTGGTTGTAACGGCTGAATGTATTTTTGTACCTTAATTTTTTACCTGAGCCCCATCTCGATCCAGCGATATGCACAAGAGCAGCTGCTCTCCCGGGTCTCTTCCTCTGCCTGGTTCCTGCTAACTCAGTAGCAGGAACCATTGGCTTCTGCTACTGTCAATCACAGCCAGTGAGCCAATGAAGAGAGGGCAGGGCTGAGCCGCACTCCGTTTGTGAATGGAAGCGAGCCTGCTTGGGTACCCCCTCAGAAAGGTGCTTGTTATGGGGGCACTCAACAGAAGGGAGGGACTGGGAGCGCCAATGAGGGACCTGAGAAGAGGAGGATCTGAGCTGCTCTGTGCAAATCCATTGCACAGAGCAGGTATGACATGTTTGTTGTTTAAAAATAAATAAATAAAAAATCTACCTTTTTAGTATCACTTTAAGGGCCTACCCGACTGGATATGTTTGGAATGAACTATTAGGTAGGTCCTCTCACTACCTTGTATGTAATGTGTGTGTCCCTTTAAAAAAGACAACAGAAACCCCATAGTTATTTGAGAGAATGGTAAATCAATTGGGAAAATGCAATGTGACTGACCAATAAGTACTGTGGTTTGGAGTGTCTGATCTGAAGACGATCTCTAAAATCTTCTAATACAGGAGTTCTTAAAGTGGTTGTAAACACTTTTTTTTACAACCTTATGCTACAGGCATGCCTATATTAAAGTGGAGTTCCACTAAAAAATGGAACTTCCACTTTTCGGAATCCCCCCCCCTTTGGTGTCACATTTGGCACCTTTGAGGGGGGTGCAGATACCTGTATAATACCCGTAAGTAACTCCGGGACGACATGTCGGCGGCCAGAGAGGGAGACGAGGACCGCTGCGGGGGCTTTGATCGGAGGTAATACATAATGAGCTAGTATGCTATGCATACTAGCGCATTATGTCTTTGTCTTACAGGGTTTTTTTTTAAGAGGGTTTACTTCCTCTTTAATCAAGTGTATCCATACCTCTTGGTTATATGGAATACAAATAATGGGGGTATAGGATTGGACCTTTTAAATTTTGAAACATGAAATCGCATTTTCTGCATTTATGAACCTGGATCCAATGTGTAGACTATGAATGGATGTTATAGATGACATAAGAGTATCATCAGTAGGGTTATACCAATTCCATGTTTTGATTGCAATAAACAGAAACATCTTACTAGTTGTAGCTAGCTTGTGTACTTGTCTTTAGCTTTTAGCTGTTATGTTTTGAGTTATCTGTATGTAAAGTAAAACCAAACTATTGAGCTCTTTTAAAGAGGAAGTAAAACCCTCTTAAAAAAAATATGAAAAAAAAAAACCCGGCAAGAAAAAGGCATATGCGCGCGGGTTAGTAACGGCACGCTCAGTGCACTTGCGCGCCGTTGTCTACGGCACATGCGCCGTTAGACATCGGTGCATGTCTTTTGGAAATGTATCCTAAACCATGTAGATTTAGGAGATATTTCTTGCACCTACAGGTAAGCCTTAATCTAGGCTTACCTGTAGGTCTAAGTGGTCTGTAAGGGTTTACAACACTGGTACCTAAAAAGACTGGTAATGATGATGTTGACAGTATGATAAAGGGATTATGGGGACATAGGGGGAGATTTATTAAAACTGGAGAGTGCAAAGTTGCAGCTCTGCATATAAACCAATCAGCTTCTCAGTTTTATTGCCAATCTTACCAATCAGCTTCCCAGTTTTATTACCAAACTTATAGGTCAGCTTCCCGGTTTTATTGCCAATCTTACCTATCAGCTTGCCGGTTTTATTGCCAATCTTACCAATCAGCTTCCTGGTTTTATTGCCAATCTTACCAATCAGCTTCCCGGTTTTATTGCCATTCTTACCAATCAGCTTCCCGGTTTTATTGCCAATCTTACCAATCAGCTTCCTGGTTTTATTGCCAATCTTACCAATCAGCTTCCCGGTTTTATTGCCATTCTTACCAATCAGCTTCCTGGTTTTATTGCCATTCTTACCAATCAGCTTCCCGGTTTTATTGCCAATCTTACCAATCAGCTTCCTGGTTTTATTGCCAATCTTACCAATCAGCTTCCCGGTTTTATTGCCATTCTTACCAATCAGCTTCCCGGTTTTATTGCCATTCTTACCAATCAGCTTCCCGGTTTTATTGCCATTCTTACCAATCAGCTTCCCGTTTTTTTTGCCATTCTTACCAATCAGCTTCCCGGTTTTATTGCCATTCTTACAAATCAGCTTCCCGGTTTTATTGCCATTCTTACCAATCAGCTTCCCGGTTTTATTGCCAATCCTACCAATCAGCTTCCTGTTTTTTTTGCCAATCTTACCAATCAGCTTCCCGGTTTTATTGCCATTCTTACCAATCAGCTTCCTGTTTTTTTTGCCAATCTTACCAATCAGCTTCCCGGTTTTATTGCCAATCCTACCAATCAGCTTCCTGTTTTTTTTGCCAATCTTACCAATCAGCTTCCTGATTTTATTGCCAATCCTACCAATCAGCTTCCCATTTTTATTGCCAAAGCTTAATTGAACAAGCTAAAGTTAGAAGCTGATGTGCAGAGCTGCACCAGATTCTGAGTGCTCCAGTTTTAGTAAATCAACCCAATAATGTGCAATAAATTGGTGGTCTGGTTCAAAATCCCAGATATAATGTTTTTGGGTACCTGTATTTTATAATGCAAAAGAAAATTAGCAAAGTGCAGTCACCTATAGAAACCAATGGGTAAACCTCTTGTGTTGCTCTATCTATACTACGCCTATGAAAGGTGAGCTTTAAATTCTACACTGCATTATGCATACAACAACCTGCTTTCATCTTTCCTGATCAGACTTTAACTCTGATCTGTCTGTTGACAATGTCACTTTTCTCTGTGTGAGGCCTTGAAACAGTTTTTCTGACCTTTGGATGCCTACAGCTTTCCAAACAGAGCCCTGCACACTTGTACAGCACTCTGTAGCTTGTATATCTGAGATCCAGAGTGGATGCAAAACAGGGACAAGCCAGCCGGTGTCAGGAGAAAGGGTCCTGTCCAAAAAGAGTTATTTGCCCTGACGTTCAGCAATCTGCTTCTCACATGCCTGAAGCGATGACTGGAGCTCAGGGGCATGTTGAGTGTATTTTGAGATAATCTTTATATTTGGCTGCATAACAAGAAAGCAACATGTCATGAAAGTTTTGACCTATTAAATCATTTTGATGTAACAGAAATTCTATTCTTAGCCGTCATACTTGTGTTCTTGGTTTTGCGGCGTTGCATTAAATGTTGTGCTTTTTACTACAATCATTTGTGCGCTTCAGGATTTATTTTAGCCAGGAGACCTACCCGTAACCTGTCCAGTTTGTACTAGTGATGGCACCAGTTCAAGCACTATTAGCTATAACCTACAGCACATTGGAAATCCTGGGATCTTTAGATCAGGGGTTGACAAATTTGCTTGGAATCTAGGAGCCAGCTAAAAAAGTTAGGAGCCAGAAAACGCGCCCCGTCGCGACGAGCTTGCGCGCAGAAGCAAACACATACGTGAGCAGCGACCGCATATGTAAACGGTGTTCAAACCACACATGTAAGGTATCGCCGCGATTGGTAGCGCGAGAGCAATAATTCTAGCCCTAGACCTCCTCTGTAACTCAAAACATGCAACCTGTAGAGTTTTTTAAACGTCGCATATGGAGATTTTAAAGGGTAAAAGTTTGACGCCCTTCCACGAGCGGACATAATTTTGAAGCGTGACATGTTGGGTATCAATTTACTCAGCGTAACATTATCTTTCATACTATTAAAAAAAATGGGGATAATTTTACTGTTGTCTTATTTTTTAATTAAAAAAAGTGTAATTTTTTCCCCAAAAAAGTGCGCTTGCAAGACCGCTGCGCAAATACGGCATGACAGAAAGTATTGCAACGATCGCCATTTTATTCTCTAGGGTGTTAGAATAAAAAATATATATAATGTTTGGGGGTTCTAATTAGAGGGAAGAAGATGGCAGTGAAAATAGTGAAAAATTACATTAGAATTGCTGTTTAACTTGTAATGCTTAACTTGTAATACCAACGGCCACCACCAGATGGCGCCAGCTTACACATCTGGTGGTAATAACTTGTAATACCAACGGTTCACCACCAGATGGTGCCAGCTCACAAAAAAAAAAAAAAAAAAAATTTTTTTTTTTTTTTTTTTGCCCCCCCTTCCAAGCCAAGTCGCCAGGACCCCATTTCTAGTCGCCATGGCGACCTGGCGCCCGGGATTTGTCGACCCCTGCTTTAGATCAATACCTCTATCATGGAAAAAAAGTAACACTATTTCTCTCTATCTTGTGTTTGATTGATACAGAAGTAGCATTATATAGTTCTAAATAATTTTTGGTAGGCTCTGGTGTTGTCATAGCAATTAGATTGCTGCTAAAGTTCTTGTAATACTATGTTTTGTTATATGCTGTGATTGGTACGTTAACCAGCTATGGAAGATTGCTCCTAAAAATATATTTTTAGAAGGTGTTTAATGCTGTTGGAAATTCTAGACGGTTGATGGAGAACAGGCTGTTGTTATTATTTAACACACATCAATAAATGAGGCTGAGAAAGCCGGCCATAGATGGAGCAAATCTTCCCTGGGTTGCAGTGTTGACAGGGGGATCCCTTTCCAGCAGGGGGGAAGCTTTGGAAGATGTCCCTGCCAGGAGAACACAGTGTGATTATTGCTAGCGGCTATAAAAGCCACTAGCAATAACTCGCATGTAAAATCCGGTAGGCTGGTTGTACCCAAGTAGGTGAAATGCTCAACGTGGATACATTCAGCCTGTCCATACATCTTTCTAATCTTCGCCGGTTCCTGCTAAACCAGCGGGTTGAATGGAAAAAAAGATCTGATTCCTGCATCCACACATTTGAAGTGGATGGGGGAGTCACTCCTGCTGAGCTATTGTGTTTTGACGGCAGGGAGACAACCACAGTTGCCCATACATGGATCGAAATTTGTCCGGTTCACCAAGAAATGTGGCACCTTCTGGGGGGAGGAGGGAGTGGGTAGCCAGTTTTGACAGGTACCCACTCCCACTTCTGGCTGAGTTTGCTGCAGTAAACTCACCCTTATGTTTGCCCCTCCTCTTTCCCCCAGAGCCAGCCTCAGCAGGAAACTGGCTTTGAAGCCACAAGGCTTCACTGCTGGTTTCCCTTATAGGAGATGGTGGCAGCAGCACCCGATAGCTGATTGAGAAATCGGCTTGAGTGAGGACACTGCTGGATTCTTGAAAAGGTAAGTGTCCTAATATTTAACCACTTCCCGCAAGGTCAATAGTAAATTGATGTCCGGGAAGTGGTTTTGTTATCCTGATTGGACGTCTATTGACGGGGGGGGCGCGTTTTGCGGTGATCGGTGATCCGGTGTGTCAGTCTGACACACCGCTACACTGATCTCAGTAAAGAGCCTCTGGGGGGGGCTCTTTATCACGTGATTAGCCATGTCCAATCACAGCTGATCGCAATGTAAACAGGAAAAGCCACAGATCGGCTTTTCTTCACTCGCGTCTGATAGACACGAGTAGTGGTTAGACAATCGACTGCGCTCCTGACAGGGGGGGGTTGTGCTAGATGTTTTCTAGCACTATATACCAGTGGTCTCCAAACTGCGACCCTTGCTAGCTTTTATCTGATCCTTCCTCCTACTGACACCAACGATGGGACACTATTCCTCGCACTGACACCAATATTAAGGCATTATTCTTCCCATTGATACGGATGAGGAGGCACTATTCTTCATACTGACACCAATAATGAGGCATTGTTCCTCCCATTGATACAATGATGGGTTACTATTAGTCTCAATGACACCAAGGCTGAGACACTAGTCTTTCCATTGATATTGATAGGAAGGGGCACTATTTCTCCACTGACATCAATTATGGGGCACCATTTCTCCCACTTACACCAATAATGAGGCACTATTCCTCCCATTGATAACTATGGCGGGGCTCTATTCCCATTCTGTCCACTGACCCCAGTGATGGGGCACCATTCGGTCCACTGACGCCAGTGGTGGGGCTCCTCTCGGTCCACTGACGCCAGTGGCAGGGCACCATTCAGTCCACTGACGCCAGTGGTGGAGAATCATTCGGTAGCTGGACACCAGTGGTGGGCACCATTTCGTCCACTCAGATCATTGATGGGGGACGATTTCTCCCACTTACACCAGTGCACAGGGCTGGACTGGGACAAAAATGTGGCCCTGGACTTCATCCAGACTGGCCCACTTTGACAGGTCTCTCCCATAGCAGCCAGACAAATCCCACCCCCCCCCCCCCGGCCACCCAAGCCCCCTCTCCCCCTTCACTAGCTTTATTAGAGTAGAGAGGCTGGTACTGATACTTTTATAGGCAGTACCAGTGGGGAAGCTAGACAATATTTCACCCGGGGAAAAGAATCAGTTCGGTGCCCTCCCTTATGGGACAAGATTAGGCAGAAGTGAGAAACTCCCAGGCCATAGCTGTTGAGTCAGCTGTCTGTCCCCTTCCCCATGCTCCTCTGTCGTCCCCCCTGCTCCTCTGGTCCTCCCCCTGCTTCTCTGATCCCCCCAGGTGAGCACTGCGAGGAGGGAGAGGAGGTGAGCGCTGCGGGAACGGAGAGACAGAGGAGCGGTCGTCTGCTGTCACTGAAGCCGGCCCACTGAGCCATCGGCCCACCGGGAAACTCCCTGTAGTCCCAATGGCCAGTCCATCCCTGCCAGTGCATTGATGGGCCACTAGTCCTCCCACTGACATCAATGATCAAGCACTAGTCCTCCCCCTATACTAAAGGTGGGGCATTGTTTAATCCCACTGACACCAATGATGGGGAACTATTCTTCCCACTGACATCAATAATGAGGCACTGTGCCTCCTTTTAAAACAATGATGGGTTACTATTAGTCTCAATGACACCAAGGCTGAGACACTAGTCCTTCCATTGATATTGATAGGAAAGGGCACTATTTCTTCCACTGACATTAATTATGGGGCACCATTTCTCCCACTGACACCAATAATGAGGCACCATTCCTCCCATTGATAACTGTGGCAGGGCTCTATTCCCATTCTGTCCACTAACCCCAGTGATGGGGCACCATTCGGTCCACTGACGCCAGTGGTGGGGCTCCTCTCGGTCCACTGACGCCAGTGGCAGGGCACCATTCAGTCCACTGACGCCAGTGGTGGAGAACCATTCGGTCGCTGGACACCAGTGGTGGGGCACCATTTCGTCCACTCAGATCAATGATGGGGGACGATTCCTCCCACTTACACCAGTGCATTGATGGGCCATTAGTCCTCCCACTGACATCAATGATCAAGCACTAGTCCTCCCCCCTATACTAAAGGTGGGGCATTGTTTAATCCCACTGACACCAATGATGGGGAACTATTCTTCCCACTGACACCAACATTGATACCAAGATTGGGGCATTTTTCCTTCTACTGACACCAAGTTGGGGCAGTATTTCTCCCCTTAATACTAAAAATAGTGAATTGTTTACTCCCACTGGCTACAGTGTGGTCCATCTAAAGTCTGATAGACCGTAAACCGGTCCTTTGTTTGTTTAGAAAGTATGGAGACCCCTGCTTTAGACAACTGGTAAATTGCATGCTATCCATGGTAAATTTGTTAATGCATGACCTGTGCATATTATTTTAAAAGATAGTATATAAACTGTCCTTTGTAATGAAAGTAGTGTCTTTTTAGTTAATGTGGGGTACTTGGTGTAGTTAGGGTAATGCTGAAGATCTTGGTTCCTATTGTCAAGTAGAAGGATTTAATTTAAAGTAGCTATAATTAAGTTAAAATAGTGATGGGGGTATATATTGTCTTTTCCTAGAATGGCTCCTTGTGTATTTATTACTGTGGTGGTGATCTTACAAAGCTGGCAGCAGACCTTAGAGGATGCAGGAAAAGTTTTGGCAGTTTAAAGATATATTTTCCCAAACTGTGACGTAATCTGCATGCCTATCTTGCTATACTAAGAAGAAACAACAATATCACCAGCGCGAATATTGGCAGACGTGTGTGGAAAAATAGTCAGACATCAGAAGGTGGGAGTAAAAATTTAAAAAGAAGGGTGTAAACCCAGAGCAGCTAGGTGAAAATCGTACCCTGAAGTAACGAATATACAAACATCTATACACTAATATCCAGCGCTCCTAGGACACACAATAATGCAGACTGTCTCCTTGCTCAAGGGATCGTAGGTGTTACTTCAAAGCCTTTTTACTGCAAGTGTTTCATTTTCTTCACCTGTCGTCCACTTCAGGACAGGACTTTATTTACATTGTGGTTAATAAATGGACAAGCTTTTTTACTACTGCTAAGAGACAGTCTGCATTATTGTGTGTCCTAGTAGCGCTGGATATTAGTGTATACCGTATTTGCCGGCGTATAAGATGACTGGGCGTATAAGACGACCTCCTAATTTTCTAGCTAAAATGCTGGTTTTGGGATATACTCACTGTATAAGATGACCCCTCACTGTGCCATTATACATGCCTCACTGTGCCATTATACATGCCTCACTGTGCCATTATACATGCCTCACTGTGCCAGTATGCCTGCCTAACTGTGCCAGTATGCCTGCCTCACTGTGCCAGTATGCCTGCCTCACTGTGCCAGTATGCCTGCCTCACTGTGCCATTATGCCTGCCTCACTGTGCCATTATGCTTGCCTCACTGTGCCAGTATGCCTGCCTCACTGTGCCAGTATGCCTGCTTCACTGTGCCAGTATGCCTGACTCACTGTGCCAGTATGCCTGCCTCACTGTGCCAGTATGCCTGCTTCACTGTGCCAGTATGCCTGCCTCACTGTGCCAGTATGCCTGCCTCAACGATCTTCCTACCTTCTCCTGTTTTCAGAGTTTCTCAGGCTGCGGGTGTCCATTATTCAAAAGCCGCGCCTCCTCCTCAGGCTGTTCCGTGATAGGCGGAACAATAATTTTCCCAGCAGAGCCTCTGATCAGTGTTCCGCCTATCACGGATGTCCTCTCGTCCACTAGACTGGGTGACAGTAATCTTATAGCTACTCTAATGCCTCATACACACAATTGGAATTTCCGATGGCCTAAAATCCAATGGAATTTTTCGTCTGAATTCCGTTCAAGCTGCCTTGCATACACACTGTCAGACCAAATTCCGACTGTCCAAAACGCAGTGACGTAAAACACTACGATGAGCCGAGAAAAATTAAGTTCAATGCTTCCGAGCATGCGTCGACTTGATTCTGAGCATGCATAGGTTTTTTCTCCGTCGGAGTTGCACACAGACGATAGGAATTTCCTATCGTTTTAACCCTTTCTCAGCCTCTAGTGGGGGAATTCACGGTAAAGCGCCGCTAAAAATAAAAATAGAGGTGCTTTACCGCCAATGCCCCCGCCGCCTCGGTGTGACAGGGACCTTAGCTCCTTTTTATACTGATTTGAATATGTTCTCCATGGAACCTTGACATTTGTTGGTAATTTATACACGAAAATTGTTAAATAAAATGAATGATCAGCTTATGATGGAGCATCAATATCATTACAATTTAATAACAAGGTTGCTAAGACATATTTTTGCAATCCCAGATTGTTATGAAAATATGCGGTTTCAGCTATTTCGTAGGTGAAATGCTAGTGTTTTAATATGTAAGCATTCCTTTCCAAGCGTTTAATACATTATATGGTTCGCTGGCCTTAAATACGTGTAACACTTAAAACAAATTTTGTGTGATGAAAAGTTTAGGGCCTGCGTCCAGTACACTTGGTGGAACTGCAAGAATATGTCACTGTAACAAATTGTATAAGCAGAAAATGCATTCTTTTTTCCTAAGTTATGGTGTTTAGGAAATTGCTGTAAGCAAATGGGGCAGAAGCAGATGAATAAAGTGCCAGCATGGACTTTTCTCTAGTCCAAGAGTTATCAAACTGACAAGTAGATAAGGTAATATTCTCTCTTCAGTTCCTTATTTTTCTTTTGGCAACATTTCTTGCATTTCTTGGGATACAAAGATACAATCTTGACAAGAGATCCATATCTAAGAGACCTCTGCATTTCCTGGTTATCTTTTGTCCCAGACAGCAATCGTACAAACATGCTTTTGTCGTAGCTCTTTAAACATCTTTGGTATTCCAACAACATTCATAGGATGTCTGGATTGGCATTCTATTATTTAATTTTTTTTCATAAAACAAACTTGATGTATTTATGAGTAGTTATGTAGGGGTTGGCGGGAGGAATCACTGAGCACAATGTGTCCCACTGGAGATTGACCCCCCCCCCCAAGTATCAATTTCTAAAGAGATTTCAGGGGGTGATTTACCTTCAGTTTGGTAACGTGGGCAACCAAGTCACTTTAACCAATTGCCGCCTGCCCACAGTAATTTTACTGCAATCAGATGGCCGCTACAGACTCAGCAAAGTACTGGTACATCGCTAAGCACATGCACACTGGAACACACAAGGGCTCGATCCTCTGACTGCTATGTCCACTGCGGCCAGGTTATCATGTGATCACTATGACCAATTATAATGATTACATTATTACAATGTAAACAAAACAGTCATGACTGCATGCTTACTATTGTGATGCCGTGATTGGCCCACAGCTATCTCATGGTACCGGGAACTCTTTACCATGTTAATAGCTGTAGCCAATCACCAATCTCAATAGCAAGCAAGCTGTCCCAAATGAAATCTATTCACGACAGCTACAACTATTGTTTATAGTATAACCGTGATCATCACTGTGTAAAAACAAAATCCCTGATTCAATCCCCAGAGTAGTACTATGATGAGAGTATGTAGAAAAACAAAGGGCCAGATTCACAAAGAATTGCCCTGGCGCAGCGTATCAGAGATACGCTACGCCGCCGTATCTTACCTGGCGGAATTTCGAATCCAGGAAGATTTCGCGCCATAAGTTACGGCGGCGTAGTGTATGTCTCGGTTCGTATTTCAAATTGGGCGGGTAGGGGGCGTGATTCATTTAAATGAAGCGCCGATTGTAATGCGTATGCTCCGTTTTGAAATTTCCCGCCGTGCTTTGCGCGAAATGACGTCGCATCGATGTCATTTTTTGAACGTAGACATGAGTTACGTCCTTTCCTATTCACGGACGACTTACGCAAAAAAAAAAATTCAAAATTTGACGCAGGAACGACGGCCATACTTTAACATGGCAAGTCTATCTATACGCCACGAAATAGCAGCTTTAACTATACGCCGGGAAAAGCCGACTAGCGACGACGTAAGAGAATGCGACGGCCGCACGTACCTTCGTGGATTGACGGAAAAAGCTAATTAGCATACCCAACGCGGAAAACTACGCAAACTCCACCCAGCGGGCGCCAAAGTATTGCACCTATGATCCGAAGGCGTACGAAGCCGTACGCCTGTCGGATCGAAGCCAGAAGCCATCGTATCTTGGTTTGAGGATTCAAACTAAAGATACGACGCGGCAAATTTGAAAGTACGCCGGTGTATCAGTAGATACGCTGGCCTACTCTCACTGTGAATCTGGCCCAAAGTGTTTAAAAAAAAATAATAATTATTTAAAATTGTGAAAAAAAATTGCCTCTTGCTAAATACCTTGACTGTCTACTTTCCAAAAAGGTCATTTGGGGGTATTTGTACTGTCCTGAAATTTTAGGACCTCAAGAAATCAGGTAGGCCATCAGTACATCAGGATTGATGAGTTTTCAAATATACTGTATGTACAGTACCATAGTTTGTAGACTCTACATAACGTTCACAAAGAAATGCAGCAGACTACATTTTGCCCTAAATTTATGAAGAAATATTTATTTTCAAAATTTTATAAGCGAAACAGAAAAATGTAGGGGTGTTTTTTTTTTTTTGTTTAAAATTTTTCTTTAATTTTTGTTCATGTAGCAGAAAATGTAGACAAAAACAGTGGTGATAAAATACCACCAAAACGCTCTGTTTGTGTGGGGGGAAAAAATGATATAAATCTAATTGATGTACAGTGTTGCATGACGGAGCAGTTGACAATAAAGCACATTTAAGAAGAGGTTACAAGGAAAAGAAAAGGATTGTTGCCTGCTGCCAAACCGTATACATTACTTTCACTTGATATGTATCATGGTTATTTTACTTAATATTTTGTCTTACGTTGCAAATGAATACAATTAAATGTTGTTGAAAATATTGAAATGGTTTATTACACATGAAAGAAAATCAGGGAGGTTTTAAATAATGCACTACCATCCTCTGAATTATTTAGGTTTGCCCAGCGGAGCCACCAAAGACAGCTTGTCTCTGTAATTTCTGCTGTTTCTGTAGCAAGCTATTCTTACAACCTCTATGCTTACTTGCATATTTAAAACTGAATTTATAGCAGGATATGACATAACTGTAAATGTGTTACTAAACTCTCTGCTAGCTTTAGTCGAATATATATATGAATACAATTATATTAAATTTGCTTTTTTTTTAATTTAGTTACTTCTTGATTTGCAGGTTTAGGCAAATTATATCATACATCCCAGGAATGATCAGAAGGGCAGGAGGGGTTTTCTTAGCTAAGTACACCCTCCTGTGTGTGTGGTGTTATACTGTATAGTAAAACCTTGGTTTGAGAGCCTTGATATACAAGCGATGTCTTGATATAAGAGTAGCATCATGTCACAACTGAGTATAAAATAGAAAAGAGGAGCCTCTAAGTGTAGCAATATGGTTACATTTAATGAAGGTACAACATTTAGCAACTTATTGCTACACTTAGAGGTTCCTCTCTTCTCTTTTATACTCTGTAAAAAAATGCTTTGATATACAAGTGCCTTGGATTACAAGCATGTTTCTGGAAAGAATTATGCTCACAAAGGTTTTACTGTATATTTCTTTTTTTTAGGGTTCATTCACCCTATACGTGGAAAAACCACACAGATTTCACTTGCAAAGACATCAATTATACATCAGTTTTCATGTGCATGTCAGTGAGTTTTCACAGCCTGTTCGCATATGTGAGGGCCAACTGCAGTTTTGCAAAAGAGTCCTGTGCGATTTCAGTCCAGTTTAGGTGCAATCTCTAAACTCATACACTACAATTCGAATGGTTTTAGTATCAGAGCATTTGCACAAATAAGTACTTGTGCTAATTTGCTTAGTATCCACACTAATACCGGTATAGGTAGTGGTGCTCTCTTGAAGAGATATGCAGTGCAAGGGATCTTTTTCTTTTGACACACTGCTGGGGGGTACTGATGTCTGGTCCTCTGCTGGGCGCTCTGGTTATGTCTGCCTGTTCTACACTACTGCCACTCTTTTACTGACATTGTTGATGAAACTACAAAACTAGTTCAATGGTTTAAAATATTAAAAGGAGATCCTGCTGGTGGCTTGTGTATTGAAGACTGTGATACAAAACGTGTTTTTACTGAGGGTAGATTCATGCTATTTAGGTACGTTGACTTATGTGCATTACATGCAGCCCATTCATTTGAACCAAAACATACAGAAAAAAAAAGCATATACTATTTTTTTTGTGAACAAGCACACATCAACACATGGTAGCGTGTTACCATGTGTTTGTGTGTGCCACAAGGCAGGTGTGTTGAAAAAATGAGTTTGGGGTGCCATAAAGAATGAGTTTCACCGCAGGGCACCATTGTGCATTGACATCTGTGTGAGATGAACCTAAAACTGGAGCCATCTTGAAGTTGTTTGCCAACGCAACAAAATTTGTTTCATTTGAAAAATTAAATTGAATGGGTTGCTGTTGACAGTGGTTCCACATTTGATCCAGTTTTCAAAAGCCAGTCCTAGAATCCTAAATGATTTTAATCCGGGTAAACATATAATCTGTTTGTATTAAGGGGAGGAAGTTGATACGCTGCCAAATGTGTCTCATTAAACAATTTTTTTTCGATAATACATCTGATAGGATTTCTGGTAATAGATTTGACAAAGGGAGGACAAAAACATTACTTAGGTCTTCCATTATGGTACATAATAGGTACACCATCATATAGTTGATTACCAGCAGTGATCTTCAAAGTTCGGCTCTGGGCTGGATGCGGCCTTTGCTTGCCTTTATTCATCCCTTAGTACACTATTCCTTCCACTAATATTAGACACTATTCTACTAACTGACATCAGCAATGCGGCACTATTCTTCCCAATAATATCAGTGATAGTGCAGTATTCCACCCTATGATACCAATGATAGGGCACTATGCCTCCCTATGATACCAATGATGGGGCACTATGCCTCTCAATGACGCCAATGATGGGGCGCTGTTCCTAGCACTGATGCCGAGAAAATTTCCACTCTCTGGCCACAGTCCCACCCCCCCCCCCCCTTCTAACATTTGAAGGACAATAAACTGGCCCTTTGTTTAAAAAGTTTGGAAACCCCTGATCCACACTATTGTGGAATAAACTTTTGTATAGTTTGGACATGCAGAATAGAGTTCACAAATAGGCGTTATAAGTTGGTAATGGTGTCATCAATGACCCTATTTGCTGTGTGTGCCTTTGTTATTGTTTTGTAATTTTTTATTGCTATAGACTTGATTGCTGCCTGATCCTGCAGAAATTGGAAGAATTGGATATTGATTAGGATTGTAAAAGGGATTTCTTTTACTGTTGAAGGTCAGAGTTCAGGGTGAAAGGTCTTTTGAATGACTGAATTATTGTTGCACCAGATAGGATTAGGTATGGATTATAAACCTCAACGTACATGCTTGTAGTTTGCTTATGTGTGTGTGTGTGTTTTTTATACGTGGTGGTCAGATAGTTTCCTTTCCTATATGCAATCTCTATTGGCTATTAGAGCTGCATGATTCTGGCTAAAATGATAATCACAATTTTTTTTGCTTAGAATTAAGATCACGATTCTTCGCGTAACATCATCTTTCACATTATACAAAAAAATTGTGCTAACTTTACTGTTAATTTTTTTAATTAATTGAAATGTATTTTTTCCCCAAAAATTGTATTTGAAAGACCACTGCGCAAAAACAGTGTGACATAAATTATTGCAATGACCACCATTTTATTCTCTATGGTCTCTGCTAAAAAAAATATATGTAATGTTTGGGGTTCCTCAGTAATTTTCTAGCAGAAAATGCTGATTTAACTTGTAAGCAACAAGTGTCAGAAAAAGGCTTGGTCTTTAAGCATTAAACTGCCCTCATTTGCAGACAGAAGTTCATCCTTTTGATCTAAAAGAACAAAATGTTACAATGTTTCTCTTCAGTAGTAGTAGAGAATGACTCTGCACTGATTACATAGAACCTAGAAAATGTCGGATTAAGATCGTGAGGGTGGTTGAACTGTGATCATAATTTTTTTTTAATGATTAATCTTGAAGCTCTATTAACTATACATTTTAGAAATAAAGAAAGATTTTTTTTTTGTGGGACTTTAAAGGTGCAAGAACAATATTTAAATGTAATAGATTAAAAATTCATTTTGAATGAATTTACATTTTAGATCTCCATCAGACCTAGGGCTCAAACATGGTAATATTTCTACCTAATGGGCTATAAGAGAGCTGCTGGTCATCCCTGACACTGCAATGCCCTAAAAATAGGTATCAATCATGTGTTTCCATATTGGATCATTTCTATAAGCAGTTAAGAATTCAATACATTTTTTTTTCATGCTCCAATTGTTGTCAAAGGGACCAGAACAAAATGAACCCATGCACCAAAAAACTTGGTACACTCTAGTTTTCGGCGAACAACCTTCCTTTCTCTGCCAGAGTAAGCTTTGTTTGTAAGCAGTGGCACTTCATGGACAGATGTCATTCCAGAAATCCATTCATGTGTTTGCTGAATGATGATGTCAGTAGCCATTGTCACTTAGCAGAGTCATATTCCCTATAACTACACTGTCAAATCAATTTCATTGAAGGGTTAATGCAGTATAAGCAATTTTCTATAGCCATGAGGTTCAGGTTTTTTTTTTTTTAGATTTGGCAGACAAATCAACTGTGACATAATTCACACTCCTATCAACCGTTCTTCTGTCACTGGAAATTCAGTCATTCCAAGCCTTGCTGACAGAGCATCATATTGTCCTCATCAGCCTGCCTCGGGGAAAGGGCTGAACATTACATGGGTTACTTTCTAATCATACTTGCTTGTCTTATTTGACTTGACTACATCCGACAGAAGATTATGCACATTATTGTGCATGTTCAATTGTGTAACCTGAAAAAATGTGGTTGTGTTTATTACTTGATTAACAGCCCAGCCATGCGTTCTGTGCATATAGTAAATGTATAGCTGTTCCTATACATTCTGTAAACCGGTGGCAGCCACAATAATTCATCGGAAGTGCTTAAAGCTTGATGAGTTTGGAGAAGAAACAACAATAGTTCTGTTTCTTAAAAAGCAACTTCACTCTCTCAATTAAAATGGACTATTTTTAATCCTAGTATTAGTAAATGTATAGGAAAGTATATCATATTTGCTTGTTTTAAACTTTTTTTATTTTTATTTTGTTTACATTTCAGTTATATTCTGTTTTCCATGCATAGGCAAATTATGTCATACATTGCAGTTTTCTTCAGTAGGGGCGGAGGGGCTTTCTCCGCTAAGCACACACTCCTTCATGCATGCCTGACCTAAGGGCAGGTGGATTCCAGGACATAAATGCTACATTAATCATCTGCTCTTACTCAAGATGCTAGAAATGCTAGAGGGTGTTTTTGAAAGAGATTTCTTAACAAATTTATGAAGTATAGTTCCACTTTAAGGAGTAAAATATACTGACTGATTAGAGGGCAGTCATTTGAAAACTGACAATGTTTACTCCTGGCCACCCATAGAGCAGAGTGGGCTTTGTCCACAGAAAGTGAGCGGACATGGATCTGTCTGCTCGGATTAGCAGACAGATCTAATGCTGATCAAATCAAAGTCCACCCGTGTGACAGGGGTGAGATGAGGGCAGCCACCCAGATACACAAGGTGAGTGCCTGGATGAATAATAGAACCAATCAAGCTCTGTCCCTGAATTAGTGAGTTTATTATGCATGTGTCTTATTAGGGAGATTTCACTTTATGTCCTGTAGACTCAACAGGAAATGAGATGTGCTTTCAATTTGATCTAAAAATGCCTTCTTAGGCAGTTGTCATGGAACAAGTGGCTCCATTGGAAGATTTACCTCTATTGCTGTTTTTAAATGGCAACTCAAAATATTGGATATACCCTCACTTTTATTTCCAGTAGCATTGATGATTAGGACAATTACAGTCAGTCCCTGGGTTACAAACAAGATAGGTTTTATAGGTTTGTTGTTAAGTCTTTTTTTTAAGCGTAACTACAGCCAAAAAAACATATTTAAGTTATTTGGACATTTGTTTTGCTGTCTGTGTCTGTGTTCCGAAAATTTCACCTCACTTTCTGTCCGTGACAATTGCAATTTGAAAAATTGGGGTAGTAGAAACCAGAATTGGTGATAAAGCTTCAGTGGAGACACCTTTTCTAGGGGTAGATTTCCATTCACTTCATGTTGTCTCCCTCTATTTGTACAGTAATGCTCAGTACACTCTGATGGATTTTTCTTGACGGAATTCCATTCAAGCTGTCTTGCATACACATTGTCACACCAAATTCCGACCGTCCAAAACGCAGTGACTTACAACACTACAACGAGCCAAGAAAAATTAAGTTCAATGCTTCCGAGCATGCGTCGACTTGATTCTGAGCACGCGTGTTTTTTTCTCAGTTGGAGTTCCCTACAGAAAAACAGAATTTCATCGGAAAAAAAGAGAACATGTTCTCTTTCTAAGTCCGTTGGAATTTCCGATGGAAAAAGTTCGATGGGGCACACACACGGTCGGAATATCCAATGTAAAAATTCCGTCTGACTTTTTCAATCGGAAATTCCAATCATGTGTACAAGGCATTAGTATGAGTCGTATGCAAGTCAAATTTTTGTAACTCGGGGACTGCCTCAGTGACTCTCCCACAGACAGCAACAAAAACTTCACAGCGGTTCTGACCACTTATTTCTCTTTCCAAAACTAAAAAAAAGATTTGCATTTGGTTTTATTCCAAAGCTGTTGATAATGAAGGCCATAGTGAATTTTTGTAGTGCTAGGCTCTGTTATTCAAAATCAATATTGAAGTGAGTCTGCTGGCAGAAGTACTGTATCTTTTTCATTAAGTTGAAAAACCTGTACAGTAGTATTGTGCACCTCCAACCTCAACCATTCCTACCCCATCAAACTTGGAAAATGACTCAGAAATCTGTAAAGATAGAAATGTTGATAAAAGCATTCAATCAGACCAGGAAAACTACACAGATTCGCCATAGCTTTATGAACACCCACCTAATATTAAGTATGTCCCACCAAAACAGCCCTGACATGTCGAGGCATGGCCACCATTAGACCTCTGAAGATATGCTGTGGTATGTGGCACCAAGTTGTTAGTAACAGATCCTTTAGGTCCTGTAAGTTGTGAGGTCCATGGATCAGGCTTGTTTGTCCAGCACATCCCACAGATGCTCAATTAGGTTAAGATCTGGTGCATTTGGAGGCAAAGTCAACACCTCAAACTTGTTCTTGACCCATTTTGCAGTGTGACAGGGTGTATTATCCTTCTGAAAGATGCCACTGCCATCAGGGAATATTGTTTTCATGGAGGTGTGTACTTGGTCACCAACAATGTTTTGGGTAGGTGGTAAGTGTCAAGTAGCATCCACATGAATGGCAAAGCCAAAGCCTCATGCTGCCTTATTCCCATAATTCATCCTGGTGCCATCTCTTCCCCGTGTACATGTATCTGGCCATCTACGTGAAAAAGAAAATGTCAGTCATCAGACCAGGCCACCTTCTTCCGTTGCTACACGGTCAAGTTCTGATGCTCATGTGCTCATTGTAGGCACTTTTGGCTGTGGACACAGGTCAGCACGAGCACCCTGGCTGGTCTGTGGCTGAGTAGTCCCGTATGCATTAAACGGCAATGCCAATCTTTTTCTGCTTTCAACAGAGTAACTTAATGGAGAACATGTTTACTTACTGCCTAATATGATGGTTCCTCAAAAACTTTGCACACTTTTTTTAAACTCCTTTTTATTAAAAATGTCAAAAACTACTTCCTTTGCGATGCATTTTCTCCAGCGTTGTACCAACTTTTTAATCAGCAAAACTCCTCCTGCCCTCCCTCAACATTTTCAATGAAAATATAAGCGTGGAAACTTTTTAAAGACCCTTCGTATCTCCCAAAAACGTTTAATCATAAAGTTATGACTGACCGGTGTATATTCCCACTAGCTGCTTTGGTTTGCTGCAGTTGCATATGGCTTTTTTGGTAAACTCATGTGACTTATTTATATTTGATGATCCAATGCGTTTGGAAGGTTTAAACATTTATATTTGTTGCCAGATTACAATTGCTTTAACAATAAAGTCAGTCAATAGGGTCAAACTCTGCACTGCCTTGCTGATTTGTGAACATATACATAGATCTCTTCAATGAAAAATTAGACCTATCAGAGCAAAAAGTTGGAAATAACACGTCTAGCATTACTCCGTCACTATCCTAATGCCGCGTACACACGACCATTTTTAATGGTCTAGAAAAAACGTTTTTCTCAACCCGATTATTGTTAAGCCGGCCTTGCCTACACACGATCGTGAAAAAAAAAATGCTTTAGCAAAGCGCGGTGACGTACAACATGTTGATGGCACTATAAAGGGGAAGTTCCGTTCGGATGGCGCCACCCTTGAGGGCTACTTGTGCTGATTTTGTGTTAGTAAAAGTTTGGTGAGAAACGATTCGCGATTTTCAGTCTTCGTGCTTTTCAGCCTGTTATAGCGTGACGAATGTGTTATCTCCATTACGAACGCTAGTTTTACCGGAACGAGCACTCCCGTCTCATAACTTGCTTCTGAGCATGCACGTTTTTTTCACGTCGTTAAAGTCCACACACGACCATTTTTTTTTTTACGACGTTAAAAACGACAGCGTTAAAAACAACGTGAAAATTTAGAGCATGTTCTAAATTTTTAATGCCCATTTTTTACGTCTTGAAAAATGCTCTGGAGCCTACACACGATCGTTTTTAATGACATTAAAAAAAAACGAATTTTTTACATCCTGAAAAACGGTCGTGTGTACGTGGCATAATGCTGAAAATACTTTCTCTCTCAATTCCCTGGTATTGATATGGCTTGGCAAGTTTCCTGCTATCAAAGGCATATCCCACGATCAGGTAAGGTAGAAGAAAAATTGCAGAATTCGCTTGCCATGTAATGTTATCCAAGCTAAGCAATGCTATGTATTGTTCATCATAAGAGAAAGTATGTAGACTACAATAGTGGGTTTGTTTCCAAATAAATTCTTTTGACAATTGGCACTGTAATGTATGCATAGCTGTAGCTAGTATTTGCTAAACACACAAACAATGCCTCTAAATATGTGTCTGCTACAAAGAGGCCCTGTGCACATGACTAGCAATATTTGTTCTGCACTTAGAACCCTCTTATCTAGACCTAAAATGCCATTTAAAGCTTGTTTCAGAGAAGTTAAATTGTCCATGATCTTGATCCTATGCAGAATATTTATATTTTTTATTTTTTTGTATAAAAGGGAAGATCAAAATCCAATAAAAGTTTATAAAATATTAATATAGGTTCCCCTAAATGCTGTTCCTCTATAGTAGTTACCGTGTGCCAGGTACCTCTATGACAATTATTTGTGAACCTTGTGATACTGTGTATGTAAGCAGGGTAATTTTGACTTCTCACAGAAGACCACATGGCTGAAGATCAGCTGAAGATTGCAGTAAGACATAAGAATGTCAGACAGCCTTTAACAATTACTTCATAGCATAACTCTAGAACAGCAGTCTCCAAACTGCAGCCGGGGATTTGCTTGCTTTTATCTGGCCCTTTTGGGCGCTTTTCCTCCCACTGACCCCAATGATGGGGCGCTATTCCTCCCACTGACCGAAGGACATTTTCTACTCCAACTGGCCCTAGATCGGCCACCCTAAAGTCTGAAGGACCATAAACTGGCCTTTTGTTTAGAAAGTTTGGAGACCCCCTGTTCTAGGAAGTTCTGCTTTTTGTGGGTATGTCCTTTTTATTGACTTTTTATCTCTCTGCCTTTGACAGGTAACAAATAATATGGTTTAGCAAAGCAAGCCCAAAAACTGCTGTCACATATACATTGCAAACATCAAGAGTGTCAGGACATACCTTCAGCATCCTCCAAACCTTAATTTATATACAGTAACCGAATGCAGGGTCATTCTAACAAAACAAAACCCCTGTATTTTCAGTACTTTCTGCCTCCTGCACATTTCTTTTGGGCAGTCCATCATAGTGATGGGAATGAGCAGACAAGCTTCAGCAAAGCCAGGAAGGGTTAGAGCTTTGCCCATTAAAATTTTCTAGGATTTGGCTATGTTAGGGGGACTTCGAAGGCTGGTGCACTTTGTACCTGACAACAGTCTTTTGGTGTTTTTTTTAGGAGATGTTGATGCTCCTCTTTCACTCATCAGATTCGTTTTCGGCTTGTTCAGGGGTCAACAAATCCCAGGTGCCATTGCGCCCTGGCGCCTGGGCTTTTGTCAGTGACAGTTGCCTTTGCTACAGGACAGGCTGTGGGGTCTTGGCCAGTAACGTGATTAGTGGCGGTAGCAAGGATGGAACAGGAAGAGAGTGGTGCAGCAGCCGCTGACATGACGAGAGGAGCAAGCAGCCAGTAGAGTGAAGTCCTGTGAAGGCCTGTCAACCCCACTGCTGCTGCCACCCTCCACCAGGGTATTGCGTGAGGTGGTGCCTCAGCCCAGGAAGGTGGTGGCCTGGCTAAGGAACATGGGGGTTCCGAAGTCAATGATTTACCGGCACAAGAGCGCCCTGCTTCTCCGGCTGGAGGAGAGGCTGAGCCCAGGAGAAGAGGTGCTGTGCCGGGAGCAGTTCATAGAGTCAGGAGGAGTGTGAGGAGGTAATCCCCTGCCTGCCAGCATGTTCAGCCTGAGCACACACTGCTCACACCAAATAATTTTTTTCTTCAATTGGATGCAGAATTTATAAATCTCATTTTTTTTCTTTTTTTCTTTTTTTTTCCTTTTATCATATTTAATATTTTCCCATAGCAGGCTTGCTGAGCCTAGTAGTCCTCCAGACTTTATTGCATAATTCATTTGTTATTTTTCCTTGTGCGGCAAGGAAGGGGATACAGTCAATTTTTTGTTAGCCCCATAATGAAAAAAAAGGGGGCAAGAGCTAATCCCCTGTGCAAACCTACAAAAATATACATTATTTATCACCCTGTGCATTGTATCAAATATTACCTAAAGTGATTGTAAAGTCTTGATGTTTTTCCCTATGAAAATAACAAGCATGTTTTACTTACCTTCTCTGTTGCAGTGGATTTGCACAGAGCAGCCCAAATCCTTCTCTTCTCGGGTCCCTCTTCTGTGATCCTGGCCCCTCCCACCTGTTCAGTGTCCCCACAGCAAGCGGCTTTCTATGGGGGCACCCAAGCTGAATCACAGCTAACTGTGTCCATTTAGACACGACCCTGCCCCCTTTCTCCCCTGGTTGGCTAGCTGACTTTGACAGCAGCAGGACCTAATGGCGCTGCTGCTGTGTCTCAGCAATTCAGGAAAGAGAATCTCGGACGGATAAGACACTCGTAGACATCACTGGACAGAGAGGGACCTCAGGTGAGTGTTAGGGGGGCTGCTGCACACAGAAGGCTTTTATCTTAATGCATAGCAGCTGTTTACTTATCCTTTTTTACAATTTCTGTATTTTATCACTGGGCTGTTGATTCCCAGTATAGTCCAGTAGTGCCGTTAAAAAAAATCCCTAAATAGCTTGCTTTACCTTAGTGCAGTCCTCCTTCACTTACCTCTTCCTTCGATTTTGCTTTTAAATGTCCTTATTTCTTCTGAGAAATCCTCACTTCCTGTTCTTCTGCCTGTAACTTCACACAGTAATGCAAGGCTTTCTCCCTGGTGTGGAGTGTCGTGCTCGCCCCCTCTCTTGGACTACAGGAGAGTCAGGACGCTCTCTACGTTGCAGATAGAGAAAAGAGCTGTGTGTTAGAGGGCGTCCTGACTCTCCTGTAGTCGAAGGGAGGGGTCGAGCATGACACTCCACACCAGGGAGAAAGCCTCGCATTACTGTGTGTAGTTACAGACAGAAGAACAGGAAGTGAGGATTTCTCAGAAGAAATAAGGACATTTAAAAGCAAAATGGAAGGATGAGGTAAGTGAAGTAGGACTGCACTAAGGTAAAGGAAGCTATTTAGAAAAAACAGCTTTTACCTTTACAACCCCTTTAACACAATGTTAGCCCCATGTATGACATGAGCTTACAGCCCTGTACATAAATTGTCTGATACTGATTCTGGGCAGGCTTGAGAAAGATGGCATCCCACCACCACCTATCCATTGCCGCTGCTGCCCACCCCTATGTGCAGCCTTCTCCACAGGGACAATTTGTTGAATCTGACAATTCCCCACCCATCACAGAGTCATACCAAAAAAAAAATGGTTCCTAACTTTTTTTAGCTGGCTCCTAGATTCAAAGCAAACGTGTCAAGCCCTGGGCTTGTTTTTGGCAAATTTGCCTTCACTTATGTGTTTCAGAACCATAATCGGCACCCTCACGATTTGATAATTACCACAATAATTTGACACAGGTCAGGCTTTCGGTATCATGCAGGTTGACCACCTCTGGACTGGAACATAGTCATGTAAATCGGTAAAACATGCAGTATTGCTGAATGAATTTGCATCTGTTATGTTTCTTACAGTAGTGGAAACACTTCTGTGTCTTTCCGGAAGACACAAGATAAGCGAAATAAGTAATGCTGTTCCTTAAAATGTCATCCCACACAGATCTTACAGTTGGCTTGTCAGCAGGCTTGAACTTATTCATCTGCCTGTTAATGGTGCCAAGTGGCAGGCCCTAGCACTCAGCAGGAACTAATTACAGACATATTTAGTCTTCCTTTTTAATGCTCTTCTAAAATACAGCTCACATGTTAGTAACCCCCAAACTCTAAGATAAAAACACAGATTTTTCAGCTTTCTCCAAACAATTGTTTTCTGTGTTTCTAGTTTGTATATTAAATTTGGGTGGAAACATCATGATGTTACTAACACAAAGCATATTTAATTGGTTATTTCATTGTCTCTTGTTGAAACTATGTGGCCAGCTAGCGAGGTTGTGCAACATCTGTTTCGAGGAATAATCTACTCAGCATTTTACCATTTATATCAGGCAATTAAATCTTCATACACAGGAGACAAGAGAGGCGTGTCTTCCCATATATTGATCCAGTATCCTGGATGCTTCCCAGAAATAAATGAACAGATGTTTAATGTGTATAGTGCATCTCTGCATTATACTCCTAATATTCTAAAAACTGTGTGGTAGTGGCTTATGTAATAATTATGAAACTCATTGCAAAAATATAATCCACAATGTGCTTTAATACCAATAGGCAGTACTTTTTTTTTCTAAACACAATTTAAATGATAGACATAAAAATTGGAACTGTATTTAAAAAAATAAATAAAAAATTATTAGCAGATCTTTTCAATACGTTCACATTGTCTAATTTGTATCAAATTGAGTACAAACAATGCAAGTAGAGAAAATACCTGTAATCTTGGAAATCCTAATTTTCTGTTTGAGATATCAACATGCCTCTGCTGCACTGAAATCCTAACCTCTGCCTACTGACAACCGAACAGAACTCCCTGCCTCTCCAATTCTATATGCGCATATTCATTTGTTTTCAAGCAAAATTGCTTCTGCCTTGATTTGCAAGCTTGCTCAAACACTGTGTGAAGGGAAAAGACTCTTGGGTGATATAGTTCTGGGGTGTGTCTACATGAAAAAAGTGACTCTCCAACACTTGCTCTTGCAAACATTTTATAGACTCAGTCATTATAATACACTGAGTAATAAAAACTGTCTCTTGCTACAGGATCAAAGAAAAAATAAATACAAATAAAGCCAAGACATGATCTAGAGGGGGAGAGGGAGAATTTGAGATAAATTTGGGTAGTTCATGGACCTACCTTTTTACAGCTTCCCTAAGTTTACATTGGAAGGTTGGGTGAATATTATCCACTTGCTGTCCAGGGCAATTTTGTAATTTTTCATATAAAGTACATGTAAAAATCAGCATTTATTTTGCTAGAAAATCACTTGGATCCCTCAAACATTTTATATTTTTTTCTGAGAGCAGAGGTCCTGGAGAATAAAATGGTGGTTGTTGCAAGTTTTTATGTGGCACGATATTTGCGCAGCTGTATATTAAACACAATTTTTGGGGGGAAAAACTACACTTAAATAAAAGTTTAGTGCACACAAACAATATAATACCTAAAAGTATCTATAGGTGACACTTTTAAAGACTTTCTAGGTTTACCGTTTAGAGTTAAACCTAAGCTCTGGCAGTAGAATTATTGCTCCCACTCTGACATTTGAATGCAAATAATGTTTACTGTTCATGTGCGTGCAGGAACTACATGAGTGTTTGCATATCTGCCTGAGCTTTAAAAAAATGTTTTACATTGTATTTCATTTTTTCATTCAAATTTATTGCTATCACAAGGGATGAACAAGATTCTTTGTCATCCTTTGTGATAGCTTTGGCAGTGACAATTACTCTCTTTGGAGAGATTATACCCTTGATCCCTACCTCTGCTCTTTAAAACATCTGATCAAACACAGCGCTGAAACTGGAAGCGACAAAATCCTAGTAGATTCCAGCTTAATTTTCAGAGGAGAAGGAGGAACAGATATTCCTCTATCTTTTCTGTGAGCAGCTGATCCAACTGCTTGCAAGGGGTCCACTCCCAGCCTCCCTGGTTGAATAAGAGAGTCCGAGAACAATGGATGCGGGACACGAAGTGGGTTAATGTGTTTCCCCGTGCTTTATTCCTTTTAAAATGCTGCAATTTTTGAAATTTAACTGTTGATGTGCTAGATCAGGGGTCTCCAAACTGCGGCCCGAGGGACAGATGTGGCCCTTTGCTAGCCTTTATCCAGCCCTTGGGACACTATTCCTCCCACTGACACCAACAATAGGGCACTATTTCTTCCACCGCTACCAATCATGGTATACTATTCCTCCTACTATTAATTGGGGCATTGCTCCTCCTCCTCCTATTGACCACCTACCCTGGGGCCATATTTATTGTCACTAATGCCGGACCTGGGACATTTTCTGCCTACGCTGGCCACAACCCGGCCCTCCTAAAGTCTGAAGGACAATAAACTGGCTCTTTGTTTTAAAAGTTTGGAGACCCATGTGCTAGATATTGAGTATGCTCATTTCTTCCTCATTGACTTAACAAAACGACTGATTTCAAACAACAACCTTTGATTACAAAAAACACAGTCCACTCAACCCCTGTCCCCTATTTATCTCCATAACTCCACTTTGTACAGAAAGTTTTCAGCGCACAAGATTCCTAGCAAAATAAATTATTTTGTGCATTTATCACACACATATAGCACGACACTGTGGGTGGTACCGTATATTCATCAGACCAAAAGGGACTACATTTCGAGAAGTTAATTGTTAGGGGTTATTTACACATCCAATTATTTATGACTAAAAAAAGTAATGAAATCTATTTTGTGCATTGCATTGTGGTTGCTCCAGTCTATTTCAGCAAGCATAAGAAGTGGAACTACTTTGTCAGTAGTTGGTAATTGTTACTAAAAAAAAAAATCTTTCAGCAGTAAGAGCTGGTTCACACTGGGGCAGCACAACTTGCCGAGCGACTTGGCAAGGCGATTTGCCCACAACTTCAGAGGCGACTTGCAAAATGACTTCTGTATTGAAGTCAATGCAAGTCGCTCTGAAGTCGTCCTAAAGTTTTACAGGAACCTTTTTCTAAGTCGGAGCGACTTGAGTCGCTCCTATTAGAACGGTTCCATTGTACAGAACGGAGCGCGACTTGTCAGGCGGCTAAGTCACCTAACGAGTCGCGCCTGTGTGAACCGGCTCTTACCGTAATACTATTGGCTTGTATCAATGCATTTATTAGCAGCTCTTAAACTTTCTGAGTTGGTTTATGAAAGGTGTCTGTGTTTTCAACACCAAATAACATTAGCACTGGGAGTTGTAGCTATGTTGGACACGTATAATGAACCTACCATTCTAGTGGACATCCGTCTTGCAGTTTTCCTTGATGAGAAATGATGGAGACAAGACCATTCGATGCTTAGCCTGGCACGCATCCTTGTGTCGGTTTGAAAGTATTAGCAAAGCAGAAAGTTTTATGACTTTTATGCCTTAACCATAATGTGTTTTTCCAGCTTAGGCAGTGGTCTCGGTCGTAGTTGATAATCTTTCCACTCATCATCACAGTTTCTATCCAAAAATTAAAATAATGATAGATGTTTAAATTCCAGTGGAATGTACAGTATGTATGGGATAATGGGCCTGTTTATAAAAACTGAAGAAGAAAAAAATTGAGAACATAAATGGACAACTTGCCTGTAGTGACTAGTCAGGCTTCACCTTATATTCTCTGAAAAAAAAAGGAAATTGATTGGATTTTGTAAGCAAGTTCACCTTGTTTTTTTCATTAATATAAACTAGAGCTGGGTTATGGGCAAGGCAACCCAGGGAGCTGTCCGAGGGCCTAGAAGTTTCAAAGTGGCTCTGTACTAAGATAAATAGAGCAGGGTACTATTCCTTGATTGTTGAAAAGTGACAGTCAGAAGTGTTCCAAAGACAGCAAGGCAGTGTTATACGTATACATAAAATGTAGCCAATGAGGTAGGCATAACACCGTCACATGTATGTCTTTTATGGCTGACTGCACATTGAATTAACAGGATAAATATATATAAAAAAAAAAAAAAGAAAGAAAAATCTACGTTGCAGGTAACTTGTTTATAAAATGTTTCCCCATTCTTTTTTAAAAAAAAAGACAAACAAATTGACCATTAACCACTTAAAACCCGGACCATTATGCAGGTAAAGGAACTGGCACCTTTTTGCATTACTTTTTTAGTAGCAATGGCGGCGATCAGTGATATTTTTTCATGACTGCGTCATTATGGCGGACACATCGGACACTTTTGACACATTTTTGGGACCATTGTCATTTTCACAGCGAAAAGTGCTATAAAAATGCACCGATTACTGTGAAAATGAGAATGACAGTGAAGGGGTTAACCACTAGTGGACGCTAAGGGGTTAAGTGTGCCCTAAGGGAGTGATTCTTACTGTAGGGGGGCGTGGCTGTAGGTGTGACATCACTGATCGTTGTTCCCTATAACAGAGAACAGACGATCAGTGACACTGCCACAGAGAAGAACGGGGAAGGTTTGTTTACACTCACCTCTCCCCGTTCTTCAGCTCCTGTGACTCGATCGCGGGACACCGGCGGCGATCGGGTCCGCGTGTCCTGCGGGCGTGGTCATGGAGCTGCAACGTACCTGTACGTGCCTGTGCCCAGCCGTGCCATTCTGCCGACGTATATTGGCGTTAGGCGGTCCTTAAGTGGTTAACTGATGACCAATTGAATTAGGCAAGATTCAATTTCTTTAGTGGAGGGAATAATTGCCACCATTCTTTCAGGTTCAACCTTTTTTATTATTTTAGTTGTATTTTCACTTTGCTTAGATATCACGGCTGTTTGAGATTTTTCAGTTGCGATCAAAATGCAGTGGTTCAAAAAGCAAAGTTTGTAAAGAAGAAATGCAGTTATTTTACCATCTTTCCTAATAAAGCCCAGTAACAAGGTTATTTCTGGGTTAACATGAGTGCCAACTAACCACGAAAAGATCCCCAAACGTTACCAGAAAACATGGCTTTTGACACAATGGGGGTTATTTCCGAAAGGCAAATCCACTTTGCACTACAAGTGCTAAGTGCACTTGAAATTGCACTGAAAATGCACTTGGAAGTGCAGTCGCTGTATATCTGAGGGGAACATCTGAAATGAGGGGAAGCTCTGCAGATTTTATTATCCAATCATGTATGAGCTAAAATACTGTTTTTTTTATTGTCCTTGCATGTCCCCCTCGGATCTACAGTGACTGCACTTCCAAGTGCACTTCCAGTGCAATTTCAAGTGTAGTTTGCGCTTGTAGTGCGAAGTGGATTTGCCTTTAGTAAATAACCCCCTCTGTGATCTTGTATTCATTGCATGCCCAATTGATGAATAATCATTAAAAAAAAACAAAAAAACAATCACAGTTGCAAGAGATATTCCACAAAGCTTTTTTTGTGTGGTCATTACTAGTACCGTATTTGCCGGCGGATAAGGCGACTGGGCATATAAGACGACCCCCTAATTTTCCGGCTAAAATTTGGCTAGTCTGTCTGGAAGCTGAGGGGTAGCTGGAAAAAATGCTGACAGGAACAACCGCTGACAGGAACAGGCTTTATTTATATTTTTTCAAATCTCACTGTGCCATTACATGCCTCACTGTGCCATTACATACTTCACTGTGCCATTGCATACCTTGACGATCCCATACCTTATCCCTGTAATGCAGAGTCAGTCCGACTGTGGACGTCCATTACTCAAAAGCCGAGCCTCCTCTTCATGCTGTTCCATGATAGGTGGAACACTCAGTTTCCCAGCAGCGCCTGTGTTCGGTGTTCCGCCTATCACGGATGTCCTCTCGTCCGAGGCCGAGGATGAGAAGACAAATCCGTGATAGGCAGAACACCGAACAGAGGCGCTGCTGGGAAACTGAGTGTTCCGCCTATCACGGAACAGCACAAGGAGGAGGCGCGGCTTAGGAATAATGGATGCCCGAAGTCTGACTGAGACACGTACCGTTGTATAAGACGACCCCTGAGCTTTAAGGGCAAGTTTTTAAGTACAAAAACGTATACACCGGAAAATACAGTAGTTCTTAGAGCAGTTGTATCTGTGAGAATAATGTAGGCGTGTGGCCACTGACTATGGAACTCTTTTAAGATGAAAGTAACCTTGGGAGTTTACAGCAGAAGGGATTGAGAGGAAAGAGCTCTCTGGCTGTTTACAGTAGGGGTGTCTTAGTAGAATCTTAATATACGTTTAAACACTGTACAATGTGTTGCATTGCAATGTAAAACCACTTCAGAATTAGTGTGGGATGACTCTAGCGAGATGGAGTGTCCTGCTATGAATGGCACTGTCTGACTTTCCAAGCCATTTTCTGCTTGCTTTTCAATTATTCAGTTGTACTCATTCTGTGTCCTTGTATTCATCCCGTGTCCTTGTTTTAATTGGTCTCCCTTTCTGTCTATGTAACCTAGCCCATACACCCACTCTTTCTCTCTTTATAAATATAAAATATATATTGCCCATGCACACAGTCGACATATTATGCATATCACAAATGCTATTGTTGGCATTTATCCTTTGACAATATCCAAGAATGGAGTGGCAGTATTAATATTGTTCGCATGATAATGGGAGTCATATTTAGAAATGGCACTGTTCAATGTCATCTTTCATTGTAAACAAAATCTTGCTTCAACATTCTTAGCTCCTTGGCTTAACCAGTTGGCAGGCAAACACAATAAAAGTAACAGTAAGCAATTTCCAATGAAACTGTACAATACAGTAATATAAAATAATGTGAATCCATTGCCTTCATGTTGCCTCTTCTACCATATTTAAACCCAGAAACAAAAAATTAATCTGTGCAGTTCACCAGTTCTTGTAGGTGTTAACTACATTGGCGTTTTTTTTATTTTTTTTAGGCTTTTCTTTCACATAAAGCACACGTTCTGCCCTAGGATGACAACGCTCACTCACTGTACTATATCTATGAAGCAGTGTTGTCACTCATGATGAGCTCAGATGTGTTTAGAATAGGCTCCAAACCAACTTGAGTGGGCCTGCTGGGAAGTTGTCACCTGTATAGACCAATCGTCCTTGACCAGGGCATTCTCTGTCCAATGGCTCACCTTGTATACATGTGGCTGTGGGCATAAATGCCCTGGCCACATATGATTGGCCATACAGGCGACAGCTTTCTGTCAGGCTTGCACACGTGGATACTAATCCTGTTCCGAACATCTCCAAGCAAGTCTGTCACACTAGGGTATGATTCCAAACACCTTGCACTTTCTTTTCTCCTTAAAGGGGTGGTTCACCCTAAAAACGATTTTTTTTTATTACACTGGCCCCCCACATTACAATACGATTAAGGCTATTATTTTTTTTTTTGATGCTGTACATACCTTTGTACAGCATATTCACCGGTGGCATCCGGCTTGCGAGTCCCGCGGGAGTGGGCGTTCCTAACATGTCTGTGATTGACGTTTTGACCAAAAACGAGCTCCCCCCCGTCGCGTAAGCCGCGTCACGGTTGGCGAAAGTAGCCGAACGGCGAGTCGGCGCTATACTGCGCATGCGCATCGCCGTTCGGCTCCTTTCGCCAATCGTAACGTTGCTTCCGCGATGGGGGGGAGCTCGTTTTTGGTCAAAACATCAATCACAGACATGTTAGGAACGCCCACTCCCACGGGACTCGCAAGCCGGATGCCACGGGTGAATATGCTGTACAAAGGGGTATGTACAGCATCAAAAAAATAATAATAGCCTTAATCGTATTGTAATGTGGGGGGCCAGTGTAATAAAAAAAAAGTAGTTTTTAGGGTGAACCACCCCTTTAACAGGGGGAAGTGGTTCTGTATTCCTCAGATAGCTGGGAACAATGTAAATAAAAACAGTCATCACAAATGGAGGCAACACTTTCACTGGTTTTCTGGAATAATAAACGGGTATTTGTATGCATTTATCAACAGGCATAACAAAATGCTTTGAGAGGGTATGTTAAACAGCACAAAAAAAGTTTGTTGTTGTGACTTACGTATTCTTTAAAGATAAGTGGAGAATTGTCTATGCCCCACTCAAGTGACTTTCTGGTACCAAAAGATTTATTGATAACCAAGGATTACATACAAAGCAGGCACAAAGTGATATGTACACTCATCAGTGAAATCTCACGTAATTAGAAAGCCAATGCAGGGGTGATTCATTTTCACAAATGTTAAGGATAAAATTGAAAAGCCACAGGAATAGTTAATGTAAACTCAAGATCCACTTTATTACCAAAAGTATTGGGACACCTGCCTTTACACACACATTAACTTAAATGGCATCCCAGTCTTAGTCCATAGGATTCAATATTGAGTTGTCACACCCTTTGCAGCTATAACAGCTTGCTTTTGTGCACGGATCCAAATCATTTGGTGGAAGGGGGATTATGGTGTGGGGTTGTTTTCAGGGGTTGGGCTTGGCTCCTTAGTTCCAGTGAATGGAACTTTTAAAGTGATACTAAAGTATTTTTTTTCTTTCAAAATAACAAAGTTATACTTACATGCTCTGTGCAATTGCCTTGCACAGAGCAGCCCAGATCCTCCTCTTCTCATGTCCCTTGGCAGTGCTCCTGGCCCCTCCCTCCTGTGGAGTGCTCCCACAGCAAGCAGCTTGCTATGGGGGCACCCAAGCTGACCCGCAGCTCTGTGTGTCCATTTTGGACATGGAGCCATGGTTCAGCCCCCCTCTCTCTCCTCATTGGCTAACTGACTTTGACAGCAGCGGGAGCCAATGACGTCGCTGCTGTTTTTCAGCCAATCAAGTGGGACAATCCCAGATGGCCAAGGTACTTGTGCAACATCGCTGGATCGAGATGGGGTTTGGGTAAGTATTAGGGGGGCTGTGGGGGTCTGCTGTACACAGAAGACTTTTAATTTAGGTGCATAGAGTGCATAAAGATAAAAATAACATTCTGCCTTTGGAACTACTTTAACCGCTTCCAGACCACCCACCGCACATTTACTGCGGCAGGGTGGATCGGCTGCGTGAAAACCACGTGCTTGTATGCTGCAGCTCCTTCCGGGTCTAGGGCACGCGCTCTTGCCACCCAACGACCAGCTTTTGCTGTGATTGGACACAGCGAGAGCAAATCAGTGGGTCCGGTGGACCCAATGTTTGCCATCACCCGCAATCTCTCCTGAGAGAGGCAGAATGACGGTCTGCCTATGTAAACAAGGCAGATCGCCGTTCTGGCAGGGGAGAAGATGGAGATCTTGTGTTTCTGCTAGGCAGGAACACAGATCTCTATCTTCCCCCAGTCAAAAGCATCCCATACACAGTTAGCCAGTACTCCCTAGGAGCACACTTAACCCTTTGATTGCCCCTGATGTAAACCGCTTCCCTGCCAGTGTAATTAGTACAGTGACAATTTTTTTTAGCACTGATCACTGTATTAGTGTCACTGGTCCCCAAAAAGTGTTACTTAGTATCAGATTTGTCCTCCACAATGTCGCAGTCCCGCTAAAAATCGCTGATCACCGCCATTAGCCATTAGTAAAAATGAAAATGCCATAAATATATCCCATAGTTTGTAAACACAATAACCTTTGCACAAACCAATCAATAATGGCTTACTGGGATTGTTTTTACCAAAAACATTTAGCAGAATACATCTTGGCCTAAATCTAAAAATAAAATACATTTTTTTTTTTTACTTTTTTTTGGTTTTGATTGGATGTTTTAAAGCAGAAAGTAAAAATATCAAACACAGAGGTGATCAAATACCACCAAAAGGAAGCTCTATTTGTGGGGGAAAAAATACATACATTTTGTTTGGGTACAGTAGCATGAATACGCAATTGCCAGTTAAAATAGCGCAGTGGCAAATTGCAAAACATGCTTTGGTCAGGACAGAGTTGGAGTGTTTAAGGAATCAGCATACCAAGACATTTTGGACAACTTTGTGTGATCAGTTTAAGGGTGGTCCTTTCCTGTTCTAACATGACTGTGCACAAAGCAGGGTCCATAAAGACATGGATGAGTGAGTTTGGGGTTAAGGAACTTGACTGGCCTGACCTCCACCCGATAGAATATCTTTGAGATAAATTTGAGTGGAGACTGCGAGCCAGGCCTTCAAATGCGCTTCTGGAAGAATGGTTAAACATTCCCATAGACACACTCCTAAACCTTGTGCACAACCTTCCCAGAAGAGTTGAAGCTGTTATAGCTGCAAAGGGTGGGTCAACTCAATATTGAACCCTACGGGCTAAGACTGGGCTGCCATTAAAGTTCATTTTAATGTGCAATTAAAAGCTAGGCGTCCCAAAACGTAATATAGTGTATCTGGTAGAGTTTTAAACCTTCCTTTGAGGGAACATAATACATATCAAGGTGATCACATGATGTTGCCCTGTAAACCAGTAGAAGACTGCGTACAGAGCATGCCCTGCATGAAACACTCAAGTGACTTTCACAGAGGAGACACATAAACATTTTTCTCTGCAGGAGGGAATATTGGATGATATTAAAGCAGGGGTTCACCCTTAGAGGGCACTTTTCCCCCTTAGATTCCTGCTCGTTTTTACTAGGGGAATCGGCTATTTATTTTAAAATATGTGCAGTACTTACCCGTTTACGAGATGCATCCTCTCCGTCGCTTCCGGGTATGGGCTGCGGGAATGGGCGTTCCTTCTTGATTGACAGTCTTCCGAGAGGCTTCCGACGGTCGCATCCATCACGTCACGATTTTCCGAAAGAAGCCGAACGTCGGTGCGCAGGCGCAGTATAGAGCTGCACCGACGTTCGGCTTCTTTCGGCTACGAGTGACGCGATGGATGCGACCGTCGGAAGGCTCTCGGAAGGCTGTCAATCAAGAAGGAACGCCCGCTCCCGAAGACCCATACCCGGAAGCGACGGAAGAAGATGCAGCTCGAAAACGGGTAAGTACTGCTCATATTTTAATACAAATAGCCGATTCCCCTAGACCGAACGAGCAGGAAGCTAAGGGGAGAAAATTTTTTTTTTTATAAATGGGTGAACTCCCGCTTTAAGACCAGATTTTAGTTAATTCTACACAAATATAGACTCTTGCATGCAGTTATTACAACTTGTGTAAATTAAATAGTTGTTGTAGCTAGACCTAAGATTTATAGATTTTCTTTTTTTAAAATCTCATTTGCTGAACATGAGAGGTTTTCCAAAAAAGGCTTGTTATATTTTATACTGTGACATTTAAGTCTGCATTTTATTAATTGTGGAGAAAAGAAGGTATATGTGCCCAGTTTCAGGTTGTAGTCAGTGCAGCTTGACCTAGGACAACTTAACATTTTTAATGGATGTAATAAAAAATATTATTGGCCCTTACTGATATACATGTCACATTTTAATGTTTTATTGCCTGTAGGATATGCCCTGAGATAGCGATTTATTGCCTGACATGGCTTTTTACTTAGTAACCTTTTTATATCTAAAAATATCTAGCTGTAAAATGAAGAATATATTACATGTGCATTAAATGTTGTTTTTGTATTTTCATTAGATCTCTTTTCAACAGATCTCATTCAATATATCTCATCTATGGGAAGCTAAACAAAAATGTAATAAGTCTCCATGTGGTCAGACATTAAGATATTTTCTAATGATCTCACCCTCAGGAGACCCCCAATTTACCCAACATTAACCTCCCTGGTGGTATAATTGTTTTAGATTTTAGGTGCTGAAAGCGGTACCATTATTTTGCATGGAAATTTGGCGTTTTATACTGTAGGCCTGTAATTCCTAGGAATAACTCACTTAAATCTGTCCAAACAAAAGTCTAGTAGACATCCTGGGTATAATAAAATTTGAAACACAAAATCATAAATTATAATATAATAAATAAATATAAATAATTATAACAAATAATATAATAATAATAATAAAAAATAATACTTTTAATTTTTTGATGACGAATTTCCCCACAAATCAATATCGCTCAATTCTGCAAGTGATTCTAATTTATTATCGCTGTTTTTTAGCTGGTCTAAAACCACTTTTGACATAAAGGGAGACTTTGGTTGCTATGGACAATCTCCAGTTTCCAGGCAGAAAGAACAGTTTTTTTTATTATATAAAAGTGCATGTAATACACTGGGCAGACCACTAGGGACAAAGGGGTGTATTTTTTTCATACAGTACTGTAATCTATAAGATTACAGTATACTGTATGTATTGTGTTTATTTACTTTTTTAAATTTGGCGCCGAACGGAGCCTGGCGGCACACGGGCACTGTGTGAATTGAGCGAGGACGCCGCTCGATCACACAGCGGGGAGGCATCGCAGGATCCAGGGACAAGGTAAGTAATTCCCTGCCTGTGTACACTGCGAGTGATCCCGAGTCTGGCTCGGGGTTACGGCTTTTGGTCCTGAAATTCTACCCCGAGCCAGACTCGGGAATACCACCGAGTATATTAGATAATCTCTCTCAACAAAGATAGTGTTGCTTTTGCTCCATTAAATCAACTGACAGCAGTGTAGTTTTACTAAAGACTTTTTTTTCCAACTTCTGGACCCCTCTTGACTTTGACAGTCTTCTGTGCATATTAAAAGTGTTATTGTTGCACAAATACATACAAAAAATGTATTCCCCCTCTCTTTCACTTTCCTCACTCTTTTGCTTCCCTCTCTATCTTGCTCTCTTTTCCTTCGCTCTCTATCTTGCTCTCTTTTCCTTCTCTCTCTATCTTGCTCTCTTTTACTTCCCTCTCTATCTTGCTCTCTTTTACTTCCCTCTCTATCTTGCTCTCTTTTGCTTCCCTCTCTATCTTGCTCTCTTTTCCTTCTCTCTCTATCTTGCTCTCTTTTACTTCCCTCTCTATCTTGCTCTCTTTTACTTCCCTCTCTATCTTGCTCTCTTTTACTTCCCTCTCTATCTTGCTCTCTTTTACTTCCCTCTCTATCTTGCTCTCTTTTGCTTCCCTCTCTATCTTGCTCTCTTTTGCTTCCCTCTCTATCTTGCTCTCTTTTCCTTCGCTCTCTATCTTGCTCTCTTTTCCTTCTCTCTCTATCTTGCTCTCTTTTACTTCCCTCTCTATCTTGCTCTCTTTTACTTCCCTCTCTATCTTGCTCTCTTTTACTTCCCTCTCTATCTTGCTCTCTTTTACTTCCCTCTCTATCTTGCTCTCTTTTGCTTCCCTCTCTATCTTGCTCTCTTTTGCTTCCCTCTCTATCTTGCTCTCTTTTGCTTCCCTCTATATCTTGCTCTCTTTTACTTCCCTCTCTATCTTGCTCTCTTTTACTTCCCTCTCTATCTTGCTCTCTTTTACTTCCCTCTCCATCTTGATCTCTTTTACTTCCCTCTCTATCTTGCTCTCTTTTACTTCCCTCTCTATCTTGCTCTCTTTTGCTTCCCTCTCTATCTTGCTCTCTTTTACTTCCCTCTCTATCTTGCTCTCTTTTGCTTCCCTCTCTATCTTGCTCTCTTTTGCTTCCCTCTCTATCTTGCTCTCTTTTGCTTCCCTCTCTATCTTGCTCTCTTTTACTTCCCTGTCTATCTTGCTTTCTTTTGCTTCCCTCTCTATCTTGCTCTCTTTTGCTTCCCTCTCTATCTTGCTCTCTTTTGCTTCCCTCTCTATCTTGCTCTCTTTTGCTTCCCTCTCTATCTTGCTCTCTTTTGCTTCCCTCTCTATCTTGCTATCTTTTGCTTCCCTCACTATCTTTCTCTTTTGCTTCCCTCTTGCTCACACCTCTCTCTCCCTTTATCAAATTCAAATTTGCTTTAGTGGCAAGACCAAATATATTTTACCATTTCCAATGCAATTATGTTTGTATGGGAAGGCGATAGGGGAGGGAGATAGGGGATATGTAAGTCCATGGTTCATGTCCCTCTCAGTCTGTGACACGCTGTCACATATTGTGCAGTTATTTTCACCATTGGCCCCTCTTCTCCTAGTAGAATTTGAAGTTTGCCCTTCTCTTTTAACAAATCAAAGTCTAGAATGAGAGCAGAGTCTTTGGAAGTGAGTGTCCTTCAATGATGAGTATTTTATGGACTGTAGCAGGAAATGGTCCTCATCCCCTGGTCACATTGCTAGCACATTCTACTTTTTTTGGGCTTGTAGGTCTGTTTGTGCCATTCAGATTAAAATTTCATGCTGTGGGGGCTTAGCCTGTACAGGTTTAGGGTCTGTGTGTCTTTGAACTCTTGTAACACTTCCACGTATGGGGCCAGTTTTATAGTCTCTCTGTAGTGAATGCTAAACAGTTTCTTTGTAGTTTATTTAATTTCTCAATTTTCCAAAACATTTTTTTTTGGAGTTGTTCATTATGTCTTTTATGTGAGATTTTGTCAGGCGTTTGGGATGGACAGAACACGGATGTGTTGCAGGCCACACAGCTTGGACTGGTCCTTGTTGGTCAGTATGACTTTATGGTAGTATGAATTGGGGCTGCGGTTTTGTAGGTGATGCCAGTACTAAAGCACCCTCTTCTGTACTGTGAGCAGTAAGGGAAATCTGCCCAGATCCAACTGTCAGAATTGCAGTTAAAACATTTCTGTTGTCTGGGTAGATAACAGGACCCCAGACTTCACTGCCTCAAAGAACTGGGGTGTTGATGCTATCAAAGATTTTAAGTCAGATCCTTACTGGTGGTTTTAGGTGGAACAGATGTCTCGTGATGGCATAGAAGGCTCAGAATGCATTGTCTTTTAGGGCCTCTATGGCTGGCTTGAAACCTCCTTATTAGTTATTTTTTAGGCCAAAGGTTGTGTAACTGTTAGTTTCACCAGTAATGTAGTTTTTAATGTAAAGAAAGGGTTCTTTCTTTGTTTTGTGTTTTTCCATCAAAACAACATGACTTTTGTTGTGTTCTTTGGGTTGATAAGTAGTGCCCATGTTGCACTGTATTTCTCCAGCACTTACAGGCTGTCTTTATTCTCTGTTAGTGACAGTAGTAGGAGGTCATTTGCATACAACAGGAACTTTACCTCAGTGTCATGTAGAGCTACAGCCAGTTCATTGATGTAAATGTTGAAGAGATTTGGACTTAGATATACTACTAGTACCCCAGCAGGTTTAACAGAAAAAAATGCACAGCTCAGTTCGGAGCTTTTGTACTAACAATCTGGTGTTAGTACAGCAATCTCCCCTGCAGTGCTTCTGTGTTCTGACAGGGGGATGCGCCCCCCCTCCTGCCAGAACACTCCAGTCAGTGCTCTCAGCCATTGGCTGAGAGTGCTGATCAGGAGCCGGTCTGCAGACCTTTTTCGGTAAAGATACTTGAACAGTTTGGCCTGGCTTATGTCGGACCAGCTGCTTTTCCCACGGGCCAAATGTCGGCTGGCTTCTATTGAACTGGCTGATGCCTTCCGACATTCGGCCCATGTGTACTAGATTTAAGTTAGACTGCATCCCTGTCTGGCCTGTCAGAAGTGCTTTATTATTTTCCCCTTTAGCTTTACCCCGCAAATCAGTATATAATATCTTGATGGCAACAAATGTTTTTCCTCCCTTCTATTCCATTCTCCAATAGTTTGAGAAATAGGCCTTTTTAAAATCCACAAAACAGGTGAATATCTTTCCATGTTTTGTATTGTGGAGTGGAGACTGTGCAGGTTTTTAATGTGGTGTGGTGGTTTGGGCATGAACCCTGCCTGGCTTCTGCTGAGGGTGTTAGGTTGTGTTAGGAAGTTGAGGATTCTTTTATGCAGTATCCTGTTGAATAGTTTTCCCAGTGTACTGTTGACACCTATCCCTCTGTAGTCTGCTGGACTGTACTGGTCTCCACTCTTATGGATCAGCTTTATGAGGCCTTGGTTCCATACTTGAGTTTAGTAACCAGCACTCAGGACCAGGTTGAACCTTTTATATATTATGCAGCATGTACATCTGGGGAACCATGTTTAATCATTTCTGGTAGGATTCCATCCATCCCACTGTTTTTTTATTTTTTTCATTTTTAGGCATTGTGGGCCAGATTCACGTAGAATCGCGGTGGCGTAACGTATCCTAGATACGTTACACCACCGCAATTTTTCATCGCAAGTGCCTGATTCACCAAGCACTTGCGATGAAAACTACGCCGGCGGCCTCCGGTGCAAGGCGGGCCAATTTAAATGGGCGTGTGCCATTTAAATTAGGCGCGCTCCCGCGCCGGACCAACTGCGCATGCCCCGTTTCTTAACTCCCGCCGTGCTTTGCGCGCCGTGACGTAATTTTTTTGAACGGCGATTCGTGTATCGTACTTCCGTATTCCCGGACGGCTTACGCAAACGACGTAAAATTTGGAACGACGGCCATACTTTAGACAGCAATACACTTGCTGACTAAAGTTAGGGCACCAAAAAAAACGACTAACTTTGCGACGGGAAACTAGACTAGCGGCGACGTAGCGAACGCGAAAATCCGTCGTGGATCCGCCGTAACTCCTAATTTGCATACCCGACGCTGGTTTATGACGCGAACTCCCCCCAGCGGCGGCCGCGGTACTGCATCCTAAGATCCGACAGTGTAAAACAATTACACCTGTCGGACCTTAGGGATATCTATGCGTAACTGATTCTATGAATCAGTCTCATAGATAGAAACAGAGATACGACGGCGTATCAGGAGAAACGCCATCGTATCTCATTTGTGAATCTGGCCCTGTATTTTTTTCTTTCTTTTCTGTTGTGTAATTGGTACATTTTTGGAAGGGTTTTGGAAACCCTTGATATTTATTTTTTCTCCCATATCATTTAGGTCTTTTGATGATGTCTTTTGTTCCACAGTTAGTGCCTCTTCTGGAATATCTTTGTAGACATTCTAAAGTAGTTGAGCCAGATGTCACCTTTTTGGATGTGGCAACATTTTCTAATTTACTTTCTCTTCTACACCATCCAGTGTCTAGCTCCCTTCCTGATACATACATAAATACATATCTTCAGGGTGTCCAGAAATGTGTTCTTTCACTCTATCTCTTAAATGGATACCTTTTCAAAGTAAGCAAAAATGTTTTAATAATAGCACAGCATTTCGAGTCTGTGATTAATATGCTTTTATTAATGTAAGGCATTTAACTTTATTATTACTTTAAGGTTTGCTCAGAGAGTTAAAAGAAAATGTAATTGTCCTTGTGACACAGTAATCGGAAGTATTTTGTGGGTACAAGGACTGTGGCATATGTGTGCGGTATATATAGGCACCTCATGGATTCTGTTTAATCACCCTAATTTCTATTTTTGGGTGCAATCTTGCCATGCCTATGCGCAATGCAAAACTTACCTTTTACATTGCATCTTGGAGTGCACCAGGTTTTTCAGAATCCTAGTCAGGCTTCCATTTTGTTACACTGCTTTGGCTTTTTAATTGCTAACCCAGGCTGATTACTTGTTATGGGTGTTATCAACGTTTACATATTGTTTATATACTATCTAAATATTGTCTGTCTTGGTTTTAATAGGGGATTCTGTCATATTTTAGGTTGTCAGTAAAGAAAATGCCCTGAGTGAATTTTACATGTTTTGTCAGTAAAAAAAATCGTATGAGTTTAGGAACCATGCTATTTAGTCATATGAAGATTGTGTAGTTTTTAAAGCTGGTTCCTAGTTCTCGGTGAGATTTATCCAAGCCTAGTTTAGATCGTTGGCTGCATGTGGCTTCTAGCCTGAAGTCACTAGTGATTAAATGTATATCTGTAAGCTAAACCTATTTGAAAAGCTTACCTAAAAATTTGTCCCACATTTCAGATGTTTGGAGCCATAGTAAATTTGAGGTGGACATACAGTGCATTAATGTCACACACTACATGTTGAATGAATTGAAAATCACCTAATGGCTTAAACTTTTAGGAATGATTGATCATATTTTCCATAGGTATGGTCAGGTTTAAACACAAGTTAAATTGTAAAAAATGACCATGAGTGTCCTTTGACAGAATAATAAGCAAACGTCCCATAGTGGAACTGAAGATATTTAGGTGAAGGATCAGGGATATTTACTTAGGAGACATCAGGAGCACCACAGGGAAGCCTTCCTTCGCCTCCCAGAAAGTGTAACATATGGGAACACTAATGTGTAAATGGTGCTGTAGCCTCTGGAATTTAGTGCATTATTCCATGCATGAAACGTTACAAGAAAGTACATGGTTGTTATTGAGTTGTAAATGTCAGAGGTGCTTCATACAGATAGATACTTACTATAAAATGAAGCTGTTTACAGACTGACTAATATGTCCTCAATAATGACAGGCAGAGAGGTATTGGCTTGTTACCTCAGTGCAAGGTCATGTTATGATCCCTTTACCTGACAATGATAGAAGCTCACATGTGGTAAGGGGAAAAGCCTTAAAGAGGCTAGTCCTGAGTTGGTACATTCCAATAAATATGCCAAATTACATGATGTTGGGGATATCAACTCAGGAGTGCCATTGCTGGAGGGGGTATTCCCTGTATCAAAGGAACAGGGTAAGTAGAAGAGAGGGAGGGGTGTGTATGTATGTCAAGAGTGATTTGCTGGTGAACAGGAGGGATAACATTAATAACTGGGCCAGGGAGGAGGTGGAATCCTTGAAGCTGGAGCTTCAAAGGAAACAAACAAAAGTGAAATTTAAAATTAAAGTATAGGCTTTGGGAAGAAAATAACTTCTATTTTGACACAGTTCCCAATAAACGTTTACTGTACAAAACAAGATCCATTGGCATGGACCATAGGGTGAGTACATGGATTGAAAACTGGCTGGGTAAATTCAGAGGGTGGTGATAAATGGGGAGTACTTGGAATGGACAGGGGTGGGTAGTGGGATCCCCAAGAGTTCTGTGCTGGGACCAATCCATGGCAAATGAGGTTTAATATAGAAAAATGTAAAATAATGCATTTGGGTGGCAAAAATATGAATGCAATCTATACACTGGGGGGAGAATCTCTGGGGGAATCTAGGATGGAAAAGGACCTGGGGGACCTAGTAGATGATAGACTCAGCAATGGAATGCAATGCCAAGCTGCTGCTAACAAAGCAAATGTAATATTGGCATGCAAGGGGGTAAAAACTACAGAGCTAAAACAATAATTCTCCCGGTCTACAAGACTCTGGTCCGGCCACACTTAGGCCCCGTACACACGACCGAGTTTCTCGGCAGAATTCAGCCAGAAACTCGGTCGGAGCTGAATTCTGCCGAGAAACCCGGCCGTGTGTACACTTTCGGCCGAGGAAGCCGAGATCCTCGGCGGCTTCACAAGGAACTCGACAGGCAAAACGATGTGTTTTGCCCGTTGAGTTTCTCGGACGTGTGTACGGGGCCTCAGAGTATGCTGTCCAGTTCTGGGCACCAGTCTTCAGGAAGGATGTACTGGAAATGGAGAGAGTACAAAGAAGGACAACAAAGCTAATAAAGGGTCTGGAGGATATTAGTCATGAGGAAAGGTTGCGAGCACTGAACTTATTCTCTCTGGAGAAGAGACGCTTGAGAGGGGATATGATTTAAATTTACAAATACCGTACTGGTGACCCCACAATAGGGATAAAACTTTTTCGCGGAAGGGAGTTTAACAAGACGTGGTCACTCATTAAAATTAGAAGAAAAGAGGTTTAACCTTAAACCATGTAGAGGGATCTTTACTGTAAGAGCAGCAAGGATGTAAAATTCCCTTCCACAGGCGATGGTCTTAGTGGGGAGCATCAATAGTTTCAAAAAAGTATTAGATAAGCACCTGAACAGCCACAAGATACAGGAATATGCAATGTAATACTGACAAATAATCACACACATAGGCTGGACTTGATGGACTTTTTTCAACCTCACCTACTATGTTACTATGTAACTGAGCAATCAAATACCATGATCGCTCAGTTCTCCGCCTCCGAAGACTGCCAGTCATCTGCTCTCTACTTTGCCTCTCCAGCGACTGCCTTTTAGAGTGTTGCCTATGAGGATTTTTAGGTACTGTAGTTTGGGGCTGTTTCACGGACTTGCACAATTTTAATGCGTGACATATTAGTTATCTATTTACTTGTGAAATCATTTTTTATATTTAAAAAAAAAATGGTATTATGTCTGTGTGCATTAAAATTCATTAAAATGTGTCCCCCCCCCCCCAAAAAAAAATTGCCTTTAATAAAAAAAACACTGCGAAAATACCGTGTGACATAAAATATTGCAGAACCCACCATTTTATTCTCTGGGACCTCTGCTTAAAAATATGTAATGTTTGGGAGTTCTGAGTAATTTTAAGGTTTAAGGTTTTTTCATGTAGTAGAGAAATGTCAGAATTGACCCAGTAGGGACGTAATTAAGAAGACATGTGGCCTCACAATGAAGTTAGACGAAGAGTGGTTTACTCTTTGATGGCAAAGGGTGTTCTTTATGGTTAGCGTGGTAAGGATGGTGAACTTCCTTCCACAATCGTTGATTTCAGTGGAAAGTGTCAATAATTTCAATATTTTTTTAAGATGTGCAGCTTAGCGAACACAATATACAGGGAAATCAAATGTGGTAAAGACATTAATACATACACACACCTACGCTCGCACAGGTTGAACTGGATGAACTGGTGTCTATATTCAACCTTATCAACTAGGGCCCAGATTCTCAGAAGAGATACGACGGCGTATCTCCAGATACGCCGTCGTATAGTATAGTTGCCCCTGCTATATGGTGGCATAAGTGCGGCGTAACAATGTTAAGTATGGCCGTCGTTCCCACGTCGAAATTTGAAAAAGTTACGTCGTTTGCGGAAGTCGTCCGTGAATGGGGCTGGACATCATTTACGTTCACGTCGAAACCAATGACGTCCTTGCGGCGTAATTTGGAGCAATGCACACTGGGAAATTCCACGGACGGCGCATACGCCGTTCGGGGAAAACGTCAATCACGTCGGGTCACAGTATATTTACATAAAACACGCCCCCCTGATCCAAATTTGAAATAGGCGGGCTTACGCCGGCCGATTTACACTACGCCGCCGCAACTTACGGAGCAAGTGCTTTGAGAATACAGCACTTGCCCGTGTAAGTTGCGGAGGCGTAACGTAAATCAGATATGTTACAATTTTGCGCGGCTGTACGTGAATCTGCCCCAATGTAACTACAGTATGTGGTGCTATGATACATTCAACTGGTATGATAAGCAAAATTAGGTGCACCTTATTTTTTGTCAGTCAATATACATTAATACCATTTACAGTGAGGAAAATAAGTATTTGAACACCCTGCTATTTTGCAAGTTCTCCCACTTGGAAATCATGGAGGGGTCTGAAATTGTCATCGTAGGTGCATGTCCACTGTGAGAGACATAATCAAAAAAAAATATCCAGAAATCACAATTTATGATTTTTTAACTATTTATTTGTATGATACAGCTGCAAATAAGTATTTGAACACCTGTCTATCAGCTAGAATTCTGACCCTCAAAGACCTGTTAGTCTGCCTTTAAAATGTCCACCTCCACTACATTTATTATCCTAAATTAGATGCACCTGTTTGAGGTCATTAGCTGCATAAAGACACCTGTCCACCCCATACAATCAGTAAGAATCCAACTACTAACATGGCCAAGACCAAAGAGCTGTCCAAAGACACTACAGACAAAATTGTACACCTCCACAAGGCTGGAAAGGGCTACGGGGAAATTGCCAAGCAGCTTGGTGAAAAAAGGTCCACTGTTGGAGCAATCATTAGAAAATGGAAGAAGCTAAACATGACTGTCAATCTCCCTCGGACTGGGGCTCCATGCAAAATCTCACCTCGTGGGGTCTCAATGATTCTAAGAAAGGTGAGAAATCAGCCCAGGACTACACGGGAGGAGCTGGTCAATGACCTGAAAAGAGCTGGGACCACCGTTTCCAAGGTTACTGTTGGTAATACACTAAGACGTCATGGTTTGAAATCATGCATGGCACGGAAGGTTCCCCTGCTTAAACCAGCACATGTGAAGGCCCGTCTTAAGTTTGCCAATGACCATTTGGATGATCCAGAGGAGTCATGGGAGAAAGTCATGTGGTCAGATGAGATCAAAATAGAACTTTTTGGTCATAATTCCACTAACCGTGTTTGGAGGAAGAAGAATGATGAGTACCATCCCAAGAACACCATCCCTACTGTGAAGCATGGGGGTGGTAGCATCATGCTTTGGGGGTGTTTTTCTGCACATGGGACAGGGCGACTGCACTGTATTAAGGAGAGGATGACCGGGGCCATGTATTGCGAGATTTTGGGCAACAACCTCCTTCCCTCAGTTAGAGCTTTGAAGATGGGTCGAGGCTGGGTCTTCCAACATGACAATGACCCGAAGCACACAGCCAGGATAACCAAGGAGTGGCTCTGTAAGAAGCATATCAAGGTTCTGGCGTGGCCTAGCCAGTCTCCAGACCTAAACCCAATAGAGAATCTTTGGAGGGAGCTCAAACTCTGTGTTTCTTAGCGACAGCCCAGAAACCTGACTGATCTAGAGAAGATCTGTGTGGAGGAGTGGGCCAAAATCCCTCCTCCAGTGTGTGCAAACCTGGTGAAAAACTACAAGAAACGTTTGACCTCTGTAATTGCAAACAAAGGCTACTGTACCAAATATTAACATTGATTTTCTCAGGTGTTCAAATACTTATTTGCAGCTGTATCATACAAATAAATAGTTAAAAAAATCATAAATTGTGATTTCTGGATTTTTTTTTTTATTATGTCTCTCACAGTGGACATGCACCTACGATAACAATTTCAGACCCCTCCATGATTTCCAAGTGGGAGAACTTGCAAAATAGCAGGGTGTTCAAATACTTATTTTCCTCACTGTATAGGTAGCCTAGGTCTAAGCTCCATAACCCAGCACAGAAGACTCTCCTAAACCTACTGTGTAGTCTAGAAAGGTTTTTTTTTTCTGTCAATACAAACCAGAACAGTCTGCAACCATGACACACAGGGTTTCAAATGAATTGGAGAAACCAGTTTGTTTCCTAAAAAAAGATTTCAAAATTTGGAATTTCTTTTCAACACCCTCTAGAAAGCCCAGATATTGCAAGAAATACATACATTTGAAACATTCCTTTTTTTTTGAATGGGGTTGACATTGCCATATAATTCATTGCTTGGGAAAGTATAACCAGCATGGAGGCAAGGTCAAATCTGATAGGATTGTAGATGGTAAGTTTGTCAGAACTACATGACAGGTACAGTAGGTCAAATTCCCACAATACTGAATATGTATTTTTCCTAGCAATTTAATGTTTGTTAATGCTAGGAAGTGTACCGTATTTTCAGGTGTATAAGACGACCCCCTAATGTTACAGTTTTTTTTAAGAGTCTTTGCATGTACTCACCGTATAAGAAGACCCCCCCTTTCCGAGGCTTCATATTTCTTCCTTCTTGTGGTTGTAAACGTTGCCAGAGGCTAGGTAGAAGCCACTTCAGCTGTGGGACTACATGGCTCAGCGCCATGCTGTCTCTTCACAGGGGGAGGCTTTGTGGGAGAGTGTGCAAGTAACATGGCAGACCTCTTACCTCTATCAGAGGGAGAGGAGTCCAGATGAGGTTGTTGCTGCTCTGTCTCCTCCATGTCAGATACCTGATCGTCATGTGGGTCAGACACAGGCAGTGAGCTCGGCGGCGGGATGTCTCTGTTCTGATCGGCGCCATTTTGGTCCAGAAGCTGTGGGGGCTGCATGTAGTAAGTAGCCTGCATGTTCCTGATGATCGGGAGCTGCCGCGGGTCATGATCCAGGGGATGAATGGTGTCGATATCCCCAGTTCTAGGGGAGAGGAGCTCGGGTGGGCAGCTGGATGGCTTTGTGTAGCTCTGTGGAGGAGCGGAACTCCGGGATTAAGTAGCCATATTCAATTGCAGCCAGACCACGCTCCCCGCGATGTATTACTGCACATCCAGCGGCCATCCGAGGGACTGACCCGGCGTATAAGACGACCCCTGCTTTTTGGCTGTTTTTTTTTGTGTGTAAAAAGACGTCTTATCCGCCGGTACGGTACGCTTGGCATATTTTATAAAACAAACAGAATGAATTTGTTTAACTTCAGCTAAAGCATTCATATTTAATGACAGTCAAAATTGTTTGCATTTTTACTGAGGAATTATTTTTAAATTACAGCGATTTGTCTTGTTTTTCTTTAGCTTACTATCCTGCGTTCAAGTCCATGGCGTTCTGTAAAAGCTCAGTTAATGGTCATTGATTGTTACCATGTAAATACTGTCAACTCACTTCTCGGAATTGGATTTTTATTAACCACTTGAGACCCGCGCTATTGACAAAAGACGTCAACAGCGCGGCTCTCAAGTGCCAAGTGGACGTCTTTGGACGTTTTTTAAAGTGCATTACCCGCGTGCGCCTCTGGGGGGCACGCAGCGGGTAAACACTGTCCCGGCGCATCGCTGAAGAGCCGATGCGTGTACCTGGCGGCCGCGATGTCCGCCGGGTACACGCGATCGTCGGTAACACAGCAGGGACGTGGAGCTCTGTGTGTAAACACGGAGCTCCACGTGCTGTCAGAGGAGAGGAGACCGATCTGTGTCCCTTGTACATAGGGACACATAGGGACACAGCATCGGTCACCTCCCCCAGTCCCCTCCCCCCACACAGTTAGAACACACCCAGGATACACATTTAACCCCTTCCTCACCCCCTAGTGTTAACCCCTTCCCTGCCAGTCACATTTATACAGTAATTAGTGCATGTTTATAGCACTGATCGCTGTATAAATGTGAATGGTCCCAAATTTGTGTCAAAAGTGTCCGATACGTCCGCCGCAATATCGCAGTCCCAATAAAAATCGCAGATCGCCGCCATTACTAGTAAAAAAAAATAATAATAAAAAAAAATCATAATTCTGTTCCCCATTTTGTAGGCGCTATAACTTTTGCGCAAACCAGTCGCTTATTGCAATTTTTTTTTTTTTTTTTACAAAAATACGTCGAAAAATACGTATCGGCCTTAACTGAGAAAAAAAATATTTAAAAAAAAAAAAAATTGGGATATTTATTATAGCAACAAGTAAAAAATATATCTATTTTTTTTAAATTGTCGCTCTTTTTTTGTTTATAGCGCAAAAAATAAAAACTGCAGAGGTGATCAAATACCACCAAAATAAAGCTCTATTTGTGGGGAAAAAAGGACGTCAATTTTGTTTGTGAGCCATGTAGCAAAACCGCGCAAATGTCAGTTAAATCGACGCAGTGCCGGAAGCTGAAATATCGCCTGGGCACGAAGGGGGTTTATGTGCCCAGTAAGCAAGTGGTTAACATATTACATAATCTGCTTTGTTTATGAAAAAACTAAACTTCTGTGCTTGCAGTTAAAACTGTATTAAAGTATCCATAAAAATTGAAAATCTCCCAATAACATTGTAGGATCAGGTGATGATTATGTTGTCTATGGAAAAAGTGTAGCCATTGGCTATGTTGAAATTTTTAGAGTCACTTGTAAGAGCACTGTCTTTTATGCATCTCAACTCTGCAAGAAAAGCATGCACATTTTGTAAGTTAAAGAATGTTGTTCAAACGTCCAAGATCATTTTGCTGATGGCAAAAAAAAAAACTTATGTAGCACTACCCCCGAAGGAGCAGCTGGTTTGTTTTGGGTGGCACGTTACCTCTGTCTTCCCGCCGTCTGGGGTACTGGATGAGAGCTGTAATAAAGTCAATGTCCACATGACAGGTGTCTTTTCTGTGCTTTTATTACCCAACGGGGTAAAAATGATAAACAGTAGAAAAGGTGAAGGGATTGAAGGTATGGAAGGTGACAGATTCAGGTGTAACTGGTTACGGGAAACAGTCCTGCTTCCAACGATAATTCTCTTTGCCACTCTAGCCAGAGTGGGTATAGCGAATCTGGATAGGCCTCTCTCATCAACCTAGCAACCAGAGTGCCGCTCGGAAACTTTAGGGTGAAGTCTCTGCCACAGACCCTCCTAAAGGTGGAGATAGCTTCAGTCCAAAATCCTTTCAACTGGATTCAGCACCCGGATCTCCTCCAAACAGCTTTAGTTTAGTCAGGAACTGATAGGAGACCATTGTCCAGCCTCTCAGAAACAAAGTGTCCTTTGATGAGCAATTAGGCCTCTCCTGAGACACCAGCCTCGTGCTCGGTATCTCCCAGACAGGTTCTCCATCGATCGGCTTCCTCCCACGGGACGGACAGCCCAGGACCACTTGCAAATAGTGGACCCAGTCTACACACCGGGCCCACAGGTAAATTAAGTGCTCCGGACCAACGTGGTCCCGGAGCCAGGAACACTGCAACACACACACACCCTGGCCAGGAGGGCCACACACAGGGGGGTGGGACAACTGCCCCCTAAATACCCCTCCCCAGCATGCACAGCGAGGCGATCAACCCTCCTGATTGGCTGCCGAGGAGAAGTGCAGGGACCGCCCTGTCAGATCTCCGCTCTCCCCTATGGGGGATCGGATGAACATGGACCGTCTGTCCGCGTTCACCCAAATCCGATCCGCAGACGGATGGAAAAATAGGATTTTCCTCTGTCTGCAGAATTGGACTATAGCGGGGCCCGATGATATTGGGTGTCAGTGGATGTTCATCCTCTGACACCCGCTATCCCATAGAGATACATGTAGGGCCGTATTTCATCCGAAAAATACGGATATACGGTCCACATGTGTGAAAGGACCCTTACATACACTTTTTGAAAAATCCTGTTGGCAACAGTGGATATGTAGACAAGTGTCAATAGTGATATAACAAATATATAACAGTAGATATGAAAAAATCTTCTCTTATTACTGCTGTTATGTAACCTCAGACCTGGACATTGCTTGCCTAATATGCTTGTACATAATGATTCAGGGACATGTTGATTAGTTCCATTTGGAGTTTCTAGACCAAATGAAAGATGTAATCACTCCATTGTGTGCTGGGTTAACTCAAATTCTCTTCTTCTTTGGATTGTCTGTAAGAGTTCCAATGGGATCTTGTAGGGGGTATCCATATGTGTGTAGATGTCCCGACCATGGCAGATGTTACCTTTAACTCTGAAGGATCATTTCTATGCCAAGTCACTCAAACATTGATAAATGAACTTCTCACCCCGTCTAGAACATCGAAAGGGTCATGATAGTTTTTGAACACAAAGTAAACCACTGGGTTTCATGACTGGAATTATTGATTCATAATCATTTCTCCTTTGCATTCTTGCGAATGTTGGAAAAAAGTGTTCTAGCTTGTCATATCCCCAAGTCGTATTATTATATAGAGCGTTTTCCTGTTCCTGAAAAAAGAAAAAGCCCAAACCTTTTTGGAGTTGTCAGGATTGGGGGATCAGATGCTTTACGACTTGACATGTTGTAAAAGGTTGTAAAACCTAAAGACGTTATAAATCAAGAAATGCCTTTTCCTTTATGCTGGATGTTTTATCTTTGATCAGATGGGGCACATGTGAGGAAATTGCAGTCAAATGTTTAAAATCTTTCAGAAGAGCAGAATGAGTTCATGGATTATTAGTGTTTTTTTTTTTTTTTTTTTTATATGTGGAAAGAAAATATTGTTTTCTTTGACTAAATGTGTGCAGCTAACATCTGGCTAGCGTTTGCTTTTGGTATGTATGAATACAGAGAGGAAATCTCATCTTCAATTTAGCTGGGATGTGGTCAGATGTATGACAATGTTTAAAGGATCTGTCTTATGATGTTCTGCCACAAGCAGCCCATTCTGACTTGGAACATCTTTTGTTGAAGTCTCTAGTTCATCTCCTCCCTACGTCTGCCCAACATCTCTCATTAAAATACTCTAATGGCTTTGAAGCCCACTTTGGAGTTGGCACACTGTGCGGAATTCAACACAAAAGCCAAGCACGCGCTTGTATTCTTTATTGAAAGTAAGAGTGCCTTTGCAGCTTGGTTTACTACAGTAAAGAAATACAGAGCTTAAGGAGAATCAGTCCGTTTTCTGTTAATGTCAAGATCAAATTTCTTGGAGCTGCAAATGTAATCATAGTTTCTGCATACCTGTGATCATTTTGTTTTACACCAGAATTTATGGTCGTGTTGGTAGGAGAAGCAACATTCTACAGTGTAATACCATGGCATTTGCTTTACAGAGGGATTATTCTGCCCCCTCCTGAGAGGTTTAGCTGGAAGCAATTCCTGCTTGATCTGTTGAAAGTAAAAGTTGCTATATTGGCTTATAGGTCTACTAATGTACGTTATTTATGTATGCCCTTTCTTCTCTTTTTCCTTACTTTGTCACTATAAGGGCTCGTTTACACTTGCTTCAAAACATGGCTTCTGACATGCTTTTTTAAAGCTCTCTCAACGCCAGTCAAAGCTCCTGTCACTAAAATATAATCATTAGCTTACATTCCTGTATACACCTTGCTTGGATTAAAAAAATTATACCCCATGTCACTTTAGTGGTGCTTCAAAGCGTCTTTATAGCTTCCATTGAAGTCTATGACAAAGCTTGCTTAAAGCACCTGCAGCTTTGGCAAAGCTTTAATTCAGCTTTAGCTTTTGCTTTGTTTTAAAGAAATTGCAGGTATGAGATATCAAAATACACACACACTGCCTCTGCCAAGGTTTATTAACGCTTCAAAAAAGCGCCACAAAGCCTCATTGAAGCGCCACATTCACAGGGACGTAATGCAGCACAGGCTTAAGCAATCCCTTTAAACCAAATTGGCTCATTAAACACAAGCATTTGGTCAAGGACACTCTCTGCTGTGAACAATGACTGCTATGTATCCATTTGTTAAGGCCCTTTTCACACTGGGGAATTTTTCGAGCGTTATTGGAGCGTTATTCGTGCGTTATTCGAGTGTTATTCGAACGAAGCCTCATCTGCAATCTCAATGTGAAAGCCCGAGTGCTTTCGGATCCCTTTCACACTGCCAGCACCCAAACCTTTTTTCTGGCGTTTTTGCAGTGCCTCAGTGTGAAAGGGTAAGGCGTTTTTACAGCGCTTTTTCCAATTCATTTCAATGGAGAGGGTGTTTTTGGAGCGTTTTTTTCAGCGCCCAAAAGCTGCTCCAAAGATGCTGCTTGCAGGACTTTTTTTCAACGCCCTGCCAGTGCAACGCCTCAGTGTGAAAGGGTAAGGCGTTTTTACAGCACTTTCAATTCATTTCAATGGAGAGGGGCGTTTTTGGAGCGGTTTTTTTTCAGCGCCCAAAAGCTGCTCCAAAGATGCGCTTGCAGGATCCATTGAGATGCATGGCGAGCATTTTATGAGCGTTTTAATAGTGCTATTTTTAATGCCAAAACGCTGTAAAAACGCTTCAGTGTGAAAGGGGTCTAAGTGAATATACAAGGCCTTTAAAGCGGGAGTTCACCCATTTATAAATTTTTTTTTTTCTCCCCTTAGCTTCCTGCTCGTTCGGTCTAGGGGAATCGGCTATTTGTATTAAAATATGAGCAGTACTTACCCGTTTTCGAGCTGCATCTTCTTCCGTCGCTTCCGGGTATGGGTCTTCGGGAGCGGGCGTTCCTTCTTGATTGACAGCCTTCCGAGAGGCTTCCGACGGTCGCATCCATCGCGTCACTCGTAGCTGAAAGAAGCCGAACGTCGGTGCGGCTCTATACTGCGCCTGCGCACCGACGTTCGGCTTCTTTCGGAAAATCGTGACGCGATGGATGCGACCGTCGGAAGCCTCTCGGAAGACTGTCAATCAAGAAGGAACGCCCATTCCCGCAGCCCATACCCGGAAGCGACGGAGAGGATGCATCTCGTAAACGGGTAAGTACTGCACATATTTTAAAATAAATAGCCGATTCCCCTAGTAAAAACGAGCAGGAATCTAAGGGGGAAAAGTGCCCTCTAAGGGTGAACCCCCGCTTTAAGGTTCTAATATGTAATATGGAATGCAGCATAAAGTGATGTAATAATTGGTGTTTTTTTTCCCCACTCTGTTTACTGTGGTATCTTTTTTGACTATCCTGTCAAATATGCCCAAATATTCAATATATGCAATACAATATACTGAGCTTGGTCACCCAAAGATCGTCCCACAAGAGCCTATTCACACCCGTGCATTAGCCCCTTATTTATTCTGAAAAAAAGTAAAAATTTAACAAAAATTTGAAGTACTTTTCGAATGACATTCGTCTAGCCATTGATTGCCCAAAGAATTTTCGTACAACTGTTCATATGAATATTTGTTCGGAAGTTTGAAAATCTACTAGCGTATATCAAGCTTTACTTTTTTATATTATCGTTCTGCATTCGGAAGCCTTGATAACTCGGGCAATATATCTTGGTCTTTTGCTTCCACCATGGCTTGTGTGCACATAAGAGCACATAAGAGATGTCATCACTTTCCACATGGACACAGAAAAACACACATGGATTTCTTAATAACAAAGGTTAGGATTCTGCAAGAAAGTTTGTTAAAATCATTGTGATGTACATAGATCATCCCGAGGGGAATGTTTTTTTTCTCAAGTATAGTTTCTCTTTAAGCATTTATTTTGGTGCCTCGACTTTGTCACCCCATTAGCAATAGGTAGGACCCAGTTTTTGTTATATTTGTGATCAGTTCTATTGTGGAATGCAAAAGTCAGGAGGAAGCACAGTGGTTAAGTGGTTGGAATATTTATATTTAGATCATTTTTTTTTTTTTTTTTATGTATAGTATATTTAAAAATTGCTAAAAGGGTGCTGGTCCTTTTTTAATTCATGTTTTTTGGCCAATATTTTAATTCTTAATTGCTGTGTAATATTTGTTTAGCTTTGGTGTTCATGCCCAAGCTTGCATGTTAGTGCAGCTGCAGGTTTGGTAACCATACCATTTGCTTTGGAAAACATTCTAGTATTGACACTAGTAAGCAAATATAGAAAAAAAATCCTATTGCAGCCTACTTTAGATCATCAAATCTTATCAGTGGATGGCAGATAGACTACAGCATAATTTTACTTGGTTTCATTGGTTTTTATTACCCCCTCACTGATTCCAAGCATTCCGTTCATTTATGGCTCCTTAATTAGAATTGTTCAACATTCCCCTGGTAGCGTCTCCATGGGGATGACCTTTTGCACAGCAATTGAAGTCTACTTATCAAAATTAATTTTGACCTCATATTGACTACTTTAAATATTCTGATATCATTGCAATACCAAATGCCAGACAGATCTAGCATGATGATTTGTGATAGTGTGCATGTATAATTTGCAAAACTGACCATTGCTCTCACCTTTACATCAATAACGTACCTGTATAACATCACACATAACCAAATGGAATTAAACATGAAAACCTTCAAAATTATACTGTATTTACCTCGATGTACTGCGTCCTTAGCAGATTTAAGTACACTACACTAGTATTTTACTACTATACTAACTAATTGAAGCCAGACTCTAGCTCACATTTTATAAGCAGTTGCAGCAAACCATTTTTCTTTTCCTTTTGGGATAAATGTTTTACATGAATAAAAGCTGAACATTTTAACCATTCCTGCCAGTGTTAAATGACTTGTCTCATCCATATAAACTGATACGTTCTGCTGGAGTGCTTGGGCTTTTGAAAAACAGACTTGCTGGCTGGATCATCAGATGAAAATAGGGTGATTTTGTAATTGTCCTCAGATGCGGCTCTAGGCTTTGTGAGGCCTCAGGCAAAACTTAGACATGAGGCCCCACTCACGCCCATAATGGGAAAAATAATTCAAGCGATAAAAAAAACTCCCTGCCCCCCGGCCTAGTCCGCCCCTACCTTCTGGCGGGTTCAGCAATGGCCAGCAGCGGCCAGCAGCTCCGCCTCCACCTCTACAATTTGTCTGCAGCAGGCATCGCTGTATATGAAAGACGGTGATCCTTTACCAGCCCGGCCCGCTCACCCTGCCAGCTTGGGGACAGTGACCAGGGACATTCCCTCCCATTCTATCACATACATCAGGCAAATTAGGTGGGCGCGAGGCCCCTGAAAGCACGAGGCCTTAGGCAACCACCTTCTTTGCCTAATTAGAGAGCCGCCTCTGATCATCCTGAATTATGATTGGGATATTTTCCTCCATTTCTGGTTCCTCCATTGCTGCAGGACTATTTGAATTTATGGATTACAGGGTACTACAGCAGCCTCAAAGATGTATTCAATGCAGCTGCTGCAGGTCCCCCTAGCTCTGAGATTGTGTGGTCTATATTTAAACCCAATCTAAAAGTCCATTATAAATAATATATAGAAAGAAGGTGTAAGTGCTTTAAAATCTTAATGAAATTACCCTTTATTAGGCAGCTTCTCTGACACGTCTGATTTCAGGTCACATACCCTAAGAGCCGGTTCACACTCCCGCGGCACGACTTCGGGGGTGACTCTGCAAGTCGTCCTGAGGACGACTTCAGAGGCGACCAGCAAAACGACTTCTGTATAGAAGTCAATGCAGGTCGCCCCCCGAGCCGCCCCTGAAGTCGTGCAGGAACCTTTTTCTAAGTCAGAGCGACTTGCGTCGCTCCTATTAGAACGGTTCCATTGCATTGAATGGGACCCGACTCGTCAGGCGGCTGAGCCGCCTGACGAGTCGCCCCAGTGTGAACCGGCTCTAAAGCTGCTGGGACTTAACATGGAGTGAATGACATTAGCAATCAGAGCTTCTGTAGTTTACATCATAATTATTGTCATACAGGATTTATTGAGCACCATCAGTTTTCACAGCACTCTACACAATAAATGGAGCCAGTACAGTTACAATAAAATAAAATAAAATAATTGAGAGCTTACAATCTAAAAGGGAGTGGAAGTCACACAAAAGGTAATAACTGTGTCCTAATGCAAGCTTTAGGGTATGTGACCAAGAATGAAAGGGCCTATGGATCTATCTAAATGGCTGATTGAAAGTTGTATTCACATTTCAGCCCCCTCTGCAAATTCCCCTTAATTCTAGGCTTGGGTTATCTTTAAAGTGGAGGTTCACCCAAAAAATCAATTTTTAACATTAGATTGAGGCTAATTAAGGGGAGCAGAAACAGGTATTTTTTTTAAAATCAATGCCGTACTTACCGTTTTAGAGATAGATGTTCTCCCGCCGCTTCCGGGTATGGGCTGCGGGACTGGGCGTTCCTATTTGATTGACAGCCTTCCGACCATCGCATACAGCGCGTCACGAGTTTCTGAAAGTAGCCGAACATCGGTGCGCAGGCGCCGTATAGAGCCGCACCGACGTTCGGCTTCTTTCGGCAACTGGTGACGCGCTGTATGCGACCGTTGGAAGGCTGTTAATCAAATAGGAACGCCCAGTCCCGAAGATCATACCCGGAAGCGGCGGGAGAACATCTATCTCTAAAACGGTAAGTACGGCATTGATTTTTAAAAAAATACCCGTTTCTGCTCCCCTTAATTAGCCTAAATCTAATGTTAAAAACCTTTTTTCGGGTGAACTCCAGCTTTAAGATTTCCTAGCAAATAAATATAATTCATGCTCTTGCAGCTCTTTAAATCACTGATTTTAAGCCATTGCTACTTATATTTTATTGACTTTTCATAATATGATGTTTTGTGTACAGTCTTTGCTGAAATCAGATGTATGATTGAACAGCAGATTTCTAAAAACCGAAATGAAAAACTGATGGTAAAAAAGCGATCTGATGGATTTGTAGTCTGTGCTCCAGTATCTGGGTTAAAGTTAAGAGCAGTTTTGTGCCAAGTAGTTTGCTATAAAATCTAAATACAATACCTTCAGAGGTCTCCAAGCACACGTAGAGGTATGTTTGTTCACTTGATATATTTTGTTATTTATTTACTAAGCCGCTAGTGAACACCGTGACAAAAAAGTTGTGCATTTGTTTTATTGTATTGTAGTCTGCTACCCAGGAGAATAAATATTTAAGGCAAATATGCATGTGTATATTAGACTTGTTTGACGGATTATTTTTCCACCTTATTGTTCCACCACCTAGAAACTTTTGTAACACCTAACAGTGAGAATTTGCACTTCCCTGTTAACTTTAAAGTGCTAGCACTGAAAAGAAATCTCAGGGATGTTTCAGCCGCCAGCGCTGTCAATGGGAGGGTGCCTGATTGTCACCAGATGTTCTCAAAGAAATGTGAAGTGCAAACTAGACAACTTGGAAAATAAATTAGGAAAAGGTCTCTAGTTCAATTCTGACAGACCAAATATTTGCCTGTTATCTTGGTGACGTCAAAGCATTGACTCTTACCTCATATCACCTTTATTTTCAGCAAGCGTTTTTGACTTACATAATATATGCCAGAAATCCTTTATCTCTAGGATTAAGCACTTGTTGACTTTTATACCATGGGCTTAATGCACACAACAGTTGTCCATCAAGTACTGAATGAACTCATTTTACCTGTTAAAGTACATGGATCTTGTATAAGATTAAGCACGATAAGGTGTATGCCCAGCCAAATGTATTGTTTTATTTTTGGATAGAGCAGGGGAGAATCAGTACTGTCAGGCCTCGTACACACGACAGAGTTTCTCGGCAGAATTCACAGAGAAACTCGGTCAAAACCCGGATTCTGCCGAGAAACTCTGTCGTCTGTACACTTTTGGCTCGATGGAGCCGCCGAGGAGCTCGTCGAGAAAATAGAGAACATGTTCTCTATTTTCTCGTTGTTCTATGGGAGAAGGCGGCCCGCCGAGCTCCTCGGCGGCTTCATCCCAGAACTCGACGAGGAACTCGACGTGTTTGGCACGTCGAGTTCCTCGGCCGTGTGTACGGGGCCTCAGGGTTTTACTACTATGCTGGGCTACATTTTAGAGCGTTCCAGTTCCTGATTCAGTAGCAATGGTTTTACCAGAAACTATGCAAGAGAGAGAGAGAGGGTACTTTCACATCGATTGGGTCCGCCTGACCGTTGTTCAGGTGGACCCTGACAGACCCACCGTCTCCTTTGTGGGGCGGCGGGTGTCAGCGGACATGTTTCTGTTGACCCCTGCCAATATCCGATCCAGTCCTTTTTGTTAAAAACAGATGGAGGGGGAACTACACATCCCATTAAGCATTGTAAAATTCTGACATTCACAGACATGACTAGGCATGATGGAAATTGTAGTTGCTGAATGACCGGAGGGCCATTGTTTGGAGACCCCTGATCTATCGGATCGAATGGCCATTGGGTGTAAACGGACAGAGGAGAATGGGCTGTGGCGGTGTCCCCTCTGCATAAGCGGAGCGGACACAGACCAGCCATGTGCCTGCCTGCGGACAGATTCCCCACTGAGCAGGCACACTCCTACGGAACCCGACCTATGTAAAAGGGGCCTTATGCCGCATACACACGACCATTTTTCATGTCATGGAAAAAAACACGATCCTGAATAAAAAATGCTCGAGCAAAGCACGGTGACATACAACACGTACGACGGCACTATAAAGGGGAAGTTCCATTTGAATAGTGCCACCCTTTGGGCTGATTATGCAAATTTTCCTTCTCATAACTTGCTTCTGAGCATGCACGTTTTTTTCCCCTGTCGTTAAAGCCTACACACGACTGTTTTTCACAATGAGAAAAACTAAGACGTGAAAAGCGACAATAAAAAATAGAGCAGGTTCTAAATTTTTAATGCCCATTTTTCTCATCGAGAATAATGATCGTTTTTAATGACCAATTTTAAAAATTGCTTTTTTCTCATCATGAAAAACGGTAGTGTGTACGCGGCATTAGAGTTTTGCTCCAATTCCAAGCCATTAGAGTCACTTCTTCTCAGCTACTGTCACAGTGACAATGGGTTTACTAGACGAGCTGGAGAAAATCTGCAACAAAGATTCACCTAAGAGATGTTTTTTCCTCTCCTTACTCTGCTTACAACAAGCATTTTTATACCTGTCTGTGTTCGTGTTGCGGATTCCCTCTCACTACAAATTCACTTAGGCATTCTCCAGGCTCATCTCTATCCTAACTTCCACTTCACACTATTGTCTGATTCCATCAGCTATGTGTTGGGTTCTTCCCCCCACCACACAGAACATGTAAACAATGGGGTGCGATATCAGTGCCCTTATATGGACACATGCCCATATTTAGTCAGTGACCTCAACTAATTGAGGACATGTGTCCATATAAGGGCACTGATGTCACCGGTATCCAGCTCCTTTGTTTACATGAACTGCAGGATAGGGAATGACCCAACCTGTACTGGATTCAGAAAATGTGTGTGAAGTGGAAGTTAGGATAATGATGAGCCATGAGAATGCCCAAGCTCATTTACAGTGATACATAGCATAGGGACCTGTAGAGATATTTTGTGACTGGATAAATACCACTGAGGTATCTTTATCTACTAACTAGGAACTGTCTACTAATTTTTGATCAGAGTGGAATAATGTTGAACGTACAAGCCACAGTATTTCTCCTACTGCCGTGGAGTTGAATGTCTATAGAACCTAGACAGTAATTTTAATATTGGGTGCAGCAAAGTGTGTGGGCTGTATAGTATACCAAATAATAATTCGAACTATTAAAATTATTTATTATTACTACTTGGCCCACACACTTTACAATGTATCTTTTTACAGTTATATTGGTGCATGCTGACTATGTATCATATTGTTCAGAGGAGACCTTTTGCTTTGGTCTGGTCTGCATGTATTAATTGCCAACAAACAACATCTGTGTTGATTTTTGTTCTGTCCTAATTGTTGTCTGACATCTGTTTCTGTTCCCAGAGTAACGCTTAATGTTTTAAATATTTCAGGTTGCCATAAAATCAATCCGTAAGGACAAAATAAGAGATGAGCAAGATATGGTTCACATCAGGCGAGAGATTGAAATCATGTCATCACTCAGCCACCCGCATATCATAAGCATATATGAAGGTAAGGCTATTTAATTTGCCTCAATAACCTGATGTAAAATTTGTGAGGCGATTTTTATCTTTGACTACTTGCCAGCCTTTGTGGGATACAATGCTACACATAATAAATGCTGAAAATGTGTTTACAGTTAAGTACTGCAATTAGGTATGATACACAAGAGAAATACTGGACTTTTATACCCCTTTCATGTTAGTTTTAACAATTATTGTTTCCCTTATGGACTGTAAATCAGAAATTTTTATTCATTAACCAATATGTACTCTGTAGTGTGTTCTTTTCTAAAAGGCAATTATGTCTACATTACCAATTTTATAATTTTATGGTTGCTTTTTTTTCAAAACAAATGTTTTTAAGGAAAAACCTATAAAAGAATATATGATGTAAACGTGGAACCTATGGGGATAAACAAATTAGTACAACTAGAATGATTCCCACCTGGACTTTCTGATTTACATGCTTGAGAATTTTGGTAAGAGCATATATTTACAGGCCACGGACGGGACGGATGATGGTCACTGATGGGTGACGGGTGATGGGTGACAGGGCAGGTCACTGATGGGTGACGGGTGCACCGCTGATGGTCACTGATGGGTGACGGTGATGGGTGACGGGTGCACCGCTGATGATCACAGATGGGTGACAGGGCAGGTCACTGATGGGTGACAGGACAGGTCACTGATGGGTGACGGGTGACAGGGCAGGTCACTGATGGGTGACAGGTGACAGGGCAGGACACTGATGGGTGACGGGTGACAGGGCAGGTCACTGATGGGTGATGGTGACAGGGCACGGTCACTGATGGGTGACGGGTGACAGGGCAGGTCACTGATGAGGGACGGGTGACAGGGCAGGTCACTGATGGGTGACGGTGACAGGGCACGGTCACTGATGGGTGACGGTTGCACCGCTGATGGCAGTCTCTTTATGTGACAGGTGCACTTTATGGGTGACTGTTGGGTGACAGGTGACAATTGGGGGGGGGGGCAATGGGACAGGTGTGGTGTATGTGCATACACTACAGAACACAGATCTGTAACTCACTGCTTCTAGCTCTTCTCTCCTCACACTGGAAACGATGTGTGAGGAGAAAAGAGCTGGTAACATGATAACAGAACCGCGTTAATTGGTGTCTTTATATCTGTCTGAAGTTTAGCTTTAAAAGACGCCAACTGCTGCCAACATTTTAGAACTGTTACCTTAGAGACATTTTGGGATAGTTCAGGTTCATGTTGGGTCTGGCCACATACAGTTAAATAATTCACTAAGAGCAATGGACTGTGATGCCTCGTACACGCGACCGGTTTTCCCGTCGGGAAAACTGCCATGAGAGCTTTTGGCCGGGAAAACCGTCCGTGTGTATGCTCAAATGCAGTTTCCCCGAAGAGAAAACTGCCGGAAAAAAAAAGAGAACCGGCTTTCTTTTTTCTGATGGGAAAAAACGGTCCTTTGTATGCTTTTCCGAGGGGGGAAAAACACGCATGCTCAGAATTAAGTATGAGACGATAGCGCTCTTTCTGGTAAAACTGGCGTTCGTAATGGAGATACCACATCACAAATTATTGCATCGTTTAATGCAGCGCATGAAAAACACGAATCGTCTCTCACCAAACTTTTACTAACATGAGGATCAGCAAAAGCAGCCCAAAGGGTCGCGCCGTTTGAAGGGAACTTCCCCTTTATAGTCCCGTCGTACGTGTTGTACGTCACAGCGCTTTGGACAGGCGGTATTTGGCCTGAACGTGTGTATGCAAGGCAGGCTTGAGGGGAATCCTGTTGGGAAAAAAAAAAAATTCCTGCCGAGAACACCAGTCGTAACAACTTTCGGCTTTAATTCTGGAAAAAAAAAATATACCTAAATCATAGTCCCACAGTATAATATCTGCATTTACAGCTGGCACAACTTCTTTGTTCTAATTTATTAGATGTCATAGTTTGCATGACTGTTGGCTCCTGACAATGACCTATTGGCGACTAGAACCCTGATTTATTTTTTCAATTTATCCATTTCAACATAAGTTGGTTGAAAAGGACAAATACTGGTTGCTAGAAATCCTCAGAAGGAGTAAAATGTGTTCTTTTAGAAAGTTAGCTCTGGTATTTGAATGACAAAAAAGTCAAATGTTTGTGCAGTGCTATCAGAACTATCAATCGTGAAATGAAAAAATTCATAGAAGTGTTATGTGAAGCAGATACTGCACCATTGTAATAACCGAAGCCTAGGCTCTAGAAAATAGATCTGACTGTCCCAAAGTAACCTAAAGTTTTCCTGCCAAGAAATGTTGTTACTCCAGATGGGAAAGTGAAAGAAGTTAGACGTATCACACAAGTAATCATCCAGAGGGTTCCGTTTAGTTCACATGAAGCTACCTCCTACCCACTGAGGAAAGCATCAGCCAAGACGAGGCGACGGCGTGATAGTGCAATGTGTTGTGCATTGTGTCACAGCAGGCCAAGTTTATGTTTTAAAGAATCAGGCAAGGAGATTAGTTCAGTGAGCGAAATTGCAGAAGAATGTTATGGATTAAAATAAAAGGAACTATAGGAACAAGCCGTGTGTACTGTGATCTCTTGAAAAATGATGATGGAAGTGCACACCCTAGTCCAAGAGAAGTACTTGCCAAATGCACCTTGCCAAGTAGAAACACCTAATGGGGATTTCCTTTCACTCTGGAGGAAAACCAGAATCAGCTGTATATTGTGTAGATACATATTGGGCAAATGTTTCATGATTTATAGAAAATCAGATCATTTTTGTGAGTGACAAAATTCCTGGGAGAACTAATGAAGCATTGCAAGACATTTGTCTGCCGGGCCTGACATTGAGTAATAGAAACATATGGTTTAATCACAATCCCTTGTCATGTTTATATGGTTTCTGTAGTACTTTCTTTATTAGATTGTATGCATAATTCATTTAAAAAGTAACTCCAGGCTGCAAGTAAAGTCAGAGAGTACTATCATTTTCTAGGGAACATTCCGAGAATTCAATCCATTTATTTTTAAATAAAACCAGCCATAAAAATAAGCTGGTTATAGGCTCCCTTCTCTGACTCCTACTGGTTATGGGACCCATCTGCATGCTTTCCTCTGCCTTGCAATGGTTTGCACAGTCATCTATGCCTTCAGTGGTTACGGGGCATACATGTACTTTTTCCCTCTGCCTTCTACTGGGTATGAGGCACTCCTACACCGTCCCCACTGCCTCCCCCATGGATAGGGGCACACCTGCACACTCCCACTTCTTCCAATAGTTCAGTGCTTATGCTATCATTTGCCTGACTTGATTGGTGTCAGATGAGGCATGAGTGGAGGGGCATTTTACTGCAAATACTGACTATTAGTAAACATATTGCAGCGTGTGTCCTTTGTTCTTCTTTTTTTTTGGATTGGTCAGTATTGGAAACCTACAGATTTCAATCTAGTGCAATTTGTCTGGCTATTGCTGATCCCAAGGCTTTTGTGTTCCTAATAAGCAGAGCTCCATTTGGGCATCAGTAGCTGCATATTTCTGAGACTGTGGCTCTGTAGTCAGAGATCACCAGGCAACTAACATTTTCAGAATTACATTTTCAAAGGTAGCCTTTAATTTTTTCCCTGCATATAGTTACTTTTTAAGGTCATGCGTTGGTGGGAAGCATGTTGTGTTGGTATTTCCCCTACACTGCATCATCACGACTTACACATTAAGGGCTAAGTTCATCTTTATTCCCCTAAATTCCAGTTTCCCTACGTACCAACATACCATTGATGTACCTCTGTTGCAGAAAAGAAGAATCTGTTCCTCTATTCTAGGGCAGACTATACCTCAGCCTTCATTGTCTCCTATAGAAAACGCCTTTATTACTTCCCGCAATCTGACCCTTAAGACATGAAGATCATTGGAAGGAAGTAGTTCAGCAGCTGACTTCATTAACACACATCTTGCTCTCCCCCTCTAGGAGGATGCTCCAACCTCCCTCTTCAGTTACATGCAGTCATTTTCGGTCGGCACCATTCTCCCTAAATACTCTGCCATTGTACCTTGCCTTTTTCTTGCACAACTTCCGACACAGCTGAACACAGATCAAGGTAAAGGGCCAACCACAGTGGCCCTTTGCCATGTAATCAGTTGTATCCAATCACAGCTGGTCCCATGTAAACAAATGGTTATCAGCCTTTTCTTTTCCAGCGCTGTCACTGTGTGAGGAAAGAAAAGCCGATAATCGTCTCTCCCGTGGTAACATACATTTACATTGATAATCAGGGCACTGATTATCAGTACAGCCCTGTCAGTGCCCACCTGTGCAGCATATCAGTGCCACCTCATCAGTACCCATCAGTGCCTATCAGTGGAGCCTCATCAGCGCACATCACGTCTTGGCTCCTACTTCAGTGAAAATAACCTTCTTTCCCTCGCAGTACTCCACGGAAACTGCCTTACTAAAAATCACTAACGATTTACTAACTGCTAAATGCAACAGCAAGTACTCCATACTTCTTCTACTTGACCTATCTGCAGCCTTTGATACCGTTGACCACTCGCTCCTTCTCAATAAACTCAATTTTCTTTGGGCTCCAAGATTCTGCTCTATCCAGGTTCTCTGCCTATCTATCACAGCACTCCTTCAGTGTTACCTACAACTCTGTCTCCTCCTCTCCATTGCCCCTTTCTGTGGGGGTCCCCCAAGGCTTTGTTCTTGGACCACTTCTCTTCTCTATCTACACCTCCTCCCTTGGTCACTTGATAACCGCCCACAGCTTTCAATACCACGTATACGCCAATGACACCCAAATCTATCTGTCTACTCCTCGCCTCATTCCTTCAGTCTCCTCTCGCATTACTAACTTACTAACTGACATCTCAGCATGGATGTTGCACCACTTCCTTAAACGAAATCTCTATAAAACGGAGTTACTAATATTCTCCCCTGCCCCCCTCCATGACTTTTCCATCAAAATCAACAATGCAACCATTAGTCCCTCCCCTCACACCAGGGTACTCGGTGTAATCCTAGACTCTGACTTGTCATTTCAGCCTCAAGTCCAATCGTTGTCAAAAGTTTGTAGAACTCACCTCTGTAACATCTCTAAAATTCGCCACTTTTTAACAAATGAAACCACCAGACTCCTCATTCACTCCCTTGTTTTCTCTCGCCTTGACTATTGCAACTCCCTTCTTATTGGCCTGGCTCTCTATAGGCTATCCCCTCTTCAGTCTATCATGAATGCTGCTGCCAGACTTATCCACCTTACCAACCACTCAGTGTCTGCCAAACCTCTCCTCCAATCCCTGCACTGGCTCCCGATCACCCAGCAAATTAAATTCAAAATACTAACCACAACCTACAAAGCCATCCACAACTCTGCCCCGAGCTACATCACCAATCTTGTCTCCAAACATATCCCAAACCGTCATCTCCGCTCTTCTCAAGACCTCCTACTGTCAAGCTCTCTCGTCTCCTCCTTCCATACTCGTCTCCAGGATTTCTCCAGAGCCTCTCCCATCCTCTGGAACTCACTACCTCAACCTGTCCGGCTATCCCCTACTCTTGCTACCTTCAGGCGAACCCTGAAAACGCACCTCTTCAGATAAGCCTATCACGTCTCCGACTAATCTTTTACCACTTCCATCAGCTTATTCCCCACAATTACAACATTTTGTACCACCTGCTCCACCCTATTAGATTGTAAGCTCTTCTGAGCAGGGCCCTCTTAATCCTCTTGTATTTTATTGTGTTGTAACTGTATTGTCTCCCTTTTATATTGTAAAGCGTTGTGTAAACTGTTGGCACTATATAAATCCTGTATAATAATAATAATAATCAGTGCAGCCATCTCAGCACACATCAGTGAGAAAAAAAAAATAGCAAAAAAACAAAAATGGTGATTAAATATCACCAAAAGAAAGCTGTCTCAAAAAATTATAACAATTTCATATGGGTACCGTGTTACGTGACCACACAATTGTTATTCAAAGTGCAATTCAACTGAAATCTTAAAATTGGCCTGCTCGGGGGACGTGCACACTAGGCAAGTCAACAAGGTGAGGTAGGTGAACATAGTTACTCCTGGCACACGGAAGAATTTTTTTCCACCAGTCATCTTCCATGGCAGCATAGGGCTCCTCCCACCGAAAACAGGAAACGCATCATCTACTATTATAAAAAAAGCTGTTGCATATCTCCGTTGTGGTGTTTCCTCTGGACCAACAGGATTGACATATGTTTGGTATTTTGTTTTAGGCTACTATGCTTGTTGCAGGTGCCTCCCTGCCTAGCTGCCTCTGCAAGCTTCCCAGGAAGCTTGGGAATCTCCCTGGTTCCTTCATCTTTTAACTAATACAAAGCCCACAGTTTCACTCCCACTGGGGGGGGGGGGGGTATGCAACCACCCCCCCACCTCAGACTTCAAAAGACAGCCTCTCCTCATCCTTCCCTCTAACCACATGGCTTCTGGCACATGGTTCCCCTCCTCGGTTCACTGCCTGTTCAGGTAGGCCCTGCAAGCAGTAAACGGTGCTCAAGAAGAGAAGGTCAGTGTTACCTTGTTTCCAGGACACAGACAAGTCTTACTTTTTTCTTCATAATGCATGCATAAACAGTGCTGTATGCCAGAAGTTTTTTTTTTTTTTTTTTTTTCTTAACTGCATTAGGTTTTGTTGTGTTATCAGTTTGGATGCTGAAAATGTTTAGTGAAATTCTTCTTCAAGCGGTTCTTTGTTTTATAGGACCCCAGAATAACTAATATTAATAACAACTGTAGATTAACCAGTTTAACTAAGTGATTGCAGTCACAGCAGTGCACAGTACTTTACCAGTATCTTGTCGCATTGCCTTGTCTACCTTATAACACAGTCATACTGCCTTGTATAAACTGGTGCAGTGGGTTCTTGTAGTAGGTTATGGATACATTCTCAACGCATTGTGTCACAGTGACATCACTGACCTTCAACTTGAAGCAAAGTTGAGTTGTGTATACTATGTGCAGTCTGTGTTAGAGCACTCTGGGGGAATTCTGGAGCAGAATTATGAAAATGCCTTGCTGTGTACAAGCACCTTGTGCCTCCTCTTACTCAATTATACTTTTTAAAACACGTAGAGCCACAAAGTAGTATTAAGACCTACAAGTCTTCTAATACTCTTCAGTAACTCAGTCAATGCACTTTTCTTTTTAGAAGTAAGTGGAAGAGATAGGCCCAATTCTCCGACAGAAGAAATTCCATCCTCTCAGCAGGATAGATTTTGGCAGTCGGTATATTACAGCTGGGAGGAAAATACTGTTAAAGTGACTTAAAACATCTTGAATAGTAGTAAGCAGCTAGACCTGACTTTGCCAGAATCTTTACTTTTGAGAGTATAAATTGAATCCATGAAGGAAAGTGCTTTTTTCATGAAAATCCTTAACACTGCATGTCAAGAGAAATCCAAGAGCAGTTTAATCTAGTAAGTGTGAGACAACAGGCATTTGTTTAAACCAACCGTGTAACGTTCTGATTTATGCTGCCACTTTCTGAATGCTTTTAATGTTTACACAGTAGTCTGGTTTACCTGTAATGTCTCTAGGGTATCTATCAAAAGTTTAACAGAGATTTTTTAAACAAACAAATATATTCACTTACTATTTATTTTGGGCTAATGCAAGGAATGCATTTTCTGATTAAGTTCCATCCCCTGTTTTACTGTAAATAATTCCATAATTTCTCTTGTTTAACTGCTTCAGACGGCCCCACATACATTTACAGTGGCAGGGCGGCCCAGGTGCGCAAGATCGCGTATCTGTACGTGGTTTATAGGGTGTGGCACGCCCACTGTGATTGAATACAGTGGGAGCCAAAAAGCTGGTCTGGTGGCCGCAATGTCTGCGGCGACCCGACGATCGTTCAGAAGAAACACGGAGCAGCGTTGTGCTGATGTAAACAAAGCACGCCGCTTATCTGTCAGGGAGGAAAAGTGAGCTCCTGTTTCAGCTAAGCTGAATCACGATCTCTCTCTTCCTCCAGTGAATCCACCCCCCACAGTTAGAAACAACTCCCAGGAAACACATTTAACCCCTTGATCGCCCCCAAGTGTTAACCCCTTCCCTGCCAGTGTCATTTATACAGCAATCAGTGCATTTTTTTAGCACTGATCATCACTGACGTGTGAAAGAGCCCCCTAATACAAAGCAATTACCCGACAGCTGGTAATTGCTGGGGGAGGGGGGAAGGAGCTGAATGTAAGAGATGCGTCCTAAAAACTTTTGACTTTTTTTAGGCTGTAGCTCTAATGTTCAAAATCCTGACGTGGATAAAAAAAATATTTATATATATATATATATATATATATATATATATATATATATATATATATATATATATATATATATATATAGATGCAGAATTTGTAGGTTAAAATAAAAATAAAACTTTTATGGTTGTACAATGTAGGTTTTGGCTTATAAATATCTTTTGACTAGTTTTGCAAATGGTATAGTCCCATGGAGTATACTGGAATGAGGCGACCTTACATAGGGAATTGAATGAGATGAAAAACAAATAATGAAATGATAGGCAGACTCTTACACAGAACAAGGATAATAAATCTGGCATCATTTTACCTCTCAATTAGACCTTACTTCTAATTAATTTCCTGTCTGGCTGGGCAATGACGTCAGACAGTGCCAGACTTCTCATTGTTTTCCTTTGATAGCACCATGAACTAAAACCTTGTCATCTCGTGACCGGCAGCTGGCAGAATGTCAAGTACTAAATGATCTTTCTGCTGTAACATTCCACTGCACTTGGATTTCCGCACAAAAATATTTTACACCTATATAGCTAGTGAACCAGAGATCTAAGGAAGCATATTGTTTGATCAATTTCAAGGACAGTATTGACAATTTACTGAGAGTGCATGAAATATATTGTTTTACAAACAGATAGGGATATTATAATGTTAGTAACCTACTGGTCCATTTGGCTGGTAAAGTTATTGAGGCAATCACCACAGATTGCAAATTGATGAAGGCTGTGTAAATAATGAACGTAGACTAAGGAGGACCATTCAATGTGTAAAAAAATATATTTGGTCTCTTTACTTTTATACCACGCATGTGTATGCCCACCAATACAAGCTTTGAGAATTCAGTAGCTCTTTTTTTTTTACATAAGCTTTTACATAAGCTTTTCTTCTTTTGCCTTAGCTGTGTCACCACTTCATTTCTTTTGACCAATTTGTATAGCAATGTATAGCCAACATTTTTGAGTCAGGTCCCTGTACAGAGATGCTAGGCAATTTGCAAGCAGGAGGTCTGATTCTGTACTTTTCAGTCCTCATACAGTGCTTGCCTTTTGCACCACTTTACGGAACTCTGATTGGCCCCGTAGTGTTTTGGGCTTTATAGTAGGGCTGTTACTGATTACAATTTTTGTGTTCGATTAATCGTTTTTTTTAAAATCGATTAATCAACTAATTTCGATTAATTATAAAGCACATACAGATTCAACTACTTTTAGCTGATCTCCTTGCAGGCTGATTCCCAGTGCAGCTACCAACCACTGGAAAAATGGATAGCAGAATACAAAAAACACACAAAGGCAGCGCTCGATGGGAATAGCCTTAAAACTTTAATAGTCTTCAAGTAGGTAACCAAATAAATATTGCACTGGAGATAAAATCGATGTAGCTACATAAACTGTAAAAATGGTGCGAGTAATACCAAACGGTAGCAAAAGCAGTCATAAAAACATGTAGCTAAGTATGATACTGGTATAAAAATATGTACAACGATACCACTGCTGAATCCAGATGAGGAGAGGTTAACATCAGTCCGTCGGCGTGTAGATGTTCCGTGAAGGGAACTATCACAACTCCCAGTGGATGGTTGTAGAATCCCAGGTTGATAGAGGGAAGTGATAGAGGAAAGTGTAACAGCCATTGCGTGTGGCAGATAGTAAGGTCCCGCCGGCATGCAGATATGAAGGCACAGCAAAGGAGCCCTTCAGATGGACACGGCAAGCCCCGCCGGTGTCCGTGACGTTACCGGATGTCTGACGGAACTCCCTGAAGGCCCGGAAGCCGGCGGAGAGGTGAGTACCAATCAAAAGAATTTTAATCAATCAAAATCTTTAAAACAATTAAAGATTAATCGATGAATTAAAAGTTAATTTCCACAGCCCTACTTTATAGCTTTTTAATATTGTAGTGCCCTGTATGCTGACAGGCCACCAGAGTTTGGGACAATCTGCTGGTATATAGCTTCATCTGGTTGTTTTGTCTTGATCTTTGAATATATATATATATATATATATATATATATATATATATTGCTTTTACTTTCTGGACCAGGGTCTACACATGTGGCTACAGCCTTCATGCCCCTTGTATAGAGTCAAATTGTCTCACTGTGCAAACACAATCTGACTATATATATATATATATATATATATATATATATATATATATATATATTAGAGCTGAACGATTAATCGTCAAGAATCGTTATCGCGATCTTCTTCCCGTTGCAATTCTTGACACAGGGTTTCACGATCTTTGACATAAAAATAATTTTCTCTCTGCACTTTGGTATACAAAGAATTTCCTGTCTGCTCTCAGCCAAAAGTCAAAGTCTGGGCAGCCTGCCAAGTTCTGAAAACATTCTTTATCAGTGGAAAGTTAAGGGCCCTTTCACACGGGCGGACGAACGGACTGTTTTTTACAAGTCCGTTTACGGACTTGTAATGTATCCCTATGGGATTTTGGGATTTTGGACGTTAGCGGATGATGCATCCGCTAACGTCCGCAAACATCCTAGATATATGGATAGGGATGTTGGCGCTGCTATGTAAGCACTATGTGAAGAGCTAGATGAGGGGTATATATCACAACCCCCTGATAGGACGCTGGGTATGCAGTGTGTTCTGACAATACTCCTCAAGAAACTACAGTAATGAAAGTCCGCAGTTAATATGTGCTACTGGTAGAATGATAGAATACAGTGTGTACTAATACACAAAATATGCTATTCACTGCACTAACCCACAGTGTATAACATTCTATACTTAGGTAGCTATATATGGGGTATCAACTGCAGATACTATATTCTTGATAATAAACCCCTGCTGTATGGTAACAGTTAGATGTAACAAGAATACAGCTAGGTGCATAAATCACATACAACTCAACCCAATCGATCATCCACGCCTCTATTTAGACACAATCTGTCCGGGCGCAATAATACTAGGTAGGCTCCTGTCCCCTTAACAGGAAAAAAGGGGGGGGGGGTTATAGCTGTAAGCGTGCCCCAGATGGAGCAGTGGGTGGACTATAAATGTACACTAATTATAACATACATGTATAAAATGTGGAATAGAATGTCCATCCTGGGAAAAACATTGCACAAACTGTCAAAAAAAATATTTTGTCAAGTAAATATATAGTTCAACATTCTTCTTTCTGTAATCGAAACCATAGGAAAATATACAGAAAATCTTGGTAGTTTGGAAAGAAGTCCAACAGACAGGTGGGTGTGAAAGTGGTGCCTCTGTCACACAACTCCGAGTGCTCCCGGTGCTCCCGGTGCTCCCGGTCCGCAAACATCCGCCTCCGCAAAGATCTGCTTTTTCAGACGGAAGAAAACCCTTTTTTTCTTCCGTCTGGCGGAACGGATCGGATGAATACGGACACACGGTCCGTATTCATCCGATTCCCCATAGGGGAGAGCGGAGGAAAGACAGCTCAGCGGGGATTTACGGATGATCCCCGCTGAGCCGACGGACACACACGGGGCAGATGAATACGGATCCGCTCCGTGTGAAAGGGCCCTAAGTCTTAACATTGTATCACATTAATTTGTACATCAAAGGAATAAACTTATGTATGTAAATTAGGAACGTTTAACCACTTAAACACCAAACCTTTTTCTGACAGCTCTTTTCAAGTTAAAATCATTTTTTTTTCTAGAAAACTACTTAGAACCCCCAAACATTATATCATTTTTTTAGTAGAGACCCTAGAGAATAAAATGGCGGTTGCTGCAATATTTTATGCACTGTATTTGCGCAGCAGTCTTTTTAAATGCAATTTTTATGGAAAAAATTACTTTAATGAATAAAAAAAAAAAAAAAACTAGCCAGTAAAGTTAGCCCATTTTTTTTTGTATAAATGTAAAAGATTTTACGCCGTGAGAATCGTGATCTTCATTCTAAGCAAAAAAATCATGATTCTCATTTTGGCCAGAATCGTGCAGCTCTTTTATATATATATATATATATATATATATATATATATATATATATATATATATATATATATATATATATATATAAAAACTCCACAGTGGCCCAGTTATTAACACTTCTGCCTGCCTAGCAGCACTAGGGTCTCTGCTTTAAATCACAACTATGGCACTACCTGCCTGGAGTTTGCATGTTTTCTCTATGCCTGCATGGGATCCTGCCTAAATTGTCCCTAGTAAAGAATCATCCCCTAATAATCACATTTTGTTGTAGCCTGAAGTGAAGACAGACACAGTTTTTGTTTTATCCAGCTGTATTTACATTGCAACTTTGATGACTGTTTGTAGACTGCCGTCGTTAAATAATTTCACAGATTTTTGATGGGGTTTAAGTTCATTGTTCTTCTATCCTGACAAGTGCTTCTGTCCCTGCTGCAGAGAAACACCCCCATAACAGGATATTACCACCTCCATGCTTTACTGTAGGAATGGTGTTATTTGTATAGGACCTGTATTGGATTTCCACCTGACATCTCAATTGGTGTTAAGACCAAATAATTACATTTTAGTCTCATCTGACCATAACACCCTTTTCCATGTGGCCCTAGAATCGTCAAGGTGCATTTTGGCAAAGCTCAGTCATGACTGCATGTGGCATTTCTTGAGGAGTGGCATTTTTCTTGCAACCCTCTCATACAAGCCACAATTGTAGAGAATTTGTGAGATTGGTGTCGGATCCCAACCATATTATCGCTATCTTGCCCCAGCCTGGACTGGCTCTGTGACATCAGCCAACAGATCTGAAAACGAGCCACAGGGGTGCAGAAGGAACTACACTTCTGTGATCCACAGGAGAAGTACAGCCAATTGAGCTTTGACTGTACTTCTTCTTTAAGGAAACGTTCAGACAGTTCTTTGTAAGATTTGAAATGCTGCCGTACTGCAGCTATTCCTCAAACACAACACGATTATTAATTATTTGTATATTTTATATATACATATAAGGCCATTTGTCTTACTATGTATAAAATAAACTACAACAACACTTTAAATTCCCCCACCTACCCTTTTATTTCTATAAAACAATGTGCACACATCCCAGTCCCTAACATGATAACCATGAATACACTGTTCAATTTGTTGAAATGCTCACTAGAAAGTTATGGCTGCAGGAGCAATTTATTGGCCGTTATATTAGCAGAGTAATGGAGCATTACATGGATGATTGGCTGTGCAGATATTATAGCTTTATATACCTAAAATTAAACACATGCAGGCCTGTGCTTTTTGATTGGCTGAACTTTCAATAAAGAAACACTTCTTAACTGTGGAAAGGTACTTCTGTCTGCGGTTGCTAGAGGAGTAATAAAAATACCAATGCATGGAAAGACACCAGATGGAAGGAATGTCAACATACTGGAACTAATTTAGGTAGATTACTCAGATTGAGAGCAAAAGCATAAAGAGAATTCCCTGCTGAGGTCTGGCCTGTCCCTTTAAACTTACAAAATGATTTTTTTCCCCCAAAGGTCACAATTAAAGCAAAGAATAAGCACAGAATAAGGTAATTTGTTGTTAAATGTATTGAAGGCATTTTTGTAGCCTTATCTGACCGCATTCAGCAGCCCAATAATAACTTTGCAGGATATTTTCCAAGATGTAAAATGTAAACTAAATAAAACCTTTTTCTTTTTGCCACACCTGAATACAACAGACGTGTTATGTAACTTTGTTTGTCTGTCTGCATAAATAAATAATGTCTCCTGGGATAATTCTGTTTGCAAGAAAAGTAGAATGTATTTTTTGGTAAGATCTTATCTTGCGTTATTAATATGATAGTTTTCATAGTTCACGATAAGGTAATGTTAAAATGTTTACCAGGGTGCCCTTCTATACATTTTTGATATTGTATTGAATGTATATGTAGCAAGGACCCAGACCTCTAGAAGCCTAATGGTGACCTCCAGAGTCAGGGAGAGCTGACATCCTTCTGTGTAGAGTGGGTTACAAGGAATGGTGGGTGTAATGCAAGCTGAAGTGATGGACGCCAGACACTTTTTGAATACAAATAGATTTATTGTCTCTTGAACAAGAACTGTGGGAGAGAGGGTTAGGATGAGAACACCCATAAGTAGATGCAATGACAATTAGCAAACTCAGAGACTTCTATAGGTAGACAGCTACACAGTGGAAGGCCTCCAGCCGGACACAACTTCTGTATAGGTAGGACCGCTGTCTCCATTGGCAACAAATCATGTAACAGCAGGGCCGTCTTTAGCGCAGGGCAAATAGGGCAGCTGCCCAGGGCCCAATCACTGTTTGGGGGCCCAAAAGCAGCTGCCAATTGTGCCAACGTTGCTGCCCGCCAGAATTTCTCTGCTCACTAGTCACTACTGTCAGTTGTAGATACAGAGAGGCGCTGCTTCTGTATTTACAAGTGACAGTGCTCCTCTGTCTGTCAGCGGCTGCTCCGATCCCTCTCCGCTCTACACATCTCTATGTGAGAGCAGAGGAGTCTGAGCGAGGGGGGAGGAGGAGGGGGGTGGGGAATGTACACAGGCAGAAGCTCCTTGTGAAGCAGCCTGTACGGACGGACATCCTGTACGTTTAGTTGTTCTGCTGTAGCTGCACTCTGACTGTGATGTTTTCTAAATGCTAGGAGAGTATTTGGGGGGGGGGGGGGTCAGGGAGTGTGAGCTCTGAACTGAAATCTGAGGGTAGAGCTTTGTACTTGGGGGGATGGAGAACTTGGATGTAAACAGCCCTCAGCCCTGCATTCTATACAAAGTTTACCCCTGAACCCCGCATTCCATTGTAGTGCACCCCTGAACCCCGCATTCCATTGTAGCGCACCCCTGAACCCCACATTCCATTGTAGCGCACCCCTGAACCCCGCATTCCATTGTAGCGCACCCCTGAACCCCACATTCCATACGTAGCGCACCCCTGAACCCCGCATTTCATTACAGCGCACCCCTGAACCCTGCATTCCATTGTAGCGCACTCCTGAACCTCACATTCCATACGTAGCGCACCCCTGAACCCCGCATTCCATACAAAGTTTTCCCCTCGACCCCGCATTCCATACGTAGAGTGATGTGCAGATGTAAAAAATAGATGGTTTCTTTGGGGGAGGGGGGAGGATATGCAAGTACTGCCCCTTGTGCTGATTTTTTTTGTGCCCTGTATGATACAAACACCTCAAAAGTACAGCCCCCCCCCCAATCCCTGTGTGTCATCCTGGACTCTTATCTCCCCCCTTCCCCCCATCATCTTGAACTCCCCCATCTCCCCCCCCCAATCATCCTGGACTCCCCTATCTCCCCATCATCCTGGACTCTGCTATCTCCCCCCCACCCATCATCCTGGACTCCTCTCTCTCTTCCCCTCATCATTATTAGTATCATACAAGGTTTATATAGCGCCAACAGTTTGCGCAGCACTTTACAACATGATGGCAGACAGTACAGTTACAATACAATTCAATACATAAGTTTACACGTGTGTTTTGTTTTTTGGAATGTTGGGATGGAGAGACAATTTGCATGGGGGGGGCCCAAGTTTTTTTTTGCCCAGGGCCCAATCAATAGTAAAGACGGCCTTGTGTAACAGTCACTAATAGTGTTGCTCACAAATATTCGCATTGCGAATATTTGTTACGAATATGGCCTATTCGAATATTCGCGAATAACTCTAATTTCGCGGCCAAAATTCGCTATTCCGAATATTCGTATTTTTTCAAATTTATTTTTAAAACAGATCACATCCTAGTGATCTCCATCGACGTCTAAAAGCATTGCTGGTATGATTAGAGACCCTGGGCCGAGTAGCTAAACTGAGGCGATCCTTTTATGTTGCCGAATATTCGCAATCACGAATATTCGTATTACGAATATTCGCAAATACTTTCTCCGCCCTTCTTTTGCATCAGAGCCAGGAACTGCAGGTTTTTCTCGGGCATTGCATCACTTCCCGTACCACACAGTGTGCTCTGGGAGCTTGTCTCATAGCTCCCTTGTGTTCAGTTTCTGAGCTGTGATATGAAACATTGCGCGATTTCAGGACCAGAAAGTGACGCGCGACATAAACAAAGGAAGGAGGGCGGGCGTTACAAAAATCTCCATTACAGGACATCACCACAACGACGAAGGGCCTGCTTGTGGCCTTCTAATGCCCACAGCTAAAATGGCAACGGGACAAACAGGGAAATAAAAGTCTACATTGCAGGCAGAATGCCAGAGGAGCATTCGTAGGACACCAAAAACGTAGCCCTAAAAAAAAGTAGCCCTTAAAAAAAAAAACGTTTTTGCGTGGGAGATCCCCTTTAAAATAAATTTCTGGTTCCGCTAGTCACTTTCACATGCATTCTCATGATTAAAACATTTGCAATATAATACACAAAACATCATTTTTTATAATCTGTTATCTACAAAGCCACATTGTCGTCTGCAATAAACAGCATGGAAAAAAAAAAACAAAAAACAGAGCATTGTATTACAAAAGTTTCCATTTGGATCCATGAAGCAGTTCAGAGAGGAAATCACATGTGCACCTTTAAAAACATTTTAGCATGGACTTTAAATTGTAAACTTCTGAAAGAAAACTGGCTAACTTTTCTTCCGACCATAATTTTATAATTGCTACTATGGAACATCCAATTTTTCTTGACACCACAATTAATATTTTGTTGGAAGGATAATGCATTGGGGTAATAATGTACTAAAGATAGCAATGTAATTTCATATATTATGGGATTTATTGGCCACCTTCTTGCAGAGGAAAACCATGCTTTGTGTTGGCATCATACCAGTAATACGATCAGAAAACATTAGCCTGTTAAACTCATTATCTTAAAAGAAAAAAAAATGCAATCATATTTATTTTCGGAGGGAGTTGGAGATCAGGTAATTTTGTCCAGAGACAACTTCTCCTGGTTTCAGAAGACTCCATTAAAGAGGATTCAACAGATGAGAGCCATTGATAGGAGTACAGAATGGGCCTTCAGGGCAGGGTACATACATGCTTTACCTTCCTTGCCTTCCATGTCAGATCATCTTGGCTGGTAGCTCAAGGGTGGGAGCATAAAGCCAATTTTTGGCATTCTATCTAAGAAGACAAATAATAAGGAGACAAGGAGAACTTATAACTTGAAATGTCACATATTTGCAGCTAAGAATTTTAAGTGGTTCCAGGTTTTCAGATTTCTTATGATAGTATTTAATTAGATTTGCATTTATGGCTTCTGCGTATACACATGTGAATATTTTTTTTTTTTAATTAACAAACTTTCATACGGTGTATTTGGTTTCCATTTGAGAATTAACATTCATTCTAAAATCAAATGTTAAAAGTGAAATTTTATAACAACATTTGTTCAGTGATCAAATGTACAAAGAATTTTCGTGCGAATATTCTTGTCCAAAAATCTACAAGGACTCATCACCATGCAAGCTCTCTCGCATGACTGCGGTGAGTTCTTCCGGGGAGGACCAGAGACAGCCGCCGAGGGACCCCAAAAGACTCTATAACAGTATAACATGTTTGTTATTTTAAAGAAACATTTTTTTTCCTATAGTAACCCTTTAAAGTTTCGGAACAGACGTTTGGTAACTCGAACCTTCACATATTTTCTATGGAATATACCGTATTTATTGGGGTATAGCACGCTCCCGCGTATAGCGCGCACCCCTAAATTTGCCCAGAAATTCCTGTGAAAAAAATATTTTTGTACTTACAGTTTGGTGTCTTGCACGGCGTCCATCGGGTCCGGCGTCCGTCTGCGGCTTCGGGTGTCCTCTTCGTCGGGTCCGGCGTCCTTCTGCGGCGTCCTCCTGCTCGTTTCCCGCTTTCCCGCGCCGAGTTTGAATACTGCGCCGGCATATACCGAGCGCAGTACACTCGCGTATAGTCGGCAATGCTCGCGCTGACGTCCTGGACGTACAGGACGTGAGCGCGAGTGTAGCCAAGACTGCCCGACTATACACGAGTGTACTGCGCTCGGTATATGTCGGCGCAGTATTCAAACTTGGCGCGGGAAAGCGGGTATCGGCGTATATCGCGCACCCATGATTTTGACCTGATTTTCAGGGTAAAATAGTGCGCGGTATACGCCGATAAATACATATACACGACCCATTTTCAATGCCCTGGCTGAGGGAAGGAGGTTTTCACCCAAGATTTGACAGTACATCGTCCATTTGATGTGGTGAAGTTGTCCTGTCCCCTTAGCAGAAAAACACACTCAAAGCATAACGTTTCCACCTCCATGTTTGAAGGTGGGGATGGTGTTCTTGGAGTCATAAACAGCATTACCAGTAGGTAAACATGGTTGTCTATGCAAGTAACCAGATGGATCCCAAAAAAAAAAATCAATCCCAAAAAAATGAATCAATATATAATGAAAATGGGTTACAGCACAGTAAGACCCCTTTCACACTGAGGAGTTTTTGAGGCGGTAAAAATAGTGCTTCTATACCGCCTGAAAAACTCCTGCACTGCACTCGGGCTTTTACATTGAGGCGATGCGCTGGCGGGAGAGAAAAAAATCTCCTGCCAGCAGCATCTTTCACCGCTCCTTCCCATTTAAAACAATGGGAAACCGCGGCAATACCGCCCGCAATGCGCCTCTGCAGAGGCGCATTGCGGGCGGTATTAACCCTTTATCGGCCGCTAGCGGGGGTTAATACCGCACCGCTAGCGGCTGAATCCCGTGGCAAATCCGACGGTATAGCGCCGCTATTTTTAGTGTGAAAGGGGCCTAAGTCTACACCTGTAGCCAGTAATATAGCAACTTTATGTATCCCTGCCCTTTATGCCTTGCTCTGCCTAATCTGCACCATGCAATAAAAATGGAAACATTTATGCTTAGGTCCAAATGGCTACATATATATAACACATGAGAAACCAAGGAGGTATTGCCACTTGTTAACCATTTCCTATAGCAAACTGTTGCTTAGTATGCTGGCCATCTGCGTCAAAGTGATCCCTCTCTGGCCAGTCCTCATCCGTTCTTGCATATTTGCCAACTCTTATTTTCTAAAATAGCTATTTTATGACAGTATGGACATATAAGGGGGATTTACTAAAATATTTACTTATAAAATCTGTGAAACTCTGTTATGTGGTTCCTAGGCTGCTAGCCAGCACAAGGGACAATGAAGTCACATGTAGTAAGGCTGGTAAGGTACAGTTACAAGGTTCAGGTTTTGAAGGAGGAGTGTTTTATTGAAACTTCTAGTATTTAACTTTTACAACAACATTTTGAAACCTAGAAAAGTAATGGCAGAACAAAGACAAAGTAGTCCATTTGAGTCTAAAGCCCCATACACACCATCAGATTATCTGCAGATTTTTGTCTTCAGATTTACCAAAACCATGTAGTACAAGGGCCTGCCTGATTGCATACAAATTGAAACTCTTAAATCTGCAGATAATCTGATGGTGTGTATGGGGCTTACCATTTTTTTTGTTTTTTGTTTTATTTTTATTTTTTTTAGCTTATACATGTTTTTGTATTTTTGTATTTTTTTTTTTTTTACTTTTATGTCTGATCTACAGTATGTTTGTCGCAAGCAACGTTTGCCAAATTCTTTTTTATGTTAGATGCTGCTATCAAGTACAAACACAAAATAGTAGACACGTGTTAAATAAACAGTGAGCATAGCGTGCATAGCCAGGATTGGAAACATTTTGTGATAGAATTTTTTTTTGGTGATGATAAAGCCACAGACAATAATAAACTCACATAACTGTAACATTACATGCTTAGACATCATTCAGCTCTTAACACAAATCCAGGACGTCTCAAGAAGAAACAAGTGATTGTTAAAGTTTTGTACACATGTAAGCGAGATATTTTCCACTGCTCTGCAATTGAGGCCAGCACTGCTAGTTGCACACTTACATGTACTTGTCATATTTTCTCTGTAGTACCCACTTCTATTTACATTACTTCACTTCCTCCAACTTCACCTGTAAAAGTTTTATTGCAACATTGCATACATCGTCATCACCACCACTTCTTGAGAAAAACAGAGCAGGGTTGGAACACTCAAGCCCTGTACACACGGGCCAGAATCTCTTCAGGAAAAAAAAACATTGTTTTTCCTGACGAGATTCTTGGCAAGAATCTCTTGCCGCCCGAGTGTACAGACACTCCTTTTAAAAGAACTGCCGTTCTTTGAATGGCAAGAACGCGGTGACGTCATCGCGTATAATGAGCATGCGCTCGTCACATTCAATGCCGTCGCCGCCATCTTGCTGCACCCTACCTATGCCTAGGAAGCTACCGCTCATGCGTCAAAGTCATTTCAAGCATGCGAGGGTTTCCACAACGACAGGTAAATATACACACTCTCTGGTTTCTCGGCAAGAAAACACTGCCGAGAATCTCACAACGAGAAAATAGAGAATGTGTTCTCTATTTTTCTTGTCTAGATTCTGGGCAGTTTTATTGACGAGAAACCTGAAAGCCTCATACACATGCTCGGTTTACTGGGCAGCTCTGCCAGCAGTTTTCTTGCTGGTTCTTGCCGAGAAAACCGAGCGTGTGTAAGAGGCTTAAGGGCTAGTTTACATTAGAAAAAACACACACACATATAAAGGACTGGAGTAACGCTCATCGCTGAAATGCCTGATTTTGAAAAATAGTGGGAGGACATGCATAGGTATGCTGGTTCATCAATAGCAACAATAAAAATATATTGTAGAATTAAAAATGTAATAACAAATAAAATAAAAAACAAAAGTTTTTGTAAAAAATCGATTGATCAAAGTCCTGAAATAAAAAAGTTGAACATAGAGTTTTAGGGGGTGCCCCCTGTCAACTCTGAGTCTCTGAAATAAATGCTGCAAAATGGAGCAAGACTGCTTCAGGCACGGGCTGGGGGACCCAATGACTATGGGAAAAGGAAGGCAAAAAAGGAAGAGAAGCACCAGGAAAATCTTATGACAGCATTATTCTATTAGATTAAAATACAAATTGCTGACGGTATAAGGTGCACATACATAGGGCTAGTGAGGGTAGGTACTTTCCAGATCCAGCATCACAGAGGAGCCACCAGAGGTGTCCCTGTAAAAGAGTCCACGAGCGATGTGTCTCAGCAGGAAACTGAAGCCTTGAAGGACCTGGGGAGCACGCCGACTGTGTAACTCTGTGTAGGAGTGTTCCGGAGCTGTCAAAGTGGCCAATCAGAACGCGTTTCGAAGGCATGACCAAGCCTTCTTCATCAGCTAATGAAGTTTACACTTGCTTCAAAACATGGCTTCGGACAGGCTTCGTTAAAGCTCTCTAAACACCAGTCAAAGCTCCTGTCACTAAATAAAATGGTTAGCTCACAGTCCTGTTTATACCTTGCTTTTGCTTGCTGCTTCTATGAGGCTTCTGTGGGGCTTTGGTGGAGCTTCGATTGGGCTTTGGTGGGGCTTTGATGAGGTTTCGGTGGGGCTTCAAGCAAGCTTTTCCATAGACTTCCATGGAGGCTTTAAAGACGCTTTGAAGCACCACTAAAGATACATGGGGGATCATTTTTGAAGCAAAGCCGAAGCAAAGGAAAAGCAAGGTGTAAACAGGACTGTAAGCTAACCATATTTTTTAGTGACAGGAGCTTTGACTGGCGTTCAGAGAGCTTTAACAAAGCGTGTCCGGAGCCTTGTTTTGAAGCAAGTGTACACTAACTGTTAATGTGTGTTGAAGCCAAAGCAAGTGTAAATGAGCCCTAAGGGCTTATTCACGTCATCTGCAGTGACCTGCATTTCCTCACTGGATAAACACAGGCTAAAACTAGAACTCGTAGAAAACAATTGTTTTCTATGTGTCCTGTTTGCCCCACAATTCTGGTGTGGTGCAGCGTGGAAACATGTAGGCATGTATGCTCTTTGCTGCAGCGCACTGGATGGCACAGCAGCCCAACAGACGTTTTTTTTTTTTTACTATGTACCACTTCAAATTAAGTTAAAAAAATATAGTGCGCCAAAACATGAATTGCACTGATCCCTATATAGCCAACACCTACACCAGCCTGCACTGTAAAACAAGTTTTACCATGCAAGCTAGTGTGAACCTAGCCTATAACATTTGTTTCATACATCCTCAGTCTAAGACTTTTTCCTCATTAATAAATATATATTTTTTCAGTACTTTCCTGCAGGACAGCAGACCAAAGCTAAACTCCAGGCAAGCAACTACTTTCCAATACATATACAGTATGTGAATTATTTTACTTGGTGTGTAGCTAAACTTATGATGCTGGCAGACTTGCAAGACAATTCAGATCCCTGACCTGTAAAGCAGCAACAACACAGTCTAGTTACAAATACACCCCCAGACTGCTGATTGGACAATGGAGCAGCATCATCACAATAAAACGGTCAGAGGTTGTGCATTTCATCTTTCAGAGTGTCTAGTTTAAATGTTGCAGATAGGCACTTTGGCCCAGATTCACAAACACTTACGCCGACGTATCTACTGATACGCTGTCGTAAGTCCAAATGAGCGCCGTCGTATCTATGCGCTGATTCTTTAAATGAGATACGCCTGAATTTTGCCAAGATACGACCGACGTAAGTCTCCTACGCCGTCGTATCTTGGGTGCATATTTACGCTGGCCACTAGGGGGCGCTTCCGTTGATTTACTTGTCGAATATGTAAATGAGCAAGATACGCCGATTCACGATCGTACTTGCGCCCGTCGCTGTAATCTACGTCGTTTACGTAAGGCGTTTTTCCGGCGTAAAGTTAAACCACCAAAAAGCTGGTCTAAGTCGTTTAGGGTATGGACGTCGGAACTGCAGTCGGATTTTACGTCGTTTACGTAAGTCGTACGTGAATGGGGCTGGGCGTAGGTTACGTTCACGTCGAAAGCATTGAGCCAACGTATCTTAGGGAGTATTTGCAACGTGACTCTGAGCCGTTCGTTCGGCCATGCGTGACATGGGGTCACGCTTCATTATAATACTACGTGCCCACTGCCTTACTACTTTGAATTTGGCGGGCTTACGCTGGCCATTTTACATTACGCCGGTGCAAGAAAGGGAGCAAGTGCTTTGTGAATACAGTACGAGCCTCTCTATGTTACGTCAGCGTAGCGCATATTAGATGCGCTACGCCGCTCTAAAGATACGCCGATCTCTCTGAATCTGGCCCTTAGTTTTGTGTCTAGATCAAATTTAAAGGGCTTGATTCTCTTTGACCATTGGGCTGCTTAAAGTGCATGTAAATGCAAACAAATAGTCACATTGTAAAAATGGTTTTACAAAACGTTGAAGAAATACCTTTAAGACCACTTTCACACTGAAGTGTTTTTACAGCGTTTTAGCGTTAAAAATAGCACTATTAAAACGCTCATAAAATGCTCTCAATGCATCCCAATGGACCCTTTCACACTGAGTCCTGCAAGCAGCATCTTTGGAGCAGCTTTTGAGCGCTGAAAAACACGCCTCTCCATTGAAATGAATTGAAAGCGCTGTAAAAACGCCCCTCTCCATTGAAATGAATTGAAAGCGCTGTAAAAACGCCTTACCCTTGCACACTGAGGCACTGCAAAAACACCCTAAAATGTTAGGGTCTTAGCAGTGCTTTACCAGCACATTGGGATTGCAGATGAGGCTTTGTTTGAATAACGCTCGAATAACGCTTGAAAAACACTCAAAAACCGCTCTAATAATGCTCGAAATACGCTCGAAAAACGCCCCAGTGTGAAAGGGGCCTTAGGATTTTGCTTATTTTCTTTCATATCTCAGTTTCCTTCTGCATTCTGTCAAAGATATCCATAGTTTCAGACCCAGGGTAGCACAGACTTGGAAGTGAAAGGGTTATTGTTGATAATTGCAAAATTATGTACTTGGGTGGTTAAAACATGCATGTATCATACATTCTAAGAGGGAAACAACTGGAGAAGTCAAAGGCCGAGAAGGATCTAGGTCAGGGGTGTCAAACTCAATTTCATCGCGGGCCGCATTAACATTATGGTTGCCCTCAAAGGACCATTTGTATCCGTAATGCCCTGTACACACAATCGGTTTGTCTGATGAAAACGAACCGATGGATTTTTTCATCAGATATCCGATGAAGCTGACTTTCATCAGTCTTGCCTACACACCATCGGTTAAAAATCCGATCGTGTCCAACGCGGTGACGTAAAACACAACGACGTGCAGAGAAAAATTAAGTTCAATCATTCCGAGCATGTGTCGACTTGATTCTGAGCATGCATGGATTTTTGACCGATGGATTTCCCCACAGACGATTGTTTTTTCTATCGGTTTTTTAACCATACGAAAAATTTAAAACAGGTTCTGTTTTTTTTTTATCGATGGGAAAAAACTGATAGGGCCCACACACGATTGGTTCGTCCGATGAAAACGGTCCATCGGTCCGTTTTCATCAGACGAACCAATCGTGTGTGCAAGGCATAAGACTATATAAATGTATCTACTCTTTTTCATATTAAATAATTGCCCCTGCATTTGATTAGCAATAACGTGAGACTTAAACCATGAAGGACAGGTGCAGACCTGCATGGAGGAATATAAGAAAACGTTATTGTAAATCGGTCAGGCAGAACATGGTTCCATCATGTCAAGAATAGTGGGCATTCATCAGCATACCATTGGACAAATATGTTATAGCACCAACATCCCTATTATTAGAAAATATTGAAATAAGGTATGGGATTTTAAGAGCCGGTTCACACTGGGGCGACACGTCAGGCGGCTCAGCCGCCTGACGAGTCGCGTCCCATTCAATGCAATGGAACCGTTCTAATAGGAGGGACGCAAGTCGCTCCGACTTAGAAAAAGGTTCCTGCATGACTTCAGGGGTGGCCCGGGCGACCTGCATTGACTTCTATACAGAAGTCGTTTTGCAAATCGCCTCTGAAGTCGTCCTCAGGACGACTTGCAGAGTCGCCCCCGAAGTCGTGCCGCTGCAGTGTGAACCGACTCTATTAATATTTTATTAATAACAGCAATTAAAAAAATGATAAATACTATTCATTGACTGTTACAGGTATACATCTAATACCTGTAACAGTCAATGAATAGTATTTATCATTTTTTTAATTGCTGTTATTAATAAAATATTAATAGAGTCGGTTCACACTGCAGCGGCACAACGTCCAGCCCCGCTTTCCTACAGTTAGAAACACATATGAGGTCACACTTAACACCGACAGTGCCCCCTAGTGGTTAACTCCTAAACTGCAATTGTCATTTTCACAGTAACCAGTGCATTTTATAGCACTTTTCGCTGTGAAAATGACAATGGTCCCAAAAATGTGTCAAAATTGTCCAATGTGTCCGCCATAATGTCGGATGTACCTGACATGTAACAGTGATGGATTGTATACAGTTGAAAGTAACTGTCGAACAAAAATAGAAGCTACTTTCAACTGTATACAATCCATCACTGTTACATGTTAGGTATTAGAAGTATGTCTATAACTGTCAATGAATAGTATTTATCCGTTTTTTAACCACTTAAGGACCCCTTCACGCCGATATACGTCGGCAGAATGGCACGGCTGGGCACAAGCACTTACCTCTACGTACTCTTTAAGTGCCCAGCCATGGGGTCGCGAGCGCGCCGCCGGCGGCGCACTCGCTACCTGGTCCGAAGCTATGTGACCACGCCCGCGGGACCCGCGGACCCGATTGGCGCCCGTGTCCCGCGATTGGTCACAGGAGCTGAAGAACGGGGAGAGGTGTGTGTAAACACACCTTCCCCGTTCTTCATTGTGGCAATGTCAGTGATCGTCTGTTCCCTGATATAGGGAAAGACAATCACTGACATCACACGTCCAGCCCCGCTCTCAGTTAGAAACACATATGAGGTCACACTTAACACCGACAGTGCCCCCTAGTGGTTAACTCCTAAACTGCAATTGTCATTTTCACAGTAACCAGTGCATTTTATAGCACTTTTCGCTGTGAAAATGACAATGGTTCCAAAAATGTGTCAAAATTGTCCAATGTGTCCGCCATAATGTCGAAGTCACGAAAAAAATCTCTGATCGCCGCCATTAGTAGTAAAAAAAAATATTAATAAAAATGCAATAAAACTATCCCCTATTTTCAGATCATAGACTTGAAGTGGTTGTAACCTCGGTTACACAACTTGTACCTACAGTTAAGCCTGTAAAGCTTACCTGTAGGTACTGTGAATATCTCCTAAACTTGCACAGTTTAGGAGATATTCAGAGTGCATGCAGCCGATAACATCATGGGCGCATGCATTCTGAAGGTCCGACTTTCAGTGCCAGACCGTCAGAGCCTGTGCTGGAAGCTCCCTTGGGCACTTGTGTAGTTGGAGGCCACAAACCCAGAAGGAAGATACATACTAGCACATTATGACATTGCTTTGCAGGATTATTATTTTTTTACCACTTTAATAGCATGCAATGCCAAGCTGCTGTTTCTAAAGCGAGCAAACGACTTTCTTGTGTTAAAAGGTAAAGCGAGAGAGACACATCATTTTACACCTGCTCAGTTCATTAGTAAGACTTCATCTTGAATATGCAGTGCAGTTTTGGGCTAGGAAGAAATATTGGAGAACTGAGAAAAGTGAAGAAGAGGGCAACCAAACTGATTAGAGGTACTGTATAGAGGAGCTCAGCTATGAAGAATGATTAGCTGAAATGAATTTATTCTCGCTTAAGAAGCGACGACGGGTGTGATCACCCAATTAATACACACATGGTCCATATAGTGACTTTCATACTGAGGACAAGGAGAGCACTCTTTACGTCTGGAGGAAAAGAGATTTAACCTTCACGGAAAGGCTTCCTCACAGTAAGTGCTGTGAAAATATGGAATAGACTCCCCTAAGAACGTGTTCATACCAGCTTAGTAGATTGTTTTAAAAAAGATCAAGGGGCATGAAACATAGCTGGATATTAACATTGATAGGTAATAAAACAAGAGATTGTTGATCCAAGGAATATCTGATTGCCTTCTGGGGGATTAGGAAGGTTTTTTTTCCTTTCCTGGAGAAAATTGAACCATGCTTCAATGGGGTTTATTTTGTCTTTCAACTGTGGGCATTGGATTGTGTATATGGAGGTTTTTTATTTCTTTATTTATTTTTCTGAACTAGACTCTGTTAAAAAAAATACTTATTTTCGTTTTTATTTTTGCAGTTTTTCATAAAAAAAAAAGAAAACGTAGTTTGCCCTTCTCTCACTGCACTGTGTACATCTTATAAGCTCTTCTGCATCAGCTGAACATCATGGTTTTACTGAGATGACTATGAGAAAATGTGCTAGTGCACTCTATTGGCAAAGCCAAATTCTGTCGAAACAGGGAAGGAACAACTGAACTGAGTAAAGCCGGCCATAGACGGAGCAATTTTCTTTCCTGCAACCAATGGTTGTAGGAAATAAAATAGCTTGATTCCCCCATCAATACAGTCAAGCCCTGTACACACAACCGGGATTCCCGGCGGTATAAAGTCTGCCAGGAATCCCGACGGGAAAACCGAGAACCTGCTCGGAAACTTTCCCTGTGTACACACGAGAGGGTTTCCCTTTGGGATAACTGCGGGGGGAGCTTTGGCCGGGAATTCCGGCTGTGTGTATGCTCCCTCGCACTGTTTCCCCATAGGAAAACTGCCGGGTTTAAAACCACCGGGAATCCCAGTGGGAAAATAGAGAGCAGGTTCTCTATTTTCCCACCGGGATTCCAAGCAGTTTTACTGTCGGGAAAACTGCGAGGAAGCATACACACGGCCTGTTTTCCCAGCCAAAAGCTCTCCCGCAGGAAAACCGGTCGTGTGTACGAGGTTTCATTGTTGATGGGGGGGAATCCCTTCCACAGAGCCATTGTGTTCTCCCCCCAACAGGAGAACACAGTGATTATTGCTAGCGGCTTTACCAGCTGCTAGCAATATTCGCATGTAAAATCCGGTAGGCTGGTTGTACCCAAGTTGATTGATCAATTAACTTCTGTACATTCAGCCTGTCCCCACACAGTTCGAATCTCAGCTGCTTCCTGCTGAACCGTCTATTTCCAGCTTAAGAGTTGGCACCCTACCACAGATAGTGTCCGTCGATTAACCCTGCTGGTATGAGTTAATTGAAAGCAGGGCATAAAAAATGAGGATTAAACTTTTTGATATTACAGTACCGTGCAACAATATCATATTTGGTTTAGGTGTTTGGTCTTCGATGCACTTTAAGTACATGTCACTAAATTCTTTCTGTTTACATGTTTGTGTGCTGCTGGGGCATGCATAATGACATAATTCCTGGGTGTATTTTTCTTTCAGTATTTGAAAATAAAGATAAGATTGTGATCATCATGGAATATGCCAGCAAAGGTGAACTGTATGATTACATCAGTGAAAGGAGAAGATTGAGTGAAAGGGAAACAAGACACTTCTTTCGTCAGATTGTCTCCGCAGTGCATCACTGCCATAAGGTAAGCAGAGTACATGCTGTGAAATTATGCGTCTGTTCTCTAGCTGCAGGCATAGCGGTTTGGATGAAAATCGGCATTGCTCTTGGCTGATGGTGATTTAACCCAAATCCTTGAGCATGATGTTATGCAGCTATATGACACATATCATAGTGCTTCAGATTTGCAGTGTATCATTTTCTTTCTGGTTTCAGCCTTACTGCCAAGGTGGTCTGTAGAGCTTTGTTTGTTGCACACCACTGTGACACCGAAATACTTTGCATAAAACATCTACTCTGTTTCTATAAAGTGAATTGGGCAAGACAGGATCTGTTGCAAATTAGTAGACTACGTATAGTTTTAGTGCTTCACCAGGCAGTCCAAATGTTTAAAATATTATATATATACACACAAAATTCATGGATGTTTTCACTGGGCAAATATTTGCACTGATAAGAACTGACCTTTAAGGAATTGTATTGGAGTCGTGAGAAAAAAAAAAACCAGGATTATGCAGTCGTAAAGAATTGAGATAACTGCCTATGCAGAAACATATTTCATACCACTGTAACTAAATATCCATGGCAAAATAAGAACAGATACATGCAGTGGTAGACTTGTTTAGTGTTATGCTATTATATCAAGCAAGTTTATTTTTCCTTGATAATTTAGAGATTCATTTTTACTTTTTTTGTAAAAGGTGATGCTTGCCCTTTCCTTCTATAACTTGGAGTCTGAGATTTCAGTGCATGAGTTCCCAAGACACTATGGGGCAGATCCACAGAGAGTACACCGGCGTATCTACTCATTTGGACTTACGACAGCGTATCAGTAGATACGTCGGCGTAAGTCTTTGTGAATCTGGGCCAAAGTGCCTATCTGCAACATTTAAACTAGACACTCTGGGGCAGATCCACAGACAGAGTACGCCGGCTTACTTTCAAATTTCCCACAGCGTATCTTTGGTTTGAATCCTCAAACCAAGATACGACGGCATCTGGGTTAGATCCGACAGGCGTATGGCTTTGTACGCCTTCGGATCTTAAATGCAATACTTTGGCGTCCGCTGGGTGGAGTTCTCGTAGTTTTCCGCGTCGAGTATGCAAATTAGCTATTTCCGACGATCCACGAACGTACGCGCGGCCGTCGCATTCTCTTACGTCGTCTCTAGTCGGCTTTTTTGCGGCGTATAGTTAAAGCTGGTGTTTTGCGGCGTATAGTTAGACTTGCCATGTTAAGTATGGCCGTCGTTCCCGCGTTTCATTTTGATATTTTTTTTTTGCGGAAGTCGTCCGTGAATCGGGATGGACGTAATTCACGTCTAGGTAAAAAACAAATGACGTCCTTGCGACGTCATTTAGCGCAATGCATGGCGGGAAATTTAGGGACGGTGCATGCGCAGTTCATTTGGCGCGGGGACGCGCTTCATTTAAATGAAACACCCCCCCTAATCGCCGATTTGAATTCTGCACCGTTACGCCGCTTGAGATACACTACGCCGCCGTAACTTATGGCGCAAATTCTTTATGGATTCGATTTAAAGCCAGGTAAGGTATGGCGGCGTAGCGTATCTCGGATACGATGCGCCGGGGCAGATCTTTGTGGATCTGCCCCTATAGGTTTGTCTGCCATTACCTCTTTTGCATCTCTTTTTTGATGCAGTAGGGGAGTATTATATTAATGATACTCTAAGTAAACAGAAGCAGCCAAATGATCTAAGAAGCCAGCTTCTGACTCACCAGATTAAACCTTGGATTGAAACATCTGCTTTTCTGTGAGCCGACTCTTCAATGGGATGTCTACATAAAAATGTAATTACGTAAAACTGATTGTGGATATTAGATGGCAATTGTATGTGCATGTATGTACCAACTACTGAGCAATATTCCTCTATTGCCTACAGATATTTAGACTATGCATACTCTTAAAGCTGAACTCCAGCAAGATATAAAAGACACAAAAATAAAGGGGTTGTAAAGCCTTGTGTTTTTTCATCTTAAAAACTGTTTTACTTACCTGAACGCCGAACTTCCGTGGGCGCGATCCCGCGTCATTCTTCTCGGCTCTTCATTGGATAGATTGATAGCAGTGCAGCCGTTGGCTCCCGCTGCTGTCAATCAAATCCACTTTTTTTTTATTTGCAACTGCCATTTTGCAACTGATTAGTTACTACACCAGCCATTTGATGGTTTGACAGCATGCTGGAAATGTAACTGTTTTTTGAAAAATCACCATTAAATCAATGGGTTTAGTTCCGCTTTAAGAACTTACATCTCATTTGTTGTCAGCCTCTTAGGCCGCGTACACGCGGTCGATCCAAACCAATGAGAATGGTCCGACGGACCGTTTTCATCGGTTCACCACTGAAGTGGCCTGATGGTCTGATGTGCGTACACACCATCAGTTCAAAAATTGATCGTGTCAGAACGCGGTGACGTAAAACACACGACGTGCTGAAAAAAACAAAGTTCAATGCTTTCAAGCATGCGTCGACTTGATTTTGAGCATGGCGGGTTTTGAACCGATGCTTTTGTGTACTAACCATCGGTTTGGACCTATCGGGCAGTGGTCCATCGGTTCGATTTTAAAGCAAGTTCTAACATTTTTGACTGAAGGACAATGGACCGATGGGCCGTACACACGGTCGGTTTGGACCGATGAAACTGGACTTCAGTCCGTTTTCATCGGTTTGGACCGACCGCGTGTACGCGGCCTCATAGTTCCAGTACAGCAGAGCTCAGAGTAAGGGACAAGCAACATAAGGAGCCAATCAGGTACGCTGCAGTGCAAAGAGCTGACAGCATGTTGACATAAAGTTACAATTACCGGCGCTGCTTCTCTTTTCACTGTCTAGTCGTACGATGGGGAGCAGACCTGTAAATTAAAGTTAGACTGTAGCAGAGAAAGAACAGCTATTGTCCCTTGCTAGAGAGCTGTGCTGGGTGGAAGAGCTGTGCAAATCTCAGAATGTGAATGGACAGAATTACAGACTTTAGCAGGTAAAGAAGTAGAGTCACATGTTCTTATCCAGTTTGTAACAGTCAATCTTCAGGACAATGTATGGAATTTGAAAGTTCATCTCAGAATATAAAACTTTTTTTAATAATTATGTATATTTAGAAAGTGAATTTGTAACTAAATTTTCATCAGGGTTGTATTACTGTTGTTCTTAAAGTGGAGGTTCACCCAAAAAATCTATTTTTAACATTAGATTGGGCCTAATTACGGGAAGCAGAATCGGGTGTTTTGTTTAACCTCCCTGGCGGTATGATTCTTTCAGAAAAAAGGTGCTGAAAGCGGTACCATTATTTGCAAGGAAATTTGGCGTTTTATATTGTAGGCCTGTAATTTTTTTAAATAACTCACTTAAATCTGTCCAAACAAGATTCTAATCCCGGGTATGACATTTTTTTAAAAACAAAATTATAAATTATAATATAATAAATAATTATAAATAATTATAACAAATAATAATATAATTATAATAAAAATTATTCAATAATGTAATCAAATCTAAATTACTGAAATTTGCTCAGTTGCAGAATTGTCGCTGTCATTATTTTTTTTTTTTTATGACGAATTTCCCCACAAATCGCTATCGCACAATTCTGCAAGTGATTATAATTTATTATCGCTGTTTTTTAGCTGCTCTAAAACTATTTTTTGACATAAAGGGATACTTTTGGTTGCTATGGACAATCTACAGTTTGCAGGCAGAAAGAAAAGTTTTTATTATATAAAAGAACATGTAGGGCACTGGGCAGACCACTAGGGACAAGGGGGGTGTTGTTTTTTTACATACAGTACTGTAATCTATAAGATTACAGTATACTGTATGTAATGTGTTTGTTTACGTTTTTGAATTTGGCACCGTTCTCCGCCGCTCCCGTGTGTCGTAACGTCGCAGGGAACGGAGATCGGCGGCACAGGAGGACGCTGTGTGAATCGAGCGAGGTCCCGCTCGCTCACACAGCGCGGTGGCATCGCTGGATCCAGGGACAAGGTAAGTAAACAGTGCCTGTGGATCCAGCGAGGCAAGCCTGAGTCTGACTCGGGGTTACCGCTCGCAGCATGAAAATCTAACCTCGAGTCAGACTCGGGAATACCGCCAGGGGGGTTAAAATCAATGCAGTACTTACCGTTTTAGAGATAGATGTTCTCCGTGGCTTCCGGGTATGGGCTGCGGGACTGGGCGTTCCTATTTGATTGACAGCCTTCCGACCGTCGCATACAGTGCGTCACCAGTTTCCGAAAGTAGCCGAACGTTGGTGCGCAGGCGCCGTATGGAGCCGCACTGACGTTCGGCAACTCGTGACGCGCTGTATGCGACCGTCCGAAGGCTTTCAATCAAATAGGAACACCCTGTCCCGCAGCCCATACCCGGAAGCGGCGGAGAACATCTATCTCTAAAACGGTAAGTACTGCATTGATTTTAAACAAAACACCCAATTCTGCTTCCCGTAATTAGGCCCAATCTAGTGTTAAAAAAAAAATTCGAGTGAACTCCAGCTTTAAACATTTTACCTACAAATGCATGTAGATGACAATATTGTGCTTTTGACCATTTTTATTCTTATTGCACACTGTACTTCTGTCATATGTGATAGTGGTGTGTTTGTTTTATCACACAGACTTCCTATGTCACTCTTTTCCTCCATTCTTTTTATAGAAGATCCTTAATGCTGTCTTACTTACAGACTAAACATTACAGGACACTCTTCTCAGGCCTATGACTTTTACAGGCCAGCAAAACGTGAAAGCTTTCATAAGCTTAAGACAAAGTAATAACACATTTTTCCTTTGTAATCAAAGCATATCTTTCTGAAAAAGTTTCCTGCAAGTCAGCGAGGCACCCGAATGGAATTAGATTCCCACTTCCAGAGCTTGGCAATAAGCAGCAGATAATATTACTCCTGCACATTACATTGAGAAGGGGAGTTGAGATGAGGTACCAAAGGAATCTCCTGTTGTTTTATATACTTTATAGGAGGATAGATTCCAGTCATTCTTGTCTTAACCACATAGCATATGACTAATAGAAAGTTGGTAATGGCATAGAATGGGAAACAAGTTCAGTATATGTGTTATTGTAAGTATATTAAGTTCCTCTTTTTCTTTTTTAAGTATCATTTTTGCTTTTTTTCTAGAATGGAGTTGTTCATAGGGATCTCAAACTGGAGAACATTCTTCTTGATGAAAATGGTAACATTAAGGTAAGGTTACTAATCTTTTTATTCATAGTTTTTTATTATTTGATGCAAACGTTTCCCCTAATGGTTTTACCATCATAAAAGTCTGTTCTGATTAAGCATAGAGAGTTTGTAAAAGCTTTGAGGGAGCAGAAAGCCAGCTTGGGGCTTTCACTATTAATCTGGATGTTGTCAACAACCTAGCCCAGCACTAATTACCAATTCTTCTAGGTACACTTGCACACAGTTTTTGAAGGAACTTGACAGGTTTTCCAAACATCTTGGAAAACTAACCACAGATCTTTTGTAGATGTTGGGTGCCTCAAATCCTCTGTATCTTCATGAAATCCCAGACAGACTCGATGATATTAAGATCACAGCTCTGTAGGGGCCAGATCATCATTTAATTACTTTTATTGGTTACATGTTTTTAGTTACAGAGGAGGTCTAGGGCCAAAATGATTGCTCTCGCTCCAACGTTCGCAGAGATACCTCACGTGTGTAGCTTTAACACCGTTTTCATATGTGGGCGGGACTTACGTATTTGTTCGCTTCTGCATGCGAGCACACGGGGACAGGGGCGCTTTAAAAAAATAAATACAAATTATTGTTCATTTTACTTTATTTACTTGATTTTGACACTTTTTTCCCCAAAAATACATTTTTTTATCACTTTTATTCCTATTATAAGGAATGTAAACATCCCTTGTAATAGGAATATAGCATGACAGGTCCTCTTTACAGTGAGATACGGGGTCAATAAGACCCCACATCTCACATCTAGGCTTGGAAGACTGCAGAGTATCGATCAGGGTATTGGGGTATTGCAGAGTATCGCACAGGGTATTGGGGTATTGCAGAGTATCGCGCAGGGTATTGCAGAGTATGGGGGTATTGCAGAGTATCGCGCAGGGTATTGCAGGGTATTGCAGAGTATTGCGCAGGGTATTGCAGAGTATTGGGGTATTGCAGAGTATTGCGCAGGGTATTGGGGTATTGCAGAGTATCGCGCAGAGTATTGGGGTATTGCAGAGTATTGCGCAGGGTATTGCAGATTATTGGGGTATTGCAGAGTATTGCGCAGGGTATTGCAGAGTATTGGGGTATTGCAGAGTATTGGGGTATTGCAGAGTATCGCGCAGAGTATTGGGGTATTGCAGAGTATTGCGCAGGGTATTGCAGAGTATTGGGGTATTGCGCAGGGTATTGCAGAGTATTGGGGTATTGCAGAGTATTGCGCAGGGTATTGCAGAATATTGGGGTATTGCGCAGGGTATTGCAGATTATAGGGGTATTGCGCAGGGTATTGCAGAATATTGGGGTATTGCAGAGTATTGCGCAGGGTATTGCAGATTATAGGGGTATTGCAGAGTATTGCGCAGGGTATTGCAGATTATAGGGGTATTGCAGAGTATTGCGCAGGGTATTGCAGATTATAGGGGTATTGCAGGGTATTGCAGATTATAGGGGTATTGCAGAGTATTGCACAGGGATAGCTGAGCTGGGATGGATGGATGGAAGGCTGGATCTGTGACTGCAATAGTCACAGATCCAGCCACAGCGCTGCTGCTGACACCCGCTCCCCCCCCCTCTCCTCTCACACTGTACCGAACGGTACAGAGAGGAGAGGGAGGAACCGGCGTCATCAAATGACACCGGTTTGTTTACAAGTGATCGCTCCGTCATTTGACGGAGCGATCACGTGGTAAACGGCCGCTATCAGCGTCAATTTACCGCGATCCGTGATGCGCCAGGTCTTCTAGACCCGGCGCTCACGGATGATTCCAGGAGCGCGCCCCAGGGGGCGCGCGAGTGGAGCATTCTGGGAGGACGTCCCAGGGACGTCCTGTCAGAACAACTCAACCGCGCCGTAGCAGTAAAATGCCTATGGCGCGGTCGGCAAGTGGATAAACACGGTTTTGTTTTAGGGTGATAATGTTTGTTCCAAGAAATTTCACTGATGAGACAGAGTATCTCCTTTGACATTTGGTCCATACAGGTGTTAACAGTGCAGCATAATCCCACTATGAGATAATGAGTCTGACATGCAAAGATTTTCACCTCAGTGTTGTAATATTCATATATATATATATATAATGTCGAATTATTGTGTTGTAAGTCCAAAGTTGATCAGGCCAGATTTCAAACCTATAATTCAAAGAAAACTTGAGTCGGTTAGAACTGACTCATAATTCGAACAACAAACATCATTATGGTTTGTGGTACTGGATGCTTTACAATGGCTCATATGAAATATTAAGTTGAGACTGGTTACATCTCTCTTCACCAACCTCTAAAATATCCCCATGAAACAGTTATTAGATAATATAACTTTAGACCATGACTGGAAAAGGATTCAGTAAACATTCGTGGCCAGTATAGCTGTTAGGCCTCATTTCAAAGATTGCTTTTTTTTGTAAATCACATCACGATCTTGAATATTTTGCAAAAAAAACGAGCTGGTGTCACCGTCCATTCTGACTTCATCACATCTCTCACCATCTCACTGAAAGTAAAGATTGGTATGTTTTGGGAGGTCCAATCCACATAAGTCCAGGATTCTCTCATCTCCAGGCTCAAAGTTTTCATTTTTTAAAGATGCTTTTACACACTTGATTGGTCATCTTTGATCTAACATCCTGTCATTCAGAGTGGCAGGTAGCCGGAGTCACTAATTAGTATGCATCCTTGCATACTAATAAGCCCCCTCTAATAAGTAATCAGATTGCATGTGACCTGAGTAATTGTTTGTTTGATTTAGATGCATGTGACCTGAGTAATCCGGGTCACGGCACCAATGTAGTGATCTCATAAAAGTGTGTATCCAATAAATGTAGTGATATAGATGTATAGTATGATGACTTATAAATTACGTTGTTTCGCAGCAACACACAGGCTCTCCAGAGAATGCAAATTTAATTAACTTCCAATACAAACAAAGTCCAAATTCCACAGATGATACAAAAGTCCAACAAAGTAATGTAGTGTCAATGTCTCATCTTAGAGAATACATGTTCTGATCCCTTCAGACCAGCATATGTTCATGCAGAGAATACATAGGGGGATATTCTCTCTGTGACAACCACAACTCCCAGATTATATCTCCCATTCACTGAATAGCTAAGCAATTTGATTGGTCGTCTTTGATCTAACATCCTGTCATTCAGAGTGGCAGGTATCCGGAGTCACTAATTAGTATGCATCCTCGCATACTAATTAGCCCCCTCTAATAAGTAATTAGATTGCATGTGACCTGAGTAATTGTTTGTTTGATTGGTTTGATGTGTAAAAACGACTCCATCCTGTCTCTGCCTATTTAACAATGGACAAGTATCTTTTGACTTGTATCATGTAATTACAGGTCTGATGTGCAAAATAGACTTCGTCCGAATTTTTTCGCAAGGCACTGTGTATATATATATATATATATATATATATATATATATATATATATATACACAGTGCCTTGCGAAAAAATTCGGCCCCCTTGAACTGAACTATTTCAAACTTTTTTAACAAATAAAAAACTGAAAAAAATAACACTTGGCCATTCTAACACCTGTTTATTTGTGAACCATTCCATTGTAGATTTTGCTTTATGTTTTGGATCATTGTCTTGTTGGAAGACAAATCTCCGTCCCAGTCTCAGGTCTTTTGCAGACTCCATCAGGTTTTCTTCCAGAATGGTCCTGTATTTGGCTCCATCCAACTTCCCATCAAGTTTAACCATCTTCCCTGTCCCTGCTGAAGAAAAGCAGGCCCAAACCATGATGCTGCCACCACCATGTTTGACAGTGGGGATGGTGTGTTCAGGGTGATGAGCGGTGTTGCTTTTACGCCAAACATAACGTTTTGCATTGTTGCCAAAAAGTTTGATTTTGGTTTCATCTGACCAGAGCACCTTCTTCCACATGTTTGGTGTGTCTCCCAGGTGGCTTGTGGCAAACTTTAAACAACACTTTTTATGGATATCTTTAAGAAATGGCTTTCTTCTTGCCACTCTTCCATAAAGGCCAGATTTGTGCAGTATACGACTGATTTTTGTCCTATGGACAGAGTCTCCCACCTCAGCTGTAGATCTCTGCAGTTCATCCAGAGTGATCATGGGCCTCTTGGCTGCATCTCTGATCAGTCTTCTCCTCGTATGAGCTGAAAGTTTAGAGGGACGGCCAGGTCTTTGTAGATTTGCAGTGGTCTGATACTCCTTCCATTTCAATATTATTGCTTGCACAGTGCTCCCTGGGATGTTTAAAGCTTGGGAAATCTTTTTGTATCCAAATCCAGCTTTAAACTTCTCCACAACAGTATCTCGGACCTGCCTGGTGTGTTCCTTGTTATTCATGATGCTCTCTGCGCTTTCAAACGGACCTCTGAGACTATCACAGTGCAGGTGCATTTATACGGAGACTTGATTACACACAGGTGGATTCTATTTATCATCATTAGTCATTTAGGTCAACATTGGATCATTCAGAGATCCTCACTGCTGCACTGAAAGTAAAGGGGCTGAATAATTTTGCACGCCCAATTTTTCAGTTTTTTTAAAAAAGTTTGAAATATCCAATAAATTTTGTTCAACTTCATGATTGTGTCCCACATGTTGTTGATTCTTCAAAAAAAAATTACAGTTTTATATCTTTATGTTTGAAGCCTGAAATGTGGCAAAAGGTTGCAAAGTTCAAGGGGGCCGAATACTTTCGCAAGGCACTGTATATATATATATATATATATATATATATATATATATATATATATATATATATATATATATATATATATATATATAATATCTACACCTATATATTAATTAGTTTAAAGGTGTTACATAATTTTCTTTTTTCTGACAGTGGGGGTAGGAAATATCTCCTTGGTGAAGAGATCTGACTTTAAATAGTTGGATCCCCCTTATTGGGAAATCTGTCTCCCTATAGCTTGTTGGCATGTTATCTTAAAGTGATGTTAAAGTCGTTGTTTGTTATGTTTTAAAGAAGAAAATAATAATTTTATACTTACCCGCTCTGTGCAGTGGTTTTGCACAGAGCAGCCCAGATCCTCCTATTCTCTAGTCCTTTGCCAGCTCTCCTAACCCCTCCCTCCTGCCGCGTGCCCCTACAGCAAGCAACTTGCTATGGGGGCATCCGAGCTGAGCCACTTCTCTGTATGTCCATTCAAACACAGAGCTGTGGCACCGCCCCAGCTCCTTTCTTTCCTCATTGGCTCACTGACTTTGATTGACAGCAGCAGGAGCCAATGGTGCCCGCTGCTGTGTCTCAGCCAATCAGGAGGGAGAGTCTTGGACAGCTGAGTCTCTCGTGCAACATAGCTGGATCAAGATGGGGCTAAGGTAAATTTGGGGGGGGGGAGCTGCTGCCCACAGAAGTTTTTATTTTTTATTTTAATGCATAAATGCTGGCTAGCCTGCAATGTTTGCTTTGGGCATGGGATTCTTCCTTAGCATGGCTGTGGAGTTTTACAGAATTACAGTATCTCACAAAAGTAAGTACACCCCATACATTTGTGTACATATTTTATTATATCTTTTCATGTGACAACACTGAAGAAAATACACTTTGCTACAATGTAAAGTAGTTGCTGCAGAGGTTGAAGAGGTGGGGGGGGGGTCAGGCTGTCAGTGCTCAGACCATACGCTGCACACTGCATCAAATTGGTCTGCATGGCTGTTGTCCCAGAAGACAGTCTCTTTTAAAGATAATGCACGATGGTTTGATGAAGAAAAGCAGACTAAGGACATGGATTACTGGAACCATGTCCTGTGGTCTGATAAGACCAATATAAACGTATTTGGTTCAGATGGTGTCAAGCATGTGTGGCCGCAACCAGGTGAGGAGTACAAAGACAAGTGTGTCTTGCCTACATTCAAGCATTTTAGTGGGAGTGTCATGGTCTGGGGCTGCATGAGTGCTGTCGAAACTGGGGAGCTACAGTTAATTGAGGGAACCATAATTGCCAACATGTACTGTGACATACTGAAGCAGAGCATAACCCCCTCCCTTCGAAGACCACTACACTCATCGACATGCAAGTCAAAACCCCTATTTTTCTCTCTATACTCCCCAAACAGACCTCAAACCTCCTGTTTGTTACAATGAAGAAATGTGTGATTCTTTAGGCAATTGTCAAACACTGTTGGCGACAACTGATACTACTGAATCAACAGTTTTCCTTCCAAAGCATTTTTTTCTGAATGGGTCCTACTGAGTGCCAGAAATTTTCCACTGTGCTAAAATATTTCTGTGGCAAATGCAGTGGATTTTCTTTATACTTGAGCAAATAAATGCAGATAACTTTCAACAGTTCATAAATTCTTCTTCCACTCTGCATGACAATGTAAAGTAATGTGGATTGAATCTTCAGAAACCCAATCATAAATCAGCCTTTATTAAAAAAAAAAAAAAGGAATCCTATACTTGTTACATACGGCTAAAGGAAGCAATAATTAACAGTGAGTGGCAGCCCAGTGGCTTAGTAGTTAGGAGCACTGGGGTCCTCAGTTTGAATCCTGGCCAAACACTCTTTGCATGAAGTTTATATTCTCCCTGTGAGCTAGGGAACTTAGATTGTAAGCTTCTTGAGGGCAGGGACTGATGTGACTTTACTGTCAGTATAAGACTGTAAAGGTAAAAAGAGATGTAAAGATGCAGAGTGCTATATTGTGCCTGGATACTAAGTTTTGTTGTTAAACGAGGGCAAACACAAACACAGTGATTGATTCCGTTATTTTTATCTCACTAAAGGTCATCCAATCCAATACTATTCAGTTATGCAAAATGTATGAAATAAATTGTTGGTGGAAAGGATTGACTGTACAATTTTACCTTGTTCAATTACTAAAAGTTGTAAGCCAGTCTTGCTCTGATATAGGTTACAGAACAGTCCCCTATTTCACTTTCTTTCGTGTCAATTTATTCCCTTTTTTGCATTCCTTGCTTTCCTTGCTATAGAGCATGTGGGATAAAGAGACTGGGGTAGATTCACGTAGGGGCGCGCAATGATACGGCGGTGCAGCGTATAATATTTACGCTACGCCACCATAACTTACATGAGCAAGTGCAGTATTCACAAAGCACTTCCTCCGTAAGTTGCAGCGGTGTAGCGTAAATGGGGCCGGCGTAAGCGCGCGTAATTCAAATGTGGAAGGGGGGGCGTGTTTTATGTAAATGTATGATGACCTGACGTGATTGACGTTTTTTACGGACGGCGCATGCGCCGTCCATGTACATATCCCAGTGTGCATTGCTTCCAAGTACGGCGCAACAACGTATTGGTTTTGACGTGAACGTAAATTACGTCCAGCCCTATTCGCGAACGACTTACGCAAACGACGTAAAAAATTCAAATTTCGAAGCGAGAACGACGTCCATACTTAACATTGACTGCGCCTCCTAACAGCAGGAACAACCTTACACCGAAAAAGCCTAACATAAACAACGTAAATACATTGCGACGGGCGTACGTACGTTTGTGAATCGGCGTATCTAGGTAATTAGCATATTCTACGCCAACAACAACGGAAGCGCCCCTAGCGGCCAGCGTCAGAATGCCCCCTAAGATACGACTGCGTAAGAGACTTATGCCAGTCGTATCTTAGGCAAATGTCGGCGTATCTAGCTTTCTGAATACAGAAAGTAGATACGCCGGCACAGATTTGAATTTACGCGGCGTATCTATGGATACGCCGGCGTAAATTCTATCTGAATCTACCCCAATATGTTTTAGGCTTCAAGCACACAGAAATTAGCTTGCAAGTCCTCAAGTGTAAATTTTTTGGCACTTTCCCGTGCACGAAGAGTTGCATGTGCCGCGTACAGCTGCCAATATAAGTGGCTGTGTGCGGCTGTATTCATGCAAACACTGTTTGCTTCTGCATTGGCACATTTACCTGCTCATGTGTATGGTGCATTTCCCCATATTCAAAAGTGGTGCACATGAGCAGTGAGCGTTTACATGAGTGTGGCTGTGTATGTTTCACTTGTATTGGCAGCATGTGCATCTCCCCAGGCGTTGAAAAGTGCCAAGGATTTAACACATGAGGACTTGTAAACTGTGCATGAGGCCTTTAAGGGTATGTATTTTTTTAGATATACTGTATATGTTAAAGAAATCCTTTTTGTCTGTAAATGCTTTTTATTTTTGAACAAAGGGACATCTATACATTATTTACCTATTACATGTGCAGGTCTGGCTTCCTGATTTAAAGTGTTACACCGTGGTTGTGCTTTGCTGCTGCTTTTTACAGTGCAATATTGGGTGCCTGCCAGTCCACCAACACTATTCCATATGTATTTGATTTTTTAGCTCCTCAGTTGCTAAAGTACAAGTTGCATTAAAGGGGTTGTAAACCCTCAAGTTGTTTCACCTTAATGCATCTTATGCATTAAGGTGAAAAAACTTCTGTCACTGAACGGCCCCCAAACCCCCCCATTTAACTTAGCTATTCCTGTATTCCCCCCACTGGAGACACACTCTTCCCCTCTGCCTGTTGTCTCGGCTATTGATTATTTAGATTGATAGCAGCGCAGCCATTGTCCGCAATTCTGACGGTATAGCGCTGCTAAAAATAGCGGCGCTATACCGCCACCGCACATCCCACCCAGGGGCCAAACACTAACCATGAGTGAAATAAATGTTTTTGTGTTATTCATATTCTCTCAAAAATGGCCAAGAAATCAAATTCTGCCAGGGTATGCAAACTTATGAGCACAACTGTGTGTGTATATATATATATATATATATATATATATATATATATATATAAATGTATTTTTACAAAGTCCATAATTCTCTTTTAACCCTTCCTCCCTAATCTAAAATCGACGTATGTGCTCAGTATTCCAGCAAGATCAAATCACACGAGAGGACACTCCCACACTGGCTGGAGTATCATCTTGTGAAATTTTGTATATGCTGCTTTCCCAGGATCTAGTAAAAAGGATCATGGCATCAATCTCTCCAGCGCAGAAGCTGGGGCTGGATAAAGTTTATTAACCACTTCCCGCCCGGTCAATAGACAATTGACGTCCGGGAAGTGGTTCTGAAATCCTGACTGGACGTCTATTGACGTCCAGCAGGATAACATGCCGGCACGCGCCCGTGGGGGAGTCTGACACCCTGCATCTCCGATCTCGGTAAAGAGCCTCCGGCGGAGGCTCTTTACCACGACATCAGCCTTGTCCAATCACGGCTGATCAAGATGTAAACAGGAAGAGCCATTGATCGGCTCTTCCTCACTCGCGTCTGACAGACGCAAGTAGAGGAGAGCCTATCGGCGGCTCTCCTGACAGGGGGGGAAACGCTGATTGTTTATCAGCGTAGCCCACCCCCCCCGCTGATGCCCACACTGGACCTTCAGGGAAGCCACCAGGACCACCAGGGAAGGGGGAAACGTGGATGGCCAGATATGTACCACATGGCCATTCACATGTTAAAAAAAAATTGCAATAGATGCCAATCAGTGCCCACAAATGGGCACTGACTGGCAACATGGGCACAACATAGGAAACATTAAAAAAGTGCCCAGCAATGCCACCATCAGTGCCACCCCTCAGTGTCCATCAGTGCCACCCCTCAGTGTCCATCAGTGCCACCTCTCAGTGACCATCCATGCCCATCAGTTCCCACCTATCAGTGCCCATCTGTGCCACCTATCAGTGCCACCCATAAGTACCCATCAGTGCCACCAATAAGTACCCATCAGTGCCGCCTATGAGTGCCCATCAGTGCCGCATACCAGTGCCGCCTATCAGTGACCATCAGCGCCGCCTATCAGTGACCATCATCAGTGCCACCTTTATCAGTGCCACCTCATTGGTGCCACCTTATCGGTGCCCATCAGTGCAGCCATATCAGTGCCTGTAATTGAAGAAGAAAATTTGCTTATTTACAAAAACAGAAAAAAATAAAAACGTTATTTATTTTTTTAAATTTCGGTCTTTTTTTTGTTGTTGCGCAAAAAAATAAAAATTTCAGAGGTGATCAAATACCACCAAAAGAAAGCTCTATTTGTGGGAACAAATTTATAAAAAAATTGTTTGGGTACAGTGTAGCATGACCGCGCAATTGTCATTCAAATTGCGACAACGCTGAAAGCTGAAAATTGGCTTGGGCAGGAAGGTGCGTAAGTGCCTGGTATGGAAGTGGTTAAACTATTTCCTGCAATTTTTTATTTTATTTACCATCCTTTTAGATTAGAGCGGGAAGCCTGATGTAATAATCAAAAATGGCATTTTAGGGTAAGGTTCCCCTTAAACAGCTAGACAGCATATTTAGTACTAAAATATGAAAGAGCAAATGTATTATTTTTTTAAAAAGCAACTTCAACTACAACTACCTGTATATTTTTTCTATAAGACTATGAACAAAAATGGGGAGTATTGCCTCAAGTATATAAATTAAAAATAGTACCTTTTCATCCCGATTATGCATAATAAAGAGGGATGAAAAGTATATGCCTTGTACCCCATGAATGGTTTGAACTTCCCCTTAGGATGAATGTATCAAAAAATCATTCACCTTTACCAAAGTATTCTGTATCACTGCTGCTGGGCTACCCCCCTGCCGCAAAGGAACTACTATGTGTTATCTACACTTGTAGCTCCAGCTGTTTCAGAATTCTCCTCTATCCTCTACTACTTTGGAAATTCAACTCCACTGGGGCACACCCCCATCGGTTAATCCCTCTCATACACGTATCATGTCTATTCTGTTATTTAATTGCTTTTCTCTTACCATCTGGCAGGCATTATCACTCTACATCCTTAATTCTCGGCCCAATTATGGGCTTCACCTTCTATTACCACCACACCTTCTCAACTTATATTCTTTGCACACACATAATTTCTCACCCTACTTCTACCCTTGGCTACAATTATGGTAGCATTTTATTCACTTATCGTCCTTGCACATGTATTTAGGTTTAGGGCTAAGAGGCGCCCCTAATTGGTGGCCTCCTGATACCCCATCATCACAGGTTGAATTTATTTAATTATTGTATTTCATTACCTTACTCTCACTCCTTCCCACGTCACTTTATTGTCTCCAATATCACTCACTCATGTTTCCCCATTATTTGCTTCTCTTTTCTGCCCTGCCCAGTAGAAATATCTACCTTTGCCGTTTTTTGTTTTGTCACAATTAGCAAGATGCCAATATTCTAGGGCACCATCACCAGCATTCTCCCTTGTGGGAACTATACCCCCACTTATACTTTTCAGTACAATTTACCATACTATTATTATCTAATTTTATTTCCCTTGTATTCATTTGCCATCTGAGTCATATTGATGCGGTTTGGCTGCCTGCACCTCCGAATCGCGGCGGACTTGCGTCTCCCCTGGCGGGGGTGACACTTTGTCTCACCCCCTCTTGTTCCCTCTCGGCTCGGGGCCTCCCGCCCCTTGGCTCGAGTTGATCGCACACGCATAGCAGCATTAATCGCGCACTTGCGTTGTGTGGGGAGACTGACCCGGTGACGTCATGACGCGGCCGTCAGGCGGCGCCTACGGCGTCTCCGGGTTGGGATGGCTCACTTAATGGTCGACCGGCCATCAGGTAAGTAATGTGGATCTGTCCATCGGCGGTCCGATGGCATAGCCGTGACCATCGCAGGAGGTGTTCGGCAGTATATTGGGGTTCTTCCTCGGCGCAGTCCACTTTACTTCTCAGTCCATGCATTACCATGCAATTGTCATTCATATGGTTACATTCCTCCTATGACACAATACTGGTTTTACCAGCACTTTTGGACCTTTTTTACCCATTGCGCCTTTAGTCTCCCCATCTTGCTGCCCCGCTCACACCCCTTGCCCGGCACATCTGGTTAATATCACCAGGCTCTTGTTTCCTTATGGCCTGGCTATATTCCTTAAGAGATTTTACTGCGGTAAGTTCTATTTATTTAACAAAAACCCCCCCCCCTTTTTCTATAAATTCGTGGACCCTTTTCTTTCCCCCTTCCCCTTCTCCTCCACCCTTCTTTTCCTCTTCCCGTGTTTTCTTGTCCCTCTTTTCCTTTTACTTATCCCACCCCTGTTTTCCATGCCCTTTTTCCTTTCCGGTTCCCCTCCCCCCCCCCCCCCTTTTTTTCCTCCCTTTCATCCCCCTTTGCCTCTCCTCCTGTCTTTTTCTCTCCCCTCTTGTTTTTTCCCCCTCTTCCTCCCCTTCCCCATTCCCCTTCTCCATTCCATAACCCCCCTCCCCCACCCTTATCCTACCCAGTCCACTTAATTGAACAGGCCCATAAAATATATATATATATATACATTTTTATCTACACCCAGATCTCCACAATCAACCATCCCCTTGTCCGCCGCGGGGGGAACCCCCTGGGCCGCCTGGTTTCCGCATATTATCAATTGACTCATTTGGTAAGCGATTATTAATGTTTTTATCATTTGTTTATTGTATAGCTGATGTTTGTTACAAATTTTTATTGCATTACTCCATAGATTGGCAGTCCTGACGAAGCGGCAACCCCGCGAAACTAGTCGACGTTTGACCAATCATTGAAGTGTTTTTATTTGTTTTGCAATTTTTTATACATTAATAAACTTTTTTTATATCATTATGTTTTATGTAATTTCATCAGTACCGAGATAGTCCCTCCCAAACCATTGAGTGGGTGGCGCGGGGTCCAACTTCAGCTACTGGTCCCTCGCCCCCCACTCGCCCCCTCTTTATTCTATAAGACTATCTCATCTGGGACTCATGAAATCCAGTATTTACGGTCTACAAAAGTGCCTGGCAGTGTTTAATGCTTCACAGCTCCCTAACGTGCAGTAAATCCCCTGAGAACTGGGCTGCATTAGGATGTTAAATGCTTGAAAAATGATTTTCCTCTAGTGCGTGTAGTATCCTCTAAAAAAAAAATAAAAAAAATGTTGTCATTACTAAATCATGATGTGCTAAATTTCTGTGCTTCTAAGATGCAAAAAAAAACCTGACTAGCATTACATTTGTACATTCCATGTAGCTGTTTGTGAATTGTTTTGCTATCCTATATTCTGCCACCTCAGGTTAAGTTGATGGATGGAGTCAAGCGCTAACTTGAAGGAAAAATGTCTATTGGCCCAATAGAAAAGTGCTGAATGTATTAAACAAAATGATCTTGAGAGTTGCGTTTTTGAGCATGCAGTTGTTCTTTATTTGCAGAAACTATATACCCCTTAGTATTTATGTACCGTAACCTTAGTCTGGCAATGGTCTGTCCTTTGACCCTGCACCTTTACATAAACCAAACTGTTTTTTATAGAAGAGGTATTCAGTTATTTTTGAAGGAGGAGAAAGTGTTCCCCTAGTCAAGATGAAATGTGTCTGCATGTTGTATTTGGATGCAATGTTTGCCAGGAAAACTAATGACCCACATCAATTATAGTGTTGAGCAGAATATGCCATATTCGATTTCGCGATATATCTCGAATATATATTCGAATATTCGAGATATATTCGCTAAATTCGAATATTCGTGATATTTTATCGAAATTAAATGATTGCGATTTTTCGCTATTGCGAATGCGAAAATAATTGTGATTTTTTGATAACTGCGGTAGGAGCACTCTGATTGGCTCAGAATATTCGTGATATTTTATCGAAATATCGCAACATGCGAATGCGATATTTATTGCGCAATTTCGAGAAATGCTGGAGGAGCACTCTGAACTCTGGCTCAGAATATTCGTGATATTTTACAATACAAAATAATTGCGAATATTCGGCAAATGCGGAAGGAGCACTCTGATTGGCTCAGAATATTCTTGATATTTTACAATACAAAATAATTGCGAATATTCGGCAAATGCGGAAGGAGCACTCTGATTGGCTCAGAATATTCTTGATATTTTACAATACAAAATAATTGCGAATATTCGGCAAATGCGGAAGGAGCACTCTGATTGGCTCAGAATATTCTTGATATTTTACAATACAAAATAATTGCGAATATTCGGCAAATGCAGAAGGAGCACTCTGATTGGCTCAGAATATTCGTGATATTTTACAATACAAAATAATTGCGAATATTCGGCAAATGCGGAAGGAGCACTCTGATTGGCTCAGAATATTCTTGATATTTTACAATACAAAATAATTGCGAATATTCGGCAAATGCGGAAGGAGCACTCTGATTGGCTCAGAATATTCTTGATATTTTACAATACAAAATAATTGCGAATATTCGGCAAATGCGGAAGGAGCACTCTGATTGGCTCAGAATATTCTTGATATTTTACAATACAAAATAATTGCGAATATTCGGCAAATGCAGAAGGAGCACTCTGATTGGCTCAGAATATTCGTGATATTTTACAATAGAAAATAAAAAGTGTTTTGCATTGGTGGTGATTCTTTACTCTATCCATCTGTCACAGCCGTTTGTCAATCAAACACCTTGAAGATTGAACACGTTCATGCTGCATGCTTTGGACTTTTTTTCACTTCACATATCAAAGACATTTTTATGAAAGATTATTTTTCTATTATTGGGACTATATTTCCTTATATATTTGTTTTACTGTGTATTTCACAAGTTATTTGCGCTTGCTTATTTTATAATTTGCCCACATGTCTTGTCACTAGACATATTTTTTATTCTTGTAGAGCGACTCCATTTTCTGTCTTGTATTAAATTATGTTGTATAACATTTTTGAGTTGCTGCTGTATTCTCCCCTTTTTTTAAGGTATGCGCAATTTTTTCCTTCTTACAAAAAAAAATAATATCAAACATACAAATATTCATAACAGAAACATACACAAAGCCCCCCCCTTTTGCATCAGAGACAATCAGAGTTCTCCTACCACAGTTATCGAAAATTCGCAATAATTTTCGCATTCGCAATAGCGAAAAATCGCAATTTATTTTTTTTCAATTTGGCAACATAAAAGGATCGCCTCAGCTTAGCTACTCGGCCCAGGGTCTCTAATCATACCAGCAATGCTTTTAGACGTCGATAGGATGTGATCTGTATTAAAAATCAAATTGAAAAAATGCGAATATTCGGAATTGCGAATATTCACCGTGAAATTCGAAATATAGCGCGATTTCTCGAATATGCTATATTCGAGTCGAATATTCGCAATGCGAATATTCGTGAGCAACACTAATCAATTAGGCCTAACAGGACACAGGGGTTTCTGTGTGAGTGTTCTCAAAGTTATAGGCCAGATTATAGCCTTATCCAACAGTGCACGCATCTAAATGCAGTGGAGCTAAAACCAAAATGAGCCAGTAGACACATTTATTATGTTGGTTTCTTAACCAATTTTGTCCCCACTGCAGTTTTATAATAAATTCCAGGTCAACTACTTATAGAGTAAAGATTTATAAATGCTGTACTTTTATTGCAGATTCTTATGTTTTTGTTCTTGTCTAGTATCACTGAGATATACCATATGAGTGTATTTGTTGAGATATTTCAGTCTGTATTGATTGGAAGGTTCAAATACTACAATCACAGAATCTGCCCCGTGTAATATTAAAAAGCATTGCCATTTTTTGATGTGCAGAATTGTCTCCGCTGATAAAACCTCCAATGGAACAAATAAGAAACATTTGACTGGAATATCATATTTCGTTTAAACACTTAAGGACCGCTGCACGACTATATATGTCGACAGAATGACACGGCTGGGCACATGGACGTATATATACGTCCTCTTTAACCTCCCTGGCGGTAAACCCGAGCGTGACTCGGGGTGGATTTTTTATGCTATTATCGGTATCCCCGAGTCACGCTCGGGGTGGATGTGCAGAGTGTGCAGCGGCGTGCAGCTGCTTACCTTCTCGCTGGATCCACAGGCAAGTTACTTACCTTGTCCCTGGATCCAGCGATGCATCCCCGCTGTGTGAGCGAGCAGGGATGCATCGCCATGTGCCGCCGATCTCCGTTCCCTGCGACGTTACGACGCACGGGGGCGGAGAACGGCACCAAATTCAAAAAAGTAATCAAACACCTTACATACAGTATACTGTAATCTATTACAGTACTGTATGTAAAAAATACACACCCCCCTTGTCCCTAGTGGTCTGCCCAGTGCCCTACATGTACATTTATATAATAAAAACTATTCTTTCTGCCTGAAAACTGTAGATTGTCCAAAAGTGTCCCTTTATGTCAAAAATGGTTTTAGAGCAGCTAGAAAACAGTGATGATAAATTATAATCACTTGCAGAATTGTGCGATAGCGATTTGTGGGGAAATTCGTCATAAAAAAATAAAAGTAATGACAGCGACAATTCTGCAACTGAGCAAATTTCAGTGATTTTGAGTTGATTACATTATTGAATCATTTTTATTATAATTATATTATATTATATTTGTTATAATTATTTATAATTATTTATTATATTATAATTTATAATTTTGTTTTTAAAAAAAAATTCATACCCGGGATGCCTACAAGACTCTTGTTTGGTCAGATTTAAGTGAGTTATTCCTAAAAATTACAGGCCTACAGTATAAAACGCCAAATTTCCTTGCAAAATAATTGTACCGCTTGTGATACGTAATTCCAGACAGAATCATACCGCCAGGGAGGTTAAGAGCCCAGCCGTGGTTCGAACCCGGTCCGAAGCTCTGTGACCGCGCCCGCAGGACCCGCGGACCCGATCACCGCCGGTGTCCCGCAATCGGGTCACAGGAGCTGAAGAACGGGGAGAGGTGAGTAAACAAACCTTCTCTTTTCTTCTCTGTGGCAGTGTCAGTGATCATCTGTTCCCTGATATAGGGAACGACGATCAGTGACGTCACACATCTAGCCCTGCCCCCCTACAGTAAGAAACACACATAAGGTCACACTTAACCCCTACAGCGACCCCCAGTGGTTAACCGCATTCACTGCCATTGTCATTTTCACAGTAATCAGTGCAGTTTTATAGCACTTTTCGCTGTGAAAATGACAATGGTCCCAAAAATGTGTCAAAGGTGTCCGATGTGTCCGCCATAATGTCGCAAGTCACGAAAAAAATCGCAGATCGCCGCCATTACTAGTAAAAAAAAAAAAAAAAATTCCATAAAACTATCCCCTATTTTGTAAACGCAATAAATTTTGCGCAAACCAAACGATAAACGCTTATTGCGATTTTTTTTACCAAAAATAGGTAGAAGAATACGTATCGGCCTAAACTGAGGGAAAAAAATGTTTTTTATATCTTTTTTGGGGATATTTATTATAGCAAAAGGTAAAAAATATAGATTTTTTTTCGAAATTGCCACTCTATTTTTGTTTATAGCGCAAAAAATTCAAAACGCAGAGGTGATCAAATACCACCAAAATAAATCTCTATTTGTGGGGAAAAAAAGAACGCCAATTTTGTTTGGGAACCACGTCGCACGACCGCGCAATTGTCAGTTAAATCGGCTCAGTGCCAAATCGCAAAAAGGGGCAAGGTCCTTAACCTGCATAATGATCCGGGTCTTAACTGGTTAATAGGCTCCATGAAATGCGCCGTAGACATCTGCACCTGTCATTATTGTAAATATCTCCTAAACCGTGGAGGTTTAAGAGATATTTCGGGCACCTACAGGTAGACCTTAATCTAGGCTTACCTGTAGGTAAAAGTGGTTGTAAAGTGTTTACAACCACTTTAAAACCCCTTTCCCACATACAGTATGTGGGCCGATGTGGTAGGTATATGTTAATATGCATTGCATTAAGGAAGTCCATTTATTTTAATGTGCTGTTAACACACCACCTCGGACACCACAATGTACAGCATTGTATTACTGTGCATGTAGCGCGCTTCAATTCAGGTGCATTGCCTAATAGCACCACAATATACTGCAACAAATACCTTTCCCTCTTGTCATTTGATGTTGGGAAATTTTTGAACTGTACTTTTGCTTTGAAATTACTCATTAGAAAAAAAAAAAATCCTCCCCATTCTACATAGCAGCTCTCTTCTGGGATTATCTGGAGGATCAACAGGTAACTGGATTTACTGGGGTACAACCAAACAAGGAAAATCTTTTAGTGAACATACCTTTTATTTGAATAAGAGAGATGATGGAATACTTGTATTACAGTAGCTCATAGGAATTCTCACCATTTGCTTTGCATACCTCTTCTGTATTAAAGCATAGAGAGTCATGAATAAAAAAAATCTAGCTTAAATAAGAAGTGGTATAGAAATTTTGAATTCTTATGCCCCGTACACACGGTTGGAATTTCCAACAAGAAAAGTCTGATGTGAGCTTTGGTCGGAAATTCTGACCATGTGTAGGCTCCATCGGACTTTTCCTGGTTCTCAGATTTTCCGATGGAAAAAATTCCAATTGGAAATTCCAATTGTCTGTAGCAATTCCGACACATGCTCAGAAACAATTTGACGCATGCTCGGAAGCATTGAACTTTCATTTACGGTTGTCGTGGTGTTGTATGTCACCATGTTTTTGACGGACGAAAGTTCAGAAAAAAGAGAGTTTGGTCAGCGGGACTTTAAATGAGGCCAATCACCATACGGAGTAAGCATATAAATTATACAGTATTGCTTAATTAGGTTCCAACACAAAAGGAGGGAGTTGGTTGAGGACTTACAATGAGAGGTGTATAACAAAAAGCAGTCTTAGCAAAGAGCATTTTATTATGCCTTGTAATATAATATAAAGCATACTGAATGCCAAAAATTGCATCCACAAAATCGCATGAACATGCTGCAAATTACATATGCATAATAACACCATGGTACTTGGCATATCGTGGAGTGAGGGCAAGTCCTGCACAACATGAACCACTGGAGGGGCTTGATAGTTTAATGAAAATATGGGAGTAAAACAGTATAAAAAACATAAAATCATCTGTATGAACATATGCTTTATATTATATTACAAGGCATAATAAAATGCTCTTTGCTAAGACTGCTTTTTGTTATACACCTCTCATTGTAAGTCCTTAACCAACTCCCTCCTTTTGTGTTGGAACCTAATTAAGCAATACTGTATACTTTATATGCTTACTCCGTATGATGATTGGCCTCATTTAAAGTCCCGCTGACCAAACTCTCTTTTTCCTGTTCAAAAATTGGGGATGGAGGCCATTTACCTATGGTGCCTTGGACCACATCATTTTTTCTCGACGAAAGTTCAGAGAACTTTTGTGTGACCGTGTGTATGCAAGCCAAGCTTGAGCGTTTTTTCCGACAGAAAATGCGATCATGTGTACGCGGCATAAATGAGCGTGCCACTTAGCTAAAAAGTAAAGGATCAGATAACCTCTAATAAAATCTACTGTATGTACATCGCTGTGCGTAATCATATTAGAATTTTGAGGAAAATAATTTAATTCATTTTGGAATGAAGCTGTAACATAACAAAATGTGGATAAGTGCTGCGCTGTGAATACTTTCCGAATGCACTGTAAATGAGTCACAAGAGTTACCATGGGTTTTTCGACTGTCCACCACTGGAGCCCAGTAGGTTAACAAAGACCATGGGGCAGATCCACAAAAGAATTACGCCGCTGTATCTATTGATACGCCAGCGTAATTTTAAATTTCCCGCGTCGTATCTTTGTTTTGTATCTTCAAAACAAGATACGACGGCATCTCGGGTCGTTCCGACAGGCGTACGTCTAAGTACGCCGTCGGATCTAAGATGCAATTTTTAGGCGGCCGCTAGGTGGCGTTTCCGTCGAATTCCGCGTTGAGTATGCAAATTAGCTAGTTACGGCGATCCACGAACGTACGTCCGGCCGGCGCATTTTTTTACGTTGTTTGCGTTCGGCTTTTTCCGGCGTATAGTTAAAGCTACTGTTATGAGGCGTACTCAATGTTAAGTATGGCCGTCGTTCCCGCGTAGAAATTTGAAATTTTTACGTTGTTTGCCTAAGTCGTTCGCGAATAGGGATTTGCGTAGAATGACATCACCGCCGGAAGCATTGGCTTGTTCCGGGTTAATTTCGAGAATGCGCACTGGGATACCCCCACGGACGACACATGCAGAGTTTAAAAAAAACGTTGTTTACGTCGGGTCACGACGTATTTACATAAAACACGCCCCCATCACAGAGATTTGAATGCCGCGCAATTACGCCGCCAAAGATACACTACGCCGCCGTAACTTACGGCGCGGATTCTTTGTGGATTTAAAAAAAAATATGTAAGTTGCGGCGGCGTAGTGTATCTTAGATACGCTACGCCCTGCTAAATACCGCCGCTGACTGTGGATCTACCCCCATATCTTTATGCCCAAAAACTGATCTATTGAGGCTCTTGCAGTGCTCATCACACTTATGCTGTATGTGCAAATAATTATCCAATTTTTATCAATGAGTTGGTTTTAGTTTAATGTAAATCCAATTTTCTTTTTCTAATTATGATTATAATAATCCTTTTAGATTACCGTTTACAGATATGCTGACAAGGGAAAGGCATTGTGGTTTAGAAGGGCGGTTTAGTGGTATTTTATTGAACCTATTGTCCCTTGGGCATATCCAGGCTTGATTAATTAAACTCTGGCTACTGGTGATGACACAGTACAGTGCGATACCACTTGTATTCCATATCTTTGACTTTTTAGCCTGATCCTATCCTTTTGTTTCCACCTTTTGCCTTCAAGCAATTAATCATTAATTTTAAAATAGTCTTATTGCAGCAAGTATTAGATTACGCCGATTTATCACTCAATACCAAGAATCCTCTGTTGGCACAACACGAGATTAAAACTTGTAAAAACATGCACTCTTCTTACAGTTTAAACCTCTTTTTCAACGGCTAAGTATAGAGATGCCACCCAACCCACATTTTTAACTTGATTAACCTGTACACACATCATCGCTTCCCAAAATCCCATTATGTTCTATCATCTCTCATTCCTCTCATCCAATACTTCATTTTTTTTTGGTGCAAGGTATAATTATCTTCAATTGAACTGGCATATGTTTATTTCAGTTAAATGATCGTGTGTGACATGATGTACCCTTCTTGACCTGAAAAGACCTAAGCACAAAATTTCAATAAAATATGCTCAAATGTGTTAAGTTCTATTTTTCGTAAATATCTAAAGTTAGTCATTGTTAATAATGTTAATGCACAACTTAAGATTCTTGTATGACAGTCTAAGCAAGTACCAAATCCTGTTACTATGTAATGCCCAAGCCTCTTACATAGTTACATTGTTAGTCAGGTTGAAAAAAGACACACACCCATTCAGTTTTGGGGTCAGCAACCTGTAGATTGCAATCTACCATTAGACCGTGGACAGGTGACTGATAGATCACGGTCTAGGCATGCTGACCCAACATTCCAGAGCATCAAACAGAGTGCAATGCAGAGGAATTTCTTGGAGGCAAGAGCCATATAAGCCGATGCCTCCTCTGTAGTGCCGGCTTCTGTCTCAAGTGGAATGATACCAACTGCACGCCATCTCTTATGCCGGCAAGTGGGCTCCAGAGTGGTGCCAGCAGAAAAAAAGAGATCTTTAGGTCAGTGTGAAGCAAAACACTGGGCATAATAGTATGGGTCTGCTTTCACATTGATGTGCTGCAGTTTACACACATTGCGGGTGCAGTGCAGAGTACCTGCAGCTTTCCTGTGGTTTTCTGCTCTTAACCATAGACTTCTATTATATATCCTGCTGTTTTACTACCCCCAACTTTATGTGTGAATAACCCCCAAGGGTGCCGCTGCCAAATGCAACTAAGGGTTCATTCAAAAGTGCAGCAAGCCTGAAAAATGATCCAAGTGTGTGTTGTCAGGTGGTGAGGAGGCAATATGTTGCCTCCTCACCACCTGATTTAAAACCACAATTGCCATGCAATTCATGTGCTCACAACATGGTAATACGGCAATTAGAGATTTGAATCAGGTCTGAGGGGGTGACACTGTACCCGGTGATCTTTGACTTCTCCCATGTTGTTCAGGTAGATCTCCACCTTTTTAAGGTTGCCTATCCTTGATGTTCAACCAAAAAAATACAATCCCATATACATAATTCTTCACCCACAGTTGATCCAAAGTTGATAAAGTAAATATGAGAGGCTTCTCCTCCAACTGAGCTAAGTTCTATATGTGTGTCTTGCATGCTCTCTCTCCCAGACACTGCAGCAAACAACGGGAGGGTTTCCGTAACAGAGTCAGTTCTGCTAATCCAGACAGCAGAAGGCAGGACTAATTGGGGCTAGGTGTTGATTATCATATTGCAGGCTTGTGTGACTAAGCAGTGACAGTGCTGATGGCAACATCTCTGCAACCTTTTTTTCTTTCCACTGTAGTGCAAGAAGGCACAGCTCACATTAGAGTGACAATTCTGCTCTTGAATTCAGGAGCAGTGCAGAATCATTGCCACACCATTACAGGAAGCTGCATTAGGTGGACCTAATGGGAAAGCTCAACAGTTCTTTATGGGACTTTGCAGAGGGCCTATGAGAAAACTGTACATGCACACGCACTTTTATAATGAAGTGCTTCAACACAATTTTTTTTAAATGGGAGGTCATAATTCTACTTTAATATTTCTGTTTATGGTCTACTTTTTTAAAAGGTTCCTCCCACTAATTAATTAATCCTTCCGATTCCTGCAGGACCCCCTGTGCCCAATTAAATCAATGTAAAAGTTCAGATACAGCACCACCTGCAAGAGAAGCGTGCTATTGTAGCACCATCTTCCAAATATAATACTCCTATATTCTAGTTTCAAGTGTAGAATTGTAGTCCACTGAATAAACATAAACATAGAAGGGCCCCTGGGTTATTGAAGGAAGAGTCAGTGACACTTATAAAATATGAATTTAGCCTTGAAATTTTTTTTAAAACAATGTTAAAGTGGGACTTTATGCCAAAATTTAACATGGGCATATAGAAAGGATTTATGTCTTGTTCAAAAGTTTTTAATTTAAATTTAAAAAATATCGAATGACAAGTACAGTATATCTGACAAAATTAATAGAATATAACACTGAAGTACAGATGATGCAAAAACAAATGTTACATTATGTTTACAACCAATGGGAATACATTCAATTTATAATAGACTTCAGTTTTCTTAGTGTTAAAAAAATGAATGATGAATACTCCATATAGTAGTAAGATATTAAATAATCTTAAGTGTAAATTTTTTTACAAGTAAAGAGTTTAAAATCTCAATAAACTGGAGTAGATATGAATATATTTAAAGATTTGAATTAACTAAACCTTGACCATAACTTCAATTATGTATTAATAGCAAATACTGTATTGTAAAAAAACAATGAGTTGAGAAAGAAAGTAGTTCTTGAAGGAACAAGGGGAAAGAATATGATAAGAGGAAATGAGGGCAAATGGGGAGGGAAGACGACAGAATTTCGAAGGCAAATTTTGTGTATACATTTGGTTGTTGAGAATTCATGAAAGAGTATCAATCACCATGACTAGAGTACTCGATTATCAAAATTGTCTGGCATATAATATTTAATCCATGGTTTCCAAATGCTGTCAAACGTCTTCATAGTATTTGTATTTAACGCAACCATTTTAGCATGTATAAAAGATTGATTCATTCTAAGTTTGGTTTCTGCCAAGTTCACAACAGGTGTTTTCCATGCGTTAGCTATTATCTGCTTTGCGGCTATCAGGAATGTAAGAAATAGTTTAAATTATTTCTGAGTAAGGGAAACTGGTTTTAAATTGAGAAGAGCTGACATTCGGTCTGGTAGAACAGGACGGTCAAATCATTTCGTAGCTATCAGAAAGACCTTTTCCTAAAATTTGTGCACGATTGGACACTGCCACCAAATGTGCATGTATGTACCTTGTTCCGGGACAGCTGCGAAAGCAGAGGCCTGAGTTGTCTATTGCAAATTTGACTATTCTGGCAGGAACCAAGTACCATCGTGTAAGTACCTTATATGATATCTCAACTGCCAATATGTTTTCAAAAGAAGAATTAGTATTAGACCAGATATTAGACCAAATCTCGGCATACATTTTTACAATCAAGACCTTTTTCACACTTAGCAACATATTTAGGTAAAATTGTATTTGATTTAGTGATCAATTGGGAATAGATTATTGAAATGTGACCTTTATCATGTGGTTCTTTTAAGACAAATATTTTCAAATTGAGAAATAGTATGTAAGTTATCACTAGAATTGAGGAGGGGAGCATAAAAATATTTGATTTAAAGATATCTGAATATTGCAGATTGGGGGAGCCCAAAGGTCTCGCATTGTTCTGGGAAAGGTCGTATTGAGGTTGTTGAGGTTATATTATATAAACATTTAATGCCAGCCTTGGACCAGGCTTTAAAAGTTCTGGGAGATATCCAAGCTGGATAAAAGGCTGGATTTTTTGGAAAAGAAAGAAGCGGGTTGTGTGAAGATTGTAGACCATATGGGATTTTATGTCTGTCCCAAATAGATAAGGAATGCTTGGAAATTGGATTCATTAAAGCTTTACGATCTGAAGGGCGTAACCATAAAATATTATTTATAGGAAGAGGATTACAGTCTATTGCTTCAATAAATACCCACAGAGAAATCTCTGTAGTCAAATGATATTTTGATAATTGTGCCATTTGAGCTGCTTTATAATAAGAGATAGGAATTTTAATGCAGAAGAGACATGCTTCATTTCTTCTGCATTAAAGTTACTGATCTGCTTGTCTGCCCATATACAGCGAGCTGCACACACACAGCTCACTGCACAAATTCAGCAATGCAGAATCTGACTGAACTCCCGGGCATGATGTCATCTCTGCCCAGCCAGTAAAAGCGCCCTGCAATGGAGACCTGGAAGCCGGTCACCAAGGCAGGGATCTCTGGGACGCCGCATCGCTGGAGCCGAGGTGAGTATAGTTCCAATTTAATATTTCCTTATGGACAACAAACATTTTGCTACCAAAACTGTTTTATTTTGCTATTGTATATCAAATATATATACCGTATTTATCGCGGTATAATGCGCTCCCGCATTGCCGACCTCATTACCAGCTATGGTCTAGGCTGCCAGATCTATGCGGATGACACACAGATCTTGGCAGACCTTGCAAGTGGACCTAATATGCCTGAGCAGCTGAATAAGGGATTATCTAACATCCAACAATGGATGGACTCAAACAGGCTAGGCCTTAACGCCGACAAAACTGAGCTTTTGCTGATTGGCCCACAGGCCAACTCTACCTTTTTACCTGCCTGGCCATCCTCGTTTGGCCCTGCCCCAACTCCAGCTAAGCAGGTAAAAAACCTGGGTATAATTTTTGATGCTGAATTAAGCTTCGTACCTCACGCAAAATATTGCATAAAATCAGCCAACTATTATCTGCAATTATTACGGAAAATTAAGAATCTCTTCACTCAGCACAACCGTATGATCTTAGTTCATGGACTTATCCACTCTAGGTTAGATTGTTCTAATGTTTTCTTTCTAGGGCTCCCACAGAAGTGGATAAAACGATTGCAGATTGCACGGAATCATGCTGCAAGACTAGTCACAAACTGCCCAAGGCGGAATCACATCTCCCCGGTGCTTAAGAATCTACACTGGCTCCCGATAGCAAAACGGGTTGAGTTCAAGGCACTCTGTCTGGTGTTTCGGGCTTCGCTCGACTGACGCCCTGTTAGCAATTATTAAATCTAGTCGATCAGCTTCAAAAGGTGGCCGCCGGCTCCAAACACTGGGGAACTCTCTTTGGAACCAGCTCCCTCATCAGCTCCGAGCATCCTCCTCCTTGATGGCCTTCCGTAAGGGCTTGAAAACACTTATTTTTTCACAAGCCTACAGATAGAGACTTGGCCTTCCAAGCCCTCAGCAGGACGCTGCCTTAATCCCAGGCTGCGGTCCATGGTCAGGGAGTAGGGATAGGCTTTTTGTGCCCTGACACCCCCCCTTCTTTTTATATTTCTGTTTATTTCTTGTCTGTTCCCCTTTTTTACTTAGATGTCCTAGTTTCTTCTTTTTGCTCTTGGGAACTGGATACCCCCAGCTTGTTGGTAAGCGCTTAGACGTGAGTTTCACCACGCACCCCTAAATTTGCCCCCAATCCTGTGGAAAAATTTTTTTTTGTACTTACAGTTTTGGTGTCTTGCGTGGCGTCCATCGGCGGCCTCGTCGGGTCCGGCATTTTCGTCTGCGGCTTCGGGTGTCCTCTTCGTCGGGTCCGGCGTCCTTCTGCGGCTTCAGGTGTTCTCTTCGTCGGGTCTGGCGTCCTTCTGCGGCTTCGGGCGTCCTTCTGCGGCTTCGGGTGTCTTCTTCGTCGGGTCCGGCGTCCTTCTGCGGCGTCCTCGCGTCCTCCCCGATCGTTTCCCGCGCCGAATTTGAATACTGCGCCGACATATACAGAGCGCAGTACACTCGTGTATTGTCGGCAATGCTCGGCTACCCGCGCTGACGTCCTGTACGTCCAGGACGTGAGCGCGGAAGGAGCCGAGACTGCCCGACTATACCCGAGTGTACTGCGCTCGGTATATGTCGGTGCAGTATTCAAAACTCGGCGCGGGAAAGCGGGTATCGGCGTATACCGCGCCCCCACGATTTTGCCCTGATTTTCGCCGATAAATACGGTATATTTTTTATAATCCAGAACAAAACTCTTTTTTTTTTTTATTGTAAACTGTACAAAACTGCTCAAGGTCAATGCAGGCAGTGTGACAAAATTCCAAAAATTCTAAAAATAACACCATGTATTTCAGATTAAAGAAAAAACCTTGGTGTAGGCTTTATAATAATTAATCATAATTGCATTTTTCAAATAACTGAAATGTTCTGTTCTGCTGACAGATTATGGTTATTTGGAAATAAATAAGCTTTTGCTTAGGCAAATCTTTTTTTTATTTTTATGTTTTTTTTTTTTTTGTTTATAAGTTTTAAGTCATAGTAAATATTAATAAAAATGTTAGAAGGCCATTCAAATGTAGTTTTTATTTTTGTCTTAAGCAAAAACAAAAATCTGTTTTAAAAAACATCATTCTGATTCTTAAATAATGTCTAATTGTAAACTTTTGTCACTGCTGATTGATTGCATCTTTTAGTTGTTAAAGCATAGATTGCAAAACTATACTGTATAAGCAGAGGATACTTTCATGGAAAAAAATTCAAAACAATTGGTAGATAGAGTGATATAACTAACAATTTACAGTAAAATTGAGCTTGGCAACACTTACTCCAGCCCCAGAGACATTCTGTTGGTCTCCTTTAGCAGAACTAATAGGGAGATGGCAAATCTGGACCTTTACAGAAAATGTTCCACCCACAGCTTTTTTTTTCTGTACAGAGCTAAACTCTGTCCAAATATTTAGGATTCAGCATAAAATTAGCATTTTTTACATTATTTTTCATACTTCGAGTATGCATTTTCATACAGAAGTGCAGGGTAGAGAGGAAGGTATTCAGATTAACCACTGGCAAGGGTGTGCCTGGTATTAAACTGACACTCATTTTTTTTATCAGAATAAATTTAGGAAAGTTGGGACAGCCTGCTTACTCGCTTGAAATGAAACTATTGTCACATTAAATGTTATCAACTGTTATGTTGTTTGTTTGCAAGTATGTTTCCAGTGTTTTTCTATAATTCTTTACTGAATATTATTGCTTGGTCAGAATGATTATATTAATAAATGATGGCTATGCTTTCCAAAGAGAGGCATGCAAATATGGAATTTCTTGAAAAACCTTTCCATATTTTTCTTCCTGGTTTAGATAGCTATGTTGCTGCTTTTTAAGTGCCAAGACCATGAAGTAATCTGAAATCCTATTAATCTTGCTTCAAGGAGCCTGACAAGTTTAATGGGAAAATCCGATAAGTATCAGTCTGTGAGGATGGGAGTGGACTTTAATGTAAATACTTTTTTCCTGAATAGCCATAATGAAAACATGGCTGCTGAAACCGCTCCTCCGTAAAAAAAACAAATATATCAGGCTTTGCAATTCATGTTTCATACATTTCATGTCATTGAAAACGATGTGTTTTGTTAAGGAAAGAATAGTATGCAGTTTTAGGGAAAATATGCTTAGACTTCTACAGACACTGATCCATGGTCAGGGAGCAGCACAGATTCATTAGCTGAGTAAGTGTTTTATTATATTACTCTTGATTGGCAGGGCACACGTCTGAAGGATTAGGAGCAACTTCCTATTAGCCAGCCAGGCAGAATTGATAAGAGAGAGGAATCCAGACCATCTGTAAATGAGACATTATTATTGTAAAGCCAACCACACTATTGTATTTTTTTTTTTCTGTTCAACCAGCGTGCTGAAAAAAAATTGATTCCTCCAACCACACAAAAGAGATGGATAGAGAAGTCCCCCCTGCCAAGACATTGTATTCTGACAGCAGCTTCCCCTACTGTCATTAAACACTGATCAGTGGGTGCAGCTGCTTATTTATAAGTTTCCAACTCGTCCATGTGACAGAAGTCAATTATCCCTGCTGAACCAGATGCATTTCAATCAGTGTATGACCAGCATAACCCTCTAGTCTACATGGCTCCATCAGTTTTGCAAAGTAATTTAAATGTTTAAGAGCAATACCCTGACGCAAGCAGCGCACAGCAGGGGTCCGGTTCATGCTGGTTCACTGGCTCAGGTCAGCTTCAGCCCGAATAAAACGCACCAAAAAAGGCACGCATTTTACAGCACACCGCACTGGACCCGATGCAGATATATGTGAACCGGCTCCATAGGGAGCTAGTCACATGTTCCTGCTTTGCGAATTGAATGCGGGGAAACGCGCATTCAATTTGCATAGGTGTGAACCCGGCCTAAAGGCTTAAGCCGGATACACACTACAGTTTTTTTTGGATTGCACAAAAAAAACTGTCAGCTCCAGACGGAGCCGCTGTACTAACCTTGCAAGGTTAGTCCAGCAATCTCCCCAGCTGAGCTGTTGTGTTCTGACAAAGGGATGGCCCCTCCATCAGAACGCTCCGATCAGTGCTCTCTGCCATTGGCTGAGCGTGCTGATCGGGAGTTGGTCGGCTGCTGGTTTTCCAGCATGCACGTCTGACATACACACGGGCAAAATAGCAGGCATTTTTTTTTAACTGGCAAATGTCTTCCGACATTCTGCCCGTGTGCACGGGGCTTACGTTTTGAATAGAGTGGAGAAAGATTATAACAGCTGTCAGGCCTCGTACACACGGCCGAGAAACTCGACGAGCAAAACACATCGTTTTGCTCGTAGAGTTCCTTGTGAAGCCGCCGAGGATCTCGGTGAGCCAACTTTTCCCATTGCCGTCGGGGAAAAAGAAGACATGCTTTCTTTTTGGCCCGACGAGATCCTCGGCGGTTTCCTCGTTGAAAAGTGTACACACGACCGGTTTCCTCTGCAAAAAAAAATAACAGCAAGCTTCTTGCTGTTTTTTGCCGAGAAACTCGGCTGTGTGTACGAGGCCTTAGTTTTACCCAGCAAGGAGATTTGCTTTCTCTATTTGTCCTTTTTACCTTTAAAGGGGTTGTAAAGGTTTGTTTTTTATTTTCTAAATAGGTTCCTTTAAGCTAGTGCATTGTTGGTTCACTAACCTTTTCCTTCAATTTCCCTTCTAAATGTTTTTTTCTTTGTTTTCTTTGTCTGAATTTCTCACTTCCTGTCCCTCCTCAGTAAGCTGTTCTGGCTGACTAACCCCAAGCTGATGATGGGGAAAAGCTTACTGAGGAGAAACAGGAAGTGAGAAATTCAGACAAATAAAAAAATCATTTAGAAGGGAAATCGAAGAAAAAGGTAAGTGAACCAACAATGCACTAGCTTAAAGGAACCTATTTAGAAAATAAAAAACAAACCTTTACAACCCCTTTAACACTGGAAGTGAAAGTAAAATGAAATCTTGGGTTGATTTTTTTTTTTTTTACAGAGGTTATAACCCTCCCTTATACTCTATTCAAAATGGGGGGAAACAATTTGCCTTTAGTTCTACTTTAGGTGATTATGGTTTCATCTTTTTATGAGGTTTTTGCGAACATTTACAATAATAAGTAAACAATCTAAATTTTTTTGGGTGCATCAACCCCGTGGTCTCTAAGAAGATCAGTTGTCCATTGTTCCCACTTGGAATGGTCCTTAAAAATGTGCAAATATAAGAAATTTACAGTGATGAAAATAAGTATTTGAACACCCTGCTATTTTGCAAGTTCTCTCACTTGGAAATAATGGAGGGGTCTGAAATTGTTATCGTAGGTGCATGTCCACTGTGAGAGACATAATCAAAAAAAAAAAATCCAGAAATCACAATGTATGATTTTTTTTAACTATTTATTTGTGTGATACAGCTGCAAATAAGTATTTGAACACCTGAGAAAAACAATGTTAATATTTGGTACATTAGCCTTTGTTTGCAATTACAGAGGTCAAACGTTTCTTGTAGTTTTTCACCAGGTTTGCAAACACTGGAGGAGGGATTTTGGCCCACTCCTCCACACAGATCTTCTCTAGATCAGTCAGGTTTCTGGGCTGTCGCAGAGAAACACGGAGTTTGAGCTCCCTCCAAAGATTCTCTATTGGGTTTAGGTCTGGAGACTGGCTAGGCCACGCCAGAACCTTGATATGCTTCTTACAGAGCCACTCCTTGGTTATCCTGGCTGTGTGCTTCGGGTCATTGTCATGTTGGAAGACCCAGCCTCGACCCATCTTCAAAGCTCTAACTGAGGGAAGGAGGTTGTTGCCCAAAATCTTGCAATACATGGCCCCGGTCATCCTCTCCTTAATACAGTGCAGTCGCCCTGTCCCATGTGCAGAAAAACACCCCCAAAGCATGATGCTACCACCCCCATGCTTCACAGTAGGGGTGGTGTTCTTGGGATGGTACTCATCATTCTTCTTCCTCCAAACACGGTTAGTGGAATTATGACCAAAAAGTTCTATTTTGGTCTCATCTGACCACATGACTTTCTCCCATGACTCCTCTGGATCATCCAAATGGTCATTGGCAAACTTAAGACGGGCCTTGACATGTGCTGATTTAAGCAGGGGAACCTTCCGTGCCATGCATGATTTCAAACCATGACGTCTTAGTGTATTACCAACAGTAACCTTGGAAACGGTGGTCCCAGCTCTTTTCAGGTCATTGACCAGCTCCTCCCGTGTAGTCCTGGGCTGATTTCTCACCTTTCTTAGGATCATTGAGACCCCACAAGGTGAGATTTTGCATGGAGCCCCAGTCCGAGGGAAATTGACAGTCATGTTTAGCTTCTTCCATTTTCTAATGATTGCTCCAACAGTGGACCTTTTTTCACCAAGCTGCTTGGCAATTTCCCCGTAGCCCTTTCCAGCCTTGTGGAGGTGTACAATTTTGTCTCTAGTGTCTTTGGACAGCTCTTTGGTCTTGGCCATGTTAGTAGTTCGATTCTTACTGATTGTATGGGGTGGACAGGTGTCTTTATGCAGCTAATGACCTCAAACAGGTGCATCTAATTTAGGATAATAAATGGAGTGGAGGTGGACATTTTAAAGGCAGACTAACAGGTCTTTGAGGGTCAGAATTCTAGCTGAAAGACAGGTGTTCAAATACTTATTTGCAGCTGTATCATACAAATAAATAGTTAAAAAATCATAAATTGTGATTTCTGGAAAAAAAAAATTGATTATGTCTCTCACAGTGGACATGCACCTACGATGACAATTTCAGACCCCTCCATGATTTCCAAGTGGGAGAACTTGCAAAATAGCAGGGTGTTCAAATACTTATTATCCTCACTGTACATATAGTGCTTTTCATTTTTATGGATTTTACAAAAATATCTTTGCTTTGTCTTGCAGATTGCTGATTTTGGACTCTCTAATCTCTATCATAAAGACAAATTTCTGCAGACATTTTGTGGAAGTCCACTTTATGCATCGCCAGAGATTGTAAATGGGAGACCGTATCGAGGTCCTGAGGTAAAGTATATATGCTTTATTGTTTTGCATTGTAGGTTAGGTGTGTGATGTGGATGGTTGGTTGTCTTGTTGTATTATCTCAAAAACCTTTGAGTTAACATTACTGAAGCACTGGGCTTCTTACATCAGTTGGTGTAAGATGTTTCCAATGTTCTACAGGTAAGCTGCGCATTTATACATTTTGAATATAGCCTCAGATATAATTTTTAGATAATAATAAAATGTACCATCATCCAGAATTGGTTAGAGAAAAGGGGGGGACCGAGGAGTGGAGAGGTGGCGGCTGCTAGTACCGTAAACTCACACCAACTAACACCCAGACCAAATGTATGAATGGACTTTCTCGGTTCTGATAACACAAATCAATGTGATAAAAAATTAATTTATTATACATAAAATTATACAGATTTAAATAACAGAACTAGGACAAGCAACCTCACTTAAGATACAGTGATGAAATTAACAATGGAGAGCTGTGGCGTATCTAGAAGTGTGAGGTGAAGTCATAGAAAGACCTCTACCGGTTTTGCGGATAACCGCTTCTTCAGGAGGTAGTCTGTACAACAGATGACAACATATCAAAAACTAGCAAGGCATAAAAATAATAAACTTTAGGAGGTCAAGATGTGCAAATGAACAGAGATCTGCTTACCAGGGGTCGAGGACCATGGTGGAGCTCGCTGATTAGGCCCCCCGTGAAGATTATCTTCTGGTGATCCCTCACATCCTTTTCTATGCACGCAGTGTCCCATCACTGTTGCATTGGTTTACCATTTATTCTAAAATATTACCATTATCATTCCATCAGAGTAATACTCGTTTTTTGCCCGGCGTTTTATGGGAAGTTTTCGAGCGCCTCAGTGTGAAAAGGGTCTTAACCACTTTAATACCAGGCATTTTCCCCACTTCCTTCCCAGGCCAATTTTCAGCTTTCAGCGCTGTTGCACTTTAAATGACAATTACGTGGTCATGCAACACTGTACCCAAACAAATTTTTTATCAGTTTGTTCCCACAAATAGAGATTTCTTTTGGTGTTTTTTGATTAGTGCTAGGGTTCTTATTTTTTGCGCAAGTAAAAAAAAGTCCGAAAATTTTGAAAAAAAAAAGTTTTTCTTTGTTTCTGGTATATTTTTTGTAAATATGTATGTTTTCTCCTTCACTGATGAGCACTGATGAGGCTGCACTGACGAGTACTGATAAGGCAGCACTGATGGGCACTCAGGAATTGCACAGGCACACGCAGGTACTTTTGTACCATGTAATCTGGTGCTGGCAAATTCACTGTATTTTCAACCTGCGTTTGGGGTGTTACGTTTAACACATTGACACCCGCTGCAGATCGCGTGGAATGTTTCCTGCACCACCTTTTGGTGTGAACAGGGCCTTAAAGTGTAAGTTCACCTTTTACAGAAAAATCTGTAAGGTGAACTTACACAGGGCCCCCTCCTTGCCCCCCCCCCTGTTTAATGTGCCAACTTGCTTGGGCTTCAAACACAAGTTGAAATCCCTACTTTATTGAGAGAAACTCGACATGGAACTATTTAATTTGATCTCTCCAACACTTCACAAATAAATATGAAGCATTGATTGACTCCAACCTACCCAACTTGGAAAAAGACACGCTGATGTTTTCCTTCCAATTCAAATACAATGCATGAAAGAAAAAATCTTGAGCCTTTACAACCACTTTAAGATTGCATGAATTGGGATTATTTCATTTGAAACTTAAAATGTTTAAAAGTATTTTAATTTAGACGTATAAATATATAAAGTTGATTTTAAAGGTTTGGAAGATTGAGCTTTTACGCCAATGATCTTCATATGCCTGTTTGCCTGATTTTACCAGCTTCGCTGGAATTAGTTTTAATAATGTGTTCCTCAAAAATAGGTTTACTATAATCAAAACAAAAATTAGTACATAAAATAAAATATTCCTTCTCGTAAGGTCTACCTCCATTGCTAGGAATTCATTGTTATAACCTTCCAGCCTGTCTGAGGCTGGTTCAGGGTTTGTCATCTCTAATGCTCGTTCCTCACCTTTGAACACAGCGCTTCATCAAACAGAGTGAGAAAAACTGAGAAAATGGTCAGTCAGCAGAGTTTCTGACTTTAGCTCTGTACATGTTCCAGGCAGACATTTTTCTCTACGCACAGACTTATCCTTAGCTCAGTGCAAGCACTATATTGAAACTTGAGAAAGGATGATAAACATTGCACTGGCCCTGGGCAGGGAATTGGAAGACTTGACTAACAATAGAGAAACTTGAGGCAATAGACTTTGTTTATTCAAAAGCTGATGTAGAGTGGAGGAATTCATTTTTTTAAATGTACTTATCAATTGTGCTGTGGATCATCCTACCACAGTAATGGCAAAGTCAGTAATGCCATTTAAAAAATAATTGGATGATTTTCTAATTGTTGGTATGCATAGGTATGCTTACTAAAATATAGATGCACTGTATATTTTAATGCAGGAATTTAGGCCAACTTTTTGTATGCAGTAAGAAACTATTTTTTTTCCTTATTTAAGCAAAATTGGCCACAGGTGTTCAAGAAGTTTTGTTTTGCAGTCTCCTAGACCGAAACTGACGGTGCTTTTGAAATGTTAAACTTAATAGACTTGTTCTCTTTTCCAGCCTAGTTACTAAGTAACTATAAGCCTAATGTGTTTAGCTTCAACAGCTCAAGGCTATATAAGTGTAAGCAAATGGCTATAAACAGCTGAAATGCATGTTTTGTGAATTGTCTTGCCTGCCAAAAAATCCTCAATTTTTGTTAAGTCGGTTTTCTAATCCAGGCACCTTTGCCAGATACTATACATGTGGGGTTGATTTACTAAAGGAGTACAGAGCAAGTTAACTTTGCAAATGGAAATTTTACTTAGCTTAGTAAATTAGGTAAAACTTAGTGAAAATTCACTTTGTAAAGCATACCCTATCATGTTCAAGAAAATGGGGTGAAATTCGATTTTTGCTTAACCTGATTGAATGAAGTCAGCACAGCTTAAATTAATTTGCTCTGAGATGAGTGAATTTTTACTTTGCAACTGCTTCAGTAAATCAATCTTAATGTCATGGCCACTCATTTTTTTTTTTTTTTTGTAGTCAAATTGATAGCTTGCTCAAGACTGGATGAGGAAGAAACAGTAGTTCACTGATGATGTGATCTTTGTGCTCTTTCCTCCATTTGGCAAACTCCAGATGTTGGATCACAGCACTGTACAAAACCATAAAGTCTGATTGGCATACAGTGAAGTCCCTTCCTCTCCAAGTTTAAATGCTGATGTGCCGGGCAGTAAATAGTAATAGTTTGAAGAGAGATTTCATTTTTTTTAGAATGAATGCTACAAAAAATACTGGTTTAAAGGGCACCCTTTTATATCTGTGTGAATTTCAGGCAGATTTAAAGACACCTCATAATGCAGTTATATAGCATTAAAAAATAATACAATTTACTTTAAAATGCTAATTGTGTAGGTACCTATATTTTTAATTCAAGCTCTTATTGTAATTCCTCGTATAGCAACACATACAGAAGGAATGGCAGCACTCTTTTCAAGTCAGTCAGTTTTAGTGCACATGTGATTGACAGAAGTAAGGACAAAACAAGCTGGGGTATAAGCTTATGATTATGTTGTTACTCCTTCATTTGCCAGTCAGCAGGCTGGGCTGTTTTTTTACCAGTGTTCTTGATGAAGCTGTGCTGCTGCAGTGGAGGTAGTAAATCTGTTCTGCCTGGCTTGCTTGGTCACAAAACTAGGTACAGAAATAAAAGTCCTTTTGTCTTTTTGGCAGTATATAGTTCAAGCTTGATTGTTATCTGAGGCTTTGCTTTAAAATATGCACCTCTTAGTTATAACATTATGACAGCTGACAGGTTAAGTGAATAAGATTGATAATCTTGTTGCAATGGCACCTGAAAGTGGGTGGGCCAAGGAAGGAAAACCAGCAACTGGGTCATGGGCGGCCAATACTTTTTATGCCCGTTGGGAACAAAGGCTGGCCTTTGTAGTTTGATCTAATAGAATAGCTAATGTAGCTCAAATTGCTGAAAAATGTAATGCTTGTTCCAATAGAAAAATATCAGAACACACAGTGCATCACAGTTTGTTGTGTATAGGACTGCATAGCTGCAAGACCAGACAGGTTCAGCCCATGCTGACCCATGTCCACAGCCACAAGTGCCTACAATGGGCACGCAAGCATCCAAACTGGACCATCGAGCAATAGAAGAAGGTGGCCTGGTCTGATGAATCAGATGGCCAGGTGTGTATCGTCGCTTACCTGGGGAAGAAATGGTACCAGGACGCCCTGTGGGTAAAAGACAAGCCAGTGAATGCTTAAAAGATCTACTACTGACTACTGACTGCTTGGTGCCAGATAACCACATAATACCCTCAATGCCTTGATGGGTCAGGGCTGTTTTCGTGGCAAAAGTGGAATCTACTCAATATAAGGTCAAAATGTTATGGTGGATGGTTTTGATTTGTATATGTTTTAAGCTAAAACACTTGTTTTATGCCAATGGCAATACATGGTTTTATATCCATGAAATGTGTTATTTTCTGTGTTACAGGTCGACAGCTGGGCACTTGGTGTACTTTTGTATACTCTGGTTTATGGAACAATGCCTTTTGATGGTTTCGATCACAAAAATCTAATTAGGCAAATAAGCAGTGGAGAATACAAAGAACCAACACAACCGTCAGGTAATAATTATGCAAGAACTATATAATTCTATACAAACAAATAGCCATCTTTCTTGAGGTGATTTTACCAGTCGTTTAGTAGATATTTATTTTGAACACCCTGGAAAATGAGAAATGGCTGAGTTCAGGTATAGTATGCATATTTTCGAGAGTTATTATAAAAAAAATTCCAGTGTTAAGTCTTATCCTCATGTTAGGGCAAGTACCTAGAGATGCCTGCACATATCCTGTGGCTTCACTGTATCTATGATAAACATCAGTTGAAGTTGGCTGTAATCAGGGGAATGCATTGCTCATGCCCAGGTAACCGCATTTCCACAGGGAAGTAGGTGTTAGGTTACCTTTGGGTTTTGTCAAACATATACATAGAGTAAGATATAAGATAATCGTTTTGTTTAAGTCATATGTTCCATAGTAAATTATTACCATTATTTAGCTTCATTTCATGCCAATAACATTATACAGTAGTATAGATTAAAGAACAAAACTCTCGATAGAACACAGTCCAGAGCTTTGTAGTCAAATCAGACGTCCTGCTCAAGGACGCATGAATCACAGTTAGATATTTCAGGGAGTGTGAGTGAGCTGGCCAAGCTGTGCCTGTCAATTGAACAATACGTTTTCCCTGGTGTTTGTCAATAATCCCTGAACATATATGACATGCATGTCCCTATCACTATTTTCTGTCAACACTACCTATACATATGCACCATCCACTATTCAGTAGCAAATTGTCCAAATGGCAATTCTCCATACATATGGTACATATGCTGAGCAGCACAATTTCAATTACTGCAGTCTGTCAAATCTTCTTTTCCATATCTACCAGCTGCTGTTCATTAGTGCAATATTCTTGTCACTGCTGCTAGCACATTTAATGTCCATTACTCTGGAGTGCATTGTCACTTTCACTGTTGTCTGTCACCACTGTTTATGAATATATACTATCCACTGCTAAGCAACACAATATTCCTATCCAAACTGTCAGTGTATCCTATACATATTTACTATCTGCTGCTTAGTAATGCAGTTTCCTTGTTTCTTTTTCCATCAGCACTTCCTATACATTTGTAACACGTACAGCCCAGCCATGTTATATCCCAGTCACTGCTGACAACACTTCCTATACACATACAACAATCACTGCTCAATAGCACATTGATTGTCCTGGCCCCTGCTGTCTGATACTACAACTGACCGTATGTTCAATTTGGAGTTTAGCATATCAATGTCACTGCTACCAGCACTGTCTGGGCATGCTCTAAAACAGCCATGTTACATTAAAAAATAAATTAAATTAGACACCTAAATAAATCTTGAAACATAAATGCCTCCATTCTTTTTGTGATACTCGCTTCAATTAAAATACCATCTATTTCTGACCAGTAAATCCGATAAAAACATCTGTTAATGATTTCAAGCTACATTGACAAATATTGAATTCCTCTCCAATTTACAACAATGCACCTGATGGAAATCTCCTCTTCCTATCCCCACCCCTTTTTCACCTAATGTGACACCCCCCCCCCCCCCCATGTTATTCATCTGCGCTTTGATTCTTTCACTTGGTCTAAAAATTGTGGCCGCCAGTAAACTACTTGTCCCAGACATGTATGCACTTCTTGTTATACATTCTCTCTCTAAATTTAGCCCCTAATCTATATTGATTATTTGTTCGCTTTTGTCCTTTGTATCACCACACACACCGGATTTTAGTAAGATTCCCAATCCCTCCTGTGTCTGGAGAGGCCTGAAGTTGCCCATAGTCTAGTTGAAGTTTGGCTGGTTCAGCTAAAACCAACCACATTTCGATCCATTTACGGGCAAGCTAGTTGTGTTGAAGTCGATCTATCGTTCGACTGCAGTACTACCAGTGTGTTTTTTTTTAACTGCTTGTGGCTATATCTGCCAGCAGTGATGATTGTATTCTGACAGTGGGGAAGCCTCCCACTGTTAGAATATGAGAACTCTGCGGGAGGGATTCCTGCATTAATACTGACTATATTGATGGGGTAATTGAGCAATTTTTTCTTCTTCAACCTATGATTGATGGAAAGAAAATTGTATAATCTATAGCCAGCCTTACTTTTGTTATTAGGTCAATAAAACAAAAAGCCATTAACAGAACGTGTCTGTGTATTTGAAAAGCTATTATTTATATGTTCCTAAAATGTGTTTTCAGATGCTCGAGGACTAATCAGATGGATGTTGATGGTTAATCCTGAGCGTCGAGCAAACATTGAAGATATTGCAAACCACTGGTGGGTTAACTGGAGCTACAAAAGTAGTGTATGTGACTGTGATGTCTTAAAGGACTCAGAATCTCCATTGCTTGCTAGATTCATCAACTGGCATCACCGTTCAACCAGCCGGCAGCTTGAGGCTGAAAACAAAAGCAAGTGCCTTTTAAAGCCATCTGAAGTATCACTTGAGCGGCAGAGATCTCTGAAGAAATCTAAGAAGGGAAATTACATTACACAGTCTTTGCAGGATGGCTCTGAAGAGACCACCATATCAAAGAGACCTAAAAGTATCCTGAAGAAAAGAAGCAATAGTGAGCATCGGAGCCACAGTGCTAGTTTTATTGAGGGAGTTATTAGTCCTGTATTGTCGCCTACCTACAAAACTGAAAGTGATAAAGGGATCATTGATGCCTGTTCTAAGAATGCCAAGGAAGTAGGCAAACCACTTATATGTGGTTCAAAGCAATCTACAGCTATGCCAAAGAAAGGCATTTTAAAAAAGACCCCGCAAAGGGAGTCTGGCTACTATTCTTCACCAGAGAGGAGTGAATCTTCTGAACTATTGGATAATGATGAAACAGAAAGTGAGGAAACATCTCAAGTCATCAGTGAGACTAAACGAACTGTCTCTCACAGCCTTTCCTGTAGACGGAAAGGCATTTTAAAGCACAGCAGTAAATATTCAAATAGCAGTACAGATTCACCAATGGCTAGTATCACCACAGAATCACTGGAATCAATGGAGCAAGGACTTCTGCCTGGGGAAGGATTGTCTCGAAGCTACAGTCGTCCGTCCAGTGTTATTAGTGATGACAGCATCCTCTCAAATGACTCATTTGATTTGCTTGAATTGACAGGTGGCAGGCCAAATCGACAGAGAATACGCAGTTGTGTATCAGCTGAAAATGTCCTTTTTGTTAAGGATTTTGAGAGGCCTCAAAAAAGTCCTCGTCCACAGAACCTGAAACGTTTTCGTAATCGTTTTGCTGACAGCAGTTTTTCTTTGTTAACAGATATGGATGATGTTACTCAGGTTTACAAAAAAGCTTTGGAGATCTGCAACAAGCTCAATTAGAAAAGCAAAGTTCTTTAGGCCATTACTTTGCTGACAGTGTAAAGTCTAGAAAAAAAATGCACCACGGTTAAAACATGGCAACTGCACTTCTCTTTTTTCTTTACAATCAAACTACTTAGAAAACTGAATTTTGAATGCCTTTTATAAGAGTAATTTTATACTGTGGAAGCCTAAAATCTTTTGTGCTAGAAAAAAATAAACCCAAATATAATTATTATTTTTTATTTTAATAGGTACACTTTATTAGGGTGGAATTAATAAAATGAAGGGTAATTTTTTTCAGCATTTTACTTGAAATATAATTTTTTAGCTTTTGAACCTATTTTTTTCTTTTTTTTACGTATTTTATTTGTTAAATCTCTGGTAGAAATTTGGGTAACTGGATAGAGTTTATCAGGTAGAGAAGTACTTGCACATATTTTTTAATTAACTAATTTAAAAGTATAATAATTAATATCTTTGTTTTCCTATGAGAACAAACTGCCATAAATGGTAGGCTTTTTATATATTTATTAAGATATCCATATTTTGTTGCCATGATTACTATTTACTTAACGTAAGTCTAGCAAAACTGTTTTTTTTTTTTTTTTTTTGCGTGGTTAGTGGAGTTGGAAAGAGCTGGAGTCCTTTGTCCTGGGACAGGAAGTAAGGCAAATTCTCACCACTCTTCCCAAAACTTGTAAAAAAAAGAATTTTGGCTAGACTTTTATTTTAATATTTTTTTTTATGTTTAATGGTAAACCTTCAGTATATTCTTTTGAAGCTGCCCATGTGTCGGAGAAATAAACCTTTTGCACAGGTTCAAAAATATGTCAATGACAGAATGCTGTTTTTTCCAGCAGGGATGTGATTCAAGAAAAACAATTCCTTTGCCAGAAAGATTTCCATAAGTGTTAATCTGATGCTGGTGCTGTGAAAAGCTGCACCAAAAGGCTGTGTAGTTTACTGATACAATGCAAATGTATTATTTTGGACTATGTAGTTATTGGCTTTCTAGTGAAGTACAACAAGTTGCTGAATTTAATGAAAGATTTTCCTGGACCTTTTTTGTTTTGTGCGTTTGCTTAATATTTAAAAGAACATTCACAGAGATATGCCAAATACAATTTTAAAAGTTAGGCCCCTTTCAACTGGGCGCAGGAGGTGCGCTGGCGGTATAGCGGCGCTATTTTTAGCGCCGATATACCGTAGTTTTTACTGTGATATTCGGCCGCTAACGGTGCGGTTTTAACCCACGCTAGTGACCGAAAAAGGGTTAATACCGCTGGTAAACACCCCGCTCCTTCAACGCTCCAAAGACGCGGCTAGCAGGACTTATGGAGCGGTCCTGCTAGCGCACCGCTTCAGTGTGAAAGCCTTCGGGCTTTCACACTGAGGACTGCAGGGCAGGATGTTTTCAGGCGTTATTTAGGGGCTATTTTTAGCGCTATACCGCCTGAAAAACGTGTCAGTGTGAAAGGGGAGCCTTAGTGTTATCCTGAAAGAGACAATGGGGTTGATTTACTAAAGGCAAATGAGCTGTTCACTTTGCAAGGAAATGGTCTTAGTGAATAAGGTGAAGTTCTGCTGACTTCCGTCATACAATCATGTGTAAGCAGAAATACAGTATTTTTATTTTCTTTGCACATGATTGGGTATTTTATTCAAAATCTATTGTGAATTGTAGTTTAAGAGACCTGTCCAAATGAATTTTACATAAATACATTCATGCAATGATTTTTGTTGGTGAATAATCAGCAGAGCATATTGTTAAATTTTTCTTTTTACTTTCACTGTCAGCAAAATAGATTAAGTGAAATATTTCAGAGTATAGCATAGGAAATGTGATATTGGATTTTATTTGTACAGTGTTGATAGACGTGGCTCACAGAAAGTGGAAAATTCACAGGTGGGGAATGTTGTAATGTGTCTTCAAGAAATGGCAAGTAGAAAGTGTTTGAATGTAGTAGAACTGTAAAGGTTTTAGGATGTGCCGCCTTCCCAGATGCTGTGGCTGGATGGTTACAGATTGCAAGGCCAGTTGTCTAGGCTGGTGGAGAGCTTTAAAGTGGCTGTAAACCTCAGACATGAAATTTTAACAAAACATATCCCTCTATAGTGTGTATTTGTCTCAATAAAGAGCATTAGGGGTAATTTCTGTCTGCTGCTTTGTTCCTCTGCTATCAGAAAATGGTGACATGAGAGGGACCTCCAGCAGATTAACAACCTCAGCTCTGTTCCTGTGTGCTGTGTAAAGCAGGGTGGGGGGTGACTCTTCCCTCCTAACAGCTCGCAGAACTCTCCTCACTGAGCTCTGCAGAGTGTAACTTCAGCTCTCCACGCCCTTTTTTTGAACTTTCAGACAAGCTTTGAAAATTCAGCACTTTGAAAAGATGAAGAGAAGGCTGCAGATAAACAGGTACAACTTATGTAGGATGATTTGTTTCATCTCTGTATCAGTCACTTCACTGGGTATATGTGAGGGTTTACAACCACTTTAAGCCTTTCAGAAAACGGTAATCACAGACACTGGGATGTCAATAGATGGTGCCTATGATAAGTTCTTTGGAGCACCTAGGCTCTGAATAGTGAAGGTAGTGTGTAGTAATATTGAAAAGAATTTGTGTACATTCTTTAATGGAATCCTGCAAGAAAAGGGAAAGTTGAAGCTGGTTAATTATGAATGTTACATAGAATGTTAACTTCCACAGCAAAAGAGTGTATGTCTAGATTTCCTACATATTTTGGATACTAGACAGGCCTGGGCAAACAAAATATTGTAACGCTAGATTGCCCAAGCCAGCGAAAATGTGAACAGAGAGTATTAAGGATAGTGTTAGATGGGTTTGATGTACTACCTAAATTAATCTGCATCTGCTGCGCTAAATTAGTTGTACATTTTCTGCATCTTTTTTTTTTTTTTTTTTACTTTAAGGACAATCAGAATAACAAAACAAAGTATGTGTTTTAATTGCAATTTTAGTATCTGAAATTGGAAATGACTATAATAATACAATTATTACACAAAGTAGCTTCTTTCTTAAGTACACCTATCGATATACAGTACCTTATATGGTTTTGGCAGTGCTGGCACAATAGCACTAACCCTAGCAGCAGAAATTAGGACTCAGTAGACAGGCAATGATTTCCAATCTTAATTTATTTTTACTATTTCAGCACATATTGTAGCATTATTTTCTGTTCTTTTCAGAGATGCCCTTCTATATGCCACCAATATAAAGAATAGAATTGAGCGGTTGTCTGCTCAAACAAATCTGGCCATTTTCTTCCAATCTTTACTTAACGAGGTGTTTTCACCAACAGAACTGCTGCCCGCTGCATGTTTTTATGCATCATACTTTGTAAACACACAAGACTATAGTGTGTGCAAACACGAGGTCAGTAATGTCTGATACTGCAATTGCGAAACCAAGCCCCAACAATTCACAGTCAGCTCCTAATGCATCATATATCTTCTCCATTCTAATGTTAGTTCAAACAACAATGGAATCTCTTAACCATGCCCGAATGCTTTCTCTACATGATCTAGACAAATTGCTGTCTTATTTTCACTAACAAGCAGGTGTACTTACTGAAATGACTACTGAGTGTATAATTGCGGTGTCTATCATATATATGCCATGACCCCAATAAATTCTGTGATTGTTACCCTCCCTGATTGTTGGCGACACCATTTCATATTGAGAAGTATGATTGAATAAGCCAGGAGGGGCAATACCAGGTACACTACATGGTGCCAGCAATTGGCAGTCATCATGGCAGATCCTCAGATGACATTTCACTACTTTAGTATTTCTTAGAAAAGAATCATATGGTGCATTTAAAAAAAAGATTCTTAGGGATTGCTGTTCGATGATAGATGTTCTAAAACTTTCACCTAACTAATACAAAGTGAAATGCCCTTGATTACCTCCAGAACACCTACTCCCCCTCTTTACCAGTGCTGTGGGCGCTATTATGTGCCCATTCGTAGGTTGGATTGGATGGATCTGGGTCTTTTTTCAACCTTATAAACTATGCAGCTATGCATACAGGTCTCTTATGCGTTGTACACGCGATCGGAATTTCCGATGGAAAAAGTCAGTAGCCCCATCAGAGTTTTTTCATTGGATATTCCAATGAATTCCGTCAGATTTTAGATATAGAACATGTTCTATTTTACTCCAATTGAATTCCGTCGGAAATTCCGATGTGATTTGGCCGAGCAAAAGTCCGATCGTGTGTACAAGGCATAAGGCTTCTATTGCTGAAAATTCTGGAGACAGGTAGTTGTACAGATTAGTTGATAAAGTCCAAGGGGGTGGCATTTATATAAAGACACCATACTGCTCAGAGGAAAACTTCAAATAAATGTCCAGGCTAACACAGTGCAGCTAGAAAACTTGCAATGGTTCAAATATACACCAAGCAAAACCTTTCTGCTGCATTAGCAGATCTAATTTAAATTATTTTACATACAGGCTACTATTTAATAACTGGCATTGGTTCACGGTGAAATATATACAAAATTGTGTAAATAAAAAATGCAGCAAGAAATCCAGTGGCTCACTGTAATTTAATTGTTTTTCAGTATTTACTTAAAAATATTCTTTGACGATGGATGGTTCAGTGTATTGTATTGCTGTAAAAGCATTTGCACATCTTTTTTACATTTGCTGTTTGTGTTTTATTGAGGTAAAACATGTTTTTTATACTTGGTTTTTGTGCCCTTATTCTCAGATTTATCTGATTGTTCTTTGTACATGTATGGCTTGTGTAGCAAGCTAGTTCATATGGTTCTTGAGAGTCAACAACTCAATGATCTGTAGCTTTTTTCTTCACATATAAATGAATGTGTAACATTTATTATGTACTCTTTTCTCTTTCTATATGCTATCTCCAGTCTCTAAGGTCTTACAAGTATAGTACATGCCTATAAAATATAGATTTAACAGGAAGTATATATATTTTGTGTGCGTGTGCAGCTAAAGGGGACATTTACTAAAGGCCAAGTTGCATGCTACCAAAGAACTGGTATGCTATTTAAAATGTGCTTGCCCGGGCCTTATGTTATAAATGGATGTTAGATTAAGAATTATGTGAATGAGCAACAGAATGCTTATTGCCAAACTGGAAATGTTATTTAGGGACTTACTGGCATGTTTTCATTCCTAGAGGAGAACAAAAAAAAAACTTGACTGCACATTATTAGTATAGTGAGTTTATTTAATATGTTTTGTATTGCAAATGTGATTTTTTTTATTTGACATCGCTTTTTATTTATTGCTCTTAAATCATTTTCCAAAGTATAATATATTTGTTGTAATTTAATTGGTTTCTGCCAATGTTTAGTTATTGATGATCATAGGTGAGTTTGGAAACCAGCATATTATCTGGGAAGTGCAAACCACCTAAATGATGGTATTTTTAATCTCATGTTTTTTTTTACTGAATAAAATTATGTGATTAGTATACCAAAAAATGGTCTGCGTATTTATTACACTGTGAAACTAACATTTTGTTATTCGAATACCAACTCATATTGAAAAAATAATCATTGCTTCCCAAGCCCCAGGAACTAAATGGTTGGTAAAGCGAGAAGTCAGTCAAAGTTCTAATGTGTTAAAATTATACTGTACAAACTAGCATAGGTCAACAACAATGACCGTTTACATTCCATCATCTTAATCGAGCTGAACAATAGCTACTAGCAAAATGTATATCCAAAGATGGGTTCAAATGAGACTATAATCCTTACTCTCAAATAATTAGAAACCTCCTTAGTACAGACAGTTCTATTTACATACATGCTTTTAGTCAATTGCAGGTTAATACAGTACCACCATTTTATAATGTTTATATTGTTATTAAATTGTCAGGAGAGATGAATTCAATTACACACCAGGAATTTGTTATATTTGCAGTCTGGGTACATCTACCTTTGTACTACAACATGACTATTTCTAAACAAAAAAAAAGTTACTTCTGGATCTTAACTACTTCAGTACCAGGCACTTTCGCTCCTATCTGCCCAGGACAGTTTTGAGCTTTCAGCGTTGTCGCACTTTGAATGACGATTGCACGGCCATGCAACACTGTACACAGACTAAACTTTTATCATTTTCTTCCCACAAATAGAGCTTTCTTTTGGTGGTATTTGATCACCTCTGCGTTTTTTTTTTTTGCTAAACAAACTTAAAAGGGCCAACATTTTTTATTTTTTTTTGCTTCTGTTATAAAATGTTGCTTTCTCCCGGCAGTGGCGCTACATGGGTGCATTTAAGCCTTTATTTAGCCCCTAGCAGGGGTTAAATGCACCCACTATTGGCCAAATAGGGCTGCTAAAATAACGGTAAATCTGCGCTAAAACTAGCAGCATTTTACCGTCAATGCTCACCCACCCCAGTGTGAAAGCAACCTTTCTATACCAGAAAGATATGCAGTATTTAGTATCACGTATCACAAAGGTTGGTCAGTGCTAAAGTCATAAAGACCATTCAACTTGCCCTAATAGGATTGCCATCGACATCATTGCTTAAATATGGGCACTCTGGATGTGCTTGTAATGTTCATGACAAAACCTGAATTGGTTTGAGGCTCATTCCTAAGGCATTAGATATACGTCTTTTACATTTTTTTAAAGAAGGTATGACAAAAGTAATTTATGCAGCTAACAGGACATTTTAACTTTTAAATAGTGAGGGGTCAAGATAAATATTTTATTACCGTATATACTCGAGTATAAGTCGACCTGAATATAAGCCGAGGCACCTAATTTAACCACAAAAAATGGAAAAACTTATGACTCAAGTATAAGCCTAGGGTACACAATGCCCATGTGCAGCCTCACTGTGCCCATCTGCAGACTCACTGTGCCCATTTGCAGCCTCACTGTGCCCATCTGCAGCCCATCTGTAGCCTCACCGTGCCCATTTTCAGCCTCACTGTACTCATCTGCAGCCTCACTGTTCCTATCTGTGCCCATCTGCAGCCTCGCTGTGCCCATTTTTAGCCTCACTGTGCCCATCTGCAGCCTCACTGAGCCTATCTGTGCCCATCTGCAGCCTCACTGTGCCCATTTGTAGCCTCACCTTGTTTACAGTCTTCTATTGTGTTATGCATGTGTTCAGCAGTGTTCTGTCAAACAGCGGCCATCCACTGTAACAAAGCCCCGCCTTCTCCTTGTCTGTGATAGATGGAACACTGATTCAGTTTCCCAGCATTCTATTAGTGTTATGTCTATCACAGACTAGGAGGAGGCTGGGCTTTGTTACAGTGGATGGCCGCTGTTTGACAGAACACCACCGAACAGTTGCATGACACAGCAGGAGACATATAGGGCCAAATCCTCAAAAGAGATACGACGGAGTAACTGCTGTTACTCCGTCGTATCCCTGGTCCTAACTATGGAACTGATCCACAGAATCAGTTTCCCATAGTTAGGACGAAGATCCGACATGTGTAATTGAATTACACTGTCGGATCTTAGGATGCAGTACCGCATCCGCCGCTGGGGGCATTTTGCGTCGAAATGCCGCCTCGGGTATGCAAATTAGGACTTACGGAGATCCACAAAGCTTTTCAGCTTAGTTTTTTCTCCGTAAGTTTTATTTTGCAAACGCAAAATTAGGGCTGCTTTTACAAGGTGTAAACTGTTTACACCTTGTAAAAACAGACCTTTCTTGCTCGCGACGTTTTTTTTTAAAATGTAAAAAAATTTTTGGGCGCCGTATCTTTTTTTTTTACCCGACGCAACTTTATTGTCCCGTCGCAATCCACAAAGCCCGACGTAATGTAATTTCACGCTATGCACGTCGGGAAAATTACGTCATGAGCATGCGCAGTACGGCCGGCGCGGGAGCGCGCCTCATTTAAATGGGAATCGCCCCCTGGAGAAGAGGAACGCCTTGCGCCGGCCCGATTTAAGTTACACCGCTCAAAATTTCTAGGTAAGTGCTTTGTGGATCGGGCACTTAGTTAGAGATTTTGCAGCGGTGTAACTTAAATGGAAAAGGTGGCGCTTCCGTATAGTTACGCAATGAATATGCTAATTAGGTAGATACGGCGATTCAGAAATGTACGTCCGGCCGGCGCATTTTTTTACGTCGTTTACGTTAGGCTTTTTTTGGCATAAAGTTACCCCTGCTATATGAGGCGTAGCCAATGTTAAGTATGGACGTCGTTCCCGAACTTGCGCCCTAAGTTAGGGCGGCGTACCGTATCTGAGATACGGTACGCCGCGCCGACAGATACTGCAATGTATCTGAATCCGGCTCACGCATCAGCTTGTAATGGCCCCATGTTAACATGTACCGTACATAACTAACATACCAGTTGCTGTTTTAAAAGCTTTGAGTAGAACATATGACCTTCTGTAATATGACGATGATATAAAAAGCTAATAAAATACACAGGTGTATAAAAGGCGAATGCCAAGAAAACACTAAGAATGAGAAAGTTATATAGTACGTGAGTCCCAAAAAGGGCCATGAAAAAGGAGGCAAAATCTTTTACTAGCTGTTAAAATGTTAGAACACAAACTCTTAAATTATAGACTTTTATTTGTATGATTTGTACTGGATATAGTTACAATGCTAGTAGTCTGCATTTTGTCATGTCCTGAAATGGCTTTGCCTTCCAAGCAGGTCATTGCTATAAATATACTAAAGATTGAAGCAAGTGGATAGACTGTAGTTTAGTAATACTGTATGGTTCTTTGTATTTAGCTCAGGGTTGTTAACCTGCCTGCTGTGTAGTCAGGACCCAAATTAAAAACAGATGCTCCCAGGGAATTTTTAAAAATGACCTGTGTGTTAAGAGAAGTGAACACTGTAATCTGTTCTGAAAGAAGATGAGTTCAATGAGTTTGAATGGGCAGGAATGCTTTGAAATTAGACGGCCTAAAAAATTGGCTTTTGTAACTTTTTATTTTTGGTGTGTTCATAATGGATGTGCTCAATAAGCATGCTGATGTTGGTTAAAGATGAAAAGATCTAAATATGTTCTAGAAAATCACCGTTCTGCATCGCTCACTTAAAGCCAGTTTCCATTACTTAAAACATCTGGGTAAGCTCGATTTATGTCTGCTGTAAAAAAATAAATTACATCTTCAAGTCTTAATATCACAAAATGCTCATCATGCACTTTTTATATGTTTGTAATAACTTATTAAGAATGTTTTTGATGGTTGGGAAATGGAATGACAACCACTTAATCATCAACAAAATGTACCAAAAAAATAGAAATAATAAAATCATGTTTGTAAATTTCATACACATAAAATTATCTTTAGATTGGATGCTCAACAGCATGTCAGATATTTACAGCGCAAGTGTGAACTGCAGACAAATGGGAATCTAAAAACCTCTGTGAGCTTGTTAAAGCGGTTCTCCACCCTAAAGTGGAGTCCCGCTGATTGGAACCCTCCCCCCCCTCCGGTGTCACATTTGACACCTTTCAGGGGGAGGGGGGTGCAGATACCTGTCTAAAGACAGGTATTTGCACCCACTTCCGGCCACACGCTACGGGCAAAAGGCGGGTTTTTCTGACTTCCCGTCTGTCGCCCGTTGTGTGCTGGGAACACTCGGCTCCCAGCACACAGCGTGTGAGCCAATCGGCGGGCGCAGCGCGACTCGCGCATGCGCCGTAGGGAACCGGGCAGTGAAGCCGCAGCGCTTCACTTCCTGGTTCCCTGAGCGTGGATGGCGGGGGGAGCAGCAGAGAGATGAGCGATCGCTCGTGCTCTGCTGTGATCAGCGCTGGACTCCAGGACAGGTAAGTGTCCTAATATTAAAAGTCAGCAGCTGCAGTATTTGTAGCTGCTGGCTTTTAATATTTTTTCCCCATGGCACATCCGCTTTAATGATAAGATCAGAGTCTGAAGCCCTGTACACACGGGCCAGAATCTTGTCATCATCATCGCGTACGACGAGCATGCGCTCGTCACATTCGATGCGGTTGCCGCCATCTTGCTGTACCCTACCTATGCCCAGGAAGCTACCGTGCATGCGTCAAAGTCATTTTGAGCATGCGTGGGTGTCCACGGCGACAGGTAAGTATACACACTCTCGGGTTTCACGGCAGGAGAATCACAACGAGAAAATAGAGAGCAGGTTCTCTATTTTTCTCGTCGAGATTTTAGGCAGTTTTCTTGATGAGAAACCTGAAAGCCTCGTACACACGCTCGGTACTCTCGGCAAGAAAACTCTGCCAGCAAGTTTTCTTGCTGGTTCTTACAGAGTAAACCAACCTGTTGTTCCTCTCCTGGAGACTTTGCCTGGCAATGCTTTCCCGCTGTCCTCTTCTTGTTCCCGTGCGACCTGTCCTCTTTCCTTTCTAGAAGATACTATAAGATTCTGGAAAGAAGTGGGCGGCCTAGGTGATGCTGCCTGTGAGTCACCAGCTGTGCTCTGAGTTACTCCTAACCCAGATCAAAACACTCCCGGGCTTGGCTACCAGCCAAGCCTAGAAATTGACCTACTCTACCAAAAAGAAAACACAACACTATCACTTATAGCACACTAGAGCAGTGTTTCCCAACTCCAGTCCTCAAGGCACACCAGCAGGTCATGTTTTCAGGATTTCCCTCAGATGAAACTGCTGTGGTAATTACTAAGGCAGTGAAACTGGTCAAATCACTTGTGCAAAATAATGGAAAGCCTGAAAACATGACCTGTTGGTGTGCCTTGAGGACTGGAGTTGGGAAACACTGCACTAGAGGGTGCTACATACCCCATAACATCTAGCCAATCCCTTGGCTGGGAAAATGTCAAAAATCTGGGCCCAGGAGCAAGGGCATCTCATAAAAATAGAGCAGGGGGAATGGAACAAACTAGGACAGGGCTATACACAAATATCAATGTAAAATAAATAGAGACATTTGTTTGAATTCACATATTTACATCACATTATTCACATCCTAACTACAGGTCCCTGAAGCTAGTGGCAACCACATAACACTGTACATGAGCCAAAGCAAGGGAGGACCTCTGCCTGCAGGATTTCTTGACTCCATCCGGAACCGAATAGACAGCCGTCCATACTGGAACTTTGCAGTGGGAAGAGATAGAAAAACACAACATCCTATCTCTAACAGCTATATATAAATTTACATAATTTTTTTGTCAGCAGGGGGATATCAGCCTGCTGACAAAAACATAAACACCAAGTCTGCAAGTATCACTTTAAGCACAGTTTTTTTTCTTTCTTTTGTTCTGTCACGAGGAGTTTATCAACCTGCTCATAGACACAGACAGAAGAGGGAAAAACACAGCACAAAAGTGAACAGTTCTCTTTGGAGTTCCTGATGGGAGGGTAAGAGTTAAAGGCAGAATTTTGACCTCACCCAGAGTCCATAAGGAAAAATGTCCATCAAACTGGCTCCAATCAGACTGGCAGGCCGGTCTTAGTCCTTCAAAAAGTCAAAGAAAGAACGAACACAGTTTGCATTCCTCACGGCACCTAATATTGCTAAATTTCCAAGGTGAGCTGCACGCTCCAGCAGTCTCTCATGCATAGAAATGCGGCAATTTCTTCCTACCGACCTCTTCTTCTCGAATGGAAACAGAGTGGCTCCCTTAAGGCTGTCCTGCTTTCATGATCACCACTCTGTCTCTGTAAACTGCTCTCCGCAGCCTCCATTCCCTCTGAATGTCCTCAAAGCTTGCCCAGGTCTCCTTACACTCTGGCACCCGCAAAAGCTTGGGGATATGCAGGTACTCCCACACTAAGTCATCCTCCCAGAAGTTCTCCACAATGTCCATAGTATCAAGAGGGACATAAGGGTAGTCCAGACCCCACTCCAGAGCAACTCTGCACGGAACTTCCCGCTGGAACCCCGGGAAAACCTGGGCAGTTCTCTATGCTTTCCTTTTCTGGGTAGGACAAAAGCATTGGAGGACCTCCTGACCTACTGTCTGTATTCAGCTGCTCTGGTCTGGGTGGTGGAGGGTCTGTTGTAGAAGAGTTGTCAACTGCTGATAGGGGTTCCTGCATCTTCTTCAGTTCCCATAGCTGGATCTGGCACATCTACCACCCCTGACTGCATTTCCTGAACCTGGGAGCCTCCTTTCTCCCATTTCTCCTCCAAGCTTCTGTGGGATGACCAATCAGCTATCTCTTCCAGGGACCTGAACTCTGCTTGCAGTCTTGGAGAACCCCAATCTAATGGTCCTGTCACCGCCCCCCCTCCAGGCACCCTCCTGGATCTCCCTCCTGCACTAGCTCCTTCCAAGTAGGGTCAGGAAAACACATAGGCAGCTAGCATTTCAGGAACAATTCCTGGTTCCTGCTGCACAGTACTTACATTTACCAGGTCCCCGACCAGGCCACAACTGACTCATTTTCCCTTATGTCATTGATGTTTGCAGGGGAGTCATCAGGCTCAGACTCCACCCTGCCTTTTGGTGATGATTCCAGGCCTGCTCTGTCCTGGACTTCCACGGCAGCACAGGACACAGGTCCACATTGTATTACTGTGGCACTTGCTGTCTGGATGCAAGCCGCATGAGTAGGTCGCCGCAATGACCGCACCAGATTCAGGCACTGACCACCACGTCATTCTCGACACAGCAGGCATAGTTGCTCTGTCCCCCCAATCATCCCTAGGTGGAATCCCCCGCAATGCTCCAACAGAACACTGATGTCCACCACTGTGCTCTCCTGCAGATCAGGCAACCAGGTCAGCACTGAGAACACACAAGCACACTCCACCATCTTTCTCCTCAGCCGTGTGGTGTCTTCTAGCAGGGAACGCTGGGTCTCCTCTAGGGTGTGGCACTGACCCCCTCACTTCCACACAGGCTGGCATCTGAGAAACTGATAGGCAGGCCTCTCCCTCGGCGTGCTGCTGTAATCCCTTGTTAGACTAATTTAAGTTTGCACGCACGCTGGAACTAGCAGGACTTGTCCAGGCATTTCGCTCGGCACCGGATGTGCCTGAGCAATTAAAGACAGATGGCAGCTGACTTTTCTGGTGGTTTCCGGTAGCAAAAAGAAAGTTTGTGGCCCATGTCTCACTGAAGGGAACACTTTTAGCACAGTCTCGCCCGCAGGCACCTGCAGGCATACCCTGGGCAACAGTATACTTCTCCAAGCACACTTTACTGTTCAAAGCAGGAGTTTGGTGCAAAAGTTTGAGATGTCCAGCAAAAGCAGATTGCTGGACATATTTCTATTGGCGCGATCGCCCGCTGTGGTTGCCACGGGTGACAGCACATGGTAAAGTAGTTCCTGAATAGCACAATTTAGCACAAGTGTCCGTCCCAGCCGCAGTTGGACAACTGGGTAAGCAGGCAGCAATAATTGAGCAGATCCTGCTGGTTGCTATCGGCAACAAAACTTAATACTATAGCACTGAATGCAGGCAGAGCACATAAATCCTTCCCCTGGGTTCAATTTCTCAATTTGATGGAACAAAGTATAGTTCCCCTGGGTCAATCAACTTTGTATGTACCAATGTAAGTGCCATACCTGTGGGATTCCTGTGAAAGCTGGAAAACATTATAATAGGTACTGCTGCTACAATGATCTACACCAGGGGCCAGATTCACAAAGAATGGCTTAAGTTTAGGCGGGCGCAGCGTATCTCATATACGCTAGGCCGCCGTAACTTAGAGAGACGAGTATCGTATTCACAAAGAACTTGCGCCCTAAGTTACGGCGTCGTAGCGTAAATGGGCCGGTGTAAGCCCGCCTAATTCAAAGTAGGCTGGTAGGGGGCGTGTTGTATGGAAATGAATAGTGGTGCACCGAAATGGAAATTTCAGAACCGAAACGAAACCGAAATAAAAAAAAAAGTCAGGCCGAAACCGAAACCGAAAATTACATATTTTTTTAAAATAATTGTATGTTAAAACATACTCTCACTGTGCCCCCAATTGCCGCCTCACTGTGCCCCCCATTACCGTCTCACTGTGCCCCGAATTGCTGCCTCTTGTTTCTTTTTTTTTTATTACTTTATCACTTTTTTTTTTGTAGCTTGTTTTACTTTTTTTATTTTTGTATATTTTTTTTATTTTTGTATCATTTTCTTATTTTTAATATTATTTTTCTTATTTACTTTTTAATTACTTATTTTAATAATTTAGCAATTGTGATAGCAATTGGAGGTGACAGGTTCTCTTTTTTAACCCTGTCACCTCCAAAAACATGTTGTATGAGTGTGGTGAGGAGACAATGAGCACAACCTGCTGCCCATTCACTCAGTGCAGAGAGCATACACCTCCTGTAACAGCAGTAAGAGGAGCATCCAGCAGGTCTGTCCTGGTGCCACCACCATCCTTCTAGCAGTACACAGGGATGGCACTAGGACTGGGCACAGTGCTGCTGTGTATAGGCTGTCTCTCTCTCTCAGCCTTGGTACGGATGTGTGTGCAGAGAGCCCCGTGCAGGAGCTGGAGCAGCCCGCAGCCTGAGCCAACATTACTTAATACAGCGCGGCCCCGGCTCGGGGGATGGTCTCCAGATAGGCAGATGGACGGCTCCTGGATGCCGGGCTGTGCTCTATTTCTCTCCTCCTCTACACGCTGGCCTGCAGTCCAGGAATTCCAGCAACAGAGACCCGCCGGTTAGAAAAGAAACTCACCGCCGCCCGTAGGATGAAACTGTCTTTGCTCTGCTACACAGCCCCCCTCCTCCTAACCCCACGCTGCGATAGACAGAAAACATCTTAGCATTAGAACAGCATTCTGTTTAACACAGCGTGGTTAGGAGCAGGCGGGGCTGTGTGCGAGCAAAGCGAAGACAATTTCAGTGTGTTTTACCGCTCTGCAGCCACTAGTCATATCGGCAATTTTAAAGCTGTTTCGGCATGTGCCCAAAACAGCTGTTTTCGGCCGATATGTTTCGGCACCGATATATCGGTGCACCCCTAGAAATGAATCGTGAACCCGCGTAAATGACGCACCTAACGAATGGCGCATGCGCACACATGCTCAGTATCACGTCAAATTTTCTCCCTAAGTTACACCGGCTCAATGCTTAGTCGACGTGAACGTAACCTACGCCCATCCCCATTCACGTACGACTTACGCAAACGATGTAAAATACGACGCTGTTCCGACGTTTTCGACGTCCATACCTTAACATGACTTCCCCCTGCTTTATGAGGGGTAAAGTTACGCCGGTCGTACGCCTTACGGAAACAGCGTATTTTAATACGCCGGGCGCAAGTACGTTTGTAAATCGGCGTATCTAGCTCATTTGCATATTCGACGCGGAAATATACGGAAGCGCCCCTAGCGGCCACCGTAAATATGCACCTAAGATACGACGGTGTAAGAGACTTACATCAGTCATATCTTAGACAAATTCTGGCGTATCTGATTCTTTGAATCAGGCGCCGAGATACGACGCCTCACATTCGGACTTACGACGGCGTATCTGGAGATACGCCGTCGTAAGTTCTTTGTGAATCTGGCCCTCGATTCTCAACCCTGTGCCAGTGTAACTATGTATAAGCGTTCCATATATAAACTTCAACTTTAAGGTCCAATTAAATTGTTATGCAGTCAGGCTATGTAACAATTAAATTTGATGGCATTACTTTTTTTTTTTTTACAATTTGGGTTATTGTGTTGTCTGGATGGTCTCCTTTTTGTTAGTGCAGCACCCCCTCTGGGAGGCAACTGGGCACCCCAAGGTCGTACAATTTTTACTATTACTATTTATTTTGTAATGTTATTGATTTAAATCAATTGGTCCATTAAAGTCCCATCAAGGGGGGGCGTTCTCCATTTTTCCAAATATTTGGGATGTGGGCCCATTGCATTGTTCAACCATACAACCTTTCCTTTTGATATGTTAACTTTTGTCAGTTGCATATACATACACACAGTACATATGCAAACCTATATAGTACATGTCCCTGCCCCCATTGGATTTGCATGCACTCCAAAGGGCATTCTATGGTACACATGTGCATATGTTGGGAATAGGGACATGTTAGTCATGGTGACATTATGACTTTATCATAAACCTATCGGGGTGCAACTTGGTAAAGCCCCATTATCAATTCAATAGATTTTTTTTTTGAAAGTTTGAAAAATATTAGATGGGATACAAATATTATTTCAAAACAGAAAGATTCATATATCCTGAAGAGGGAGTAAATTGTAATGAAATTAATCAAAGTAAGCAAGTAGAGGAGGAGAAAGGAAAGGAGATATAAAGAAGAAGTATTGAGGTTAATATATTAAAGCAGGAGTCATGTATTACGTTTCAAGTCCCTCCAGCAACTAGATTTAGAGATCATGGGGTTTGGAGGTATTTAATCCAAGGGGACACCTTGTCGAATATTGTTTGTTTATCTTTAAGGATGCTGTTCAATTTTTCATTGACCATGATCCAAGAAAGTAAATGTTTTACTACAGCAAGACTAATCATTGGAGTTTTCCATGATTGTGCTATTGTAATTTTTTCTGCAGAAAAAATAAAAAAGATAAGGGTTCGGAGATGTCTTGGGGTCCCGTCCGGTAGATCCGTAAAAACCCCCGCCTTAGAATTTTTAGGTATGTTCTGTCCAGTTACAGAGTAAATTAATGTAAAAATTCTGATCCAAAAGCGTTGGACTTTGGGACAGGACCACCAGACATGGTACATGGTTCCCTCTTGTCTGCATCCTCTGAAGCAAAGGGGTGAAGCGTCAGGGTATATCTTTTCTAATTTCACTGGGACTAAATACCACCTGGATAATACCTTAAAATTTGCTTCCATTAGGGAAGTATTAAGTATTCCTTTGTGCACCATGGTCGACCACTGTCCCCAGATCTCTTCTTCTATAGTTTTACCTAGGTCTAATTCCCATGCTATTTGGTAAGAAGGTTTGGTTTGTTTATCATTGAAGAGGGTATAGAGCTCTGAGATTCCTCCCTGTGACTCAGGTCTGCATAAGCATTTTTTTTATTTTTTATTTTTATTTATTTTATTTTCAAACAAGGTTCTAGTGGTTATATTAATCGGATCTGTAACTAGGGATTGTATGAAGTGAGTAATTTGATTTAGAAAAACAGCGGTGCACTGCTGTCTACAGCTCATGCGCGCCATAGACAACGGCGCAGGCACACTGAGCATATCGGGTCTTGAATGGGATCTGCCGGGAATCTGCCGGTTCAGCGTGCATGAGCGAGAGTGACGTCATCCCCGCTCCAGCCAGTCACAGTGCCAGAGCGGCGATACCCGGAAGGCACTCGGAGAAGACATGGTGGCAGCCAAGGAGGGGAACGAGGAGCGCTTCGGGGGCTTCGATCTCAGGTAAGTCATTCATAATGAGCTAGTATGCTATGCATACTAGCTCATTATACCTTTCTCTTGTAGGGTTTTTTTTTCTAGAGGGTTTACTTCCTCTTTAATGAAATCTTGTTTGGGATGTTAGGCCTCTAGGAATTGTATGATTGTCACCTTCACCTCCCTGTTGTTTATAAATGTCTGAGTAGAGAACTCAAACATTCAAAATACAACACATGCTTACTGTTAATTTGTGTGTTTTTTTACATAACATACAACCTTGACATATGCTAAAGATTATTGTTTGAACAATACAGCATGGAATAACAATAAATAATATTTATCCTGCATATGGATTATACATTTTCTACATTATAATTCATTTTATAGACCTGCCAAGTACTGCTTTCTGTAAAGTGTGATAGAAGACCTTGAGAAAAAGCTTAATTTAATAATGAGTAATTTATTTGCGATGATAAATGCTGCATGTTTGCTAACTTTCCCGTACTCATATTTTTTTACATTTTGCCAAATAGATTAGATATGCATGGCTTATTTAGGTTATTTATACACTATTTTAGGGGAATTAGATCCAGAAAAATACTTTTTATCCAATATTATCTCATGAAACCTAAATATCCATCAAGAGGTTTTCTAGAAACAGATAGTTGGTTCCATTAAACATAGGCAAGACAACTGTTTCTGCCTTCAGATTTGCAGAGAAGACAGCAGAGATTTTAAACATCAGACCTTTACAGAATATTTTTTTTTATCACACTGTTTAACCACTTCAGCCCCGAACCATATTGCGTGCGACGTGGCTCCCAAACACAATTGGCGTCCTTTTTTTCCCATAAATAGAGCTTTCTTTTGGTGGTATTTGATCACCTCTGCGGTTTTTATTTTTTTGAAAAAAAATGAATATTTTTTACTTTTTGCTGTAATAAATATCCCCAAAAATATATAAAAAAAATGTTTTTCCTCAGTTTAGGCCGATATGTATTCTTCGACATATTTTTCGTAAAAAAAAAAATTGCAATAAGCGTTTATTGATTGGTTTGCGCAAAAGTTGTAGCGTCTACAAAATAAGGCATAGTTTTATGGCATTTTTATTAATATTTTTTTTTTACTAGTTATGGCGGTGATTAGCGATTTTTTTTGGTACTGCGACATTATGGCGGACACTTAGGACACTCTTGACACATTTTTGGGACCATTGGCATTTTTATAGCGATCAGTGCTATAAAAATGCATTGATTACTATTAAAATGCCACTGGCAGGGAAGGGGTTAACACTAGGGGGCGGGGAAGGGGTTAAGTATGTTCCCTGGGTGTGTTCTAGCTGAAGGGGGGAGAGGAGGATGAATGGCAAGTGTATGCTTGTGCCACATCCAGTAAGTATGAGAAAAGAAAAAGGGGGGTTCCCCTGGGTGAACTTTTAAGGCACTAATAATATTTCAAAATATACAGGATATTGAGAGTAAAAAAGGTTTTATTCACAATTGTACATATTCATCAACATTTTTTTAAATATTAAATTAAAATACAGAGTTCCAAAGATTGTCACCATATAGGTAAATACAAGAAGAAGAACCTTCTTTTCCCCCCCGTTTCGGGATAACCTTCTTCAGGGGTGTGTAGAGAAGGACAATTAGTTCATGTATTATAAAGGATGGTGAATATTTCATTGTATACGTTTTAAAAGAATTGAAAATATACAGCACGCTGGGTTCAAGCAATGGGGTTGCCAGTCAAAGAAGGATATCAGGATGTACAGTTAATGCAAGTTTTGGATGTTCAGAAATTATTCCAAAGATCAAGATGCCGGTGGATCAGCCAGAAGGGATATACTGGGATTGGATTGGAGGTCCCCGATTATATGAGATCCGCAGCAAACCTAATAATGTCCGCTGTCAAAGAGTACACTGAATTATTGACAGGAGCAACATCACAGCTTGCCAACCCAGCAAAGAATGCTAACTGAAGGGGGGGGTGGACTGACTGAGGGAAATGTCTGATCGCTGTTCATACATTGTCAGGCATTTCTCCCCTGACAGGACCGGGAGCTGTGTGTTTATACAAACAGATCACGGTCCTTGCGCTGTAACAAAAGATCGCGGGTGCCCAGCGGCGATCGCGCCCGCCAGGCACGCGAACGGGAGTCGGGGGCGCGTCCCTATTGGCTGCTCGGCGAGATCACGTATAGCTACGTGATCTCGCCCAGCAGAGCCGACCTGCCGCCGTATAACTGCGGCGGCTGGTCGGCAAGCAGTTAAACATGTGGATGCAAGTTTACCACCAAAAATTATTCCTTTGAGCGTTTTTGTTGTTTATACTATGTTGAGTGTGAGACTGTTGAAGGATACAAACACTTTCACAGGACAATTGCAATTCAATCTGCTGTGGATGGCCCTTCTTGGAACTTGTCCAGTTTATCTATCTCTAAAACACAATAGGCTATTGGTGTGTTAGCATGTGGGAATTGCATGCTGTTAGAATTATTACTGTCACTCATATTGGTTCAGCGCCCCCTCTTGGCCGTTGCCTGGGCCCCACATATAGAGGGATAACATTTTGTGACCTGCCAGTGACATTTTTCCTGGCACCAATTACAATTAAAATTTTTACTTGATAAAAAGGCACTTGTTAAAAACAGTTCCTTAGGCAACTCTAACATTTTGGATGTTAATTCAGTGCAACATTTCAATGCAGAACACTTCACATCTCCCCTCTCTTAAACGCTGTGCATGTATGGTCCTCACTGCTCACATCCCATGACTGAATGACCACAAGGCCCAACCTCCTTTATTTATCATCTACCAAAAACAGAAAGTTACAAATGCAAGGGAAAGCACACCACACCACACACTTAAACATGAACTCTTATAGCACAAAACATTAACCCTTTGATTAAGGGTGTATGGGCCCATCATGCTGATGCTAGCCTAATAAATTCAGAAGTGCATATACAGTACAGACCAAAAGTTTGGATACACCTTCTCAATCAAAGAGTTTTCTTTATTTTCATGACTATGAAAATTGTAGATTCACACTGAAGGCATCAAAACTATGAATTAACACATGTGGAATTATACATAACAAAAAAGTGTGAAACAACTGAAAATATATTTCATATTCTAGGTTCTTCAAAGTAGCCACCTTTTGCAGCAGACACATCTCTAGAACTGGTAAGAGGAGACTGTGTGAATCAAGCCTTCATGGTAGAATATCTAGGAAACCACTTCTAAAGAAAGGCAACAAGCAGAAGAGAATTGTTTGGGCTAAAGAACACAAGGAATGGACATTAGACCAGTGGAAATCTGTGCTTTGGTCTGATGAGTCCAAACTTGAGATCTTTGGTTCCAACCCCCGTGTCTTTGTGCGACGCAGAAAAGGTGAACGGATGGACTCTACATGCCTGGTTCCCACCGTGAAGCATGGAGGAGGAGGTGTGATGGTGTAGGGGTGCTTTGCTGGTGACACTGTTGGGGATTTATTCAAAATTGAAGGCATACTGAACCAGCATGGCTACCACAGCATCTTGCAGCGGCATGCTATTCCATCCGGTTTGCGTTTAGTTGGACCATCATTTATTTTTCAACAGGACAATGACCCCAAACACACCTCCAGGCTGTGTAAGGGCTATTTGACCAAGATGGAGAGTGATGGGGTGCTGCGACAGGTGACTACCTCTTGAAGCTCATCAAGAGAATGCTAAGAGTGTGCCAAGCAGTAATCAAAGCAAAAGGTGGCTACTTTGAAGAACCTAGAATATGAAATATATTTTCAGTTGTTTCACATTTTTTTTGTTATGTAGAATTCCACATGTGTTAATTCATAGTTTTGATGCCTTCAGTGTGAATTTACAATTTTCATAGTCATGAAAATAAAGAAATCTCTTTGAATAAGAAGGTGTGTCCAACCTTTTGGTCTGTACTGTACCTATTAAGAATTGGAGCATGCAAGTGGATTTTTGCATGCCAGGGGATCCACATACTTACTGGTGGTTGAAATAGGGCAATACCAGACTCTTTTAATAACTTTGTTTTTTTGGATATGTAAAAATCTATTCTTTTGTTTGTGACATCTAAAATGTTAAAAACGAATAGTGTTCTAAACTGTCTGGGTAAAAAATTTTGTGATATAATCTCTTACTTGAAAATGTAATAAAACGTTGAAATTGAGTTTTGAGTATAATAGTGGCTGTGAATTCACATACAGTACACACATTATATTCCTCAGCACGCTCTTAGCCAGTTATTATATGATTTTTTTATTAAAACGTATAACTTTAAACTGAATTGGCTTGCTGCAGATGCCCCGGGGTTTCTAGGATGCTGTACTGCAGCAATTATTTTTTATGTAAATCAGACTAATAAGCAAATTGTAGTGCTTGGTTTGTGTGTATCTTTTTGTTTTCCCTGACATCTATGGTGACAAATTTTGTTTATGCACAGCCATGAAAGAAATGTTGACAGGGACAGCACAAATATATCAATTAGGTAACCCTAGAACTGGATGATCTGGATCCCCATAGAGAGAATGCTCGTAAAGAAACAAATACAGCAGCTTAAAATAAAGTTCCCCCCAGCAACATGAACATCACTCTGACTGTATGAACCAACTGCACACATTGGCAGCCATCTGCAAATATTGCTACTGATTTAATACAATATTTATCAAATTATCTTTGACAATGTATTTCAGCCTACACATTTCTCTTCGAAGCTTTCTTATTTTTTAATTCACCAAAAAGTTATGAGTTGCATTCTAGCTATTGTTTTTGTTTTAAAAATGTCTTTATTTTTCACTTTTTCATTTATACAGGAAATCAAATATCATTAACATATACAAAATATAGAGTCGATAGATCACCCTCATACAAACTAAATATATCATCCTGTTCTTCATTCAAATTACAAATAATAAATTGATACATTTAGTTTCCGCCCTTCACACCAGCTCCCTCCCCCTAGAGTAATATCCCCCCAGGCCCTGGGGGGGGGGGCAGTGCAACTCCTAATCTGGGTCACAGTAGTTATCCAGATAGTTGTGAGGGGGGAAGCAAAATAGTTTTTTTTTATATATAATAATAATAATAATAATAATAATAATAACAGAACTACTAAAAGTACTGCTTCCTCCTCTACTCCCCACCTCACATATCTTCTCCTATTATCAAGCCTGGGGGGGGGGGGGGGCGCAACCCCATAGCTCTTCCTACTCAGCTTCTGTCCCAGATTATTCCATCTGCTCTTTCCTATTTGTAGTCCCCTTTCGCTCTCCTACCTATAATCCCCCCCCCCAAAAAAAATGGAAGAACACCCCCAGACCCACCCCCCAACATCTCCCCCTCTCCCCCCTCCTCAGTCCCCCGCCATCTGTCCCCTCCCCTCTCCCGAGGTAATGAAATCATTCCATGGTGACCAAATTTCTAAATAGATTTCTCTCTTTTTCCTACTTGTCCATACTAGGTCTTCCATCCTGTTCACTTCCTCCACTTTTTGATACCACATACTCATAGTAGGAGGTTGTCTCTGTTTCCATTTAAGTGGTACTATATGCATGCTTTAGCAGCATTCACTAAGTGACACAGAATGGAATTCCTATATGTATCCCCCGAACTCTCCGATAAATGCAAAAGAAAAAATGCTGGATCCTCCGGTATTTATGCTTCACTAAATCTTTGAATGGTCTCTCGGACCTCCTTCCAAAATTCCCTAATTCTAGAGCAGGACCAGAAAATATGTAGCATACTACCCTGTTCTGTCTGGCATCTCCAGCATTCCCCTGTCACCTTTAAGAATAATCTATGGAGTCTTTCTGGTGTTCTGTACCACTGTGAGATAATTTTGTAATTTGTTTTGTGCATTTTTGCACATGTTGCTGTCTTAAATATTGCATTTATAATTTGAATTTTTTGAGATTCCCGGAAAGTCCTCCCCAGGTCTAATTCCCATCTATGAAAAAAGGGCAACTGAAATTTCTCCAATGGTTTAGTCAATAATGTATAGCTATTGTTTTATAATATATTATTAACATTAAAATAGTGAAGTGCAACCAAACCCAGATGAGCAGAAGGGTGTATTAATGAGTCATTTAGGTGAAAATAATCAAAAGTAAAAATGTCCATATATAAATATAGTGACAGTTGCTAGTAGATTCAAGACATTAAATCCCAAAAAACCCTCTTCTCAGTTTCTTTAGGATTTAATGTCTTCAATCTTTTAGCAACAGTCACTATATTTATATATGGATATTTTCTTTGCATATTGCTAGATTATATAGATTGTTTTTACTTTTGATTATTTTCACCTAATTGACTCATAAATACACCCTGCTGCTCAGCTTGGTGTGGTTGCGCTTCACTATTTTAATTTTGCTATTTATCTTTGTGGGAACACAAACTGTGTTAAGCAGTAACTATTCACACGTGCATTAACTTATATAGTAGCGCAGAAGTAATTTTCACTTTTTTTTTACAATTTAATATCAATGTACACTGATTTTTGGTAAAGTGATTGTAAAATCCTCACCTTGTAAAACAACCCATTCACTTTAAAATTGAAATGAAAGGCAAAACATTTTTGTATATACTGTATATATATATATATATATATATATATATATATATATACATATATATATATATACTTTTTTTTATAAGTGATCACATTCACTCTGTTCTCAGCTGTGTAAGGCCCCGTACAGACGCCCAAACATGTCTGCTGAAACTGGTCTGTGGGCCAGTTTCAGCAGACATGTTCGGTCGTGTGTAGGCCCGAGCGTGCAGGATTCCAGCAAACATTTGCCCGCCGGGCCTTTTCCCAGCGGACAAATATTCCTGGACTTGTTTTAAAACAGTCCGCTGGAATCCTGCCCGCTCGGACATGTTCGGTCGTCTGTACAGACCTACCGTACATGTCCGAGCGCCCGCCATCCCTCGCATGCGTCGAATGACTTTGACGCATGCGTGGAAGCATTTAACTGGCAGGCCCGCCCACGTCGCCGCGTCATTGTCGCGGCGACACCGCGTCATCGACACGGCGACACCGCGGACACGCCCCGCGTATTGTTTACGCGCGGCTTTCTGTACGATGGTTAGTACAGCCATCGTACAGAAAGCCCCGGGCAGACATGTACGGTGAAAACGGTCCGGCGGACCGGTTTCATCGTACATGTTTGCTGGTGTGTACACGGCCTAAGAGCTGGGGGGATAAGAAACAGCAGCACACTGACATTAAATGGCTGTGCAGGGGAGGCGTGTCAGGGCAAGTCTGATCATTTTAAGAGAACATAGTGAGTTCAAAGCAACGCTAGAGAACTGACCATGGTGCTTTCTCCTGTTTAGTGTGGTCAGTTATTAATAGGAAAGCAGAAGGACTGGCAGGAACACAAGGTATTTCACACAAAGGAAGCAATACAAAGAGAACAGGATACTTTTTCATACAAGTACATGGTATAGAAGGCACATGAAATGTTGGGTTTACATATTCTTTAAATTTTCTGTTGATCTAATACAGGTAATGTCTATGGTGAAAGAAATCCCAGGCAATTTATTTTTTATTAATAAATGCAGGTATTACAAATATAAAAAAAAAACTTGCAAAAACTATTGGTCAGTATAGAAACAGGGATCCTACCAAAGGATAATGGAATGAGCATTTGCCAACAATTTAAACTGGAAACTTAAAAGTTCCAACCAGACATAATATGAGATCTATAAAAGGGACCAAATTCCACTTTTGGCTTAATGAAGTCTTACTCATATGCCACATACCCGCATATGTTCCAGACGCCTGGGTAGCAGACACATTTGACACAGTGCAGATGGAATGGATCAAGCTGTGGTTATGGCCCCTGGTCAAACTTACCTATAAAATACATTCAAGCAAATCCTTTTTTTTTAAGACACACTATTCTAAATTATTTTATTTTTTCTGAGATACTTATACAATAGAATTTGTATTTAATGTATTCCTTTGTAAATTTTATTACTGGTTTTAGAGAAAAAGTAATGCAACCATAACACTAAGCATAAAACTACTAAAAACACCTGTTTTTTTTTGTTTGTTTTTTTAGTACAGCTGTGAAGTGTTTGGTTGTAGCCCATTACAAAATCTCAGAGGACTTATAATTTAGAGTAGAAGGAAAAGCTAAAATGACCAAGGTGACCAAGGCTACAAAACTTCTGCAAAGCTTTGACATCACGGGCCAGCTTCCATTGCTCCCTAGTCGTTGGCGTTCCCTCCCATAAGCCACAGCTCATTGACACAGGGGAGCCAGAGCTGTGCAATCATGCAATGGGCTTCACTAAAGAGTAAAAAAAAGGGTATTTACACTAATATTTGTTACAAACAGAATTCAGCATTCATATAATCAGGGGCGAGGCAACATTAAAACCCGATCATTCTAGCCTTTTCCTTTTACCTTCCAACAAGAGATAATTTCAGCTTATTCATGCCGCGTACACACGATCATTTTTCGGCTTGTAAAAAACAACATTTTTCAGCCTCTAGAAAAAACAAAGTTTTTTTCCAACTTCATCATTAAAACGACGTTGCCCACACACGATCGTTAAAAAAAAATGCTCTAGCAAAGCGTGGTGATGTACAACACGTACGACGGTACTATAAAGGGGAAGTTCCATTCAAACGGCGCCACCCTTTGGGCTGCTTTAGCTGATTTTGTGTTAGTAAAAGACGATTCGCGCTTTTCTGTCTGTTACAGCGTGATGAATGTGCTTACGCCATTACGAACGGAAGTTTTACCAGAACGAGCGCTCCCGTCTCATAACTTGCTTCTGAGCATGCGCGGGTTTTTAACGTCGTTTAAGCCCACACACGATAATTTTTTACAACCCAAAAAACGACATTGTTTAAAACATTGTTAAAAAATGCAGCATGTTCGAATTTTTTTTTCTCGTTTTTCAGAAGCCAAAAAATTATGTGAAGCCCATACACGATCATTTTAAATGACATTTTTTAAAAACTTTGTTTTTTACATGCCGAAAAAATGATCGTATGTTCGCGGGATCACAGTACCAGAGGTTGCCTAGTGCACAACACAAACATATTGAAGGACTATCACATATTAGAAATCAGTAGAAAATCAAAAGATAAGAATCAAGTCATTATTACACTGATTTTTTTTTTTTTTTTTGCGAGACTAGAAGGTGATGAATAATTTTGTCATCATCCTTAAGATTTGTATACAATACACGCTAACTATTTGTGGGATTTTTAGGTCACATTACAATAGACCATTTATTAAAAAAAAATCTGAATTTTTATTGAACATTATGTTAAAACCTTAACATAAAACATATATAATGGCTGATATCATTTAGTATACAATTACTAAATATACGTTAAATTATTGAGCTCACATTATGCCAATGATTTAGTATATAGCTTACATCTTGTGTGCACAATAAGCCAGTTGTTTTTCGAGAAAAACTCTTCCTCAAGGGCTTTGAAAAGAACCATGGGGCCAAATTCTCAAAAACTCTGCGTAACTTAAATTTCAGCAGTTAAGTTACACTGACTTAAAATTTCTACCTAAGTGCCTGATCGTCAAAGCACTTAGGTAGAAATTACACGCTGTGTAACTTAAGTGCCGCCGTCGTAAGGCGGTCCTCCTCTCCTGGGGGCGTTTAAAATTTAAATGAGGCGCGCTCCCGCGCCGGCCGTACTGCGCATGCGTGTGACGTCATTTTCCCGACGTGCAGCGCGCGAACGTAATTAACGCCGGTCGGCTTTGAGAATTTCGACGGGACACTAAAGTTGCGACGGGTGAAAAAAAAAGACGCGCCGGGAAAACAAATAATTATAAAAAAAAATGTCAGCGTCGCTCAGTATGCATTCCTGAGAGGGAGAACTCCATGCCAATTTTCAAAGAAAAAAACGGCATGGGTTCCCCCCCCAGGAGCATACCAGGCCCTTAGGTCTGGTATGGGTTGTAAGGAGACCCCCCCACGCCGAAAAATTGACGTAGGGGGTCCCCCTACAATCCATACCAGACCCGTATCCAAAGCACGCTACCCGGCCGGCCAGGAATGGGAGTGGGGACGAGCGAGCGTCCCCCCCCCTCCTGAGCCGTGCCAGGCCGCATGCCCTCAACATGGGGGGGTTGGGTGCTCTGGGGCAGGGGGGCGCACTGCGGCCCCCCCCACCCCAGAGCACCCTGTCCCCATGTCGATGAGGACAGGACCTCTTCCCGACAACCCTTGCCATTGGTTGTCGGGGTATGCGGGCGGGGGCTTATCGGAATCTGGGAGTCCCCTTTAATAAGGGGGCCCCCAGATACCGGCCCCCCACCCTAAGTGAATGGATATGGGGTACATCGTACCCCTATCCATTCACCTGGAGGCAAAAAGTAAAATGTAGTAAACACACAACACAAGGCTTTTTAAAATATTTTATTATTCTGCTCCGGATGCCCCCCTGTCTTCGTTATTAGCTCAATTACCAGGGGGGGCTTCTTCTTCCGCTCTCCGGGGGTCTTCCGCTCTCCGGGGGTCTTCTCCGCTTTCCGGGGGGGGCTTCTCCGGACTCCGGGGGGCTTCTTCCATCTTCTCCCCTCTTCCGCTCTTGACTCGGCGAACCCCGGTTCTTCTGCAGCTCTCCGGTGCCTTCTTCTTCAGCGCTGGCTGCCTGCTATGTTTGTGTGTTAGCTCGATTTCAAACAGGCAGCCAGCGCGGTCTTCTGTGGCGTCAGGGTCTTGTCTTCCTTTCTTCCGATGTTGCCTCGTCGCCTGTTGTCGCTGTAATGATGGAAGCGCGCCTTGCATCCCATTTATATAGGCATCACCGTCCCATCATGCTCCGGTAGGTACCCACGTGGTGGGTGCACGTGGGTAGGCACCCACCACGTGGGTACCTGCCGGAGCATGATGGGACGGTGATGCCTATATAAATGGGATGCAAGGCACGCTTCCATCATTACAGCGACAACAGGCGACGAGGCAACATCGGAAGAAAGGAAGACAAGACCCTGACGCCACAGAAGACCGCGCTGGCTGCCTGTTTGAAATCGAGCTAACACACAAACATAGCAGGCAGCCAGCGCTGAAGAAGAAGGCACCGGAGAGCTGCAGAAGAACCGGGGTTCGCCGAGTCAACAGCGGAAGAGGGGAGAAGATGGAAGAAGCCCCCCGGAGTCCGGAGAAGCCCCCCCCCGGAAAGCGGAGAAGACCCCCGGAGAGCGGAAGACCCCCGGAGAGCGGAAGAAGAAGCCCCCCTGGTAATTGAGCTAATAACGAAGACAGGGGGGGCATCCGGAGCAGAATAATAAAATATTTTAAAAAGCCTTGTGTTGTGTGTTTACTACATTTTACTTTTTGCCTCCAGGTGAATGGATAGGGGTACGATGTACCCCATATCCATTCACTTAGGGTGGGGGGCCGGTATCTGGGGGCCCCCTTATTAAAGGGGACTCCCAGATTCCGATAAGCCCCCGCCCGCATACCCCGACAACCAATGGCAAGGGTTGTCGGGAAGAGGTCCTGTCCTCATCGACATGGGGACAGGGTGCTCTGGGGTGGGGGGGCCCGCAGTGCGCCCCCCTGCCCCAGAGCACCCAACCCCCCCATGTTGAGGGCATGCGGCCTGGCACGGCTCAGGAGGGGGGGGGACGCTCGCTCGTCCCCACTCCCATTCCTGGCCGGCCGGGGTAGCGTGCTTTGGATACGGGTCTGGTATGGATTGTAGGGGGACCCCCTACGTCAATTTTTCGGCGTGGGGGGGTCTCCTTACAACCCATACCAGACCTAAGGGCCTGGTATGCTCCTGGGGGGGAACCCATGCCGGTTTTGAATTTAAAAATTGCCGTGGAGTTCTCCCTCAGGAATGCATACCAAATGCCGTCGCTGGAATGGGCCTTTACAAGGTTTGGCTAACTTTCCACATTGTAAAACCAGCCCTAATTTTGCGCCGGCAAATTCGGAACTTAGGCAGAAATCAAAGTGCTGAAATGCTTTGAAAATCTGCTTAAGTCCTCATTTGCATACGCAAAGCTGGATTTCAATGAGAAATGCCCCCAGTGGCGGATGCGGTACTGCATCCTAAAATCTGACCGTGTAAGTGTCTTACACATGTCAGATTTTCTGCCTAACTTTGGAAAAAGCCTTTTGAGAATCGTTTCCAAAGTTAGGCACAGAGATACGCAGGCTGAACAGCAGTTAAGTCTGCGTATCTCTTTTGAGAATTTGGCCCAGAGATACGCAGGCTGAACAGCAGTTAAGTCTGCGTATCTCTTTTGAGAATTTGGCCCAATATTTTTTACTTTTTGCTATAATAAATATCCTCAAACAATAAATAAAATAACAAATTTCTTCCACAGTTAAGGCCGATATGTATTCTTCTACATATTTTTGGTAAAAAATCGCAATAAGTGTATATTGATTGGTTTGCGCAAAAGTTATAGTATTTACAAAATAGGGGATAGATTTTTGGCATTCTATCACTATTTTTTTTACAAGTAATTACACATAATGTTGGTGATCTGCGATGTTTAGTGGGATTGCAACATTATGGGGGACAGATGGGACACTTTTGACACAATTTTGGGACCATTGACATTTATACAGCGATCAGAGCTACAAATAGCCACTGATTACTGTATAAATTACACTGGCAGGGAAGGGGTTAAACACTAGGGGGCAATCAAGGTGTCAAGTGTGTTCCCTGGATGTGTTCTAACTGTAGAGGGGATGGGCTCACTACAACATGACAGAGATCACTGCTCCCGATGAGAGTTTGTAAATCGGCGTGCGGCAGTCGGTAAGTGGTTAATATACTGTACCTTGATTACCATTGTCTAAATTGACACTGCATATAAGTGATAAGTAAGTACTTATCAGCCACTGACTTAAAACAGTCTGAGCTGTAAACCTGGAGGCACTCAGGGTATAATGGGAGAGGAGGGGGCACAGTACTCACAGAGACCCAAGATGACCAGAACCCAAAATTGAGCTGTGATAACAAAACTAAGATTTAATAAGGAAGCCAAAATATTATCCACGATTACAAAAAAACAAAAAACAAAAAACAAAAAAAAGGAAGAGGGTGAAGTACTTATCCACAGCAGTTTACATGGCACAGGTGGCATGTAGCTCATGTACCCTGGTGTGAAAAACTCCTGGGAGTCACAAAAGTCAATGCAGGCTAGAGAAAGGGAGGCAGGACCAAAATGGATTGACCCAGTACTGAGGTACCCAAAGGAATGGTCTTCATGGTCTTCCCTGGAACAGGGGAGAACTATGACATGTTGAGAGGTACCAGTAACCTCCACAAATATTGTTCTGCTGTTCATTACTATACATGTTCTGTAGACATTGTTCTTTTCAAGCCCATGAAGAAGAGATTGCAGTGACTTTATTCAAGAACTCATAACTGTTGTTTGAGCTCGTCTCTAGAACAGGGGTTGGCAACCCGTGGCGACTAAATCACCGGCCGGTCAGTGCCCGTAATTAATTCACCTGGCCCGTGAACAAGTGATTGTCTGTATATACCTGATTAAGAGTGCTGATCGGCACTCAGGTGACTCTCCTCCTCCCCTCCTGACTGACGTCATTCTCAGCCCCGCCCACTGCAGTTGTCAGAGAAGAAGGAGAAGAGAAGAGGGAGGCGGCGGGTCACGTGAGTGCCTAGCGGCGCTCTTAATGAGGTGTATAGCTACAATTTTATTATAAAACAGAGCCATTTTTGCAGATGACATTATTAAACACTAGGCAAGCACTTTCTTGTATCCTTCTTCCACAGCCACCTCTTTACCCCCTGTCCACAGCCACCTCTGTATCCCCCTATCCACAGCCACCTCTGTACCCTCCCTGTCCGTTTTTTGGGGGGTTTACATCCACTTTAATTTGAGTTACAAAGCTTTATGGCTTAATGTGTCATCTTTATCCTTAGCTTCTTTCCTCTGCATTTAGTCCTAGCCTTTAAAGGGGTTGTAAAGGTAATTTTTTCCCCCCTAAATAGCTTCCTTTTCCTTAGTGCAGTCCTCCTTCCCTTACCTCATCATTCGATTTTGCTTTTAAATGTCCTTATTTCTTCTGAGAAATCCTCACTTCCTGTTCTTCTGTCTGTAACTCCACACAGTAATGCAAGGCTTTCTCCCTGGTGTGGAGTGTCATGCTTGCCCCCTCCCTTAAGGGGGGAGGGGCGAGCAGGAGAGTCAGGACTCTCTCTACGTTGCAGATAGAGAAATGAGCTGTGTGTTAGTGGGCGTCCTGACTTTCCTGCTTGCCCCCTTTCCCCCTCAAGGGAGGGGGCGAGCACGACACTCCACACCAGGGAGAAAGCCTTGCATTACTGTGTGGAGTTACAGACAGAAGAACAGGAAGTGAGGATTTCTCAGAAGAAATAAGGACATTTAAAAGCAAAATGGAAGGATGAAGTAAGTGAAGGAGGACTGCACTAAGGTAAAGGAAGCTATTTAGGGGGAAACAAAATTACCTTTACAACACCTTTAATGCTACATCAACATGAGCATAAGCATGCAGCAACTAATAGCATCAAAAAGTTCAAGAATGATAATGCTTATATTCACACCCCTTCATATTTCAATAAAAGAATACACCAGATATGAAGCATGATGGGTATATTCATTTATAGGAAGAATTCAGCAATTCATATGTTAAACAACAGTAAAATAAAATATTAATTTGAATTGAGCAATGTAATGGTGCAACATTTACAATAAAACTGCGCAATACATTTTTTACAACTCAAATAATAAATTATAAGATTGGTTGTACTTATCCCAGTTCTTTGTTCAGTCATATGGTTGTTGCTGTAGCTCCATATATTTATGTAAATGAGCATACAAAGGAAGACCTACCTAAAATAAAAGCAATGTCAACTATATCCGGGGGCTGTTCATCACAGGATAGTGTGTTCTGCTGTGGCTTGTGTAAATGCCAAGGAATAGTCAAATAATCGAATTGCAGATGTTGGTAGGGGGAAAAGCTGCCTATACTTAAACAGTGGCATGAATCCAAACAACTAAAGAAAATGTTCTGTGAACATTGGAAGAATGTAATATCCTCCCTGTTTTTGTTAACGAGTAGTATATAATAACCAGACATTTTTATTGATCAAAGAATTGTTCTTTGCATAAATATGTCAAATGTGCTTTAGAACTTCAACAATTAATTTTTATATTTATGTTTGTACATTGAACCATTCATTGCTAATGATGGAACATATGGACTTTTTGACAGCCGCATAATAATGTATGGGTGTATTCAATGTCTAAATATGCCTGATAGTTGTCACCGAGCAAATCTGATAGGTTTGAAAAAAAATATGTTTTGAAGTTATTGAGTTAATGAAATATTATCATTTATTTTTAGTAAGCAAGAAGTGGCACACTTATTTTTAGAGTTGGTACACCCATAAATAACATTTTAGTTATGGATGGAACTTTGTGGAATAAGTTGACACCTTGCTTGTTATATCTCTTTGGGTTTCCATTCCTTTGGAACTTTCCCAATAACTCTTTTGCATTTTCAAATTAAACAGTAAATTAAATAAAACAAATCCACCAGAAAGGGAAGGCTCCTAGTAATTGCCAGGGACGAAGGGTAAATGCAGCAAGCTCAGCCATGGAGTAAGTAAGAAGTTTAAAAAAAACATAAAAGGTTTACTTCAGCTTCTACAAAAAATGGAAGACATGCTAAAATCCTAAAGCTAGTTGCACAAAAAGTTGGTAAGATGTTGGGCAGTTAAGAGTATCTTTAATTGCTGCAAGCAACAAAAGCTATATTTCATTGCTCTAGCTTACATAATTCTCTGGTTTTCACTTTTAAGCTACCTAATGAGGTGTCAGTGAATGCAAACTGACAACCCAGGAGAATAGCTTCTGTCTATGTTTTGTCAGAGGTAGAAGGAGTTTGTTGGTGCACCCAATTGCAATATTACTTGCTGCTAAATGGTGCCTGCTATGCTCATGCTGAGTTATTTGGCTTTCAGTGAGTCTCAACAGGCTTGCTTCAGTTACAATTAGCCTCCACACACGCTGGGCTTAAAAAGTCAGTTCCCTTGGCAGAAAAGAACGCTTGTATAGAGAGGTTTTGTGCACACTTTAGGCCAGGTTAATCGTCCTATTATGAATGAACACATAGGATAACATTGAGCTTCTTCTACAGTCAGAACACAAAACTCCTTTAGAAGCAGCAATTTTTAAACCAGTGTGCATGGAGGCTTAGTATAGTAATTGATCAGATTTTGCTGGCATCAGTGGCGTAGCGTGGGTTGTCAGCACCCAGGGCAAGGCAAGTAATTTGTGCCCCCTAACTTGCGGACTTTTAGCATTCCCCGAGTCCTGTCCCTTCCCTTCCTACAATAGTATTGACCAGCTTGATTCCTACACTGACCACTACACTAACCTACCTGATTCCTATACTGACCACTACACTACACTAAACTAACCAGTATACTAACCACTACACTACACTGACCTACCTGATTCCTATACTGACCACTACACTGACCACTACACTACACTGACCTACCTCATTCCTATACTGACCACTACACTAACCAGTATACTGATAACTACACTACACTGACCTACCCGATTCCTATACTGACCACTGCACTGACCACTACGCTATACTGACCTACCTGATTCCTATACTGACCACTACAATACACTGACCACTATACTATACTGACCTACCTTATTCCTATACTGACCACCACACTGACCACTACACTGACCACTATACTACACTGACCACTATACTAACCACTACACTACACTAACCACTGACCACTATACTAACCACTATATTATACTGACCAATATACTACACTGACCACTATACTGACCACTACACTATCCTACCTACAGTATTACCATACTGACCACTATACTATACTGACCACTACACTATCCTACCTACAGTATTACTATACTGACCACTACACTATACTGACCACTATATTATACTGACCACTACACTGACTGACCACTACACTATCCTACCTACAGTATTCCTATACTGACCACTATACTATCCTACCTACAGTATTCCTATACTGACCACTACACTATACTGACCATTATACTATACTGACCACTACACTGACTGACCACTACACTGACTGACCACTACAATATCCTACCTAAGTATTCCTATACTGACCACTATACTATACTGACCACTACACTGACTGACCACTACACTGACCCTATACTGACCACTACACTGACTGACCACTACACTGACCCTATACTAACCACTTCACTGACTGACCACTACACTATCCTACCTACAGTATTCCTATACTGACCACTACACTACACTGCATGATTATAGCTGCTCTTCTACTCTCTCTCTGGCTGCTCCCTCCCACCCTGGCCAGCCGAGAGTCTCACCTCATCGGTTCGGAGGAGAGGAGGAGGAGGAGAAGAGAACATCGGCTCATAATCACTATTTCTTGTGTCCCCCGTGCCTCGCCATGTTCAGACTCTAGCACCCTGTGATTGGGCGTATGGGGATCATGTGCAGCGGCGGGGCTGGCTTGTTAACGATCGTGGTTGCTCCTGAAGTCCCACCTTCAACCAATCACAGGGTGCCTGAGACTGAACATGGGTGGAGGCGGGACTCCAGGATGTACCGCGATCGTGGACAGTCCAGCCCCGCTGCCGCACATGACCCCATAGCCCAATCATAGGGGGCCTGAGACTGAACAGTGCGGCAGAGCACGGGGACACAGTAAAGTAAATTTAGTAGGAGGCAGCCACTGTGACACATACTGGCGGGCATCCCCCTAAATGTTGCGCCTGGTGCCACGGCCCCCCCTGCACCCCCACGCTATGCCACTGGCTGGTATCATCATAAGTAAAGCTCACATGCTTTTCTGCCTGATTTGGTACAGCCCTAATTTATTGTTCTAACTATGGGCATTAGAAAGCATGGCTCTGTCATGGCTCTGTCAATAGCCCACATTTTAAGCAACACCTCATGGTAAAGGTGCTTCAGCCTCTTCATGTATTAATTATTAATAAATACATTTGCAGCATCCCACTCAGGACATGTGGGAACTGCAAAAGTATTACTTCTTTGTCATTGCTATATTTATATGTCATTTTGCATTGCTATACCTGTGGTATCCCTGTTCATAGGCTGGTCAAGTGTGCTTCATACTTCCCACCACAAGATGGGGATAGCACCACTCTGGGATATCTATCCCCAGCTCAGGTTATCTGTGGTCAGTTGTTCAGATCAGGAAGTGAGTGTGCAAAAAAAAAAAGCTTAATGTCAAGGTGAGAGAGAAGGTCAGTCCAGAGAAGGGACACATTGGAACTGCTAAAATCAAAGGATAACAGCCAGTAATCGGCAGCAAAGACCTTTGAGTATAAAGGTGAAGGATTTCTTAGCCACCGGCAACCTCACCCATGTCACTGGATTCAAAAGGGACCAGAAAAACAAGTAAGCATTATACTGAACCACAGCCTGAGTCCAGGCCTACTAAAGCCTATTAGCAGTGGATCAGCAGAATTCCTCTATTTACCCAGAGACTGTATTCTAACTGGATGTTTGTACTGCAACCAAAACCAATCACAATAAAAGCTGTATCCTACCACCGTCTACCTCATTCTTCAACATTGCTACTACAACTGGTTGTACCACCATTAACGGTACTGGCGTCACGACAAATACCATAAAGGGACCCAGCCGCCACAAGCACTCTAAACACCCCTCTCATCACGGGCACCTCAACCACCATCTTGGCTGGCGTTTCCCTATCACAGAGCGTGCCCCAGAGGATTTCGTGCTGTCTTCCTCTTCACTGTGCGACCGGCCCAGGGAGGCTTTCTGCTAACCGTGAGTAAACCGATGAACTGTATTATTGCTGTCTCTCATCGGCCCACCGTGCACCACACGTGTTCCCCTGCGGTTCTGGCTCGTCGCATAAAAATTTGGCGTCACAAACAGGATCTTTACCCCTGCGCCTTATCTAAAAGATTGTTGCATCAGAATAAGCCCCTTTGCTTTATTAAGAGACTATTTACTTATTGCATGCTGTGTGGGGCCACAGAACTGTTTAAACGGTTTAAAAGTTGCATGGAAGCGTTATCCCAGTTATCAGCATAAAAATTGCAGCATCCAAAGTGAGAAAATCGGACGTTTGCGTGTTAACAAAACTGCTTGCGGTATTTGAATTGACTGTTTCCATTCACTTAAAATGGCTGCCGGAGACCTTGTTCAAAAATTCCTGCGCCATCACTGTGGATAAGTTAGTGACACCCCCTGAAGATCGGGAAAGTTTGGTGCCACCCATTTATGCAAAATTGTCCAGCCAGCCCGCCTTACCTTTGCTGTGTAAATCCTGGGAGGAGAGTGTGACAAACACACACCCCAGAAGTCGCGAGACTTCGCATGCGAGCAAAAGAAGAGAAAATAATCGCATTGCTTGCCGTCCGAGCAGTAATCGCAACCTGTCAGTTGCCCCTACTAACTATAAGGAGCACTAGTAGCTGGAACTCTGCCAGAGACCCAAAATCAACATTGCTGCAGCATTGTATTCAGCTGGCATCAAATTCTTAAAGGGCCATACACCCACAAGACAGCGGTTGCCCATAGCAACATCGCACAAAAAGTGTCTAAAAACGCATTTGACTTACCTAACTAGAACTCACCTGCTCTTACCATGTCTGTGCAGGAAGACGACGTGCAGCCTGGCCTCAGCGGACCCCCTGCATCAGCCGCAGTCGGTCCCAGGGCAATACCAACCGCTGCAGCACCAAGCTTAATGCCTTTAACCATGCCTGGTTCCCACGATATTCTGGAGAAATTCATACTTTAAGGGACTTTAAAGAAAAAATTCTGGCTATGTTCAGATTGTACCCTGTATCCTCAGAGCAACAGATGGAGATTCTTCTTGCGCAATTGGAAGGAGCTGCGCTCAGAGAAGTGAAATCTTGGCCGAGCTCGGAGAGAAAGACCATGGGGCAGATTTTTGAACGTCTCTACACCACCTTTGAACCCAGAACCGTGTCAGAGGTCAAGATGAGTTTCTTCAGCAAGAGACAGCAATCTGGTGAGTCACTCAGAGACTTTGCATTATCTTTGCAGGAAGCCCTTAGAGCTGTTGTCCAAGTAGACCCCTGTGAGGCAGAAAATCAGGACAAAACCCTGAAAGAACAATTTATTGAAGGCGTCGATACAGACAATCTAAAGAGCCAACTAAGAATGTTAGCCGCCCAACATCCAGGCACTACCTTCTTAGATTTCAAAGAACTCGCTATCAGCATACTGGGAAAAAGCCCACCAACAGAACCTGTTGAAGTACCTGTAGCTGGTTACCCCTGTAAAGTCTTTACCTATAGTCAGTCAGGCAACCCAAGCTCCAGTTCCTGACGCAGTTGCTGCCTTGACGGAGCAAGTCCATTTTCTGACTAAAAGTCTGGAGAAAGTCCACCAAAAATTGGACCAATGGGAGAAACCATTAATGCTAGAGGATGAGAAACCTGTGTCCAGAAGACTTTTCCCCTCTAATTCTAGAGCGACTTATTCCAGAAATTCTGGCGGACGCCCCCCTGATCGCACTAGTACCCCTAAGCGGCCTATCTGCACGTACTGTCACAAACCAGGCCATACAGAAGCAACCTGCTGGCAGTTAAACGGGAAACCCCCGAGGCCAAGGACCACCCCTCGGGAGGTAAACCAATAGGTCCAGAAGATCCCCACTGGATGCCAAGATACGTTGGATCCCGTCCTGAAGTGGCACTTCAAATAAATGGAGTTCCTTTTGTTGCCCTAGTTGACACCGGATCCCAAGTCACCACCATCCAACAAGCAGCCTTTCAAAGATACTGGGATCAAAATCAGCTTACCCAGCCTCCAGAATCCTGGCTGAGTTTCATAGCCAGTAACGGCAAACCCATACCAGTCCATGGTTATTGGGAACCTACCATTCAAGTAGGAGGAACTACACTACCTCGACAAGGCCTTATTGTGGTACAAGTCAGAGACAATAACCCTAACCCTCCAATAGTCCTAGGAATGAATGTCCTCAGGAACTGTTATGTTGAGATGCTAGAAGCCTTGCACCAGTTAGTGCCTACTGCCTCTACTGATTCTAAAAAGGTGATCCAACAAACCATCCGTGTACTAAATGCGCAACAGAGATTCACCAACGAAAAAGGAGAAATTTGCTGTGCCCGCATCCGGCATAAGCAACCTGTGATCCTCAAACCCAACACCGAAACTCTCTTGTGGTGCCGAGCTGTAGTCGGAATCCAAGGTCAAGACTACCAAGCCCTGGTAGAGCCTGTTGTTTTGGAAGACTATTCTCTAGTTAGAGCTGCAAGGAGCCTAGTAACCGTCTCTGAAGGCTTACCCTTTACCACGCATAGAGGAATCTTTGACAGCTTTAGGATCTTCAGCCTACTTCTCTACCCTTGATTTAACCAGTGGATACTGGCAAGTACCCATGGCACCTGAAGATCGTGAGAAGACTGCATTTACCCCCCCCGATGGGCCCATTTGAGTTCAACCGCATGCCTTTTGGACTTTGCAATGCGCCCGGAACCTTTCAAAGATTAATGGAGCATTTTTTAGGACACAAAAATTTTGAAACCGTCCTGTTGTACTTAGATGATGTCATCATCTACTCCAAATCTTATGAAGATCACTTGAAACATTTGGCCGAAGTTTTTCAAATCCTCATTAAACATGGACTCAAAGTCAAACCATCTAAGTGCTATCTACTGAAGACAGAAGTCAAATACTTAGGGCATATTGTAAGCTCTGAAGGTGTTAAACCGGATCCAAAGAAGTTAGCCGCAGTCCGAAATTGGCCTACTCCTACTACAGTGAAAGAAGTGAGGAGTTCTCAGTTTCGCAGGATACTACAGACGCTTTATTCCTCATTTTGCCCAAATTGCAGGGCCAATATTAGAACTTCTGAGAGGACATCCCAAGAGGTACCAAAAGTCTCCAATACCAGTTGAATGGAACACAGAAAGAGAAATTGCCTTCCAGCTCCTAAAAAAGAAGTTAACAGAACCACCAATCCTAGGCTATCCAGATTACCAGCAGCCATTTCATCTTTACACAGATGCTAGTAAGAAAGGTCTGGGAGCTGTCCTGTCGCAGGTACAGGAAGGAAAAGAAAGAGTTATTTCCTACGCTAGTAGATCTCTTAAAGGTACTGAAAGAAACAACCAAAACTATAGTTCCTTCAAAATGGAATTCCTCGCACTTGTGTGGGCTGTTACAGACAAATTTAAAGATTACCTTGCCGCAACACCATTTGTGGCCTTCACAGATAACAACCCGCTAGCACATCTTAATACCGCCAAGTTGGGAGCATTGGAACAAAGATGGGCCTCACGCCTAGCTAACTATGATTTCACCATAAAATACAGAACAGGAAAAGCAAATGAAAATGCGGATGCATTATCCCATCTGCCTACCCAAGAATACCCTACTACACAGGAAGATGTTTGGGAAGAGGTAGAAATGCCAGCTTTTTACAAAAATTTTGCCCAACAAGACATTATCACCATCAAAGGAAGAGAAGTCCTTAACCTTCAACAACAAGTGGATCCAAGATCCCAAGTGGACAAAGAAAGGTGGATCAAGCTGCAAAATGAAAGCAGAGTGTTGGGAGAACTGCAAGATTTCTTCACCAGCAGAAGAACACCTGAAAGAATTTGCAGAAGAAATGCTGATCCAGAATTGTCAAAACTTTGGAGACACAGAAAACATCTCTTCCTACAGAAGGGCCTACTATTAAGAAGAACTTTAGACCCAATTACCTCGGATCGTCTATACCAGTGTTTCTCAATTCCAGTCCTCAAGGCGCCCCAACAGGTCATGTTTTCAGGATTTCCCTCAGATGAAACATCTGTGGTAATTAATAAGTCAGTGAAACTGATCAAATCCCCTGTGCAAAATAAGGGAAAGCATGAAAACATGACCTGTTGGGGCGCCTTGAGGACTGGAGTTGAGAAACACTGGTCTATACCAAATCTTAATACCACGCCGAGATGCAAGAATCATTCTTGAGATGTATCATGATCAATCCGGACACTTTGGCGTGCAGAAGACAGAAGCCACCATCCGTAGAAGATTCTACTGAATTGGGATGAGAGGAGACATTGAAAAGTGGTGTCGAGAATGTTCCACCTGTGCTGTTGGAAGAAATGAAAAACATGACCAAAAAGCACCCTTACATCCCATTGTAAGCCGAACACCGCTAGAAATAGTTGCAATTGACCATGTGAAGTTGGAACCAAGTCGCTCAGGTTACACATATGCCATGACCATCATTGATCATTATACCAAATTTGTTGTAGCCGTACCTGTCAAGGGCCTGACCGCTAAAACAACTGCAGATGCCTTCTGGAAACATTTCCTATTGCCATATGGATGCCCAGAAAGAATCCTTACAGATCAGGGATCTGCCTTTGAGTCGCAACTCTTCAAAGAACTGTGTACACTTCACAATTGCCTGAAAATCAGGACCACAGCCTACCACCCCCAAGGGAATGGACTCTGCGAGAAAATGAACCAAACTTTAATTGAGATGTTAAGAGCAGTACCACCTGCTACAAGGAGTGATTGGCCTACTCTATTGCCTCAATTGATGTACACCTACAATAACACCATTCACTGTTCTACTGGGTATACACCTTACTATCTCATGTTTGGCCGACAAGGTAAACTACCTGCTGACCATACTTTGGACGTACAAGTGCCTGATGCAATCAACCCTCTACCAAAGACTGATTGGGTGAGTGAGCACCAAAGACGCCTAATTGATGCACAAGAAATTGTTCAACATCGCATGGAACGTGCTCATGAAAAGCAACAAAAAGATTATAACCAATCTGCCAAAGCAGAACCTCTCAAAATTGGTGACCATGTATGGTTAAAAAACGACCATCGCACCAGCAAGTTAGATAGCAAATGGGAGAGAGAACCTTACACCATTACAGCTATTCTCAATCCAGAGACTGATACTTATGAGATCACTAAAGAAAACAAATCGCGTGTAGTACATCGCAATCGCCTTAAGTTATGTCTCAAGGAAAGTACTCAAGAAGAAACTCTTCAAGAAGAAGCTGTCCAAGAGGAAACACAATCCATAGAACCAGAGCCTACAAAATCATCTGATTCAGAGAATCCACTACAGTCTTTTGGAAAAGCATTATTAGACTCTGATCCTTTACAATGGTTCCTTACACCATGGCTCAATATCTTAGTGCCTGCCAAGACCAATACAACCGCACTTCAACCAGAGGAGCTATCTCAAGAAGTGTCTACTACAGCTCAAGAGACACCAAGTTCCCTTGAAACAAGGCCTGTAGAAACTCAGCCGCTACGAAGATCTGACAGAACTACAAGAGGACGACCACCTGTCCGTTTTAATGATTTCCTGCACCAGCAGCCAGGAAGACAACTACCAACCCTGCCATCTCATCGTTGAGTGCATCCTTACGTCGTCTGAAGTTCCAGAGTAAGAAGAAGACTTACTTGGGATATCATGTTTTTTTCCTTTAAAGGACTTTTTAAAAGGACTACTTACCTACTGTTTTGCAACGTTCAAGCCTGCACCCGGAGATAGACTTTCACGTACCTGAGCCTCCGTGATATTCGTCTGTTGACATTTTCCTGTGCCCAGGGAACGGACTCATACCCTGTGAGCCTCCTGAGATGTTATTTTTGTTTTGTTTTCCTTTTTCCATCTCATCGTGGACTATTCTGGTTTTGCCATACATCACCAGTCTTCAGGTGACACCCCTTTTTGTCACCTTTTGTCACATTTCGTTGTTGCCTGAGATATGTTTGCCTAACCCATTTTACTTGCAGATACAAGAAGTACAAGAATGGGGTTATATTGTTATTTCCTATGCATGCATGCTTTTCCCTTTCTCTTATATCTCACAGGAAGACACAACATCGAGTCAAAAGTGTGTCGAGGTCGACACACGTTTTACCATGGGGGTATGCAGCGTCCCACTCAGGACATGTGGGAACTGCAAAAGTATTACTTCTTTGTCATTGCTATATTGCATGTCATTTTGCATTGCTATACCTGTGGTATCCCTGTTCATAGGCTGGTCAAGTGTGCTTCATACTTCCCACCACAAGATGGGGATAGCACCACTCTGGGATATCTATCCCCAGCTCAGGTTATCTGTGGTCAGTTGTTCAGATCAGGAAGTGAGTGTGCAAAAAAAAAGCAAAATGTCAAGGTGAGAGAGAAGGTCAGTCCAGAGAAGGGACACATTGGAACTGCTAAAATCAAAGGATAACAACCAGTAATCGGCAGCAAAGACCTTTGAGTATAAAGGTGAAGGATTTCTTAGCCACCGGCAACCTCACCCATGTCACTGGATTCAAAAGGGACCAGAAAAACAAGTAAGCATTATACTGAACCACAGCCTGAGTCCAGGCCTACTAAAGCCTATTAGCAGTGGATCAGCAGAATTCCTCTATTTACCCAGAGACTGTATTCTAACTGGATGTTTGTACTGCAACCAAAACCAATCACAGTAAAAGCTGTATCCTACCACCGTCTACCTCATTCTTCAACATTGCTACTACAACTGGTTGTACCACCATTAACGGAACAGCCGCCACAAGCACTCTAAACACCCCTGTCATCACGGGCACCTCAACCACCATCTTGGCTGGCGTTTCCCTATCACAGAGCTTGCCCCGGAGGATTTCGTGATTTCCTCTTCACTGTGCGACCGGCCCAGGGAGGCTTTCTGCTAACCGTGAGTAAACCGATGAACTGTATTATTGCTGTCTCTCATCGGCCCACCGTGCACCTCACGTGTTCCCCTGCGGTTCTGGCTCGTTGCACATTATTAATGAGTACAGATGTCTAGCCATATATTATGATATACGACAAAATGAAATGATAATGTATAAAGTACAATACTCCACTTCAAGCAATCTGATTTCTACTGTTGTGTTACTGGGGAAGGGTTAAAACCATTTGTTTAAATTGTAGTACAAGGCTACAATAAAACCTGTGGGGGGGGGGATCTATCCAATCTCCTCTCTAGCCAAAAGTTTATATGGAATAAAGAAAGTATAGTATAAGTAAACTCGTATTTAAAGGATTGCTAAGTCCATTAATATGTTACAGATGAACAAAGGCATGTGTGAAGTCCAGCCAGGGTGGCAAATGTGACTTCCTCCAAAGTACAATGGAGGAGTGAGCATAGCCATCCAGGGAGAAAAGAAAAATAGCCTGAAAAACAAATTCAGTCACATCATCTAAAGACCCTTAAGTTGCAATATATTACATTTTTGTCCTTGAAAATAGGTGCTCTTCAAATTTGATATTATTTGCCTGTCAGTGACTGGCATTGTTGATGGCAGTGATATCACCAATGCCAGTGCCATACATCTGCAGTGCTTTAGAACCATTGAAACAATTAAAAAAATATATATAATGCTCATACGCTTCCATATTTTTCCATATTTAATAATAAACCTGCATTTATATATTAGTTATTCCTGTTTTAATGCTCCTGTTGCTGTCATTTTGCCTTCCATTATGTAAATGTATGCATTATACATACACATTTTCCATATTGTATCCAATTAAGTCATACATAAGTTATAACTTTCTATAAAACCATATTTAGTAGGATAAAATAAAATACAAAACTAAGTGTTCTCTAAATGACAGATTCTAAAAAACAAAATGTACTTTGTTATCCAATTATTCATTGATGAAAGACAACACATAGAAAGTGTAATAGCTTCAAGGGGAAATCATAATACCTAAAATTAAATATAGAAATAAGTATGACTCACAGATGGATCTACGGATGTCTGGTACAGCTGCAATGAGTGTTATTGAATATTGTGCAGAACAGTTTTTAGCATCGACCCTGCTTATCTTATGTGATGGAACACTACCAAGAACAATGACTGTAATCATTTTTTAGGACGTAAACTCCATAAAAGCCATTGCATACCATTGTTGCTCATTTCTATAGAGGGTTTTAGCCTGAATTGTGTTTTCATAGACCTTAAATGATAATGTTATTGATAAACTGTCCAATTTGTTTTTGAAAACTCAGAATCGTGTGAGATTGGCCTTTTCTACAGAACTGAAGGTCCCTTGATACTTCCTTTCCAGTTGTTAGGCTAAAGGTCTATTCCATTTACTTTGGCAGTGGGCTGCATAATTTAATATGCATCCAACACTAGCTAAATGTTACTGAGGCTGCGACCAGACATAATAAGGTGAAACAACAACAATGACGCCTAATGTGCCAGCAAGATACTGATTACATTCACATCATTTACAGAGAGCCAGCAAACAGTGAATAATGACTGTAAGACACCAAATAGGGGTAAAGGGGGGAGTGACCCCCCCTGGAATTGACAAGGGTCTGCCATGCTCGCATCTGTAGCTGTGCTGACTCTCTCTGTGTTTGTGCGAGTCGGCTCCACAGCTGTTGCAAGATCAGTGTCACTGAGTTACAGAGCTCTTTACTGTCACCTCTGGCTGCTTCCTGTATGTGCACCCTCGTGTTTGCTTTGCTGCCTGTAATGTATTTTCAAAGGGACATGTGGAAACAGGACTTGGGAGAAGGTAGACCACCGTGACCTTACAAGTGGGGGCTGTGAGTACAGTGAAGGTAGAAGGCTGTTTGTGTACAGGGGGAGGGGGCTGACATATATACAGATGAGGGGGGCAGCTGAGTGCATACAGGTATGATCAGTGAAGGGGGGGGGTGCCAGATATAGGAAAGATCATATCATCTGTCCTGTCCTATATACAGCTATATACACCCATCTTCCTTCCTGTATTCCTCCATCATCACTGACTGCAGATATACATCATCTGTCCTGTATATAGAGCTGTATATACCCACCTTCCTTCCTTCTATGTACACATACTGTACATTTGATCAGCACAGTGAGGCTGCATATCATGGGCACATGCCTGCGCTTTATGGGATAATGACTAAGCCCCTCCCCTTCATGACATTGTCAAAGAAGCGGAGCATAGGTGACCGTAAAATTATGCCCCCCCCCTGTAAAAAGTTCTGCGGACGCCCATGCCAGCAGCAAAACATTTAAACATTTTTATCACTATTAATTTTATGCATTTACAAAGCACTGAGATATCACACAGCTCATTTTTACTGCTACAACTGAGCCTGCAATCTAATGTCCAAGGCACAACAGACTAATGTATATAAAAAGAACCCACACTCAGGTATCCATCCAATTTCTTTATTCGATTATCACCAAGTACAAGGCAACTGCTAACATGTTTCGACAAAGAGCCTTGTTCACAGCATGGTTACCTACATGAATAACATCAATACATATATAAAATGACTAAAACCACTCCCATTCATTAATCAGTATAATTAACTATAGATAAGAATCACCGTTGTAAAGAGACTCTCTGGCAGTGGAAATCTTTTTTGCAGAGATTTAAAACACACTTGAACACTAACACAATGTACATTAAAAATATTAATAAATATAATAATTTACTAAACGTGAGTTCTGTGATTTAAAAATAATTGAATAAAAAACGTTCAACTATTTTTGGGTCAAAACCAAGATTTCAAAGCAATATCTGATTTTATAGTGAGAGATATTATAAAAAAGAGACAACGCAAATAGACATAGCTACTAGACATAGATGGGAGAATTACATACTACAACCCGATGGATGTGATTTACTAACGCTGTTAGTGTAGAAATAAATCTACATCGTAACTATAATTCATACCAGCCGGCATTCTAATTTTTAAGGTAAAAATCCACCAAACTTCTCTCTCTAAAAGCTTGCTGTGGGTGTCCCTCCCAGGTGGAATTTTCATTCTTTATAAGTCATAAAAAGTTAAGGAGGACATGTCGCCATGATGTTTGAAATGTTTGGATACATTTGACAGTCCCTTGTCACTCTGATATGAAGCTCCATAAGGTTTGGAGAGGACATGGTTAAATGGCAACGGATCATGTGTCATTTCTGTAATAGACATACAAAAAAATTAGAAAATGGTACAATCTTGTGCTACAGAGAAGGGGATTTTTTTTGCAGGCTTACATAAATTGTGGATCCTCCAATGTGGTATATGCAATAGTGTGCACTTTGTGGGCTGCACAATTAGATCTCTCGGGACATGGGTGAGCGAACATTGACAAGCATGTATCCAAACATTTCAAACATGTACATCATGGCGATATGTCCTCCTTTACTTTTTATGGCTTATTAGAGAGAGTGAAAAGTCCACATGGGGAGGGGCACAGCAAGCTTTTAGAGAGAAGTTTGGTGGATTTTTACCTTAAAAACGAGAATGCTGATTGGTATGATTTATAGCTACGATACAGATTTATTTCTACACTAACAGCATTAGTAAATCACATCCATCAGGTTGTAGTATATCATTCTCCCACCTATGTCTATTGCCTTCGTCTCTTTTTCTAACATCTCTCACTATAAAATCAGATAGTGCTTTGAAATTGTAGTTTTGACCCACAAATAGTTGAATGGTTTTTATTCAGTTTTTTTTTTAAATCACAGAACTCATGTTTAATAAATTATGACATGTATTAATATGTTTTCATGTACATTGTGTTAGTGTTCAAGTGTGTTTTAAATCTGTGCAAAAAATATTTTCATTCCCAGAGAGTCTCTTTACAACAGTGATTCTCATAGTTAATTATACTGATAAAGGAATGGAAGTGGTTTTAGTCATTATATATATATATATATATATATTGGTGTTGTTCATGTAGGTAACCATGCTGTAAACAAGGCTCTTTGCCGAAACATGTTAGCAGTTACCTTGTATTTGGTGATAATCGAATAAAAAAATTGGATAGATCCCAGAGTGCGGGTTCTTTCTATGTTTCCTTATCCTGTGTCGGTGACGAGTGGGAGGTTGTCTGAACCTGAGCACCTGGTGTAGAGGTACCAGTAATCAACTACTTTAAACAGAGGTTCTTATAGTTAGAGCAGTGCTGCTTTGTCTGTATGCTACACCAGATAAATGTATCCAGTTAATGTAACTTCTTTTCAAAACAATGTGTTACATTTAGGTAAAATAGCTGAAATTCTCAATTATGTTTGTAAAGATGTGCACACAAGGATATAGACAGTGGGGTGCTCTTCTGGCTGGAACATTAGTCCTACAGTATTGGTGTCCTGGATCACTTCAAAAGGACATTATCTGTTAGATAATTCCATATTTTTGCTGTGACAAACAAAATATATAAATTGTAGCGCTGAATGATATCCCAAATATGTGTATAAACTATATATCTTAAACAGAAATATCTGAATGACATATAACAATGGATATATATAAAAAATGAATAGAAATCACCAATGTGAATGGTGTACAATCAAAATGAATGATTATATGCGAAAACATATGTGAGTTGGAAAACATGGATATCCAATAGGTGAAAAAGTCCTATGCAAACATATGTGGGTTGGAAAACGTGAATTTCCAATGGGTGAAAAGTCCTATGTAAACAGGAAGGCCTAATGGTGTTCCCACAATCTGGACATGACACACACTGTGAAAAGGCTGCCACCAGATAGAAAGAGGCTTACCAGAAGTGTTGAACCCTAAGGCCCCTTTCACATGTGCGGACCGTATGTCCGCATTTTCATCCATCCGTTTGCTGATGAAAACGGGACATACATTAGTCCCTTTGTGATTGCGGGTGTCAGCGGATGAACATCCGCTGACACCCGTAATCACCCGCCTCCGCAAAGCTCCGATTTTGCGGACGGAAGAAAATCCTATCTTTTCTTCCGTCTGTGGATCGGATGAACACGGGCACACGGTCCGTGTTCATCCGATCCCCCCATAGGGGAGAGCGGAGAAAAGACAGGGCGGTCCCTGCACAGTGTGCGGGGACCGCCCTGTCAGCCGACGGCTCAGCAGGGATTTTACGGAGGATCCCCGCTGAGCTGACGGACACACGGAGGTGGATCATAACTGATCTGCCCTGTGTGAAAGGGCCCTTAAGAGCATATGCTCAGAGGGTCAACAGAGCTTGGTATGATCACTGGATGTTGTCACTGCGAGACCAAATCTTCAATGGCAATGAACGAATGACTTCAAACACACCAATTAATGGAGCAGATGTACCAGGGGTCAAGTCCTGGGGAAAAAAGTGTGGGAACTCCCACCCATGATCCACTCCACCACCAAAAAAAAAAAAAAAATGATACGCTTATATGCATAACTACTAAACCGCATGTTTTTTTTCTAAATCCTCCGATAACTCGCGGCAGACCTCCGCAATGTCTCCTGGGAACAATGACAAAAGCTCCCAGGAGACATTGCGGCATCCAGGAAGTGACGGAATACTCGCACACTACCCGATATACAGGAAGCGGCCAGTAACATGAAGGATTACTAAGGTTCGCCTGCCCCTGACAGTGACTCAAGCTGGGCATCGCCGCTTAGTGAAGGATTGGCTCGGGCGGCTCGGCTGCTCTAGTCCTGCAAAGGGAAATGAGTTCCTGCTGTGAAAAAAGTGCAGGAACTCCGTTCCCACGCGTTCCCGCAGGACTTGAGCCCTGAGATGTACGTGCTTGGAGGTGGTGACCCACCGACGGTCAAACAATGAACCAAATGGTGTTGGAAAAAGTGAAAAAGAAGAAGCACATAGTGTGATACTGAAGGCAATGAGTGTTTATTGTATGGGAGTGAGGTAGTAGGTATTGGCGCCTCTTAATTTGTGTAAAACCAAAAAATAATGAATACAAATAAAACTTTAAGATAAGGAATATATCAGTAACCTCCTATGAATCCATGCATATATAGTTATTCGTGGTGTGTGGGTATATATGGATATATATCAAACCCTTTCTAGATCATAGGCAAAGACTATAGTGCTCAAAATCAACAACTAAACATTTAAAAAAAAAAAAAAAAAAAAGTCCATACAGTTATAAAAAATATATATATATATATATAAATAAAAAATATGTTATTAATGGATGAATTGAATTAAAGTGCTCTGTGCTGTGAATATCCACTGATATTAAATAACAGACCATGCAAAAAAAGTGCTTTGTGCTTCATATAATATGCAGATGACAATGTGCTCAGTGCTCCCTCTTCACATGCTCTGGTGGGTCCCTCACTCACCAGATCCAGGTACCCACAAGGGGTAAGACGCCTTCACAGAATTAGCCCTGTGTCGCTCTCTGGCAAGTATCCACTTGTTTGGACCCCTTCACTTAGATGTATATCTCAGAGGAGAGAGAGTACTCACATAGTACAGTATCGTTTTGATAAAAAATTTATTTTATATAAAAGTCAGGTACTCACAATTGGCAAGAAGTAATCAAGCGTTTGTGTCAGATATCCTTGGAGTGTTTGCGAATGGTGAGCACCCATTCGCAAACACTCCAAGAAAATATGACACAAACGGTGGAATTTCCATTCCATTCCATTTCGGTGGAATTGCACGTAGGGGCAGCCACTTAACATGCAATACACATTCTATACTAGCACCACTGTAGCACTTGAAAATAATTGGTCCGTAGCGCGGGTTCTACCTACCCCCCTCTTTCAATGAGTGTTTATTGTAGGTGGAAACACTTACATGAATGTAGAAACACAGCACTTGATCAAATATGCACGGCAACAGTTTTGCATATTTTTGCTGTGTTTGGTTGGATCTCTGCCTGATTTAGTATCTCACTGCAGAGCAATAATGTAAAAGGTTAAGGTATATTTCTTAGGGGTAAGGTTGCTACTGTGGAAAAAAAGTCTTGCCATCCACTTTTACAAAATTATTCTGTGGTACTAATGGCACAATTCTTCTTTTTGAAATAATACATTTATATACTTTACTGAGCCATTTAATATCTTTCATTTGCTTAACTGTGGAAATTTAATAAACTAGTTAGAAGCATGAAACTCTAAAAATATGTGATCCAAGCTGCTTATGCCAATAAATGTAAACCCAAGGCACAAACTCAGATTTCCTTGCGCACCAAAAATAAGCTATCTCAAAGGGAAAGCTGTGCTGGGAATACTGTAATTCAATATATGAATCAACAGATCTTAATAAGAGTGTCTGAACGCTTTTATTGAAATCAATGGGAGTTTTCCCCTGATCACAGCGAGATTGTCCTTTCATAGTATATTACATTTCCCCCCCTAGCATGGGACCACCACGTGCCTTCAAAGAATTCATATGGAAGTGTTTTGTACTCATCATAATATACACAGATAAATTTGAAACGTTTAATGGAAACCTATGAGTGAATATTCTGAGGCATTAAACCACAAAGACATACTTTAAAATTTTAGAGATTGTGTTTCCTAATGCTTTTCCAGCAGCCATGAGTTTTTGCTGTGTGCATTGCAGGCAGAATTCAATATTATTGGTGTAGGGTTCATAGAAAAATTAAAAAATGTAATTCCAGTCATTGTGAAAGTTAAATAGAATGAGTTTGAAAACCTAATCTGTAATCATTCAGGCCCCGTACACACGGCCGAGGAACTCGACGTGCCAAACACATCGAGTTCCTCGGCCAGTTCAGTCCTGGAGCCGCCGAGGACCTCGGCGGGCCGAGTTCTCCCATAGAACAACGAGGAAATAGAGAACATGTTCTCTATTTCCTCGCCGAGGTCCTCGTCGGCTTCCTCGGCCGAAAGTGTACACACGGCCGGGTTTCTCGGCAGAATTCAGCCAGAAACTCGGTCGGAAGCTGAATTCTGCCGAGGAAACTGGTCGTGTGTACGGGGCCTCACACCTAATGCAGCAAACCTATGGAAGCATTTCAATGGTTTCATACTGAGTAAAATCTAAATGTCGGGCTTAATGAAAGGTAAGGATTGCAAAAAGACCAATGCAAGAGTGGTTTGAGAATATAGAACCCAAATGAAGGCTCGCACCTTTTATGTGTTTATTGTAATTTTATATTATTCTTATTTATATTATACTATAATACTTTTTCTTTTACAAAAATGCTGCTTCAACCCTATGCCAGACCCTCAACATAAGCTTCCTTACATAGACTTGTAAATTTCAGAGAAGGGGAAGGAAAGTGTGTGATCAGCTCTAATGCTGAGTGCAGTAGGTCTACATCTGGTGCTTATTGGACTGCGCAGTCATACTTAGACACCCCATACAACTGCTGTAAGCTAAAAGTAGGGGTACGGCTATGAAAATAGCGATTGAGGTTGCTGAATGTAGTGGTTCACCTGTCACCCTGTCCAGCCAGACATTCATCTCTTAGTAACTCAGAGACATAGAACAGTCCATACTGTAGCTTTGTTTTGTTTTTATTTGAGGGGATTAAACTTGGATGGGGAATTGGAATTATGGGATGCCCAGGAAAATTCAGAGCAAACTTGCTTGGGACTTCTATATACACTCCAGCACAAAGACTGGCTACATACTATTTCTCGCCCAGCACTTCACTTGCTGCAGACTGTTACTCCACCAGCACTTCCCTTGCTGCAGACTGTTACTCCTCCAGACTAGCTAGCACCGCATGGGTAGGCCTAACACTACTTCAGCCAGGCCTCAATGAACTACCTTTTGCGGGCAGGGACCTCAGGCCCCTGTGGGGTAGAAATTGTTCAGGTGCTAACTGTCCTCTATTTAGCTACCACTCCCAGATAGCTCTCCTCAGGCCTCGCCAACCAACCTGGCTGCAAATGCCTCTTTCCACTGCCCTTCCCACAGTCCTCTCTTCTGGTTCTGCACCAATATCAAACTGCAATCTCCCAGTTTCCTCCAGTCCTCCCAACTGTGCTCACTCACCAGCCCTCCTAGGTGTGACCAGTTGTCCTCCCCAGAGACTCTTAGAAGTGTTCTCTCCCACTGTCCTCTCCTTGCTGTCTTATGTGCGTTTCCTTCCAGGATCTCATCACTCCTTCTGGATGCACCCCAGCCCCAGCCCAGGTTCACCCCCCGAGACTGGGAAGCTTCCCATGGGCCTTCACACTCTCTCACTCTAGCTCTGTCAATTGACAACTCCCCCCCAGCTGGGCTGACCTCAGGTATTGGGGATTGGTCAGGGCTCCCTAAACCACCCCAGGCAACTCCACCTCTCCTCTCTTTTCAGATATTTCCAGCAAGCTCTCAAAAAAAGAGGGAGGTCTCAGTGATGCTGCCTATGAGTCACCAGCTGCTACCCTGAGCCCCTCCCAGCCCAGAATGAAAACAAACTGGTGGTTAGGCCTGCCTAAATGTTTCTACTCTGACAGAAACACCCTCACTCTAGCACTTCCCTAACTAGAGGGTGCTACACTAACTATGGGGTTAATTCACTAAAACTGGAGAGTGTAAAGTCTGGTGCAGCTCTGCACAGAAACCAATCAGTTTCCTTTTTTTTTGTCAAAGCTTATATGGTTGTATGGCTTCATTTTTTTTTTTTAACAAACATGTTATACTTACCTCCACTGTGCAGTTCGTTTTGCACAGAGTGGCCCTGATCCTCGTCTTCTGGGGTCCCTCTGCGGTTGTCTCGGCTCCTCCCAGCAAGAGCTAACCCCCTTCATTGGAAGCACTCTCCCATGGAGGTTAGCTTGTGGGCGCACTCCCGTGATACAGGCAGCAGCTGTATCACTCGGCCCCGCCCCCGGTATGCCGCGTCATTGGATGTGATTGACAGCAGCGCAAGCCAATGGCTGCACTGCTATCAATCTATCCAATCTAGCCAGTCAATGGCCAGACTCCATGGAGAAGAGGAAGCCGGGGGACGCGCACAGCAGGTGAACAGGCTCAGGTAAGTAAAACGGGGGGCTGGGGGGCCATCATTGCCAGGTGTTTTTTCACCTTAATGCATAGGATTTACAACCCCTTTAAAGTGATATTAAAGTCTATTTTTTTTTTATTTAAAATTAACAAACATGTCATATTTACCTGATCTGTGCAGAGGTTTTGCACAGAGCTGCCCTAATCCTCCTCTTCTCGGGTGCTTTGCCGGTGATCATGGCCCATTCCCTCCTGCCGAGTACCCCCACAGCAAGCTGCTTGCTATGGGGGGCCCCCCAGCCGAGCCATTTCTCTGTGTATCCATTCAGACACTGTGTCACAGCTTGACCCCACCCCTCTCTCTCCTCATTGGCTCACTGACCTTGATTGACAGCAGCAGGAGCCAATGGCACCCGCTGCTGTGTCTCAGCGAATGGAGAGAGAGAGAGTCCAAGATTCTCATGCAACATTGCTAGATCAAGATGGGGCTCAGGTAAGTATTAGGTGGAATGAGGGGGCTGCTGCACAGAGAAGGTTTTTAATCTTAATGCATAGAATGCTTTAAGATAAAAAAAAAAACTTCCTTAGAACCACTTTAATTGAAGAAGCTGAAGTTAGAAGCTTATTGGCTACCATGCTCAGCTGCAGCAGATTTTGCACTTTCCAGTTAACTTATACATCATCAAGAAAAATGTGTACATATAATAAATACAATAACTTATTTCTTCTAAAATGCATTTTGGAAAGCTCAACTCCCCTCCACAAACATTTTTAACAGAAATCTAAAAAATAAAGGAAAGACATAACAGTCATTGCAGCACAAAATATGGTGAAAAATGAAGGTAATATAATCTTCCACTCAGATGTATCGGGCAACCTTTTATATTTTTATTGTTTTGGGTGTGACTTTTAACAACTATTAACAGTGTTGGAAAGCTGGAACTTTCCCAAGCATGTAGCTGTAGTTACCTATATTGGATATTCTGACTTCTTTTTTGGTTATGCTTATGAAACACAACTGGTAAATAACCCCTAACAACTATTTAGAAAAACAATGTTCTAACCAATTTGATAACTATAAAGATTACTCTGATGGACAGCTATAGGATACTATGTTTCCACTGCACATATTCATTGACTCTCGTGCCTTACAATGGATGTAAACCCTAGCTGTATGCCAAAAAAAACTATGCATCATAAAGATTTGCCATGGGTTTTTCTTAACATAGGCCTAGATTCATGTACCCCGGCGTAAGTGTGGGCGGGCGTAGCGTATTGTATTTACGCTATGCCGCCGCAACTTGGAGAGGCAAGTGCTGTATTCACAAAGCACTTGCGTCCTAAGTTACGGCGGCGTAGCGTAAATGTGCCAGCGTAAGCACGCCTAATTCAAATTGGGAAGAGGTGGGCGTGTTTTATGCAAATAAAGCATGATCCCACGTACATGACGTTTTGAACGTACGGCGCATGCGCCGTCCGTGGACGTATCCCAGTGCGCATGCGTCGGATAGAATGCCTAAGATACGTCGAACACTGCCTACGATGTGAACGTAACTTACGCACAGCCCTATTCGCGTACGACTTACGCAAACAATGTTAAAAGATACGCTTGTTCCGACGTCCATACTTTGCATCTGCTACGCCACCTAGAGACCTGCTTTATCTTTACGCCGGCGTATGTCTTACGTAAACGGCGTAACTTATTGCGACGGGCGTACATACGTTCGTGAATCAGCGTATCTTGCTCATTTGCATATTCGATGCGGAAAACAATGGAAGCGCCACCTAGCGGCCAGCGTAAATATGCACCCTAAGATACAACGGCGTAGGAGACTTACGCCGCTCGTATCTTAGCCAAATTTAAGTGTATCTGGTTTCCAGAATACTCTTAAATATACGACGGCGCAGATTCGGACTTACGACGGCGTATCTACTGATACGTCGACGTAAGTCTCTGAGAATCTGGCCCATAGTGTTTTCACTTGATTTTCATCTCTTTGCTGCTGATCTACTTTTTTCAGCCAAGCCACCTGTGAAATGTGTATCAGCAAAGCCACTTGTGGTCTTCATCATGCTGACATGATGACAATGCAGAAACACAACTAGGAGACAGTTGTCACCCCATGATAGGAAGACCCTGAATAAGGACCTTTTATGGCAGGATCACCAGGTACTATTTTAACAAAGTTGTAAATGTAAAAAGGTTGAAAACAACCTTAATTTTTCAATTATATCCAAAGGCTTATTATGACATTTTATCGATCAAGTTACATTTTTCTTTATATAATAAACCAGCAAATGCTGATGTAGTGCACAGAGGCGTCCCTAGGGGGGGGCCAGAGGGGGCCCTGACCCCCCCAACATCATGCTGTGCCCCACCATGTGCCCCCCCCAAAAAAAAAAAAATATTGTTTTTTTTTTGCAATTTTTGTATTTTGCTCCCCGAGAGGGAGAGCGATCCCAGTCAGCTCTGCGGGGGATTCCTCCCCCTCCCTCTGCTCGCCGACACTGCATAATGCAAGCGCTCACACAACCAGATATTCTAGCCTGGACCGTGTTTAAGTGTGTGCACTGCAGACTGCAGTACACTGTAATCACTGAACTACATTATCTCCATCCCTTCTCTCCCCCCGATCTGTCTCCCTCCCCCTCTTCTGTTCTTTCAAAACATTCACAATTTACTTTTACTTTCAGTTAGGCAGATAATATACGGTGCAAATTTATTTCCTGCATCCACAGATTGCAGGAAAGAAACTTGCATGATTCCTCCATCAACAGACAGTGGTGACAGGGGAATATCCCTCCTGCCCAGCAATTATATTCTCCCGACAAACAGTGATTATCACTAGTGACTATACAGTAACCACTAGTGATAATTATAAGAGAATCTGCTCATTAATGGTTCAAATCTCAGCCAGTTTCTGCTGAACCAGCTGAGATTTAAACTGTCTATGGCTGGTCTTAGCTCTTAGGCAGCCCATACATTGATTAGCATTGTGGAGTGTCGGCTTTCTGGCGTGATCGGGAATGTGTGATTTTAAACACACCCGAGCCCATCTCTATTGGTTGTAGACAGTTGAGCTCCCTGCAGGTTGCTTAGCAGCAGTGGACCCTTCTCTGACATGCTGATCGGGATGCAATCCAGGTGATGCTCTTAGTCAAATCCTAGTCATAAATATCAGTGATTTTATTGATCAAAGCCCACACTTTACAGGCATAGAGCCCACATGGCTGCTGATCATACGGTTGATTATATTTATGTGGTTGTACTCTTGATGCTAATAAATACTGTGTTTATTAGATCTGACTGGGAGCATCACCTGGATCACATGCCGATCAGCATGTCAACAGAGAAGGTTATACAGCATTACTGCTGCTAGGTGACCAGCTGGGGGCTCGGCTCTCTATAACCAATAGTGCCAGCCTTCCCCTGCATGCACCCATAATGTCACCAGCACTAGGTCCTAATAGACTGCTGCCGCTGCCAAGGAGACAGATGCCAGACCAGCGCTGTAAATAGCAGGGACAGGACAGCTGGGGATCCCCCACTGTGGCAGAACACCAGGGCCCGGTGGCAAGACAACCTTTGCAACCCTGATAGTTCTCCCACTGCTTTGTACCCTTATATTTTCTTGGTGTGCTGGTGACATATATCTTGTTTTCTGCCACCCTGGGGGGCCCCAGTATAGTAAGAAGGGAGCTCACTGCAGAACATGTGAAAGGGCCCATAGTGGGATCATAGTAAAGGGCCCCAGGAGCTTATATATATATATATATATATATATATATATATATATATATATATATATATATATATATATATATATAATTGCATTTTATAGTTGGCCCCCCTACTTTTGTCCCTGTCCCCCCATGTGCCCCCCCTAAATATGAAAGCTGGAGATGCCACTGGTAGTGCATACTAGAATGTCTCAAGTAATAACATGGAAAGTCGTTTTTCTGTTCCACCACTAGATCTCATACTGTACATGAGCATTCACTTATTCCATGAAGAGTTTAACCCCCTGCTTTGGGGAGACGTTCAATTTTCAGCTGGCATTTTTTTGCCTGCCATGTCCTCAGTGTATTTGGAACTGTACTACACCTAATGTTTCACTAGGGACTAAAGTGAAGGCCCATTACAGACCCCTAATTAACTTAATTTAAACCACCTGTGGTATCAACAAGGAAAGGTCGAGATTGCCATATGTGCTATGGCTGTAACAGGAAATCAAGGGTCTACTACACAGCACTTATACTCATAATAATGCATCTTTAGAAGAAAATAAATGTTTGTTACCATATTCTGGATCATTTGCTTTCTGCTATATGAGAATGTTAACTCTTTTTGAAAGGGGTTAAATATGATCACCATATGGTTGCCATTTTCAGCTATTATACTTAAACCATTTTAGTGAAACCTGACTGTGATTTCAGATGGTGAAATGCAAAACGTTTTCCTAACTCTAAAATGACTGTGAGTCTCTGACAAGTAATGTAATGAATTATCGTTAGAGAAGGTTTTTGTAGGATCAATCAATTTTTTTAAAAACTGTAAATAAAATGATACACATATAGGCAGTGTATGGAAACAATTATATACAGTATGTAAGCTTTGCTACCATACAGCACATTTGTACACATTTTAAAGCATTACATAGACAGTGCAAACATGGTTATTTGGATTAAAGTAAAACATTTGAGCAGAAAACTATTTAAAACGTTGTTAGGGTTTAAAGTGGATGTAGACCCAATTTTTTATTTATTTTTTGCTGTTACAATGTAGAGTATAAGATTTCCTATAATCTGTGCCCAGTCTTGCCACAAAGAGTTAATCCAGCTCTGAGCAATCCTCTTTTCTTTTTTCAGTGAGATAAACGGACAAACAGGATAAAACTTTTGTCCGTTCCGCCCCCTTGCTGTGAATGACAGGTAATTTACTTATCTCATGCACTAGCCTGAGACAGGCATTATTTTTAAATTCCCACCCCACTCCTTTTCTGAAGTCATGTGGTTACTTTTCTGGATTTCTACCAGATGTTAGTGATCATAGCATAATTTAGTGTAAAGAATACTCAGGAGAAAAAGCATGTTGACAAAGGGAGTGTAGAGGTGGGCAGGGAGTCTACTGACCTCACGACTCCACCCACCGAGCTCCAGACAACAGACCCACCCACAGAATCTGCAGTTTTTCTGTTCTTATAACAGACAGAGGGGAGACATTTGACAGGCATGTATATCCTTATAGATTAGCACTTTGGCAGTAGTTTAGAAAGGATGAAAGTGGGTTTACATCCACTTTAAATACTGTGTGGGTGGTTGGTGAGACTGTACTTTCCTTCCTGATTTGTAAATTGTACAATAAATGAGGGTAAAGAACCTAAAAAGTGGACATCAGTAAAAAGCTGAAATTGGTTCTAATCCTTATCCACTTCATTAGGTGAAGTTTTCATTAATATCTGTGTCCCCATTGAGAAGCTTCCTGTTCTGACTTATACCCATGACAGGAGGTGTGGAGTAATCTCACCAAACAAGTGTCACAGATAGAAATCAAAGATTTACGAGGGATCGAACCGTTCCCCACTTTATCCAAACCTGAAATTATCATTTTGGCTTGATTTTGCTTTAAGTAATAGCTTAAATTTATCTGGACTAAGATCACAAAGAGAAAGCAGACTCCTCTAAATGTCAAATCAACAATTATACAATTTTCTAATTACATACATGTCCCAGTAAATTAGAATGTTCTTTAATTTCTGCAAGATCACTGCCATACCTATTTACAGGATATTGCAGACTTTTTCATTCTCATGAATAATGCTTATTGGGCTCATATGTTTGGTTGTGCCTATTTCTTGTGCCTGACACTGTATACCGCGTACTGTATTCCTTCTTTCTTTCTTTCAATATACATAAAAAAGAATTTAAAAAAACCTTTGGGTCTGGTATGGATATTAAGCTAAAATGGTGCGACCATTTTAAAATGGTGCGATGGACCCCCCCCCAAAATCCATACTAGACCCTTATCGGAGCATGAAACCAGGCAGGCCGCAAGAAAAGGGGGGTGAGAGAGTGAACCATAACTAGCCACCTTCCCTCAACATGGGGAGGTTGCTTTGGGGTCCCCTACAAAGCAACTTGTCCCCATGTTGATGGGGACAAGGACCTCACTCCCACAACCCTTGCCTGGCACCGGGCTTATCTGAATCTGGAAGCCCCCTTTAACACAGGGGCCCAGATTTTGCCCCCCCCCCATGTGAATGAATATGGGGTACATTGTACCCCTACTCATTCACCAAAAAATGTGTCAAGAAAGTAAAAACGACAGGAGACAGTTTTTAGCAATTCCTTTATTTAAAAAAAAGTGTCCCGCGATATCCATTCATCTTCAATCATGAAAAAAAGCTCTGCCTCAATAGGAGGCGTCCTGCCGACTGCTGTTTTTTCACAGTGACAGCTGTTATATAGGCAAGGGTGAGGCCACCCAGTGATGTAAATGGGTGGCCCGCCCCCTCTGATGTCACATGACATCACATGATGTCAGAAGGGGTCACTTAATCGGATAGCCCCGCCCTTGCATATATAACAGCTGTCACAGCCAAGAGACAGCAGTCGGCAGGACACCTCCCATCGAGGCAGAGCTATTTTCTATTTTTCAGGTCTTGGGTGCTGTGATTGAAGATGGATATACATCGCAGGACACTTTATTATTATTATTATATATTTTTTTAAATTAAGAAATTGTCTCCTGTTGTTTTTACTTTTTGGACACTTTTTTGGTGAATGGGTAGGGGTAAAATTTAGCCAATACCCATTCACATAAGGGGGATGGAATCTGGGGGCTTCCTTGTTAAGGAACAGCTTCCAGATTCCGATAAGCCCCCCACCCACAGACCCCCACAACCACCGGGGAAGGGTTATGGGGCTGAGGTCCTTGTCCCCATAAAAATGGGGGAACCCCAAAGCACCCTCCCCATGTTGAGGGCATGTGGCCTGGTAAGGTTCAGGAGGGGGCCCTCTCTTGCCCCCCTATTTTCCTGTGGCCTGCCAGGTTGCATGCTACAATAAGGGCATTATTATGTATTTTTTGGGGGGGGGGAATTGGGCCTTTGATTTTGGTGGTGCCAGAAAACTGTAACCCCTCGCAGTTACTCTTGTTGGGCGCAGGAACGGGCCCTGCTGTGAAATATTATTACATTTTAAATTAAAATTAAACAGTTAAACAGGGGCAAAAAATTGTATCCTTTGGTGTTGGTGGTGTCAGAACACTATAACCCCTCACAGTTACTCTTGTTGGGTGCAGGAACGGACCCTGCTGTTAAAGAGGGGGTGGAGCAGAGAGCTGTGGCAGAATCACCATCAGCTTTTTGGAAGCGGAAAAAGCTCCAACAACACTGAACCCTGTCCTGCATCCTTCCCAGCTGCCAGCAGAGTTACCCAGTGCACCATGAAGGAAAGATAACGTCCCTGCTCATGCCTGCTGGACCATAAGCCAGCAGTATTATGAACCTTGCTGCTGACTGCCCTATCCAACGATGCCAAAACATTGCCTTCCACATGACAGATCAAAAGTAACATTTCTGTCTTTGCAGATGACACCAAGCTATGCAGTGGAATAACGTCCTTACAGGATGTCTCCAATTTACAAGCCGACCTCAATGCTCTGTCTAATTGGGCGACTAAGTGGCAGATGAGGTTTAATGTAGATAAATGTAAAGTTATGCACTTGGGGGCTAAGAATATGCATGCATCATACATACTAGGGGGAGTACAACTGGGGGGATCTGTAGTGGAGAAGGATCTGGGGGTTTTAGTTGATCATAAGCTCAATAATGGCATGCAATGCCAAGCTGCGGTTTCCAAAGCGAGCAAAGTCCTTTCTTGTATTAAGAGAGGTATGGACTCCAGAGACAGAGATATAATTTTGCCCCTGTACAAATCATTAGTAAGACCTCATCTGGAATATGCAGTTCAGTTTTGGGCACCAGTTCTCAAAAAGGACATCGGAGAACTGGAGAAAGTGCAGAGAAGGGCAACCAAACTGATAAGAGGCATGGAGGAGCTCAGCTATGAGGAAAGATTAGAGGAACTGAATTTATTCACTCTTGAGAAGAGGAGAATAAGGGGGGATATGATCAACATGTACAAATATATAAGAGGTCCATACAGTGAACTTGGTGTTGAGTTATTCACTTTACGGTCAACACTGAGGACAAGGGGGCACTCTTTACGTCTAGAGGAAAAGAGATTTCACCTCCAAATACGGAAAGGTTTCTTCACAGTAAGAGCTGTGAAAATGTGGAACAGACTCCCTCCAGAGGTGGTTCTGGCCAGCTCAGTAGATTGCTTTAAGAAAGGCCTGGATTCTTTCCTAAATGTACAGAATATAACTTGAGTATTAAGATTTGTAGGTAAAGTTGATCCAGGGTAAATCCGATTGCCTCTCGGGGGATCAGGAAGGAATTTTTTCCCCTGCTGTAGCAAATTGGATCATGCTCTGCTGGGGTTTTTTGCCTTCCTCTGGATCAACTGTGGGAATGGAGTTGGGTGTATAGGATTTTACTGTGTTTTTTATTTTTGTTTTTTTATTTTTTGTGGTTGAACTGGATGGACTTGTGTCTTTTTTCAACCTGACTAACTATGACAGTAGAGAGCCAGAATGACCTTACGTGAAAAGAAATGTCGTTTTGGAACCTGCCACTGTTGTACAGCACATTCCACAAATTCACAAAAGGGGGCAAAGTCTACCAGATGAAACGGCAGTAGTTGCAGTGCTAGAAATTTGGCCAAGCTAGCATTTAGACGATGAGTATGTCTGGGTCAGAATTTCTTTTTTACGGTTCAGCAACTGGGGTAGCAAAATTTGCCTGCGGAAATCAACTGGTGGTGTACTGCTAGCAGATTGGCTGCAAGTACTTGTGGCACCTTTTTCTATACCTTAATTTCTCTCAGTGCAGATTTTTGAGAGGACTGGAGGTATAGAAGGGTTTGAGATTCCAGATGAGGAGCAAGGAGAAGTCTGCCTTTTTCTATGATGTGGGTTTTTCTGGTGCTGTTGCCAGCAGACTGTATAGCAGGTCGTTATATGTCTGTTCAAGCATGTGGTGCCCAAATGGCTGCTGTTCTGGCCACACTTGATCCACTTCAGACATAGGTTGCAAACAGCAATGGTGCGATCTGCTGCACACATGTCACAAAAAGCCCACAACAAGGAACTTTTGCAAGTCAGTGTGGTGTGATGCACTAGGGTGGCTACCCTGGAGGACATCCTGTTTCATTGGAGTTGTGTCTCCTCACTTTCCTCCTCTCTTCACTCGGGCACCCAAGTACATTCATTGACCTCATCATCCACTCCCTTCTCGCCACTGGAGCAAACTTGGCAGTATGCTGCAGCTGGGGGAATATGACTAACAGTTTCTTGTCCTTCTGTGGCACCCCCTCTCTCTAGGCTCATTTTATTCCCTTCCTCAACCTGGGAACAAACATCGGAGCCTTCAAATTGCTGCGCACCCTCCAGCAGCATGTAACCGACACTATGGCCAAATAATTCTAATGACTCCTCCATGCATGATGGTGGGGCTACAGAAGGAGTAACTGTGGACAATGAGCCAGTGGAATAAGCTGCTTTGGCAATTGCCTTGGAAGACAAACTACTATGAGCCTGGGTGACAGAGTATAAGGAGGATGAGGACATATTTGTTATCCACTCCACCAACTCTTCTGCATGTTGTGGCTTAATAACACGGCCATCAGCAGGAAAAAAGGACAAGTGTGCTCCACGGCCACCTGCAGGAAAAAAGGACAAGTGTGCTCCACGGTCACCTACAGAGGATGCACCATGTCCACAATCACCACTGTCACTGCTGCTTTCCCTCTTTTAGTGGCCTGTGAGCATCCTCCCCTCCTTGGTGGCCTTTCGGACATGATTTTTTTGTAACACCGCACTACACTGTATTATACACTGTGTACACTGCCTTCAGTATATTATAAACGTTATACCGGCTGCACTGTATTATACAGTTGCAATAAAAAGTATGTGAACCCTTTTGGAATGATATGGATTTCTGCACAAATTGGTCATAAAATGTGATCTGAGCTTCATCTAAGTCACAACAATAGACAATCACAGTCTGCTTAAACTAATAACACACACACACACAATTTAATGTTACCATGTTTTTATTAAACACACCATGTAAACATTCACAGTGCAGGTGGAAAAAGTATATGAACCCCGAGACTATTGACATCTCCAAGAGCTAATTGGACACCTGTCGGCTGACACCTCACTCCAATCAATGAGATGAGATGGGAGGTGTTGGTTACAGCTGCTCTGCCCTATAAAAAACACACATCAGTTCTGGGTTTTCTTTTCACAAGAAGCATTGCCTGATGTGAATGATGCCTTGCACAAAAGAGCTCTCAGAAGACCTACTATTAAGAATTGTTGACTTGCATAAAGCTGGAAAGGGTTATAAAAGTATCTCCAAAAGCCTTGCTGTTCATCAGTCCATGGTAAGACAAGTTGTCTATAAATGTTCAGCACTGCTGCTACTCTCCCTAGGAGTGGCTGTCCTGTAAAGATGAATGCAAGAGCACAACGCAGACTGCTCAATGAGGTAAAGAAGAATCATAGAGTGTCAGCTAAAGACTTACAAAAGTCTCTGGCATATGCTACCATCCCTGTTAGGGAATCTATGATATGTAAAACACTAAACAAGAATGGATTTCACGGGACGATACCACAGAGGAAGCCACTGCTGTCCAAAAAAATCATTGCTGCACGTTTACCGTTTGCACAAGAGCACCTGGATGTTCCACAGCAGTACTGGCAAAATATTCTGTGGACAGATGAAACCAACGTTTAGTTGCTTGGAAGAAACACACAACACTATGTGTGGAGAAAAAGAGGCACAGCATCAAAATCTTATCCCAACTGTGAAGTATGGTGATGGGGCATCATGGTTTGGGGCTTCTTTGCTGCGTCAGAGCCTGGACGGATTGCTATCATCGAAGGAAAAATGAATTCACAAGTTTATCAAGACATTTTGCAGGAGAGCTTAAGGCCATCTGTCCACCAGCTGAAGCTCAACAGAAGATGGGTGTTGCAACAGGACAACGACCCAAAGCATAGAAGTAAATCAACAACAGAATGGCTTAAACAAGAAAATACACCTTCTGTAGTGGCCCAGTCAGAGTCCTGACCTCACACCGATTGAGATGCTGTGGCATGACCTCAAGAAAGCGATTCACACCAGACATCCTAAGAATATTGCTGAACTGAAACAGTTCTGTAAAGAGGAATGGTCAAGAATTACTCCTGACTGTTGTGCATGTCTGATCTGCAACTACAGGAAACGTTTGGTTAAAGTTATGCTGCCAAAGGAGGTTTAACCAGTTATTAAATCCAAGGGTTCACATACTTTTTACACCTGCACTGTGAATGTTTACATGGTGTGTTCAATAAAAACATGATAACATTTAATTCTTTGTGTGTTATTAGTTTAAGCAGACTGTGATTGTCTATTGTGACTTAGATGAAGTTTAGATCACATTTTAGGACCAATTTGTGCAGAAATCCATATCATTCCAAAAGGGTTCACATACTTTTTATTGCAACTGTATACTGTGTACATCCCCAGAAGTGTATTAGAAACTGTACACACTGTATTATATACTGTGTACACCGCCTACACTGTATTAAAAACTGTACACTGGCTGCACTGTATTATATACTGTGTACACCAACTGAAGTGTATTAGAAACTGTACACACTGTATTATATACTATGTACACCACCAGAAGTGTATTAGAAACTGTACACGACAGAATGCACTGTATATAGAGGCTACACTGAATGCAGAGTATATATTAAGGAGAATTGTTATCCATACTTACCGTAATTTTCCTTTCCTGGATCCTCCTCATGTCAGCCTACTATGGGTCAGGTCTGCCCCTTTTGACCCCTCCAGGACCACCTTTTTCCTAGCCCATAAAGGGCGGCTGTCGGACCAGCCCAGCATTCAAAACACCCTTTCTCGCGACGGAAGATAGGGCGGGAATCCCCAGCTGACATGGGGTGGATCCAGGAAAGGAAAATTACGGTAAGTACGGCGATCTCACAGTGCATTATAGGGCGTTCCGCGTTACTCTAATTTCCCGCGACTCGAACATCGCGCTCATCTCTATAATCAAAGCATAAAGTATGTTTTATCTGTTATGATATTATATTTTTTACATAGAAATTTACAATTCCAATATGTAAACATCACATAAGTGTGAAATCCCTAATTTAGTTTGTGATACAGCTGTTTAGTGAATTCAAAATAAATATTCCTATATAGTAGGGATACTTATGAAGTTAAAAACTATAGCGAAAAATAAGTAATGAATCCAGTGCTACAAGAATAGAAGTTTTCAAAGGATGAATTTATGCATCTTTGTATCCACAGGTCAGACACAGAGGAGTGCTGCGGGTAAAAGCAATTCCAGTGACATCAATGTGTTTTTGAACATTTTCTTTAAATCCTTTTGTTATGCACCTAACATTTCAGTAATTATTCAACTAGTACTTTCTGGGTGTGATAGAATCTGGTTTTAATTATACTGCTGAAGACAAGCATTCTCAAGAGACCCAGTGAGCCGCATTCAAATTCCTTCAGACTATTATAATGTGAAATATTAGCGTTATTATACAACATGCCAAACACTATTGAGAGTACCAAGCCAATGAATGATGAAACATATTATAACAATTCACTAAAAACCATAGCCAAACATATATCTTTGGCCAACATGACACTTTCAATATACGAGTTAAACTGAAATAACCTTCCTAATGCAGAGTTCATTTTACAAAATTGAAATAATTATTGGGCTGTGGGAAAATGACTAATAACCAATGTATAATTAAAACATCTAGCCCTGACCTTTATTTTAAAAATAAAAATGAGGTTTTGGAAAAGTAAATGGGGCTTGGATGTTTTTAAGTAGCAAAATAGCAGTTTCTAGTCTTTTGGTGATGCCCTTGCTTCACACCATTGTTTTGAACTGGGCTTTGCCAATATCTGTAATACTTGATAATATTCTCTTTCAGGGCTGGTGGTTTGAACCACGGCATGCATTGAGGAGAGGCAGGCATTTAACGTGCCCTGAAGTGTTAGATGCTGATCTCAGTGGTGGATGTTATTAAAGATGTACTCCCTCCAGCACTGGATCTGATATCCATCTTGCCCCCTAGGAATAGGGATGTTAGTGAGTGGCTGGTGGACAAAGCAGAGCCTTGGCAATGCCAAGGAACCTTGGTTGCACAGTACCTTGTCCCTATCCGTTGCACCACATCATTCATTTTCATGGAGCAAGGGGGCCTGACCATATGATATGAAGTGGGGTTCTAATTCATTGTTGGGACTCTGTTGTGAAGAGAGACTGTAATATGAAGGAGGAGGAATTTTAATATGAGGGAGATTCTAATATTTGGATGGTCTCAGATGTGAAGGGGGGGCTCTGATGTGAAGGTGGGACTCTAATATAAAGGGGGACTCTGATGTGATAGGGGAAATCTGATGTAATGGGGGAACTCTGATGTGAAGGGAGCTATAGTGTGAAAGGGGACTCTGATGTAAAGGGGGCTGACTCTGATGTAATTGGAGATCCTGATGTATTAGGAGGGACTCTGATGTGAAGGGGGCTATAATATGAAGGGAGACTATGATATAAATAGGTCTGACTCTGGTGTAATGGAGAGACTCTGATGTGACTCTGATGTTAAGGGGGCTGACTCTGATGTCCTGAAACTCTGATGTGAATGGGTAGTTTAATTTTAAGGGGGAGGCTCTGATGTAACAGGGGGTTCTAATGTTCTGATGTATAGGGGTGACTTTGATGTAATGGGGAACTGTGATGTGATGGAAGGATTCTGATGTAAAGGGGGTTGACTCTGATGTAATGGGGGACTCTGATGTGAAGGGGGTGCTATAATATGAAGGGGGAGCACTAATGTAAGGGTGGCTGCCTGATACAATGGAGGGATTCTAATGTGAAGGTGCTGACTCTGTTGTAATAGGGGTCTTTGATGTAATGGGGGACTCTGATGTGAAAGAGGTCTATAATATAAAGGGGGTTTCTGATGTAAAGGGGGGCTGACTGATATAATGGAGGAACTCTGACATGAAGGGGGACTCCCATGTATTGGAATGAGACAGATGTGAAAGGGGGAGGGTGACTCTAATGTAAAGAGGGGGCTCTATTATGAAGGGCTGAGGCTCTGATGTGAAGGGTAAGACTTTGAGATAATGGAAGGATTCTGAAGTAATGGAGGGCCTCTGGTGTGAAGTGGGATGGGTCTGATGTAATGACAAATCCTGATGTAATAGGAGGGACTCTGATGTGAAAGAGTCTATAATATGAAGGGGGACTTTGATGTGAAGGGGGCTACCCTATTATAATTGAGAGACTCGATCTGAAGGGGGGTTGTCTATGATTTAGTAGGGAAATTCGCATGTGAAGAGGACTGATTCTGATGTAAAGGTGGACTCCATCCTTATGGCACCAAGGTGAAGGATGACATTATCATTCAGTACAGGTATCATTTTCCTCAACCCAACAAATACAGTTCAGGAATGAGGTACCTTTTGATTCCGTATACTTTTAAAGGTGCCAAAACTGAAAATGTTCCCCCTGCACTGCCTCTGCACTTCCAGGTTGTGACTTGTGGGACAGAAGTGAACAGGGCATACTGGTCTCCTGCATATGTGTCACACTTCAGACAGGCTAGGTCTGGCCCTGACTCCCACAACATTCTCGTCCAAAGTCTCATGTTCTGTATTGTCATCTTTACATGTTTGGCATGTGCGCAGATGTGCTGCAGGTCTCTGACATGTCTTTGGGACCTGGTAGAGACCTGTGGCAAAACTGGTCATTGTGGAGGTCATTATGGGATGCTGTGGCATGCATGCACCTACCAGTAAAACTGTGCCCTGGCATTGTCTGCGGCACAAGAAAGGTAAAAAGCCTTCCAAAAAAGAGGGAGTATTCTCAAATTGTGGAAAAAGAATGAGGCAGGAACCAGGAGCAAACAAATTATTTTAAGATACCTTTACATTTTTTTTCTTTCTTTTGCAACAATATCTGTAAGGCCCCTCTCACACTGGGGCAGGAGGTACAGTGACGGTACAGTGTCAGAATTGTGGCAGTATTCAGCTGCTAGCGGTGCGGTTTTAACACCCACTAGCGGTTGAAAAAGGGTTAATACCTCCGGCAATGTGCTTCTGCAGAGGGGCATTGCCAGCAGTATAGTCGCGGTTTCCCATTCATTTCAATGGGAAGGAGCGGTGGAGGAGCGGTAAACACACCGCTCCTCTCACTGCTCCAAAGATGCTGCTAGCAGGACTTTTGGAGCGGTCCTGCTAGCGCACCGCTCCAGTGTGAAAGCCCTCGGGCTTTCACACTGAAGAAACAGCAGCCGCTGTTTAGGGTTGGTTTGCAGGTGCTATTTTTAGCGCGATAGCGCCTGCAAACCGCCTCAGTGTGAAAGGGGCCTTAATGTGTTTTGTATCAAGGTCAACGATTCACAATTCATATACAGTATTCTCCACTTTACACTTTAGCAGAACTTAAGCTCTCTCCATAAAGTGCTCCTTTCATGTCAATTCAGCAGGTACAATTTCCAGATGTTGTTGACCTAATATAATAAAGCTGAGACACATTACAGTGTGATAGTCTAGAAGGGGGTTAAGTTAGAAAGGTGTACTAAAGTTAGAAATGTAACATATTTAAAAATCTAGATTTGATTTAATGTACCATTTTATAGAACATTTGTTTTGTAGAATGTAAGTGGAAACACAATACAACTGTATTAAATCAATTTCGATGATAATTTATGTTTATTGAGTGAAGTATCCTCTCCCATTGATCCTGTTCATTAAACAGCTATAAACAGTTAGTCACACTGGACATGTTATGTAATGTTATAATGAAAATTTGTAGGCCAAAAAAAAATCCAGGAAATAGAGTTCTTTTTTTATAGCAGAAGAGACTTTGCATATGTTTTCTGCTAAAAATCCCTTTCTCCTGTCACCAATTTTTTTAAATAGTGTTCACTGCCTGCAGTGCATGGAAAGTGTACCCTTCTGGCACATTTCCACCATCAGTAAGATGGCAAGAATGGAACTGGGAGCAGAAACAAATTAACTCTTGTGTGCTGGAGTTACATCAACAGTGGATGGTGAATGGCCTAAGAACTATAGAATAATATGGTTTATTACAGTATAGTAATAATTTAGATTTATTTTGGTATTAACATAACACATTATTTTGTCTTGTATTCATTTACATATGTTGTTTTTGGAACATGTTTTCTTCTCTTTTGTTATATACTTATAATTGGAGCTATACATAGCATATGATTTCTGTTGTCCTGAAGAAGCAGGGGCTCCCACGAAACACCTAGATCAGTGTACTATGAAATCATTGATTAACTGAATTCAAGCTACATATGAGCTTTATTTCTTTATTATTATATTATACAGGATTTATATAGCGCCAACAGTTTGCGCAGCGCTTTACTGAACTCTTTACTGTATGGTATAACTAATGGCGTTTACATGTCCTTTTAATATGTAACTTTATACAAATTCAATGCGGTCTGAGTTCTCAATGGCATATTCAAAGTCCGGTTTTATGTTTTTATAATATATATTTTTGTTGGTCTTAATTGCTGTGATTGGTAATTTTATTGTTGTTATTTTGGTCTTGTTTCTATTGGTTATTGTGAGCTTGTGTTGTTGAATGTAACTGCATCTTAATAATTTCCCTTTGGGATTATTAAAGTATTCTGAATCTGAATCTAAAGAAGAGCAGTGGAAACCCAACAGAAGAAAAGAACAGCAAAAAGAACAGCAAGGCACAATCTAAGTTTAGTACAGTACTGTATATTAACAGATTTATTGTGGTGAGAAGACAAATGGCAACTCACATTGTGACTGTTAAAATCAGGCTCATTACATAGTAAGGGCTTCTGATGGATAGTCTCACAACAACATGGAATCTCAGACCAGGATATAAATATTGGTTGGATGGATAATTCTGCAGGACCAAGAGCATTGTACTGAGAAATACTAGTAAATTAGCATCTCACATGGGAAGAAGAAATGGCCTCTTCCTACAACTTGAAGCCTGGAAAGTTCAGACGTCAGGCTGGATGACAGCTTAGATGACAAACACTTCCTTATCTAAGCTACCATACAGCCTGACATCCAGCCTTTCCAGGCTGCAAGTTGTAGGAAGATGCTTCTTATCCCAGATGCAGGAGTTGACCGCTCACAGATTACATACAATAAGTATCATTTCTTCTTCCCATGTGATTGCTAATTTGCTATTTCTCAGTACAATTAATGCTGCACTTAGTCTGGTGCCCCCCCCCCCCCGGTGTGTTGCCTTGGTCCTGCAGGTGTATTCATTTGGTAAACTAGGTAAATTACTGCGCTGTCTGTGACACCCAAAGAGTGTACAATATTGAACAACTATTTAGACCCAAAGGATGTGAAATAATGTAAAAAAATAAATAAATGATAAAATATGCTGCTGCAACTCTAATGTGAGATACACACACCAAAACTTATAAACAAAAAAACGAGCTGCGCTGCAATTACAAAGTATAAATATTGACTTGTGCATTGGTTGGTGCTCAGTGATAATAGTATTGAAATTACCATACACACCACAAACGTTAGTTGAATAAACAACACCAAACTAATCATAAATAAATAAAACAAAAAAAACAATAAACTAAAATGCAAAAAATATTGGAAGAAGTCACAAAACTGATTACCAATAAGGTGGTAAAAAACATAGTTCATATAGTTGACTCGTCTTCTTAAAGAAATTCAAGGTGACTCCAAACCATACACCAAAGAAAAAGTGTGGCAATAAGTTAGATAGAAGATCCTCCACCTGAGATATCAATGCAGCTTACCGACAGGTCTGATCTCTTTTTAGGGAGATCGTATCCGCATATGGCTGATTACCCAGCTCTAGGTCTCAATGGAAAGCAGCAAACACTCCTGAATCGCTTTTAGGTCATTCACCATGAACTCGATGTTAATAAATCCCCATAAAATAAAAATAAAACTACCATAGTGTGAAACTGTATACAAAATAATTTTAATTAAAAAGACAATAATATACACTCACATGAAGGTAGTGTGACAGGGTACACAACTCTGTGTATGTCAGTGAGAGGTTGGAAAGGGCAGCTGTCTTGGAAAGGGTTAAGCCTGGCCCAACAGGTAAACCTCCTCTCTCTCTCTATTAATTAGCCTGCACCTGATAGTGTGGAGGGAGAGTGAGAGCTCAAAGCGAGATCCAGGCTGCACTGGATGGACACACACTGGAGAGGGTCTGCGTATTCGTGGAATTAAGGTCTGTCAGAACAATTGCTTATATCGGACTGTGTTTTTTTGTTTGTTTATACTAGAAGCCGGAATAGCCGCTCTAGTAAAGCATAGTGAGGGACGCTCTTGTTTAGTTAGCCTCCTAAGGTGGAGTAGGCCTATTTATTTGTGTTTTTTTCATTGGACGCAATAAAGCTGCATTTATTCGCCATTTCTGTTTAAAGACCAGTGACTTTCCTACAGTAGATAAAAAGCGCATTAAGTAAAACTTGAGACGGCCGGCTCTCGCTATCCGCCCGTAACTTCCGGGACCTTTGCGTTCATTGTTGGTGGCGTCAGCACGCCGCTCCTCCCTACGCCGTTTCGTCAAAACTGACGTCGTCCAGGGGCACTAGCCGGCTCGAGTTTTACTTGATGCGCTTTTTATCTACCTTCATGTGAGTGTATATTATTGTTTTTTTAATTAAAATTATTATAAGAAGACCAGTCACCTATGTGAACTATGTTTTTTACCACCTTATGAACTATATTTTTCACTATTTTGTGAACCATTTGTTTTATATTTTTTCAATTATTTATCACATTGGCATTGGCTACTTTTCACTAATTGAGAATCCATCATTGGTAATCAGTTGTGTGTCTTCTTCCAATATATTTTTTTGCATTTTATTTAATTTTTATTTTTTTGATTTGTGATTAGTTTGGTGTTGTTTATTCAACTAACGTTTGTGGTGTGTATAGTAGTTTCTACACTATTATCACTGAGCACCAACCATTGCAAAGTCAATATTTATATTTTGTAATTGCAGCGCAGCTCGTTTTTTTGTTTATAGGTGTATGCATCTACCCAGTGTTCCTATCCTGATCCTGGAGGTTCCCTGTTGGTGTGAGACTGTCAATCGGACTGTCAATCCGAAGCCCTTACTATGTGATTTTAACTATCACAATGTGAGTTGCCATTTGTCTTTCCAACACAATAAATCTATTAATATACTACACTCAGATTATGCACTGCTGTTCTTCATATCTGTTTTCCTAGAGATACTTCTGTCTCTTCAAAGGTGCTGTATCTGGTGCATTGAGATTAGCTGAATTTACACTGAATGCTCCAATTGGACTTTTTGCTGTTCTGCATAGACATTAATGTACACACAGCCCTTATTGCTCTATATTCTCCATTACTACTGTAGAAACCCAGCAGAAGATTGGGAGAAGATGGTAGCAGACTAAGTAACAACTGACAGCTAATGGCACCTCTGGTCTTTAAGCACTGGAGGAAGGCAAACAAGTAGGTAGGCCTGCCATATTGTACAAGTATTCCTCTAAAATTCCACTCAGAACTGAGGAAGCTGATTGGATGAGCAGAACAACATCTCAACATTCCAAATCAAATTCAGTTGAATGTGACAAATTACTACTAGCAGCGTCATGACCTGGAGAAATGGGAAACTTCACAGACATCATTTTCATTCATCTTTGTCAAATGACATCTGGAGGTTGCCAAACACTTTCTTTGGTGTTGAGTAATTTACTTCTATATATAAAAAAAAAACACGTGCCATCTTATTTTTTAAATACTCACATCAGTCCTTTTTAAAAAGATGTTTAGCTGGCTTGTTCAACTGTCTGCAACACACTCTGAAATACATTGAATGTAATAAGTCTAAGTATGGAACTCACAAATTAATCAATGGTCTCATTAAACCATTTCAAACTATAAATCTGGTCAAAAAATAATGAAGCAGCTAAAATAAATGTATAATTTATACAACACAGATGTGTGCCGTTGGATAGACATGCATGCATTAATTAAATTATCGTGTAAAGGCTTAAATGTGCATGGTAACTTTCTGTAGCGAGGGAAAACAAACACAGACAAAAGCCAAATATGATTAAATAAAACATCTGACGGATCCATCCTTGAGCCTTGGAGCAAATTGTGATTCTCAGGTCTAAACTGTGATTCTGAAATGGCAAACACATCTGTGAGCAGTATGTGTGTGCATTGAGGAAATAGTATATCATTATTACTATGACTGCTTATTTTGTTCCTTACCTGTGTGTGTGCTGTGTTCATTGTGTAATTTCTGTTTATCAAGTGTGACATAGTTGTATAGTATGTTAGTTGGGGAAAAAGTAAAAAAAATCTAAAAAAATCTGCAGTTCTTACTGAAGAAGGCAATACAACATTTTAAAACAATGGCCAATTTGCTACAATTGGGTAAGAGTTTCCTTCTTGACCAAAATAACAAATAATGATTAACTCTGAATCAACATTTTACAATGCTACTTCTTGAACATATTAGTATTGGGGTGATAATACTCATGTGGCAGATGCTTTTTCCCACTTTTATTGAACAAAGCAGAAAGTTCACATAAACATCAGTTGTACACACAGGAGTTCTTCCTCTCCAACATGAACAGTCAACTGAACATTCCGGGCCACATGGCTCCCTTGTCAGAAGCACCACTGCTCTCCTTACCAGTCCTTCTGACTGTTTTGCCCAGCCCTCTTGGTTCACTTGGCTCACTTACCCTTCATTAGCATAGACCTGCTGTACGGCCCACACCTGGCCTCTGGATAGGGGTTCTTCTGACACCTCTATAGGAGCCAACCTAATTCCTGGGACGAGACCTGTCTCCTTGCTACTGACTGCAGCACCTCTGACCCCTGGTTGAGACCTCCAGTCTCTTGATCCCTGACTGGGGTTCCTCTGACCCCTGGGTGAGATCTCCTATCGCTAAAATCAAGCATTTAACCCTTGCCGTACACAGGAAGCCCAACTCCCACTTTAAAGGGGTCAAAAAAGGGTCCATTTTTATAGTACCTGGAGTTCAGATTTAAATTTTTCATCCAAAGATCCAAATGTGAAAATTTTTACTGTACCCAAGAAAATAAATACTACAAAAACCCCCCAAAAAACGAACAAAACAAATGCATTTGGCTGTAAAAGACATTTCCCATGTTCTTCATCATTTTTGTAGGCTTAAGTAAAGCTGTAAAGCTGTATGAGACAAGTTTTTGGTTATGTTTCTTTTTGCCATTTGTAACTAATGCTGGGGTCTCTTCACCTTACAACCTTGTAATTCCCTAATTCCCAAACTTGCATGTGCTATAGTTCCTCTTTCCTACATGTGCTGTCACGCAATAGTTTAAGTATTTCAAACGTTTTTAGAGAGGTGGTGGTGTCATGACTGGAAAATGTATTACATTTTCAATCCATTAAAATAATGGAACTCATATTGTTTATAGGCTACATTTTAGATTTCAGTAGTATATGATTTGAAACATAGATGAAAAAAAGTGTGCTATATCACTCACCATAGATTTTGTACTTGTACAAACTAGGCATTGTTTACTACACAACAAAAATCCATGTATCAAGCGCTAGATCAGTAAAGCATTTTATGTCCAAGCAATGATAAATAAAAAGTAATGTTTATTGCCATGAACACTTAAAAACTTTCAGCAATCCTCCGTATGGTGGGTGATATAACTGCCAGACAAGATCTATGTAAGGATGGAATTAACAAAGTCAATCAGCATTGCAGTGTGCAGCACTTCTCACTCACAGGCATGGCTCCACTGGAGGTGGCTGAAACAGAGTCTGTCAGGTTACAGTCTTGACAACATGTATCGTGACTCGGGTCTTCGTCAGGTCAGTGACTGTAACAACCAATGAACTATTTATAGGGAGCTGTGCGTGTGAGTTAAAGCTGCCGATTGCAATTATTAATGCAATTATAACAACAGACATACCAATGGAAACATACAGCAAGCCCATGATTACAAGAAAAAATTAATTAAAATAAATGCATGGTAGAGTATAAGAGATAAATAAGAAATTAATTGAGAGAAGTAGGGAAAATAGGAAAACAAGAGAAAAAATGTGGAATTAATTGAAAATGTATAAAAGCTGAATGAAGAAAATAAAAACTTGTAAAGCACCAAAAAAGTTTCTATAAGGCCCCGTACAGACGACCGAACATGTCTGCTGAAACTGGTCCGTGGACCAGTTTCAGCAGACATGTTCGGTCGTCTGTACAAACGAGCGGACAGGATTCCAGCGCACATTTGCCCGCCGGGCCTTTTTCAAATATTTCTAAACATGTTTAGAAACATGCCCGCTGGAATCCTGTCCGTCGGACATGTTCGGTCGTCTGTACAGACCTACCTTACATGTCCGAGCGGCCGCCATCCCTCGCATGCGTCGAATGACTTTGATGCATGCGTGGAAGCATTGAACTGCCAGGGCCACGCACGTTGCCGCGTCAACGTCGCGGCGACGGCGCGTATTCGTCGCCGCGTATCGAGTACGCGCGGATTTCTGTATGATGGTGTGTACAGTCATCATACAGAAATCTCCGGGGCTAATAATCCTTTCACGAGATACATAGTGTACTTTGGGCAGTATATCGACGATATATTGCTCATCTGAAGTGGTAGTGTGGAACTCTTCGAAGCTTTTGTCTTGCACTGTAACACCAATATGCTAGATTTAAACTTTACTTATGTGCTAGACCCAAGGGAATTGTTTTTTTTGGACCTCACCTTATACTATGAAGGTGATACAATTTGCACGAAAAATTTCTGTAAGCCCACCAGTGGTAATTCTTACTTGCATTATACCAGCTGCCACCACCCCTCCTGGACCAAAAATATTCCTAGCGGTTAATTTCAAAGACTTAAAAGGAATTGTATGATGGACAGTGAATACGAGCTGCAAAACACATCTCTGACTGAGAAATTTCTGCAGAAAGGTTATCAGTCTGAGTTGGTCCAAGCAGCCCACGACAAGTTCACAACGTTAAAATCACGAAAAAAATCTGAGCTCAACAACCTCAGATTTGTCACAGATTATAATAGCAAATACAGAGCCATACAACATATTGTCAAAAAACATTGACACATTCTGAAAATGGACCCGAGATTGGGCCCTTCTTTACCACCTGCGCCACAGGTTACTTTTAAAAAAAGTCGCACTCTTAAGAATATTCTAGCACCGAGCAAGCTAAAAACTAAACAAGAGAAAATCATGGATGTGAGTACACACTTCGATGATAGAACAGGCATCTTCCAATGTAAAAAGCGGGGTTGCTTAACATGCCAATTCATACAGCATGGTCAGTCCTCTTTCACCGACAGGTCAGGTCATGTCTATGATATCAAACAATTCATCACATGTTCTACTGAATATGTGATTTACGTTCTAATATGCCCTTGCAAGTTGCTTTACGTAGGACACACCATGCGTACCCTACGTAAACGGATAGGAGAACATCGTCGTCTTATACACAAAGGTCTAGACAAACACAGTGTTCCGAGACACTTTAAATGTCATCATGCCAAAAACTTTAGCCATCTAAAAGTTGTTGCTATCGAACACATACCGGGGGGTACTCTCACAGATAACAAAAGATTCATCTTGTTATGCAAGCGCGAATCCTTTTGGATATATAAATTATCTTCATTATCCCCCAATGGCTTGAATGAGGGTTTAGAAATTAGTAATCTTTTATAGAAACTTTTTTGGTGCTTTACAAGTTTTTATTTTCTTCATTCCGCAGCTTTTATACATTTTCAATTAATTCCACATTTTTTCTCTTGTTTTCCTATTTCCCTACTTGTCCCAATTAATTTCTTATTTATCTCTTATAATCTACCATGCATTTAATTTAATTCGTTTTTTCTTGTAATCATGGGCTTGCTGTTTGTTTCCATTGGTATGTCTGTTTTTTCTAATTGCATTAATGTTTGCAATCGGCAGCTTTAACTCACACGCACAGCTCCCTATAAATAGTTCATTGGTTGTTACAGTCACTGACCTGACGAAGGGCCGAGTCACGATACATGTTGTCAAGACTGTAACCTGACAGACTCTGTTTCAGCCACCTCCGTCCAGCCATCCAGCTTGATCGTATTCAGCCGCTCTGCACACTGCCAGCACAGGCTCTCTCATTGGTTGGTAACAGCCAACCCCCTCCGCTGTCTCCAAGCCTCGTTTTCGCTCCGCTGCCCTGATTCGACGAGACGTCCCGACCAGGAAGCGGCCGGCGCACACGTGAGCGGAGCAACACAACACAGCGGACACACCACGGCCACACCGTCGAGCACCCTTCAGCTGGAGGGTTCTCACTCCACCAATACCGCTTGGCCATCCGTCTCCCTTGGACCGGGTAAGACAGTCACAGCACACATGTGCTGCCCCTGGGTTCTATACACCCCCATCTGCCAGTGGAGCCATGCCTGTGAGTGAGAAGTGCTGCACACTGCAATGCTGATTGACTTTTTTAATTCCATCCTTACATAGATCTTGTCTGGCAGTTATATCACCCACCATACGGAGGATTGCTGAACGTTTTTAAGTGTTCATGGCAATAAACATTACTTTTTATTTATCATTGCTTGGACATAAAATGCTTTACTGATCTAGCGCTTGATACATGGATTTTGGGTTTGCTCACTATTTTTCACATCACTCCTGATGTGCCACACAATTTATCTGCTGATCAAATGTCTGGTAGAATCTTCTATTCATTGCAGCCAATTATTGATTCATTCATTTTATAACTTTAATATCACTTTTCCAGTCATTAGGCGCCAACCTTGTTTTGTTGTTTATTGTTTACTACACAGCCATGTGGCAACCCACTACGATTGTGTCCATGTCCCAATTTAGGAGACACTATGCTAAAGGAATAGAGACTGTTCATTTTTAAGGGTATACGTTTACTTTCTAAAGTGAATGTTAGTAAATGAAGGGAACCTTTGTTTACTTTGGATACTTAATCATGCATGATTTATTAAGCTTAGTGATTATTTACTTTGCAAAGTCAACATCCTCTACATCTTTAGTAAGTCAATTCACATCAGTCTCTTTCTCTCTCATAAGCCTGTGCCTCTTTTAATACAGGAAAGTATCTTGCTTGGTCTAGAAGATGCAGGATGTTATTGCATGCTATTATTCAAAGTGATTGTGAAGCCAAATGCCAGAAGCAAGTGCAGAACTTAGGCACCCTAACAGCAAACTGAAGAATAAACATCAAACAAACTGCTCCAGATGGATTTTAGCTCTCACGCCCATCTACTTTGACCGTGTGCTGGTCTGGTTCATCTTGCATATAAGTACTAAGAATAAGAGGGATTCACCGCACAACAGGACTGTGGAAAACCTCTGTATCCTGTGTAATTTATTAATTTAAGAAAAAGGTTTTTCCAGAGTTCAGTTGTGCTGTGTTTTCTCCATATTTTTAGCAAGCCAAAACAGTGCTCACAGCAGGCTGACAATGCTGCTGCTAATTGCAAGGCAGTGGCTTAGCGTTGTCAGCATTTAACAGGAAATACTGTTATTGGCAAGATCTCCAGATAAGAAACTGGGCAACAGATTTGCAAAAAAAAAATTATTTGCTTAGCAAAACTGTGTACAGTGAGGCATAATGCCTAACATACTGAAAACAAGATCTTAGGCGACACATACATTTTAAACTTTACTTGCCATGTGGCTGCCAATAAGCTGCTAGAATATTTCCAGTTAGTGGTATCATGAAATGACTGTATTTATCTACAAAACTTTGTGTCATGGATGCAATTAATGGCACTCATTTTTGGGGGACACTAAGTCTTCCTTGGTGACAGCAATGAACATAATTAAAGTGGAGTTCCACCCATTTTTTTTTATGTTTGTCTGTGCTGCATGCTCTAATCTCATAGTGTTCAGAATGGACAATTTTTATTTAATTTGTTGCTTGTAAATACCTTTATTTTGTAGTCCTTCATTACTTCCTCCTCCTTATTTGCCTAGGCTATTTGCAAGGGTTTCTGGGATAGGCATCATGTTTCCCAGTAGTCCTTGCAAACCTGACTGAAACCTATTACATTTCTTGTGCACTGAGCATGTGCGAGATATGCAAAGCTGAAATCCAGGAAGTCATACAGTCTGGCTTCATGATGCCCACACTTAAGATGGCCACGGTCTATTTCTAGATTATAAACTATCTAAATGCTGTAACAACCTAACAAAACTGACCTTAGTTTACAGACTAACTTTACTAGAATACATTAAGCTTGTGTATTACAGGGGTATTTATATTTAAAAAGTGAAATTGTGGGTGGAACTCCCCTTTAAAAACTTTGTGTGATTCTTGGGATTGACTATAAATTAAGAAAAATCAACGTGTTTACCCATAGACCCTCTTAGAGACCTTTACTGCCTGAGACTTCCCAGTTAGAAATAGTGGATACAATGAAATACTTGTGAATATACCTCACAAGAGACCCCAAACAATACATCATTAACAACATAATCCCACATTTAGCCAACTTTAAGTGGAAAAGTGGGATCTGGTGTTGTTTTTCCTTATCAGTAGTGGAGCGCTGTAACTTAATCAAAATTATATGGATGCCGCAACTACTGTATATATTACATAATTCTCCAGTATGGATATATAAGAAATGATTTTAAAAAATTGATACTCGCTTAAAAGAGTTAATTTGGAAAAATGGCCTGGCTAGAATACATGCATGTACAATACAGCTACAAAAGGGAAGATTGGCACTACCACATCCATGGAGTTTTTCCAGAACTGGGCCCATTGGTGTCATTGTCTCCCTCCCAGACGGTGTCACATTTACTTTTGTTGCATAGAGCATATTATACCCCCCAAAAGCTGTTCCTATTTGGATGGAGACTGAATGCCAAATGTCCCATATGCCAAGATGCAGGATGGGATCTTATACATATGGTTTGGAGGTGCCCAAAGTTACACAGGTACTGGAAAAAAGTTCTTGGTTCTATAAATTAGTCTTTGGAACGTTTCAAAAACCTAGAGGCAAGGCTATGTGTACTGGGCTATATGGAGGGAGAGGGAGATCCTGGTTACAAACTAACAGCAGTGCTTAGAGGTTTATTCCAAGCAAGAAAACGAATTGCGCAGAGAGTGATGCCCCTAAGTGGGGAATGAGTTAAGGCTATTATAGAAGGAAACATTTGTATATATTAAATAGGGAAACGTAAAAATGTTTTAAAGATACCCTGGCTAGATGCAAATGGATATCCCCCTTAGAGAAATGGTGAAGTAACGATAAGCGGTAATATATGTAAAAGGCCGAAGAATTACAGAAGGGAAAAGTAAGGGGAAAATGAAAGGGGATTTTAAATATAGTGAAAAGACTTATTTAAGTAATAATTAAAGGGTAACAATAAATGGATTATTGGATAGGGTGTGATGCACTAAAAAGGGAACATAAATAGTGGGAATGTATGAGTAAATGGGGCGGTAGGGGTTAATGTAGAATGAGAGAAGCACAAATGAATGGGGAAACCACGTTCTATACAGGGATTCTGGGTAAATACATATGGTAATGTGTAAAGCAGTGGTAAATTTGCGCTTCCCTAAAAAAAATGTGAAATTAAACACAAACTGAAAGTGATAAGCAGAGGGTTAATTGCAAACTAAGCAGGACAACACCTGTTAATTACACTCAATGGAGCTATATAAACAAGTGAAAATAAAATACAAATCATATTGGGACAGAAAAAAATTCTGAATAGGTACTGCAATTAAAAAAACTGCTGGAATAGGCAGCAATGATCAGAATAGGTAAAAGAGAGATAAATAGCGCAACCCCAAATAAAATAAATAAATGGTGAAAAAAAAAACAGCACTCAAAACTGGGTGTGACAAATAAATATTAACTGAATCAATGTATATGCTGCAAAGAGTTAAATACACATAGGGCCAGATTCACGTAGTGCAGCGGATCTATAGATCCGCTCGATCTACGTGAATTAAGATCCGCTCCCGCAAGTTTAGGAGGCAAGTGGCTAATTCACAAACAACTTACCTCCAAACTTGCGACGGCGGATCCTAACTCCCCCGGCGGAATTCAAATTCCGCGGCTAGGGGAGTGTACTATTTAAATCAGGCGCGTTCCCACGCCGATTTAAATGTGCAGGCGCCGTCCGGGGAATTTCCCGGCGTGCATTGCTCCCACTGACGTCACTAGGACGTCAGTGGTTGCGACGTGAGCGGGACTTGCGACGCGCGTGTTCGTGAATCGGCGTACGCAAACGACGTAGGAAAATTCTAATTAGACGCGGGAACGCCGGCTATACTTAACATTGGCTGCGCCTGATAAAAGAAGGGGTAAGTATACGACGGAAAACCGCTACGGAAACGACGTAAGAACACTGCGACGGGTCCGCGTACGTTCGTGAATTTGCGTATCTCGCTGATTTACATATTATTTATCGTAAATCAGCGGGAACGCCCCCGGCGCCATTTTTAAATTTAAAAAAAGATCCGACAGTGTAACACATTGTAACACTGTTGGATCTAGCCCTATCTATGTGTAACTGATTCTATGAATCAGGCGCATAGATAGGACCAGTGTAAGTCAGAGATACGATGGTGTATCTGTAGATACACCGTCGTATCTCTTTGTGAATCTGGCCCATAGAGTCCATTAACTGTGAAAAAAAGACGCTGGATCCCTATCACAAGGGATCATAAAGGCATAAGGTAAGGAATCTTTGAACCGGAGAGATGCAGGGGAAGAAGGTCCGTCTTCACAGACATGGTCAGCAAATGCAATTAGAGGAAAAAGAATGCTTCATAGCGCAGCAAGTTTAAAAAGAGGTGAATCCAATATCCATATGAGACGTATCTCTTTGCAGTATTCGGTAAAAGCCGATATGCTAAGTAGTAGCTGTGTCTGATACTGGAGCTTCCATCCATCCATGGAAGCTCCAGTATCAGACACAGCCACTACTTAGCATATCGGCTTTTACCGAATACTGCAAAGAGATATGTCTCATATGGATATTGGATTCTCCTCTTTTTTTATTGTTGAACTCATGAAAACGTAGTTGCCAAACTTTGATGTCCACTGCAACTTTTTAAATAAAGAGGTTCTTATGAACTTTTTAAACTTGCTGAGCTATGAAGCATTCTTTTTCCTCTAATTGCATTTGCTGACCATGTCATCCCTGGGAGAGCTGTAAACGAGCGGAGCAGAGCAGAGTGTGCGTGTTCCTTGGAACCTGTGAATACAGACCTTCTTCCCCTGCATCTCTCCGGTTCAAAGATTCCTTACCTTATGCCTTTATGATCCCTTGTGATAGGGATCCATCTTTTCTGGTAAGGGGCTACCTAGCCCGGATTTTACATTTCCTATTGCCGCATATTGAAGCTTCATTACTGTGTGGAAGATTTAGCTACATTGTGTGAACAACGATCCAGTGTCCTGTGTATTTAACTCTTTGCAGCATATACATTGATTCAGTTAATACTTATTTGTCACACCCAGTTTTGAGTGCTGTTTTTTTTCACCATTTATTTATTTTATTGGGGGTTGCGCTATTTATCTCTCTTTTACCTAAATACATATGTACAGGCGTAATCCTGTGAAAATTAAAAAATGAACCACGGTTGCCAAGTTTTATGAAACCTCTCCACAGCACCCCCATCTTGTGCCAGTGTGTCCTCCATTTTACGAATGTCCTCAACTTTTGCCATCCATTCAGCCATGGAGGGAACCCTAGCTGAGTTCCAGTACAGAGGAATCAGCGACCTGGCAGCATTCAAGAGGTGTTTCGTAAGGGTATCTTTTTATTTAATTTTTTTATTGTTTGTATGTAAAAAAAAAATTTTTTAATAAAGATCATCAGTCGTTTTTGGAACTCATATACAAAATGCCAATCCAAACACATTATTCAAACAAATGTTCAGCTCATAAAGGTATCAAACAGTTGTCAATTCAAAAAAACTGACTAATACGTAAAAGCTTAACTCAAGCCAAAGCCTTGTTTTAGTTTGTTGGAGTGGAGAAATCCAAAAAATAATAAAGGTAGGGCTAATCTCCAGTTAGTCAAGAGTGAAATTGTAAGGAATGAAAAGAGATAAAAGTATTCAAACAAAACTACTAAACATAAAACTAATAATACCACATCTTATATCAAATGTGCTATTGATTACTAAAGTGCAGGATAAAACCTTATAGTGCAATATCTGAGAGAAAAAAAAAAATTTGTTCAACCACCTTTTAACTGAATTAACATAAAATCTCAATACATCTCAAAAAAATTACTTCAACTCACTGAACTGACTTGAAAAAAGTTTATTATATCAGATATGTATATCGAAAAAATTTGAAATCTATAAAAGGGTAACACACCATCTCACTTATTCTGATAAAAGGCACAGACATCTACCTCGCGCTTATTGTAATATATACTGCCAGTGACCAAAAACATATATATGAGTATATTTTCCCACTAATTAATAAACTGCCAACTGATGGGACAAAATAACGTAGTCATCCTCAAAGGATCATGCATGGGAAGCTCTGATGTAGTCCTTTATATACAGTGAGGAAAATAAGTATTTGAACACCCTGCTATTTTGCAAGTTCTCCCACTTGGAAATCATGGAGGGGTCTGAAATTGTCATCGTAGGTGCATGTCCACTGTGAGAGACAAAATCAAAAAAAAAAATTCCAGAAATCACAATTTATGATTTTTTAACTATTTATTTGTATGATACAGCTGCAAATAAGTATTTGAACACCTGTCTATCAGCTAGAATTCTGACCCTCAAAGACCTGTTAGTTTGCCTTTAAAATGTCCACCTCCACTCCATTTATTATCCTAAATTAGATGCACCTGTTTGAGGTCATTAGCTGCATAAAGACACCTGTCCACCCCATACAATCAGTAAGAATCCAACTACTAACATGGCCAAGACCAAAGAGCTGTCCAAAGACACTAGAGACAAAATTGTACACCTCCACAAGGCTGGAAAGGGCTACGGGGAAATTGCCAAGCAGCTTGGTGAAAAAAGGTCCACTGTTGGAGCAATCATTAGAAAATGGAAGAAGCTAAACATGACTGTCAATCTCCCTCGGACTGGGGCTCCATGCAAAATCTCACCTCGTGGGGTCTCAATGATCCCAAGAAAGGTGAGAAATCAGCCCAGGACTACACGGGAGGAGCTGGTCAATGACCTGAAAAGAGCTGGGACCACCGTTTCCAAGGTTACTGTTGGTAATACACTAAGACGTCATGGTTTGAAATCATGCATGGCACGGAAGGTTTCCCCTGCTTAAACCAGCACATGTCAAGGCCCGTCTTAAGTTTGCCAATGACCATTTGGATGATCCAGAGGAGTCATGGGAGAAAGTCATGTGGTCAGATGAGACCAAAATAGAACTTTTTGGTCATAATTCCACTAACCGTGTTTGGAGGAAGAAGAATGATGAGTACCATCCCAAGAACACCATCCCTACTGTGAAGCATGGGGGTGGTAGCATCATGCTTTGGGGGTGTTTTTCTGCACATGGGACAGGGCGACTGCACTGTATTAAGGAGAGGATGACCGGGGCCATGTATTGCGAGATTTTGGGCAACAACCTCCTTCCCTCAGTTAGAGCTTTGAAGATGGGTCGAGGCTGGGTCTTCCAACATGACAATGACCCGAAGCACACAGCCAGGATAACCAAGGAGTGGCTCTGTAAGAAGCATATCAAGGTTCTGGCATGGCCTAGCCAGTCTCCAGACCTAAACCCAATAGAGAATCTTTGGAGGGAGCTCAAACTCCGTGTTTCTCAGCGACAGCCCAGAAACCTGACTGATCTAGAGAAGATCTGTGTGGAGGAGTGGACCAAAATCCCTCCTCCAATTTGTGCAAACCTGGTGAAAAACTACAAGAAACGTTTGACCTCTGTAATTGCAAACAAAGGCTACTGTATCAAATATTAACATTGATTTTCTCAGGTGTTCAAATACTTATTTGCAGCTGTATCATACAAATAAATAGTTAAAAAAATCATACATTGTGATTTCTGGATTTTTTTTTTTTGATTATGTCTCTCACAGTGGACATGCACCTACGATAACAATTTCAGACCCCTCCATGATTTCCAAGTGGGAGAACTTGCAAAATAGCAGGGTGTTCAAATACTTATTTTCCTCACTGTAGGTGTTAAAGGGGTTGTAAAGGTAAAAGTTTTTTCACCTTAATGCATTCTATGCATTAAGGTGAAAAAACATCTGAGGAATTGAGGCCCCCCCTGAGCCCCCGTTTACTTACCTGACCCTTTGAAAGTCGCGCACTGTGGAAACGCAAGCTTCTCGGTCGGCTTTGCGGGTCATTCATTGGTTGATTGAAAGCAGCGCATCCATTGGCTCGCATAGCTGTCAATCATGTTAGATTGGATGTCCAAGCAAATGACCATTGTCCAATGTGTGATGTTTCATGAATATAGTTTAAAGGGGGAATCCAACAAAGTTGTACAAGTTGTAATACAGGAGGAGGTTAGTTAATCCAAGTCTATAACAGAAGTGCAGCTTTCCCTGTGGGTCAGCAGAAAGTCCTGCCTGCATAACCATGCCAGGAAATGTAAAAAAATATACTTTGCAGTCCTCCCTCACACTGTTGGTAAAGTATTACAACTGTATAGAAAAACGTATCCAAATCAATCTTCTGGGGACTCCACTCCACATCCCCAACAGTGTAGCATAGGAAGTCCTTGTACATCATATAGTTAGATCATGTCCTAACATCCACAAGAGCCATGTATGCAGTGATACTTATCATATCCTGTTGTCTGTGGTGGTTTCAGAGCCATACACACACCATTTCAAATTCATCTCATATATTTCACTGTCTCTGAGTCCATCTAGCTTTGAACAACATTGGTTCATATGTGTGACAATCACAGTATGCTTAAACTAATAACACACAAAGAATGTAATGTTACCAGGGTTCATATACTTTTTATTGCAACTGTATATACAGGTGTGGGGGGCTGACATATATACAGGTCTGAGGGGGGCTGACATAGATACAGATGGGGGGTGGGGCTGGCATATATACAGGTGTGGGGGGTCTGACATATATACAGGTGTGAGGGGGGCTGACATATATATGGGAGTGAAGGTGGTTGACAGATATACAGGTGTGAGTGGGGCTGACATTTATACAGGTGTGAGGGGGGCTGGCATATATACAGGTGTGAGGGGCTGACATATATACAGGTATGTGGGGGGGCTGACATATATACAGGTGTGTGGGGGGCTGACATATATACAGGTGTGAGGGGGAGACTGACAGTTGTGACAGGGGGAGACTGACAGTTGTGACAGTTGTGGAGGGGGGGTGGGGCTGACATATATACAGGTGTAAAGGGGGGACTGACATATATACAGGTGTGGGGGGGTCTGACATATATTCAGGTGTGGGGGGGGGGCTGGCATATGTACAGGTGTGTGAGGGCTGACATATGAACAGGTGTGGGGGAGTGAGGGGGCTGATATATATATAGGTGTGAGGGGGGTTGAATGCATACAGGTGAGGTGGCCGGTGTGGGAATTCAGTGGGATGAACTGTGGGCAGGCCCTGGGGAATGTTTGTGGTCAGGCTTGGGGAGGCCCAGGTCTAAAGCTGTGTAAGGGGCCCAAAAAAGTCTGATGGCTACCCTAGGTGGTTCTACAAAGTGTTGACTTAGGGGTTGCTGAATACACATGCATGCCACACCTTTCATATATTTATTTGTAAAAAAAATTGAAAACCATTTATCATTTTTTCTTCCACAAAAAAATACCAATAAAATACATTTACGTTTTTGGTTGTAATATGACAAAATGTGGGAAATTTCAAGAGGTATGACATTTTTTTCAAGGCAATGTAAATATATCTGCCGATCACTTTCACACAGCCAGCAGTGTGGTGCCTCCCCTCACCGCCCGTCTGCGGACCCCCCTTCTCCTGTGTTTCCCGGGCTGTTCCGTGTTCACCGGTGCCTGGGAACACAGACAGAGATTACAGTGAGACTGAGGCAAATCCATACCTCGATCTCACATGCAAACAGTGAAACCGGAAGTGAGTTCACTTCCAGTTTCAGTTGTACCCTTTCCTGGCCAGCACAGCTAGGGGACACATCTAAGCAAGCCGCTCTGTGTTTGGTTAGATCAGTGTTTCTCAATTCCAGTCCTCAGGCCCCCCCAACAGGTCAGGTTTTCAGGATTTCCCTCAGATGAAAAGGCTGTGGTGATTACTAAGGCAGTGAAACTGATCAAATCACCTGTGCAAAATAATGGAAATCCTAAAAACCTGACCTGTTGGGGGGCCCTGAGGACTGGAATTGAGAAACACTGGGTTAGATGGAGACATTAGGGTCTATTAGACCCCTAATGTCTTCATAAAGAGTAACTGTCACCTGCCCAATGCTTATTTATTAACCCTTTGTGATAGCAGTCAAGTAAAAAAAAAAAGTAAAAAAAAAAAATTATAATAACATATATTAAAGCGGAGGTTCACCCTCAATATAAACGTTATCTTAATAACATCTGCACACTTAATACATTTATAATCCACTTTTGCATTTTTTAATTGCTCTCTTCTTACCGTGATTACAAGTAATTACGCGTTCCTTCCGGGTACTGTTCCCCACGGGAGTGGGTGTATCTCTGCCTTTCCCCGACGCCCCAGTGTGTGCTGGGAGCTGCTCGCAATGTCTCCTGGAAGTTCTGTGTCTTGATTCCTAGGAGACGATCTGTACCAATAATAGTAGTTATCTCGCGACAAGCAGGTCACGTGACGAAGGCAGAACCACCGCTTCCCGGAAGTCTTTGCTTGTGGGCTTCACAATGCCCACAAGCAAGATGGAAAACACCTGGCAGCATTTTTATAAGTTTATCTTTCTGACGGAAAACGATCGGAACATATTACAATCTGCTAGCAAGTGAGTGTTAAGGTGCTATCTTTAAACCTATTAATTGCACATAAATAGAAAAAAAAATGCGGAACCTCCCCTTTAAAATATATTTTTTTCCTGAAAACACCCCTAGCCATGCACATGTGCGCAAATGCATACGTGAGCCCAAGGTGTGTATGCGCATGTAAACCGCAGTCGCACCATACGTGTGACATATCGCTGTGAGCGTCAGAGTGAGAACAATAATTCTAGCACAAGAGCTACTAGTTAACTCTAAACTGATGAGCTGTAAAGGCTTTTAAAGCATCACCTATGGGAATTTTTGAGCACCATAATTTTTGGCAATATTACAGGCGCACGCATTTTTAAGACATGGAATGTTTGGTTCCTATTTACTCAAGGCAACCTCATCTTTTATATTTTAACCAAAAATGGGTATTATATGGGGTGGTTTTGAACTAAAATTCATTTTATTATGTTTTCCCCTGAAAATTTGTGTTTTTTAAACAGTTCTGATGAAGCCATGTGATGTGGCGTAACTAGTAAGGACCTGATGCACCAGGAAACACTAAGTACTGAACGCTGAATCTCTGTTTTACATTGCTTTTTAAACCTTTATGTAAGTTTCTACGTTTTTATTAATTAAAAGTTCATGATTTACTTCACGATGGGATGTCTTTTTGCTTTATACTCTGGCACACACCGAGGAGAGATCCTGTGAAACCATCCACAGTGACAGACAGCAGCTGGAGACCCACGCAGTGGAACCATCCCTGGATATATTTACATCCATACAAGCTGTTACATACCTGCCATAAGGTAAGCACTCTGTGAGCACAACTTTTAGACGAGTCACACAAGAAGACTGTGAAGACACCTTTGTTTGTTTGATACTTGTCTACACAAGGACATTTATTATCCACTTTTTGGGACTTTTTTGTCTTACTGTTCATCTCATGCATTTTTTGCACATTGCTACACTTTGCACAATTATATTTATATATATTTCTTGTATATATTTTTTGCCATAATTAATTTGTGTAATTTTTTGGCATTTGACCACTCGTTTATACATCACTTTTAGTATCATATATTCATCCATTATTGATCTATTTAATTTATGTGCTGATCATTTTTTATCAAATCCACTTGAGGTATATAATTATTTATGTACTTATTCAGATTAAGCAGCATTTTTGTTTTTTTACCTTCATCTTTTATATTTGTGTGGTGCCGCGGAAGCACTTTTTACTTTTTTTTTAAACAGTTGCGCAAAAATCATGTAAAACTAAAATTTGCAACTATCACTTCTTTATTCTACAGGGCTTCTGCTTTCAGAAAATAGATAATGTTCTGGGGGTTTAATTAATTTTATTGCCAAAAATTAAGATTTTTACATGTATGCGGAAAAAAAAAATTGCTCTGAAGCCAAACTGGTTAATATTTAATATCTATCTAGCTATATATGTTAATGTTACCTTTTTAGCTCTAAACATGATAAATAATATAAAATTCAAAAATTTTAAATGTTAGGATACATATGCTTTTACATTAGCATTAGAGCTTAATATATGTGATGCCAGAAAAAACATCTCCTTAAATTAGAACCATTTAGCAACACTAAGTGATTGTTTGTCAGATATGCTAATCTGAAGTTTTCATGCCTTCAAACTGTATAATTAAATCCAAAATGCCAGGAGCATGTTCTCAAAATATGTTTTATATGCTGGGGTTTGGCAAGGATCTGTAGTTAAATCATGGCACTGCCAGGTATATTAGTGTAAAGCTAAATTGGGTAATTAAGAAAGCTTGTCTGAGCACATACAGTACCAAGACTGTCATACTCAAGAAACCACTTCCAAGATATGGCTAATGTTTGTTGGCTCAGGTCAGTGAACATACACATAAGATCAATCACAAGTATATAGGAAAGGGTGACATCTAGTGAGTCCAATCAGAATTTGTAGAAAGATACATTTAAAGGCTAAGTTCCATTTCATGAACTTTTTCATGATGAATATCCCTTAACAGAGGACTCTAATTATAAAAGAATCAACCCCCATCCCTCAATTTAAAATAACCAAATTTTGTTGCTTTGCAGCCTGAAACAAAGACAGACACCATTTTTGTTTTACCCAGCTGTATTTAGTGCAACTTATAACAGCCAAGTAAAACATGTCAGAAAAAAAATAAAAACACTGAATTGCTGAGTTGAAAAGAGGATCACCCCTCATGTCAGTATTTTTTTGAGCCACCTTTTGCTTTTATCACAGCCTTTGGTCTGTTGGGAAGTGTCTCTGTTAAGTTTGCACATCTAGACTCTACTCTTCTTTGCAGGACTGCTCAGTTTCAGTTAAATTTGATGGTGATCGTTTGTGGGTTTCAGTTTTCAAGTCATTCCACAGATTTCCAATGGAGTTTAAATCTCAACTCTGACTAGGCCATGCAAGGACATTTACCCTTTTCTTCTTCAACCACCGTGTGGTAATTTTTGCTGTGTGCTTTGGGTCGTTTTTATGTTGGAAGGATAGACCTTCTTCCCATTGACAACTTTCTGGCAGAGGACAGCAGATTTTCCTCAATAATTTCATGGTATTTTGCCCCATCCATTTTCCCCTATATCCTGACAAGTGCTCCAGTCCCTGCTACAGAGAAACACCCCCATAACAGTATATTACTACCTCCATGCTTTACTGTGGAAATGGTGTTATTTGGATTGTAAACTGTATTGGATTTCCGCCAGACATATTGTTTGGTGTTGAGAACAAATCAATTTTAGTCTCATCTGACCACAACACCTTTTTCCATGTGGCCTCAGAATCTTCAAGGTGCGTTTTGGCAAAGCTCAGTTATGACTGCATGTGGTCTTTCTTGAGGAGTGGCTTTTTTCTTGCATCCCTCCCATACTAGCCACAATTGTGGAGAATTTGTGATATTGTTGTCACATGCACACAATTACCACTCTTTGTCACTAATTCCTGCAACAGCTTCATATTTGCTATAGGCCTCTTGGTAGCCTCTCTTTCATCCAGTTTGGAACAATGTCCTAATCCCTGGAGGGTCTGTGTTGTACAAAATACCTTCCACTTCTTAACCACTTCCCGTCCACCATATAACAGAATGACGACCAGAAGGTGGTTGCATTATACTGACTGGGTGCCATATGACGTTCAGGGCAGTGCCCTCCCATGATCATCCCAACCATGATGAATTGTATAAGATACACCCCCTAATAAAAAAAAATTCCAAGCGATTTGCTGAAGTGTATGTCCCAGACCAAAATATTTGTGTGGACGAATCCCTTATCCACTTTACTGGCCAGCTGCACTTCAAACAATACAGTATATTCCCAGTAAGAAGACCAGGTACAGGTTGAAACTGAATAAGCTTTGCGATAAAGCCACTGGATATGTGTACACCTTCTGCATTTATGGAGTCAAAGACTCCCAGCTCCAGCACCCTGAAGGCCCCAAATATATCGGAACCATTGGAAAAATTGTCTGGGAGCTGGCATACCAACTGTTCAAAAAAGGATATAATTTATATGTGGACAATTACTACACCAGCTTTCCCCTATTTCATCACCTGTAGTGTGAAAAAACCCTGGCCTGCGGTACCTTCAGAAAAAAACAGGAAGGGCTTTCCACAAAATGTAATGACAAAAAGGCTACAAAATTGGGAATCTGCATTTATGAGGAATGAGGAAGTGTTGACCATGAAGTGGGGGGACAAGAAAGATGATCACATCCTCTCTACCATCCACAATGACACCTTCATGGAGATTCAGAGAAGACGTAGCCCCTTTGCCTGCCATTTTAAACCATGTTTCTGACTTCCACGTGTGCCAACCTCGGCCTGTTAATTGACCATGTTTTTTGCCTGCCATTGGACTGAACTTTTGGCCTTCTACTTTAGTACACAGGGGTCTCACATATGTGAGGGGCTTTAGAATAGCGTTCTTAGTAGAGAAAACATTTTTGGTTTTCTGTGTTCCCAGAACAGGGTCTTGAGTTCAGAGGCTTCAAAGAGATTTGGGTGGGAGAAGCCTCTACCCCTGCCCCCTGGCCCTAAGCTTGATGGTCCTTCCTGCTGCCTGGACCAATTGTTTGACTGCGCTGACCATATCACTACTTGTAATAAACCAGGACCTTAAAGACCATGGTTCATCCTAATGGCTGGACCAATACTTTGACTGTGTTGATCTACTGACTATGGACAGTATTTCTGCCTGGATAATTCTTTTTGCTGCTGCTGACCACACCCCTGCCTGCTACCTGGACAACTGCTTTGGCTGTTCTGACAGTATCTCTGCCTGTACTATGAACAGTATTCCTGCCTGCTGCCTAGACGATTGCTTTTGCTGCCCCTGACCACATTCCAGCCTGTTGCCTGGACCGATGCTTTCCTCTGTGGACCACTGCACTACTAAAACCACAGGTAATATTTGTTATTTGGTATGTACATACTATGTGTTAGAAATATGAAGAGCCTTCAAAAATGTGATCGGTTGTCAGAAAATTATATGTGGAAAAAGTTTCCAAAAACGTGTGGAAAAAAAATGACATGTTCAAAATACTCATATTGCCTCACAGACTATACCTTGGGGTGTTCGCTGTCCAAAATGGGGTCATTTTGTTGGCTTTTCCATTGTCCTGGTGCTCCAGGGCTTTCCAAAGTGTGATAGGTCATCATGAAATTATATGTGTAATTTATGCTCCTAGAATGCCTGGAGGTGCTACTTGGATGTTGGGCCTCTGTATGTGGCCAGGCTGTGTAAAAGTCCTACACACGTGGTATCGCCATACTCAGGAGGAGTATCGAAGGGGTATGGCTGAAAAAGGTCTGCTGACCTTCTCCCGATTAGCGATCTCAGCCAATGGCTAAGAGCACCGACCAGAGTGTTCTGGCGGGGGGAGGGTGGTTACTGCGCCTAGTACCTACCACCTCTTCGGGCACTGACAGCCCTCCTGGCTGCAGCGGCCCCTTTCCACTGCCTGTGCCACCACAATCTCCCAGACAACTGCATCTTAGTCCTTTCAGGCATGCCACCCAGTCCTCCCGACTGTGTGAACACTCACCAGCCATCTTGGCTGCATCTGTGGAACTCCTGGAAACTTGCCCAGCAGTGTTCTCCCACTGTCCTTCCTTGCTCCTCCTGTGCCTCCTGGTCAGGACACTTCTGTGGGTTGTAAGAGGGTATCGTCCACACCTGATCCCAGGCCCAAGGTCACCCCCTCAAGACTGGGGAGCTCTCTCAAAGGCCCCAACAGCCTAAGACTCCATCTCCATCTTCCACCCGATCAACTCCTCCCCAGCTGGGCTGACCCTGAGTATTTAAGGAGGCCTGCCCCCTGCCAATCAATATTGGGGATTTGTCAGGGCTCCTCAGAACACCCCAGGCAGCTCCACCTCCCCTCTCCCCCTCTCTTTCCAGAAAACACCAGAACATTCTGGAAAGAAGTGGGAGGTCCTGGTGATGCTGCCTGTGAGTCACCCAACACTACCCCGAGCCACTCCCAGCCCAGATCAGTCAAGCTTCAAAATTTTACCTACTCTCTCTAAAAACAACTGTACTATTCTTTTAGCACCCCTGAGGGTGCTACATACCCTTTTCTCCAGAGCCTCAGACGTATATGTTTTGTCCTCATGTATATGTAGTAGAATACATATTTATTATCCTCAGCAGAGACAAAGACCTATCATAGCATAGAAATTCTGTTTATTAAAACATCAAAAATAAAAAAGAAATCAATCACATATCACAGTGTATCAGTGTTTTCTTGTGCATACTCCTCTCCATAGTGGTATGCATGAAGATGCCACTTCCCCGGCTTAAGGTGTTTCATCTACTATGAACTTTCTCAAAAGCTAGAGTACATAAATGACAAAAATACCTATCAATCCCTAGATACAATGAGGCTTATGAGATGGTTTATTTGTGCTGACCTGCACCAAAATGTCCAAATGCAATACAACTAACATGCACTGTGCTGATAACAAACAGTTTGGTCAATTATTTGTACCTAGACAGAATGATCTCTAAACAATTCCTTTGATTCTGATTTTGAAAATAAACCTTGGCATTAATTAAACCAAAATGTATTAGTGATAGCAAACGATCAATACCATGTGTTGTTTCTCTCTGTAGACCTCTGATATTGGATCTAGTTCTGTTATAGCCTTTGTTATATCAAAAACTGCATAGCGCAAATTATATGGTGAAAGGTGATCAATAATTTCACAGATTTACGAACCAAGCTTGAAATGTGAAACATCATTAGCTGTCTATGTAAAAGCATGTCTGATAATTTTAGATACTTGTTTTTTTTAAACTTCCAAAAATATTCTGTAAATCCAGACATATGTTTCCAATGTGCATAGCATGGTTTTGGAAATTAAAGTAGCATTAGCATATAAATAATAGAATGTCAGATACAGTATAATATGTGTTGTTGTATTGTGAGATGTTGCTATGCAGTGCTTGTACAGTACTTTTTACTCACAGAGGTTTGTTACAATAAGTATGAACTGGAAAATACTCAAGAATTACATGCATAGCTATTTAGCTGTCATTTCTATCAACACATTTTTTTAAGCACAAATAACTATTTTAAGTGATATTTTATCTGGATTTTATTTTTTTCTCTAAAACCGCTGCTTCGCCTTGATTTATATAAGAATGTCCGATTTACTAGTTCAGACTTTAACACTCTGTGGTTGTAACCCTAAAAATAAATAAAAGAGATCCTGTTAACTTATAGCAGGTTAAACAGCATGGTGCTTGTGCTGTCTAACCTGTCCTTCTCTAAACTGTGAAAAACCTGGTTAATCATGTGTGTTCCCGTGTCCCCCCCACGGTGTGCTTACCAAGGCAATCATAGCTGCTGATCCCTGATTACCATGGTCAGTTTATGTGCCTCCGTCATCCCGCTGTTCTCCTCTCTCCCTCTCTCCCCCTCCCTCCCTGCCTGTCAGCTCCTATGTGTGTGTGTGTTTGAGCCGTCTCTGCCCCCCCCCTGCCACTATTAGTGGTAAAGTAAACTTGATTAAATATCACTGCCAGACCCTCTCTCTTATGCAGCCATCATACACTGTGTAGGTGTGGAAAACAATTCCTTTAAATATCTTTTTTCAGATATGTTCTGGCCAGTCACAGGACCTCCGGCCACTCTCCTCCCCATCTAAGGGCTACAGCTGGACAGCACAGCCATCATGTGACCCCCCTGACTGACATCAGAGGTGATCTTGGCCCCTCCCACTGTAGCACTTAGATGAGAGGAGGAGTAACTGGCCAGAACAGATCTGAAAAAAAGTATTTAGTTGCATCGTTTGACACAAACACATAAACAGTGAAGGATACTTGCATAAAAGAGAGGGGCTGGCAGATATGTTTTTTTTAAGTTTACAACCACTTAAGGGATGCAAGAGCAAAAAAATGTGGTTTAAATTACTTTTACAATCTGTGTAGAATTTGTTTAAAATTGTCATAGGAATGCCCACAACACAGATCTCTTATGTACAAAATCAAGTAAAAACAGTTGTACTCATACATTTACATGCCCTGGCAGAAATTATGATTTCTTGGCCATTTTTTCAGAGAATATGAATGACAACACAAAAACATTTCTTTCACCCAAGGTTAGTGTTTGGCTGAAGCCATTTATTATCAATCAACTGTGTTTACTCTTTTAAAAAAAATACCAATATTGAAGAGGAGGAAAAAAAAAGGTAAAAAAACATAATCTAATCTATATAATTACTCCAATCTCATTAAATGTTTCTGTCAATAACAGCATAGGAGAAAAAAAAATTGCACACAGTAGGTACGGTTCCGGGTCGGGGCTCCGTGTCTGAATGAACACAGGGAGCTTCAACTTGGCTTGTGTGCCCCCATAGCAAGTCTCTTGCTGTGGGAGCAGTCGACAGAAGGGAGGGGCCAGGAGAGCTCTGTGCAAATCCACTGCACAGAACAGGTAAGTATAACATGTTTGTAATTTTTATAGAAAAAAAAAACCCTCTACCTTTACAACCACTTTCTTTTTAAAAAATTCCAACTTCTTTAGTAAAATCAGCAACTATAAGAATATTTGCAACCTCTGTTTAGAAAAGGGGGAAACTGGAGGTGACTACATATTTTCCAATTCAATCTGCCATCTATAATTGGTTTGTTGCCACTGCTTCGCTGTGAATTTTGCGCAAATCCGATTGGGGTACAATTTTTCAGTGCGCTTTTTTTTTGACAAGCGAGAATTCTTCATGTGTTGGTACAAATCTACTGCAAATATATTGCGAATTGGCTTTTAAATTGGGAGGGGATTGCGATGTCTGGCCAATAGAACCCAGCGTGTATGCTGATGTTAAAATAACTGTATAACTTCCTGTTCTCTTCCTGGTTTTTGTGTCGTATGTTGTGAGGAGCGTGGAGAGTGGAGTTTGAAATATTGTGTGTTTAAGTATGTATCACCATTCATTGCCCTTGCTACTGCTATTGCTGCAGTCCTGATAAAAAATAAAAAAGACAGGATGAGGAGAATGACGTGGGCAAGTAGAAGATACTGAGTCCACCCTGTAATTGCAAATAGGGAGAAGAAAGGCCAGTACGTGCACATGAAGATACATTTTTCAATTACACTGGTATGTCAGTGGGTGAGTAATTATGTGAAAGTTATATTTTATCCCAATTCCTCCATCCCTCCCTTACCCTACATACCTCCCCCCTCATCCTACCTCCATTCCACCCCTCCTCCATCCCTCACTCTACATCCCTCACCCCCTCTATCCCTCACACCCCTCTATCCCTCATCCTACATCCCTCCCCCTCTATCCCTCACCCTACATCCCTCACCCCCCTCTATAACTCCTCTGTCCCTCACTCCACATCACTCCACATCACTCCACTCTCTATCCCTCCCCCTCTATTCCTCACCCCCTTCTATCCCTCACCCCCCTCTATCCCTCACCCTACATCCCTCCCCCTCTATCCCTCACCCTACATCCCTCCCCCCTCTATCCCTCACCCTACATCCATCCCCATCTATCCCTCACCCTACACCCCTCCCCCTCTAGTCCTCATCCTACATCCCTCCCCACCTCATCCTACCTCCATCACACCTAGTACATTCTACCTCCCTCCCTCTCCCCACTTACTTTCCCCCTTATCTTAACTATCCCCCCTTTTGCCTCACTTCCTCATCTGATACCTATTTTCCCATCTATGTAATCTTACCTCTTCTCTGTGTATATATTATTTTAAATTTCGACAAATTGCTTGGACTTATTTACAGCAATTTGGAACATCAGAACTCCAACTTCTGGAAGAGTGTGGAGCCAGCTGAGCCACCTTAAGGTAACATTTTTTTTAAATATAATATGCTATATTACATATTTTGCCCATAGTACCCATGCCCAACAGAAACCATTTCAAAGTATCTTATAGAATTTTTTTTATTTTCACAATTTTTTGAGAAAATTAAATTAGTCAACAAAAGCTGCAAACATTCTCAAAAGAACTGAGAACCAATGAAATAACATTAACAGGATAATTTGCCACATGCATAATAAAACAAAGGTGTGCACTGAAAAACCTTACAGATTATAAAATGTCTGAGAACTGTCATCTGCAATACTTTGAACATTGTAATGTGTGGTGGCATCAACAACATATCTCGGCCCAGGGACCTTTGAGTATTGAGCCAAGGGTGCACGCAATATATTTACTTATTGAGGTTGTCTGCTTTGGGGTCCATATTGAGGATGCATTTGAGGCACAGTCAAAGCCACTGGAGACATAGTCAAGGCTAGTAGAGACTTAGTTGAGGTCAGTGGAGGCTTGGTAGAGGCCACTGGAAGAATAGTTGAGGCCACTGGAGGCATAGTAGGGGCCACTGGAAGATTTGGAGAGTACATATGAGCCATTGGAGGTATTTTGAGGCTATTGGAGAGATACATGATGACATTGGGGGATAATTTTGGCTAATAGTAGGGTCTTGGGTTGATGTGGAAGGCTGTGGAATGTATAGTGTAACAGAATGACCCATGACACCCAGAGACTTTTGAAGGATGAGGGGTACTCCTGTGCCAGCGTTACTAATGACTCTTGGGTCTAGGGTCATCCTGTGCCCCTTTTGGGCATAGGGTGACTGGGAAATATTAATTATAAATTACATGAGATGTGACTGATAAAGCATAATTCATGTTTTGCAGGATATCTTGGAATATTACAGTTTGATTTCATGCTGACCCCCAACCGGTCAATAAGAGTGTCTACTTCAATGCTTAACCTAGGCTGTTGAGATGCTAACTAAGTACGTCTGCTCCTAAGACCTTTCATTGTGTAAAGATGCTATTGATGATAGATATGTGTTGTGAGTTAGCAGTCTAAGGATCAGATGTCTCCTTTCAGGGGTAGGGAATTAGCATGTCAATTATGTTTAATAAAGGAATGTGACTTGTCAAGCTGTAGTAATTACCTCCTCTAATTGCGGAGACGGGACATCTGGGGGATGACTAATAATTAGCTCAACTGGATGTCATTGTCTAAGAGATTGTGATTGAAGCCCCATTGTGTGATGTATGGGTGGAGAGTTCTTTGTCCCTGTGATTAACTCTAACATGCTGTACTGTATATAAGAAAGCTAAGATACCATTAAAAGCGTTCATACATTTTGACTCAGAGAACGGAGCTGGTCTCGCCTTAATTCTGGGGGAATGCTTATGGAATGGATCGGGTCTGCTAGATTGTGGAGTGTCAGATAAGCTGTCGTGGTTGATGGAATGGGAATATCGTAAACGGTGGTGACCGTTACATATAGCTTGAATGGTCCACTGGTTACAGGGAATTGGGAAGTGGAGGTGTGTTATCAAGAGGCCTGACAGGGGGGAAATCACAGTAGGATTGGAAGCAATTACTGAGGGAATGGGAGAGGAAATGGGATTCAGGAAGTAGGTTTTTCATAAACGCTGGGAACGTTATCAAAACTGGAAGGGTAAGCCCCCCCCCCTTGTGTCATTTGTCCGTATGTGCATGCAACTACAGGGAGGTGATGCTTCCATCCATCAGCATGTAATATCCTGCCCCAATAGGGTAGAGCTATTTAGCAGGCATAGAGAAGGAGGAAGGAGGGAGTGGGCTTTTATTTATCTCTGTGTATAGACCCATATATGTAACTCGATAGACATGTTGGCTGCACAGTAGAAAAAGGAGGAGATAAACAGCTTAAAAGGGAACTGAAACTAGAGCATGCTCAGTAGATGTAGCAATGGCTGGTTTACACAATCTCAGGCTGTAGCTGGAACACAGATAAGGAGGGAGGGACCGTGAACAGCAGGATCATTGGTAAAAGGTCCTAAAATAAAGCTAGCACTCCCAACATCATATTAATTGGAAAACTGTTTAGGGCCCGATTCACTTGGAAAGCCTATTTTTATATTATTTTCTAGCTTTTTATAAAAATAACAGTTGATACTAATATGAAGGTCCTTGTGTGGATACTTTGGGAGAGACAAACTGGTGCACACAGAATCAGGTGCAGCTGTCCATAATACCCACCAATCGGCTACCAGATTTTATTGTCAAACTTATTTGAACAAACTAAAGTGATGCCGCGTACACCCGACCGTTTTTCATGACGAGAAAAAATAATTTTTTTAAATTGGTGTAAGCTCCAGAGCATTCGAGCATTCGAAATTTAGAACATGCTCTATTTTTTCTCGTCGTTTTTCACGTCGTCGTTTTTCACATCGTCGTTTTTCTCGTTGTGAAAAACGTTTGTGTGTACGTTTTAACAACGGAGAAAAAACTTGCATGCTCAGAAGCAAGTTATGAGAAGGGAAATTTGCATGATCCGCCCAAAGGGTGGCGCCATTCGAATGGAACTTCCCCTTTATAGTGCCGTCGTAGTTGTTGTACGTCACCGCGCTTTGCTCAAGCATTTTTTTTCACTATCTTGTGTATGCAAGGCAGGCTTGACAAGAATCACGTCGAGAAAAACTTTGTTTTTTCCCATGACATGAAAAATGGTCGTGTGTACGCGGCTGATTGGTTACTAGATTCTGTGTGCACCAGTTTTAGTAAATCAATCCCTTTGTGTTATAAGGTAACAACACTTTGCTACTGTCTGTCTCCTACAATTACCTCCCTGTAAATAACCCTGTCAAATGCTCAATTAAAGGAACCTACAGTGTAAGCCTTTGTGCTAATGTGCATTGCCCAGGCATATTCCTTTTGTCCCCATCTAAAGTGGGCTTGCCATGTAAATTGAATATCTGTTCTACTGAAAGCCTTCCACCCTCCAAAGTCAAATTAATTGCAAAGGTTGACAAAGGGGAAGTATCTCCAAAAATGCTTTCAAATGGTGCCTTGTAAACTGACTGGAGTGAGAGTGGCCTGCTATTATCCATCAGCAGTGGCGTCTGATCCTTATACTGGTGTTTCTGGAGCCTTGTAGCATGATTCATCTTCCTGCTCATAGTGGTGGCTACACAGGATTTACCCTGAACACATCACAGGACTCTGAGGCTGTTCGTTCTTCTGTGTGTGCCCTCAGTTGTGAGTGCATTACTTACCAGCTGTTTTTATGTGCAATTTTTTATCAAAGGTATCACTGCGCTATATAGCTCTTTTGGCCCTTGTTTAATCTCCTAATTTTAAAATAAAGCTGTTTCTAAAAAAAGGAAACAAAGTTACCTAGCCCCTGGGTTTTCATGCTTCCTTGAGATGTAAGGGACATCACTCACTCGCATGGGATAGCTAAGTATTTGAAATCCTGCAAGAATACACCCCTGCAACGAGCTGGCGAATTACTCTTTTATTTTGAACAAAAAAAGGGGGGAAAACTAAAGCGCTAGCCACCAGTGAAAATTAATAAGTGACCAATAAAATCAAACTGCTGCTCAAATATAAAATGTGCTAACAACAAATGAAAGGGTATAAAGTGAAAATGATGAGCGCAAACTGAAAATCTAAAAGTGAATAAAGACAGTCTGAAGGACTGATAGCAATCTATTATAAACCTTAAACTAACAAGGCTATGAACCATAAATTAAAATCCAAAAGGTGTGAATTAAAGTCCAAAAAACATATAACTAGTGCAATGGTGCATCAAACATAAAATAAGTCCAAACTCGATGCATATGGTGTAGCAACTGAATAAAAGCTTCTGCCCTTGGACATCAATGTGAACAATAAAGATGGATCTTCACAGTGGTTGAGCTCACAGAGCGCTTACCTCCAGTCAATGGATATTGAGTATCAACGAAATCCTCCAAATGCTGGGACGGGATCCAGGAATACTCTCTCCAGTCAGTGGATGATAGATGTCCACAAAATCCTCCTGGTGCTGGGATGGGATCTAAGGAGCGTTCTTTGTGAGCAATGGCGGTACCGGTCCAGGCACAATGGAGTCAGCTCACCAGGACAGCCACAATTGTTAGCAGGAGCAAAAATAGAAATAAAAAGCTCTCATCGTGAAGTGTGTAAGCACTTAACAAAAATGTAATCAGGATAAAATGTGCTTACATCAAAGAAATGAAAAAACGCTAAAAACAGCGGCACTTCCGGTGGACGGTCAGGGTATCGCGTCACTTCCGGTCACGTCTAACCTTACGCGTTGCGTCACGTCACGTGACTTCATCTGATGAAGTCATGTGACGTGACGCAACGCGTAAGGTTAGCATGAAAACCCAGGGGTTAGTTAGTTATATGTTTTTTGGACTTTAATTCACACCTTTTGGATTTTAATGGACTTGAGGCCAATAAACCCATTAACATGATGCTTCTATTGGTGTAATGAGGGAATAAAAAAAATAAGCTTTCTCAGTAACACGTGCATCTTTGAATACTTCTTTTGAATTACCATAGCTTTCAAAATGGATTAAAGACGTTCCAGATGACACCTGTAAACCCTTTCTTAAACGCAGGAGTTTAACTGATAAACAGGGCTTAATCAATTAGGGCAAAAATTTCTTATGCACACTTATCACTATATTTGAGGCTATTTAATTTAAAAGGTGTCAGTATTATTATGATATTTAGCCATATTAATCATTCGTCTTTCTTTAGTAGATGTTTTTTAAATACCACAGTCATTATGAAAAATGAGTATGTGGAAATACAACCATTATCTCCTGCAATGATGATAAATGTATCCTCCCTCACAAATCACTGTTAGTGTCTTTTTAACCTACATAGATTTATGCTTCACTCCAGTTACTTAAAAGTACATACCATCTATTACTATTAGGTGTTATGGTAAATCTCCAGTTATTTGTTCCATTTTGATCAATAAATCCCCTATTCATTTGTTGTTGAGCTCCTCAGTGGTTAATGTTGATATATTTTCATTCCTAACTCTTCACCTTAATCTCCTTTTTGGTCTTTCACATTACATTTTGTGAAAACTGACCATTTTATTTTCTTACATTTTTTGTATATTTCCTCTTTTTGCCTTTTTATCTACTTCTGTATAAATGTCATTTGTTGTACTCCTGATAAAACCTTTAATTTTGGTTTGGATAGAGCAGGAAGGGTAATGCATCTGTTTGTTTTTTATATACCCATCTGTGTCCCATTTAAAAATAAAATAAAACATTAATTAGAATGGTTTGACAGAGGATGAAACAATCCAATGCCTGTGCATACTTTTATTTAAAAGAGAAGTTTGGGATTTTTTTGTTTAAGCCCAGGTTCACACTGGGTACGATTTGGTACGATTTGAGATGCGATTTCACATGTCAAATCGCATCTCAAATCGGCGGCATTTGCCGGCAATTGTCGGCAATGGCACCGTCCTAATCGGTGTGACGCCGCATCTGCGGCGCTGCACCGATTTCAAAAAGTAGTTCCTGTACTACTTTTTGCGATTTCGAGCCCCGATTTACATTGAACCCTGCACAGATGTCTCTTAAATCGCGGCCGAAATCGCGGCAAATCGCGGCAAAACCGCAGCCGCAAAATTTTGAATTCGCAGCACTGTGAACCTAGCCTAAGTCCCCTTTTACACTTATACGACTTGTCTCACGATTTTTTACTGCAAAAACATATGACAAGTCATTCTCCATGATTTTCAACGAACACCATTCATACTGGCACGACTTTAAGTAGTGCCGACTTCAAAGTAGTCCCTGCACTACTTTGGTACAACATCCATGCGAGTTTATGTCCATAGACCTCAATGTTAAACCCTCAAGTAGCATGCAAATTGTACCTGAATAATATAGACACGATTTCAGTACGATTTCAGTACAACTTTGTAAGCACAAGCAGCTTTTTAACCCTTGTCCCACCCAATCCTTTCAGCATAGAAGCCCCCTCTCAAGCACATTTTTCCACCACACATTCACCTCCTGATTATTCCCTCAGGAACAATGTGCTCCAAAAAGGTAAAAAAAAAGAGACGTCCTCGATAATGAGCAAATCATTCGATTTATCCGTGGGTGCCCAGCTATTTATGATTTGTGTGACCCAAACTACAAAGACGAGATAAACTACAAAAATAAACTACAAAGACAATATCCCACTGACCACCAATGAAGGGGACATTCTTCCCACTGATCACCAATGTAAGAAGCATTCTTCTCACTGACCACCAATGTAAGGAGCATTCTTCCCACTGACCACCAATGTAAGGGACATCCTTCCCCTTGACCACCAATGTAAGGAGCATTCTTCTCACTGACCACCAATGTAAGGGACATCCTTCCAACTGACCACCAATGTAAGGGACATCCTTCCAACTGACCACCAATGTAAGGAGCATTCTTCTCACTGACCACCAATGTAAGGAGCATTCTTCCCACTGACCACCAATGTAAGGAGCATTATTCCCACTGACCACCAATGTTAGGAGCATTCTTCCTACTGACCACCAATGTAAGGAGCATTCTTCCCACTGACCACCAATGTTAGGAGCATTCTTCTCACTGACCACCAATGTAAGGGACATCCTTCCCACTGACCACCAATGTAAGGAGCATTCATCCCACTGACCACCAATGTAAGGGACATCCTTCCCACTGACCACCAATGTACGGAGCATTCTTCCCACTGACCACCAATGTAAGGAGCATTCTTCTCATTCTTCATTATAGAGGACCCAAAATTGACCCCTATCTTCATGATTGGCAATGATGGGATGTACCCAATATCAATGTCTTCCGCCTCCGCTTCTCCTAATCTTCTTCCCCATGCACTGCTACTGCCGCAGCAGCAATGACAACTGCGGTGGCAGGAAAATAAATTGCCTCACACCATGTATGTTTTTATTGGTTAATGCCAAAGTTGTGGCAAAGTCGAAGTTGTACTGATCCCAAATCGCGGGAAAATCGCGGCCACAAAATCGCGGTAAAATCGTGGCAAAATCGCGGCCGCAAAATCGCGGCAAAATCACACGACTTAATCATACTTACTTAAGGGAAAATAAAAAGCCGAGTACTACAAGACATAATACCAATAATGCCAAAGCAAAGTCCAGGTGGAAAGTTATAGAAAAGGCTGCATCTGTAATAAACAGGCAACCCCATAACAGGGAGAATTATATACTGTATATGTCCAGTCCCTATAGAAGTCAGGACACATATATTATGCATCCCCCAAAAAAACTCCCCCAGAAACTCAACCACAGGTGTAGTTCTTAACAAAAGCAAAGTCTCCTCACTACAGAGGAGAGTTTGCATATAAGGCAGGAAGACAGATAAGTAGCAGTGAGGGAAAGCACGTTAACAGCAGCCCATGCAGAGTACTCAGCCTGGTCTCTACAGGTCTTCTCAGTGGGAAATTTGGCATGATTCTTGACTCCTGGTGATACTGTCCATCCTTGAATGATTAGGACAAGAAGCATCAGGCCAATGTTGTCCCTGTGGCAGGTAGAAGGGGAGACGTTCTGTCAGGGAAATGTCCGTAGAAGTACTGGCAATCTTGCCAGTAGAAGAAATGGCCATAGAAGAAGTACTGGCAATCTTGCCAGTAGAAGAAATGGCCATAGAAGAAGTACTGGCAATCTTTCCAGTAGAAGAAATGGGAGCCTTCTCATCATGTGACAGGAAGATCCTCCTCCTGCTGGCCAATAAAAGGCTGCCACTGTCTGATCCAAATTGCTGGATTGTCGTCAGCCTTCCTGAGTTCCTGAGTCTCTGTATTACTGCTGTTTGGATTTTCTGTTGTGACCCGGCTTGTTCCTGACCTGTCTGATCCGCTCTCCTGGTTTGACCCCCTGGCTTGCTTTACTGACTTGTTACCTTCTCCAGCACCTGATCCTAGCTTGTTTCACGGACTTTGCTTCAGTTATCTGTTCCTGCCTGTTTTCCAACACCAGACCTTTGGCTTGTCTTCACTCCTGCAAACCTGCATCTCCTGCCTGGATCCACAGTGTTTGATCCCCAGCCGGCTTCCACTGTTGCTCCTTGTGCACACCTTGCTAAGTGTTGCCGAGGACTCCCAGAGACTGCAGCCCAGCGGTGTTTCCTGTATTATCCAGTATTCTTCAGGCACCCACCAGCTCTTCTCTCCTGGATCCATCTGGCAACCTGTGCTTCTCTGGGCACTACACCCTCTGTACCCAACCTCAGGGGTGTACTGCACTTAGCCGCAAGGGGAGCCCTCTCGGCATTTCGGCCTCCAACCAGGTACGTGACAGTACAATCCAGCCATGACCGAGGCTGACAGAGGTGCTCCCCTGCTCAAGATGATGTGCCAGCAAGTCACCACCCTTACACAAGCCATCCAGAAACTCCAGGATGGTTACGTTCATTTGGAAGATCAGCTGCAGCATTTGCCTGTTGCTCCAGGCTTGGTGGACTCCAGCTCATCTTCCACTAAAACATCATCAGCTTTCCTGCCTCAAGAATCTGCTAACCCGACCCATACAGTGATGATGCCCTCTCCTGAACCACAGGTATCAACACCCGAACGATTCTTCGGTGACCGAAAGAAGTTTCAGGCTTTTAAGAATGCGTGCCTGCTGTACCTGGCCCTCCAGCCTAGAACTTTTTCCTCCGAGTTTGTGAAAGTAGGATTCATTGATTCCCTACTATGCGAGGAACCCCAAGCTTGGGCTCATAACCTACTTGAACAAAAGAGCCCGGCTTTGAACTCTATGGACACTTTCTTTGAGGCTATGACTCTTTTGTATGATGACCCCCAGCGTATGGCCTCCGCTGAATCTGCCTTAGTCGCCTTACGGCAAGGAGAACGCCCAGTGGAGGATTATACAGCAGAATTCTGCAGATGGTCCACTGATACTAGCTGGAATGGGACAGCACTCAGGTTTCAGTATCGCCAAGGACTATCCGAGACCCTTAAAGATGATCTAGCCCGAGTTGCTGTTCCAGACACTCTTGACAAACTTATCCACCTAGCCATTCTGCTTGACAGGCGCCTGCGGGAGCGGCGGTCGGAATGCGCTCAAACCTTCCAGCCTACCAAGAGGCAGCGTGCGACGTAATCGCGGGGGCTTTCCCCAGAGGCTTGTAGATTCTCATCTTAGGCTGGGGGCGAGAGCCTGCTACAGATGTAATAATTTGCTCGCTGTGAAGTGGCGGGACAATAAGAATGTTTTCGTTCTTACCACCCTTCACGCAGACATGACAGTACAAATTCGTACGGCGACTGGTGTTGTGGAGAAACCCCTCTGTATCCACGAATATAACCAAAATATGGGAGGGGTGGACCACAACGACCAGTTGATGGCGCCGTATCATATTGCCCGTAAGACGTGACGCTGGTACAAAAAAGTGTCTCTACATTTATTTCAATTGGCTCTACTGAATGCTTTTGTCTTATACAAAGCTTCAGGACGGAATGGATCCTTCCTTCAATTCCAGAAGGATATCATCACAGAACTCCTGTATCCAGGCGGTACTGTACCTCACCAACCCCAACCAAATGCAGTAAGCTGACTGCATGAGAGGCATTTTTCGTATGCCCTCGAGAGTACCCTTACCCAACGAGCCCCCCAAAGAAAATGTTGTGTCTGTAGAAAGCGCGGATTTAGGCGTGACACCCGTTATTTTTGTCCCCAATGTCCTGCCAATCCTGGTCTTTGTATTGGTGAATGTTTTGAACGCTTCCACACACGAGTTAATTATTAGTGTAGGGTAAAACATTTCACAGGCTAAGCACACTTACACAGGGTCTCATCGCATTTTGAGAGACCCAAACCTGGAACCGAAAAGTTGAACAGTTACAGTTACAAAAAAAAGTGAAAAACAAAACAAAAAAAAAGTAAAAAAAAAATAGTTGTCGTTTTATTGTTCTCTCCCTCTCTATTGTTCTTCTCTTTTTTACTGTATTCTATTCTGCAAAGTTTTATTGTTGTTATGTTTTTTCATGCTTGCTTTTCAGGTATGTAATTTACTTTACTGTTTTCAGGTACGCCATTCAGCTGTTGCGCGGACTTATTTATCTTGACAGCAACAGCGTTTGCTCCCACGATATATAAAGCCGCGACTCCAGTGCTGTAGGAGGTGATTTCACCACCACAGTTAAAAAAAGCATATATGCCGAAGCCCAAAAAGTCCCACACATGTGGTATCCCCGTACTCAGGAGAAGCAGCAGAATGTATTTCGGGGTGTAATTCCACATATGCCCATGGCATGTGTGAGAAATATATCATTTAGTGACAACGTTTTGTAATAATTTTTTTTGGTCATTATTCAATGACATGGGGCAAAAAAATGTAATATTCCATGGACTCAACATGCCTCTCAGCAAATAGCTTGGGGTGTCTTCTTTCCAAAATGGGGTCATTTGGGGGGGTTGTGTGCCATCTTGGCATTTTATGGCCTTCAAAACTGTGATAGGTAGTGAGGAGTGAAATCAAAAATGTATGCCCTTAGAAATCTTGAAGGCGGTGCTTGGTTTTCGGGGCCCAGTGACCGGCTAGGCTTCCAAAAAGTCCCACGCATGTGGTATCCCCGTACTCAGGAGAAGCAGCAGAATGTATTTTGGGGTGTAATTCCACATATGCCCATGGCATGTGTGAGAAATATATAATTTAGTGACAACGTTTTGTAAATTTTTTTTTTTTTGGTCATTATTCAATCACTTGGGGCCAAAAAATTAAATATTTCATGGACTCAACATTCCTTCTCAGCAATTAGCTTTCGGTGTC